>NC_142010.1:33124983-33795399 GCF_049901735.1 Notechis scutatus | reverse complement strand
GGATCACTGGACTAGAGGGAGTGTGGTTTTGCATGCTGCCTGCATCCCACGGATGGGGCTTCGCTTGCTTGCGTGGCCCGGTTTCTGGCATGCTGCGGCTCTGTATCAGTCCACAGGCTGGGGATTGGGGCAGTGGTGGGATTCAAAATTGTTTGCTAGCGGTTCTGTGGGCACGGCTTGGTGGATGTGGTGTAGCTTGGTGGGCGTGGCAGGGGAAGGTTACTGTAAAATCTCCCTTCCCTTCCCACCCCACTAACCTGCTTTCCAGCTCCGTTCTCCTGTGCAGGGCAACAAAAGAAGATCCAGCCAATCAGCTGGGACTCGGGAGGCAGAGAATAGGTGGGGTAGGGCCAGCCATAGGTGGCATTTGTTGATACTCTGAACTACTCAAAATTTCTGCTACCGGTTCTTCAGAACTGGTCAGAACCTGCTGAATACCACCTCTGGAGTGGGGACTCCTGAGCGCATGAATCAAGCTTGAAGATTGGCTTCAGATTACAATAACTCTTTGACTTCTGAAAAAAGTAAGGCTGTAAGCAAATCTTTTCCCTGGGATTAGATTTGTGGCTCATTTGTGGTTATCAGTTCTTAGTTGATTTAAAGGCTTTCCCCCATATGTTTCAGTTTGACATGCAAACACAACATTTGGCTACTACGGCAAGCAAGCACACAAATGACAGACTGCAAGGTATTTTAAAGACCAGATTAGCAACTGCCCCCCCCTTTCTAATGCAAAAGTAGGTATAGTCAACGTGATTCAGCTTAATGATAGGGGCTGGATGAAGGATACTGTGGGTAGGTTTTCGATCTACAACCATCCATTTACTGAGTTACACAAGTACTGAAAGCAGTGACTTAGGACTGGTCCTCCCCTAAGGACTGTCGCAGCATCTTCTTGGTCACATGCAGTGATGGATTTCAAAGTAGGTTGCCACGGGTTCAGTGGGCGTGGCTTGGTGGGCACACTTTGCATGTGCGCACACACTTTGCACGTGCACGTTCAAAACACACTTTGCGAATGCACAGTAGCTTTCCTACACTCTTTCCTACACACTCCTGCATTCTCCCAGTCGCTTCAACACCGGATGCACGGCAATCTGCTGTGTCGCACAAATCAGCTGCGCTTCAAAAGCAGGAAATAAAGGTCAGTATGGGAGCCCGGGTGGGTAGGTGGGCCCAACAGCATCTCATCAGAGAGAACTGGTTCGGTCTCCACTGATCTTCAGCGCTACTGGCATGCCAGAATCGGGCTAAACCTGGTCATATGATCAAAATTTAAGCATTTGGCAACCAGCATGTATTTACAACAACTGTAGCATCCTGAGGTCATGTGATTGCCATTGGCAATTTCCCCAGCTGACTTCCGACAAGCAAAGTCAATAAAAAAGTAGGATTTGCTTAATGACCATGGGATTCACTTAACAGCTGCAGTGATTTGCTGAACAACCATGCCAAAAAAGGTGGTAAAATTGGACAGGGTTCACTTAATGAACACCTTGCTCTAGCAATGGAAATTCTGACCCCAATTGAGATCATAAGCTGAAGACTAGAATCAGAATCGAGCTGGAAGGGACCTTGGAGGTCTTCTAATCCAGCGGTCACCAACCGGTGGGCTGCAGTCCACTGGTGGTCTGTGAGAAAATTTTGGTGGGCCGCAGAGAAATCTCACCTCCAGAGCAGCCCCACAAAGCAATTAATCCAGGCTGCACAGAAACACAAGGCTGCGCCACCCACATGGCCCGTGGGAACCCTCCCCGCCCACTCACCTGGTAAACTTGCTTGCTAAATTGCTATTTTTCCTTTTTCTGACTATCATCTGTTCTGCTGTGCCAGAAGATTTAGATTAGCTAGGAAGCTGGAAATGGTTGGATTTCTAGCTTTTTAGCTAGTCATTAGATATTTGGTTCAGCACAGCTGAACCTCCCTTAGGACTGAAGGTTTGCTTGCAAGCGAATTCAGTGCAGACTCACGGCAAGCAAATTTGAGAGATTGAGCTAGCTGATGGCAGATAGATAGATCACTGAATGATTCTGTGAGCAACTCAATCTGCCTGCTTTGCCTGATTTTGGGTAAAAGTTGCTCTTTTTTAATAAAAAAAATCAATATTTACATTCATGGTGTGTTATGAGTTAATTTTGTGAGTTTGCTTGCAAGCAAATTTTATGTGACAGACTGAGCTAGCCAAAGGCAGATAGATAGATCCCTGAATGAATCTGTGATTTTGTGAGCAACTCAATCTGCCTGCCTGCTTTGCCTCAAGCAGGAGATCCTATACCTTTCAGATAAGTGACTGCTCAGTCTCTTCTTAAAAACATCCAGTGATGAAGCACCCACAACTTCTGAAGGCAAGCTGTTCCACTGGTTAATTATACCACCCATCCATCACTCCCATTTATTTGATATAAATCAAATCAATAAATAAATAGTTTCTAGTTTAACTGTGCAATCCAGTGCCCTTCAATATGGTTGTAATGAGAGCGACCAATTTAGAGGGCTTTAAAAGGAGACAAGTGTAGGAACTTCCGGTTTGTCGGCTTCGCGAGCGGCAGGGATTTGCGGCTGCTGCGCGATCCCCTGCCGCGCTAGCGTTTTGGGGCTCCGACCCACACGGGTGCGAGCTGGCTGCCCTGCAGGGGCAGCTGAAGGTAGGGGATCCGGAGAAGGGATTGGGGTGTTGCAGACCCCCTCCTGGCCGGCAGAACCCCCTTTTCCCAGGACGGTGCAGCGGCGGTCCGTAATGGCCGCCACAAAGAAGCTGGCAGCCGGGTAAGAATGCGCAGGAGGAAGTGGAGAAAGTGATTGGGAGGAGAAAGTTTTTCTTGGCTCCTAGGACTCTAAGACATATTTAATAAAATTCCTGAAAAGTATGACTTTCTGAATAATACCTGCCAGAAGAGGAAAAAGCGGCTGCTTGAAGGTGCTGAAAGGATAGCTTTCCCTCTTTTCCTACGGAATAAATAACTGGATATTAAGAAACCTATTTTTAGGTGGAAATTGGTTTTAACGATGAGTGGGAAGAGAGAGGATTAAAAGAAAATATTTGTATGCTAAGATTTTGTTGGAGCAGATGCCTTAAGGATTTGAAGACTAGAATATATTGTAATAAGATTTTAAACAGATTTGGACTTTCTTTCTCTTTGATTGATATTACCCCAGAAGAAGAAAGTGAGAACTCTGCCTTGGTTTGGACTGATTGATAACTTTGGGACTGTTTTATCTTTTTATTTTCTTTTTGAATATTCTGGTTGTTGTAAGAAGAAAGAAGGAGAAAAGAAAAGAAAAGATTTATAATGGCTCTTTCTGTTGAGGAACTAAGAAAAGAATATGAACAAGCAAAAAAAATGGTAAAGATGGTGTGGAAGAAGCTTTCCTTTTCTTAGAAATGGCGCTTACTAATTATCAACAAACATTACAACAGATGAAGACAGCAGAGGAACAAGAAAGAAAGGAAGGAGCCATCTTTAATGAATCTCAGAATTTGATCCAGAAAGAAGGAAGAGAGAAAGAAAAGAAAAGAAGAGAAAAGAAGAAAACTAAAGGACTTAAGGACTTAAGATCTAAAAAACATTTAAGAAAGGGAAAAATAAAGTGCAAAACCAATATGATGATTGTAAACAAAGGGGAAAAGGAATACGACAGAGAAGGGAAGCCGGTAAGGCAGAGGCTAGAAGAAGGGGGTAGAAAGGTTTGTTGGGAGAAGAAAGAAAGGGAAAAGGTGGAGAAAAGCTACAATGTTTTGAAATTAAATGGAAAAAAGGAATTTTTATGGATAATGGATAAAGTATAATTTTTTTTAAAAAAAGATTTTGCAAGGTACATAAGATGAGATGGTAGTATTGCAATGGTTTAAGAGTTGATAAGAGATTAAAATGTTAAAATGTTTAAAAATGATTGGCTTTAAAACTTAATAATAGGAGAGGTTTAGAATATTGTTTTAATTAAAGAGTTTAATAAAATTATGGTATTGATGTTATTATAAAATTTTTATTATAGTATTTCTTTTTAATATTTGGATTTATTGTCTAATTATGCACTTAATTGTGTTGGATGTATTAGTTAGATAGAATGTACCAAGCCAAATCTGATTGGGTATTAGATATTATTTTAAAGATTAATTTGATTAACTTAGGGGGAGATAGAAAGGCATCATACTCTGATTAATGATTTCAGGAGAAACTGATTTTTTTTTTTTTCATAAGGAATGAGACAAAGGGATGATAAAAAATGGACAAAAGATACAAATATAATGATTTAAACTAAGATGATTAATTAAGGTAGAATTAAGAAGTGTGAAATATGTGGAGAAGTTAATATAGAAGGCTTAGAATGGTAAATAAAATAAGTAATGATATGTAAGATGAGCATGAATATAATTGAAGTCCATGAAGAGAGAGACACCTGGGTCCAAGTTACTTTCCAAAAAGATTTTTTTATGTTTTGTGTGTTGTGTGTATATGTCTTTTTGGGGGAGAATTGGTAAAAACTTGTAGAAATATAGAATGAGAATAATGGTAACTAAGTCAGAAAGAATCAGATGAAATAATAATAATGATATTGAATAAGAGTAAAGAGAAGTAAAGAGAAATAGAATAAGAGGTTTTGGTATATTATATGGAAATGGTTTAAAACAGAATCATAATTTATCTGACTTGTTAAATTTACAATGGAAAAAGGTTTAAACATGTAATGAATAATGATAATTTGTGTGTTTTAAAAATTAATAAAACTTGTTTAAAAAAAAAAAAAAAGGAGACAAGTGTTACGATCGGCAGAGAGCTGAGCGGGAACTGAAGTTCCTTCCCATTGGCTGAGCTGTCTGACAGCGAACCATATAAAGGGAGCTGTCAAACCGCATCAGCTGTTGCTTGTGTCTGTCAGCCAATCTGCACATTCAGCAGCTACCGCGGCAAACCATTAACCATTAAGAGTTGCAGTAAATATTCAGTAGTTAATAAAAAGTTATCTTCTGAGACCATGGACATCGTCTTTGCCTTCACAAAACTGGCAATGAGGGTGGGATCAACGCGGTAAAGGTGTACAAGATCCCTGAAGAATTCAATGCACATTGTGAAGTTACCTCAGCAGGCTGATGAGATGTCTTCCCATCCATCGTTCCCATGTTTCTATCCTACAACGGAGATGTGGTATTCTTACACTAATAGATTCGAGTGTTTCTTAGATGCTGCTGACTTGGCGGACATTTCAAATCACAGAAAAAAGCTTATTTTCTAAGTTTCTGTGGGGCAGCTGTATTGGTGCCACAATCTGTGAAAGAGGTTTCCAAGAAATCCTTAGTAATCATTATGCCCCCAGCCTTCCCGAATCGCGAGGCGACATGCTTTTAGGCGGCAAGCACAAGCAGAAGGGAAGACTATTAGTATGTACATGGCTGCACTCCGAACGGCAGCATTACAACGCAGTTTCAAAGAGCTTGATGACATGCTGCTTGATCAGCTGGTTTGCAGGGTGAAAGACCTCAGACTCCAAAGACTAAGGTTGGCTAAGGGTGACCTCACATTAAAAAATGGCCATAGAAGAGGATCAAGCTGCAGAAATGTCCAATCTCTCTGTGGCTGAGATCCAAGGTGCGACTAGCAGTCCAGTGGCAAAGCCAAATGCTACTGTACATTTTGAAGAATTTACCCCTGATGAGTTTTTAGATTATGGCGAAGACGTTAATCACCTCACCAGTTGCCAGCAACTGCAACAGCAAAGAAGCTGGAACCCAGGAAACAAACCTCAACAGTTTCCTACAGCGCAGGTAATTTGCTTGAGTTGTGTGGGTAATCATTTAAGACCTGCCTGCCTGTTTAGAAATGCTACTTGTTTAAACTGCCAGCGAAAGGGCCATATAGCTAGGGTCTGCAAATCTGGAAAGAAACCACCACAATCGCAACCACCAGCTAGGTACCAGAAACAAAGAGATGAGTGTTTTACTGTTACTAGAGCATCTCCCACTGACTCTCTAAACAATTTATCATAACAGCTGCACATCAATAAGCTTCATGTAACCATCTCATTAGAAGGTAAAGAGTGTCCAATGGAGATTGACACCAGTTCGTCTCTGTCCATACTTTCCAGGAGCACCCTCAAGAGACTGATTCCGACCATCTCCAAGAAGTGACTTCAACCTTGCAATCTGTCTCTCAAAGACTATCAAGGGCAGAACATACCAGTCATAGGAACAGGCAAGTTTGCAATTGATTTTCAAGAGTTCAAGATGCGTTTACCCCTTACTATTGTAGAAGGCACTTTGCCTAGTTTGCTGGGGTTAGACCCTTTAGGTCTTAAAGTGACTGGCATACATTGCACTCAAAACCAAGACTTTGAGTCATTATTAGCTGAGTTTAAAGACGTCTTCAACGGCAAGTTAGGCCATTATGTAGGCTCCCCAATTTCTTTTGCATTGGACTCACTATCAGGTTGAAGCCCTGACGTGTTCCTTTTGCATTGAAACCAAAAGTTGATTAAAAAATTGATAAATTGATATCCCAAGGGGTCCTGGAGCCTGTGGATTATGCACTATGGGAAACCCCTAAAGTGACCCTGATTAAACATGACGGCTCTATCAGATTATGTGCAGACTATAAGAGCACATTGAATAAGGCCTTGCGCACTAACACATACCCTGTGCCTGTAATTCAACATCTCCTCCATTCAATTGAAAAGGGTACCCTATTTGTTAAGCTTGACATGGCCCAAGCGTACCAACAGCTCCCTGTCGATGAAACAACTGCTATGGCCCAAACCATTGTGATGCACAGGGGAGTGTTCAAGTGTAAACGCTTGCAGTTTGGGGTATCTGTGGCTCCTGGCATATTCCAATGCCTTATGGACCGGTTGCTGCAAGGTATCCCTGGCATTATACCATATTTTGATGACATCATCATCACTGCACAAAATGCATTTGTGGCTGCCGGGAAAAATAGTAGCAGTCACTGGGCCTAAATCCTATAAGAGAGGTTTGTCGGATGGCCGAATATGGTGCCGACATGTAGACCATGTAAGAGGGCATTGGGCAGATACTCCGGAGGACCCAGCAGATAGCGAGTTGACCGGTGCGCAACAATATGATTTCGGAGAGGCCGACATGCCGAGGCTTGAAATAACTGTCAACGAGCCACCACAAGAAGTTGACCTACCTTCCAAAGTTCCTCCACCTGATCCCAAGTCAGCTCCAGAGAAGGATCCCACGATGCCCCCATCGACGACTGAAGGTCCTGCAAGCGATCTTTCTTTGCTGGCCAGGCAAGCCAATTTATTTATTTATTTATTTATTTATTTATTTATTTATTTATTTATTTATTTATTTATTTATTTGATTTGCCAATTGTTTACAAGATAATAAGTATAAGTGTATACATAGTTGTGAATAGATGAAATGGGTACATATAAGAAAAATAAAAGAATAAGAGAAACAATAGGACAGGGACGGTAGGCACGAAGGTCCAGCCAGACGAGACAACTCCCCACCTATCTCAATGACTATGCATGCGCCTAGCTGATGGGGAGGGGTGTTACGATTGGCAGAGCTGAGTGGGAACTGAAGTTCATTCCCATTGGCTAAGTGGTCTGACAGCAAACCATATAAAAGGAGCTGTCAGACCGTGTCAGCTGTTGCTCATTTCTGTCAGCCGATCCGGACATTCAGCAGCTACTGTTAACCATTAAGAGTTACAGTAAATATTCAGTAGTTAATAAAAAGTTATCTTCCAAGACCATGGACGTCATCTTTGCCTTCACAAAAACAAGACAAAGGCATGGAAGAAAAGGCTGCCAACACTTCTCAATATATCTAACCTGTATTGGATATATTTGCCACTTGAAGTTCCTTATAAAGGTAAAAGACAAAAAAAAAAAAACCTAGTTAAAGAAGAAAAAGAAAAATTCACTTTCATCCAACAACCACCCCGTGCTAACTTTAGCAACCTGCTGGCCCAATTCCTGAGGGCAAAGCTAGATCTTCAATGCTTTCTGATGGCCAATAGGTCAGTGCCATCCATATTTCTGAAGGGAAGCTGTAGCACATGATTGTCAAACACACTGTGTCATGTTGCCATCACTTGATGTTTCGCAATTCACGGAGGTGGGATGGGCGTGGCCTGCAGGTGATGCATCCAACCTGCAACCCATCAGTTTGACACCCCTACTGTAGCTTAACTCGGGCACCATGACAGAAAGACATGCTTCTGAGACCCCACCAGGCCTCACTGCATCACTGAGGACCCTTAAAGCATGGCAAATCAAATAGGGAGACAGAAATCATTGGAGACAGGCAGTCTTGCAAGTAACCTGGCCTCATGTCATGTAGGAGTTAAGAGAGAACAACCAGTCCCTTCAGTTGCACCAAGAGGTCTATTGGGATCCAGTGCAATTTACATAACAGTGGTATAACATGGACATATTGAGGTATACTCATTTGTGCCCATGCTGGTATAGTCTCAACCAGAACGCTCTTGGTTAGAGCATCTGGTGAGATGGACAACATAAAAGGCCAATAAACAAACAAACAAGCAAATAAATAAATATTGTTACTGAGAGGAAACTAAAGCTTGATTTAGAGTTGCCTGTAACTGCACAGAGGGCGGCAACGCTGCATACTTACCATGTTTTTCTTAAAAAAAAAATAGACCCAATCAGAAAATAAGCCCTAGCATGATTTTTCAGGATGCTTGTAATATAAGCCCTATCCCAAAAATAAGCCCCAGTTAAAATTGTCAGCCAGGTGGATGTATTTAGTACCATATTTCCCCCAAAATAAGACTGATCACCTGAAAAATCACCTGAAAATAAGCCCTAATACATCTTTTGGAACAAAAATTAATATAAGACTTGGTCTTATTTTGGAAGAAACATGGGTTCACTATGAAGAGGTTGACGGGTAACCATAAATTGCAGATGGCTGCAGACAGGCCAATGTGCACACCTCCCAAATCCCAACTGCGCATTGTGCAGAGGTGCGAGTCCTGTATGCTGATTGGTGGATTTGACTTCCTAAAACATCAGGATCATTTCAGCACACTGAAGCCATAATGTGAACATTCACAGATGTACGAATGCAACAGCTATGCAACTGTTTCTGAACAACAGACATATCAGCTATGGTGGCGCAGTGATTAGATTGCAGTACTACAGGCTACTTCAGCTGACTGCTTGCTGCCAGCAGTTCAACAGTTTGATTTTCACTGGTTCAAAGTTGACTCAGCCTTCTATCCTTCTGAGGTCGGTCAAATGAGAATTGCTGTTGGGAGCAATATGCTGACTCTGTAAACCACTTAGAAAGGGCTATAAAGCACTGTAAAGTGGTATATAAATCTAAGTGCTATTGCTATTGCTATGTTCCCTGACTTACATTTATGCCTGAGGAGAGGGGAGTTCAGCTGGTACATTGTTCTGGGGCCCGTGGAGATCAAAGGGGGCCCATGAAGGGCAATTTTTTTAAAAAAAAATTACAAAACCAAATTTTTAAAAAGAAAAACAGCGGAACAGTGTGTCAACTTGGATGTGCCTGGGGGTGGGGATGGCATTGCAGGAAAACACTCCAAAGCTGGATCAAATCAACTCTTCGGACGGCAAACAGCAAGGAAGGAAGGCGTGTCCTTCCCGCGCAGCAGCGGCAGCAATGATCGTCCTGCTCTCCACCTCCTCCTTTCTCCCCTTCTCCCCAGTTCTTGAAGAATGAACTTTGCAAGGATCTGTGCACACCAGCCGTGCCAAAGGGTAACTGGCAAGAGGTGGCTTTAAAGCGCAGGAGGATAAACCGGAGGAGAAGGGCGGGGGCAGGTGAGGGAAGCGTCACTTTTCTTTCATTTGTATAGACTAGAGCGAATCGGGGAAAAAACACATCTACTTGTGGGCTGCGTGTAGTGGTGGGATTCAATTTTTTTTTACTACCGGTTCTGTGGGTGTGGCTTGGTGGGCATGGTAGGGGAAGGATACTGCAAAATCTCCAGTCAGAGGTGGAATTTGCCAGTCCTGTGAACTACTCAAAATTTCCGCTACCGGTTCTCCAGAACTAATCAGAACCTGCTGAATACCATCTCTGGCTGTGTGGACTCCAATGCTGCTTCTCCATACTTTGTCCTCACAACCCCCTTTCCCCCCCACCACTTCCTGATCTGCTTCGCTGCCCTGGCAGCCCCCCCACCTTTAATGAGCCTCTCGGTTGGTTAGGAGTTACGTGACATTGGTGCAGGGACTAAGGCGAAATCCACAGGGTGGTGGAGAAGGGGAAGGGAGATGTTAACTTAATGTGTAGTAGATGAGGAGACCCATGTTAGTCTTGTTCCATCACTTAATAATCCTCTCATGGGCCCTGTTTGCAATGGCAGATAAGTCTAATCCAGGCTTAAGGATGAGTCACCTCACACGAGCAGGCCCCTTTGATCTGTTAGCTCAGCCTAAAGCTGAGAGGTTTTTTTCACCTGATGCGAATTAGTCAATAATAACACAGAGGTAGGTGGAAATATATTAAAGTCCTCCCTTCACTTTTCAACTAAATTTTATCAACATTTTTGAGGACTACCTGTAATGATGCTGAAATATTCTTTAAAATGGTTCTTCCCCCCCTTGTCAATCAAATGCACGTGTACTAGAAAAAATGATTCTTAATGATGCTAATCACATCACTCATAACTGGCCACATGGGTTCATTTCTCCTTTCCTAGCTCCAAGTTCCAAGTTCTTTTCAGGTTATAATTTTTTATACGCTGATTGCTCCACTGCTCTGGCAATGGTTGAGATTTGTGGAAGGTTTAGATTCATTCAAGTCACACTCTAGTGTGAGTTTACCCAATTTCATGCCTCCAGACTAACCCATGAACCAAAACTTGGCTATTCTTGCAAATATAAATGCCTCCCAATATCACTGTTTCAAATGTGTGTAGAAAAGGTAACTTTGGGCGACGGAGTATACAAAGAAAAGTGCACTGATTTTGTCATATGAGAGCAGAGTATTTGCAAAAAAGAAATACTCGGTATATAGTTGTTAAGGAGGAGAACAGTTTATCGTGTCATGGGCTGGATTTTTTGCAGCCCAAATCTGGTAGCCAAAGTTCATCTTTCACACTAAATGACTCAATGGAGACAACATAAGAAGGCAACTAATGAATCTTAGACTCATATGGAAAATAGCTCTTCTCCTAACACTTTCCTAATGAGGTGAAGTCCAGTTCAATCTGATAGTAGCTGGAAAAGTGCTTGGCAGAGCAAACCAATCTGTAAAATCACCCACAACTGTACCCAGTTGGGGGTTTTTTTCCCTTTTAGTTTATGCTGTCACTACAGCTTTTCCCAATGGAAACAGCAATTATTACATTTTATTTTATTTGGTCTTTTATTTCTCTGTTTCTTTGTTTTCCTGGAACCTTCATTTATATTTCTGAATTAAAACCATACTAATTAGGCACTCCACATCCAATAAAAATAAAGCAACAGCAAGAGAAGGAAGGGGGGAAAGAGGCAAAGAAATTCCTCTGTTCTCTTTTTAGTTTACCTACTTTAGCCAAATTCAGAAATAATTCCCCTCAGCTGAGGTTAACCTAGGTCATTTAATCTCTCAAAAGCTCAGTTTGGTATTTCAGAACGGGAATGTAGTGTGCATTCTCATATACTGCAAATCTGAGCCATACAACATCAGAGACATTTCAACATTTCAAAGAAAAAAGCTCAAAATTATATTGTAAATAGGCTTTTCTCAAAAGCTTCTCACTTGTTGAAATCAAGGGAAAGCTGGCTGAGCAATCCATCACAGCTCCAGAGTAGATATTCAATCAGTATTGTTTATGTACTCTGATCCAATGTTTCTGTATGCTGAAGGTTTACACATTGTTCAGGATGCATAGCAGCCAGTGACTTCTACCTTAAAGAAAACTTACAGAGCAGGTTGCGTGCAAGACATAAGTATTGTATTTATTTACTTATGTCTTTGAAATACTTATAGCCTGATCACTATCATCAGATACTCCATATGCATGAAAACAATGCATAAAAATAAGATAACAATAAATCTAAGTTAAATAATGAATACTTTGTTTTAAGACTGACAGTAATGAATAAGCAAAACAGACAAAGGAACTTAGAGACAAAACACAAGGAATTAAAAAAAAATCTTTACTGGGTGCCAAATGACATATAATGTAGCACTACATTATGTCCTACTCTCAGTGGAAGAACATTTCAAAGCCAGGGGTCACAATAGAGAATGGCCTCTCACGTGTCCCCTCTTTGAGGGGTCAAAGAGGGCATCTTTGTCAAAAATTGAACAGCCCTCTCTCAACAGAAGGGGAAGAATACGACATCATCTATCTTCAGTTTAAACAGTCCATTCAGCAGTTCCAAGAAGGCTCCACACCCATTTGCACTATTCAGGTGACCCTGAGGACACAGATAAACCTCCAACTGGCCTCAACGACTCTTTAGAAGAATGCAAATAACCAGCTGTCTGCAAGCAATATAAATCCTTCCATTCCCTACCATCCAGTCAGAGCTGAAGAAGCTTCTTGATGAGAAGTGAAATGTCTTCAACAACAAAAAACCACACACACACACACTCATACACACACACACACAAGTCCAGTTGCCTCTTGAAAAAGCACCTTTGGGATATTCATGACCTGGATGACTTAGAATCTCCATAGACATGTCCCCTCACATTTTATTTTGTTAGGATTAGGTTTAGGTTTTATTTGTTAAGTTTATATAGCTTTCCATTTTGCACAAAGTCTGGGCAGCAGACTTGAAACCTAAACTTAAAACATTCTACACAATCAATTTAAAACAATAAAAATGGATTCAACAAGACACAAGAGGGAACATATAAGATACAATGCAGCAAACACAGAGGCTCTCTACCACTAGGGACTACCCAGGCTTGGGAATGTTTTGAGTGGTTTCTGGAGACCATAAAAGATGGGGCTCAGGAAGGATGATATTCCAGAAGGTGGGTGCTCTGGCAGAAAAAGCCTGCCTCCTAGGTCCCCTCAGATGGAATTCTTTTATAGTTGGGACCTGCTGTGTGCCTCTCCTGTTGGGACTGGTTGATGTAATTGTGAAAAGGTGGTCCCTCAGATAACCAGGCCCCATAATTCCTTGTGGGACTTTAAATGTCAAAATCAGCATCTTAAATGAGACCTGGAAGCAATGAAGTTTATGGAACAGAGGTGTAATGTTGTATCCTTCTAGGGGTACACATAACTGCCTATGCTACTACATTTTGTACCAGCTGAAGTTTCTGGATACTCTGCAGGGCAGTCAACTATAGATATCTTACTATCATCCATTTGGGAGGTGACTTGGGCTTGAAAAACTGTGGGCAGATCCTCAAAATCCAGGAACCAGCACAACTGTTACATGACCTCATGTGGAACAAAAAAATCTCCTAGCATGCCTTCATCTACTCCTTGAGATGCATAATGCATCTCTCCTAGCTGTGAGATGATGAGATGATCCTTTGGGGGCAGAACTTACATTCAAAAAGAGACACTTCCTTGTGTATTGGAAACCTAAACAATTAAGCGTTACCATTACTTGTGGGAGCCATTAGAAATAATTGGCATTTTTTTTTATTGTTAAGGCTAATTCCTAACTTCTAAGTTCCTTGAATTTAAACTGAATACTTCATCTTGCCATTTTCCCTCTGATTAATAATGATGATTAATGGTAAGTTGATCTTTCTCTAACTGTACTTATTGTCCTCCTACATGTGATTGTCCATTTATGTTCCCTGCACTCCTTCTCTAAGAATTTCTAGCCGGTGATAAAACTTTGATATCTAGATATACATTAAGTTGCTCCCTAAATATGTTGAGACGCTAGAGAGATGGCAGAGAAGACCAAGAAAGACGATTAGGGGATTGGAAGCTAAAACATGCAAAGAATGATTGCAGGAATTGAAGATGTCTAATTTAATGAAAAGAAGGACAAAGAGGGTTGATATGATAAGAGTTTTCCAATATTAAGGGGTTGCCACAAAGAAGAAGAACCTATTTTCCAGTGTATCTGCAGGTAGGACAAGAAGCAATGGATGGAAAATAACCAAGGAGAGAACCAACCTAAAACTAAAGTGAAATTTCCTGGCAGTTAGAAAATTAATCAATGGAATGATTTGCCTTCAGAAGTTGTGGGTGCTCCAACACTTTAAGAAGAGACTGGACAACCATTTGTCTGAAACATTTTAGGGCTTTCTGCTTGAGCAGAGAGTTGCATGAGAAGACATCTAAGGTCTCTTCCAACTTTATTATTATTATGTCTGTCTATATATCTATCTTCCATCCATCCATCCATCCATCCATCCATCCATCCATCCATCCATCCATCCATCCATCCATCCATCCATCCATCCATCCATCCATCCATCTCCAGTTCCTGAAGAGCTTCCAGGGCAAAGTGTTTCTATCTCATCAAAAACTCTATCAGTTCAGCTTAATAACCTTCCTTCCAGCCAAACCATTAAAAGTTCAGTCTCTGAATGGTTTGGTTGATATAAAATTTAACCCCTTCTCTGCAACTATATTATTGTCATGGGGAAATTTTAGATACCATCAAAAATAGGCCCATTGCAAGCATGATGCTGGTTTCTAAAATAAGGTGCATGTTTTGGTCAATTGTTCTGGCACAATTGTTCTGCAATAGAGAAAGCAGGTCTCAGCATCTCCTCCAATCTCACTGGCAGTGGGATTTAATGGAAGATTGCCTTTAAAGAATAGTCTTGTGTTCATTTATTCACCGTCTCTGCCATCCGTACAAATGAAACAGCATTTCTTACAACTGGTGTGCTGGCAATCGAGAATACAACTTTTCTTTTTGCTGAGCAAAATAAATAATGCAAAGTACAAACATATTTGAATTTCAATTTAAAAGGGGAAATTATTAATTTAAAAGACGACAGTAATACAGTGGAAATGTGCTAACAAGGGGAAGACATTTCCTGCTTCAAAAGCTGAAGCATTTATCATTTTAAAAAGTTCCCTAAAAGAATGAAGAATAGATTCCAGCTGACAGCACATAAGATGATATTGGTCCTAGTTCACGGGGGGATGACTATATTTAGAAGATCATATATGATTAAAAAGAGAGGTGAACTAAGCTTAAAAAATGTAAAAGAATTCATGGGATTTTTATAATAATGGACAGAAGCTGGTAACTTCCACCCACACTTCCTAATGAAAAAATACCTTGCAAAAATCACATGTTGCCCATATTCAATCAGAGTAAAGAATGCTGGCAAAGAAGATTTAGTGAAATACATGGATAACAATATTGTAAATAAACAAAAGGAATATAGGGTACACCTTTGAATATATTTAGATCTAAAGGTAATCCTTGACTTACAACAGTTCAAAGTTACTGACTGTTCAAAGTTACAATGGCACTGAAAAAACTGACTTATGACCATTCTTCACACTTACGACCATTGTAGCATTCCCCATGGTCACATGATCAAAATTCAGGTGCTTGGCAACTGTTTCATATTTATGACAGTTGCAGTATCCTGGGATCATATGATCAGCTTTTGTGACCTTCTGACAAGCAAAGTCAATGGGGAATCCAGATTCATTTAACAACTAACTTAATAAATGCAATGATTCACCTAACAACTGTGGCCAGAAAAGTGGCAAAAGCAGGAAACTCACTTAACAAATGTTTCACTTAGCAACATAAAATTTGGGCTCAATTGTGGTCATAACTTGAGGACTATCTTTATTGTGGAAAAATGTGATGCTTAACATTTTAATATTACAGAAGAAGCCATAACGCATTTGGGAATACATTCTTCATACTTCTTTGGACATCATTTCCTCGACATTAACTACTTCCAAATTCTACTAATTTCAGGGTTAGAGTTAAGTTCATGATCCAACCTTGAAAAATCCATAAGGCTACAATTAATTCACACATTGATCTGAGATTAGACTGCAGGCATCTCCTTCTGGGCACCCATATGCATCTCTTTCTAGGATCTCTCAAGCCGAGCAGGTGAACCGGTAGCTGTGAGGATCAGCTGTGAACGAACCAGTTTGCTCCAACGATCAGCTGTTGGGCCCACCCACCTGCCCCAGCTCTATTCTGTGCTTTATATCCTGGTTTTCAAGCTCAGCTGATTCCTGCGGCACAACGGATTGCTGTGCATCAGCTGTTTAACACACAGAAATCGCTGGAGAAAGTCAGTAGCAAACGCTCTGCGCACGCTCACCAAACCGGTTGTTATACCAGTTGAATGACACCCCTGCCTACATCTAATTGTTTTGGCCTGCAAATTGACAGAACAACAGATCCAAATCCAACACGGGAGGTTTTGAAAGAGAGATCGGACAACCATTTGTCTGAAAATGTATAGGGTATCCTGCTTGAGCAGGGGTTCGACTTCCAGAACCGGGCCAAACCAGTAGAAACCCACCCCTGAATGTTGGGACAGGTTTTTTTCCTCTCTCAGGCCATCTCTCTGTCGAAGACCTAATTGTCACAGTGCTGTCTAATGTCTGTGTGTATTTACCCATGTACCATGGCTGTAGCATTACTAGTTAGCCTTCCGTCTATCCTTCTTATTCCACTCTCTTATTGGTATTATTATTATTATCTCTTTTATTCATTAGACATGAAAGTCAGTCAACTGAACATTTAAAAATTTATCACAAATATCATTGACTGGTGCTGATGATTGATACAGGTTGCTGCCAGCATTCCAGGTATCAACCAAGTATCTTCTTAAAATGTACGATATTCCGAGTAGCGCAGGTTTTTTGCAGTTCCTCTGGTGTTCTCACAGGAAGCTCCAATTTCTTGATGTATTTTATAAAATTCTTGGACATAATACCAAGTGCCCCAATCTGTTACTGTACATGTTTCATCCAGAATCGTATAGTTTCAATATTTCATGATTTTTTCCAGTTCTTTTTCTTCAACTCTGGCGTTTCCCGGTATAGCGATATCAATAAACTGTACGCTTCAGTTTTTGGTGATATCTGGCATGTTGTGCTCCAAATGACAATCCATCGAAAATCCCACAAAATCTTCACCATCTCATTTTCGACAACTTTTTCTACTTTGTTCCCATTACTTTCGGATACAGGTAAGTTGTATTTTTTACATAATGACAATTTATTATTATTACATAATAAATTATTATTATTGTTGTTGTGGTGGTTATCTTTATTCTGTTGTTTTGCATGTACATTGAAAGCTTCTGCCCCAGAGACAAATTCCTTGTGTGTCTAATCCCACTTGGCCAAGTAAAGAATTCAATTCAACTCAATTCAATTTGAGAAAGTTGACCAACATAAAATATGCTCAACTGTGAATAATGCACACTGCCTGTCTGTTTTTGTGCCATAGAAGCCAAGAAGTGCAAATTTATACAAAGAGACTTTACAATAGCAATGACACCTCTTCCAAGGATCTTGCAAAGCCATCTGTTGCACAGCTATGCCGGTTTCCTTCAAATTTTCTCAGTTCTCTCTAAAACAACATATGTCCACAGCTTAGACTCTACATTGAGAGCTATCTGTAGTTCTCAGTACTTCTTAAACACACACACACACAACTAGCTTTACTTTGACAGTCTATAAAGACTGCCTGACTTTTTCCACAATTTCTAAGAGTTTGTTTTATATGGTTATGCAGGATAGACATATTAACAGCTAATAATCAGGCATTATCACTTTAAAACATTATAATAATTAAATGATGTTCAAATTAAAAGTAAACTAAACTCTTCACGAAAGATGGTGGTGGTTGGCATAATTTCCAAATCTGCCACTACCTCATAATTGAATTTTCTAGGCCAAATTAGGAAAGAAGGAAGGAAGGAAGGAACGAAGGAAGGAAGGAAGGAAGAAAGGAAGGAAGGAAGGAAGACAGATAGACAGATCGATCCAGGAAAAGTCATAGGTTCTGATTCAGATCCAACTAAAATAGACACTTCAGCCTAATGAGTTTTAAAAATATTGCCATCTATTGGCTTGAAAATTAAAACTAGTTAACTTTCAATGAAGCATCACCTATGATCCATTTGCTCTGACTAGGGATTAAAAAGAAATCCGTTCAGGATACAATCTGAGTTGATCATGGGGGCCAAAGCTTTATTCTTCTCAGCTTTCAGGATCATGCTGGAGCCCAACCTCAGGGAACTTCTCTCTCTCCCTGAAGATGGGCTCCAGCAAAAATATTTGGTTTATAGCCATTCCAGATGTGTGCTATTTGTGTCCCTAAATGTTCTGAAGGATCTTTCTGCCTTCAGATCTGAAGCATCACCCACACTGGTCTTCTGCAATTTCTCCAATCCAAGAATAGCAATAGCACTTTGACTTATATACCACTTCACAGTACTTTAAGGCCGTCTCTAAGTGGTTTACAGAATCAGCATATTGTCCCGAACAATCTGGCTCCTCATTTTACCCACCTCAGAAGGATGGAAGGTTGAGTCAACCTTGAGCCAATCAGAATCGAACTGCTGGCAGTGAGCTGAATTAGCCTACAATACTGCATTCTAACCACTGGGCCACCATAGATGTTAATCACAACTCCTTTCATCTGGAGTTAAGGCCACAGGGAATGATTGCAATGGCTGATGTACAAATATCTACTCATGCCTTAGGTCCAGTTAACTTATTTATTTATTCTTGCAATGACCATGATAAAAAAAAACCACTCTTTGTGATGTGGTACTATTTATCTAGTCATTATCATCAACTGCTTTCTTTGTTAGCTTCAGTACTGCATAATGCATTTGTTGAACCATGTGAACATTCAAGTACTTTAGGGCAAGTATCTCCAACCTTGGCAACTGGTTGGGGAATTCTGGGAATTGAAGTCCACAAGTATGCCCTGCTTTAGAGCCTGTGCCATTCTATAAAAAATTCTAAGAAGTTTCAACTTTGCTGAACCATGGAGCAGTAACTTAATGAGGAACTTCAATAAATGTTTCCTTTTTAATGGAGAAAAATGATATTAAACTTGTCTCTAATAATGCTCTTTATTTTCCCTTACATTTTATACAAAGATTTATTAAAGAAAATTTTAAAGGAGGCATGACATTTGGCCTATTTTCGTATTTGATCTTGGGTGTAGTAAGTGCTGAAAATCCATTTTCACAAAGTTAGGCTGAAAGTAAAGAAGCAGAAGCTTTGTTGCCAATTTCACTTAAAAGCTCTTCTCTGTGAACTCCGTCCAAAACTTTTTTAGCGGTTTTTTTTTCCAGTTGTTTCAGTGTGAGTAGAGAGCTGCCAATATCTCTCCCTTTTAGACATTTAGAAAGGACTTTGTTTAGCTAGCGAAGCTGAATGGATTCAAAGCTTAAAAGAACTTGTTCTTGATTCTTGGGGCTAGTTGCTTGGGATAGAGGAGTGTTACAAGAAATGTACTTTTAAAATACTAATTGATGCAACAAACACCTCTAAGATTAGCAACCAAAGAGATAATGGTAAGAAAAGAGAGTTAAGAAAAAGATTAATACATGCAAATAATAAATAAGTAGTAGAAGGACAGCCATAAAACAGGCTTTAAAGGGAATGGTATATGCACACATACATTTAAATGTTTAATATTAAATATATTTAATATTCTTTTAAAATTCTTTTTAAATTAAATTAATTTTAACTGAATTAATCTATATTTAATATTCTTTTGCAATTGGAAAAAATTGCATATACATCGTAGAGGGCAGAGATATTTTCCTTCTAGAGTAAACAAACCAGCTTTGCAACAGAACACTATCAGATCTAATTATACCTCCCCTAAATACCTGTACATTTCATTAAAATGTAGTCTCTGTTCCTTTGGCTCAAGGGAATGGAAATTGTTTTCATCAAAATAAGTAATAAACATCTGCGTTGCGGAAGATATTAGGAGCTAGAGGTATTCAGAGGAAGCTGATTAAGAAGCTGGGCTTCTATGTGGAAATAACTTCAGGTTCGGCCTGAATATTATTCGAAATAATATAAAAGGATGAGTTTCAGAGATGGTATTCAGCAGGTTTTGACCAGTTCTGGAGAACCGGTAGCGGAAAATTTGAGTAGTTTGGAGAACCGGCAAATACTACCTCTGACTGGCCCCGACCCCATCTATTCTCTGCCTCCTGAGTCCCAGCTGATTGGCTGGGTCTTCTTTTGTTGCCCTGCACAGGAGAACGGAGCTAGAAAGCAGGTTAGTGGGGCGGGGAGGGAATGGGATTTTGCAGTACCCTTCCCCCAGGAGTGGGGAGGGAATGGAGATTTTACAGTATCCTTCCCCTGCCATGCCCACCAAGCCACACCATGCCCACCAAGCCATACCCACAGAACTGGTAGTAAAAAAAATGTGAATCCCACCACTGACAAGCTTCTTTTTGTTTGCTAAAGTAACTCCCTAGATATACCATAGCCCCAGTTATTTGTTCCTTACTGGTTGTTCCTTAAACCCTAATTTGCTTCTGTTGTTCACCAACTCTTTGGATCACATCATCCAAAGATCCTGACTTGTTCAGTCCTGACTTGAGTTATAATCTTGAGCCTTAGATGCCTCCCGGTTCCTGGCCTGCTCAAATTCTTCCCCACAGCCCAGTCCCAACCAGGCAAGTGTCAGCCCTTTGAGATAGGCAAGCAGCAGGGATTCCAGGAATGCTGTTTATTGTTGCACAATGAAGTGTCAGGGTTCTTCTTTGCCCCATCTTATACCAAACAAAATCAAGGCAAGGTTATCTTGAGTTTCTTTCTCACACTTCCTACCTTCTCTTGACTGAGTTGTTCATTTTACCTCCCTTAACAGCTCATTACTCTCTTCTCTAGACCAGTCCTACATTCTTTCATGCCAATTAACTTTCCTCTTTCATTTTATTTCTCACCTGTTATTGCACTCCTCTTTGGAAAAAGCTAGTTTCTAATTTATTTATTTAGCACATGTACATGCTGCTCAGCTTGTTGAAGTGACTCTACGTGGCTTACAAACATTTAATTAAAATGTATTATAAAACATTAAAACAATAAATAGGGATTTCCAAGGTCCTGTCTAACTCTGTGATTATATGATTATGTGAGTTAAGCACATGGCCTAAGAAAAGAACATTGCTCATAACTGCATGCTTACCAGCATGTTTGTTTCTTTTAATCACTATAGATGGGTGGGCTTCCTATGCATTGTGCTTTATTTGATTTTAATTTTGCAGGCATAAATTGATATATCAGAGAAATAATTAGAGCAGGGATGTCAAACTTGATTTCAGGGTTGTGTTTGATCTCAGAGAGGTCGAGTGGGCATGGCTAGGGTGGGCATGGCTTGATGTCACTTGTGTCGGGGGCACCTGTGGTGGCCTGAGCTCTCTGCCAGTGAAAAGGGGCTCCCAAGCTCCATTTTTGCTGGCAGAGGGACCACGGGCCGGTCCTTTGCTGTTTCCAGGGCATTCCCGTGGGCCAGATCTAAGTATCTCGTGGGCCAGATTCTGCCCCCGGCCCTTGAGTTTGACTCCCCTGAATTAGAGCAAAGATAGGCACTGTTCAAGAGCTATTGGTGGCCTACAAACACTTCTTTAGTGACCTGGGAGGATTCTTCTTCAAGATTTGTTCAAAATAATGGCTTGGACTCCTGCCATATTAAGATACAACATTGTAAAGCCATAAATCCTTGCATGTAGTTAAATTAAAAAGAGGGGGGAAGCTTTAAACTCAGAAGAAACAAACAACTAAAACCCTATCTTTGTTCATTGCTCATTGTCTTTCTGGTACTTGCAGCTTTCTAGAAAAAAAAACATACTAAGTATGACTCCTGGCTACCAGAACATAGCCTCATCTTGTCCATATATGAGAAGGTGGACAACCTATGTGTCATGCTTTCAGAGATTAGAAAAATAAACAGAATGTCTCTGGGCAAGCCAAAAAAACAACAACAACAGTGGGTGTGGAAGCAATTTCTCACTTCCTGTAGGCTTCCCCAATGACTTTGTGGAAATAGGGAGCATCAGAAATCACAATCATATGACCGCAGCAGACAGTGGTGGTACTGCAGGAAGTCAGGCAGAATGGTTATGGATACAATATTTCCAATACAACTGATCTGGAGAGCCTTAAAATTTCAAACCCATAGGAGTGATGAGTCCTGGATTTTGGATGCATTCTTTAAGTTAACCAATTAGAGGTAATGCCCAACTGAAGGTTACAAATAGCAGAGTTTTAGTAGTATGTAGATAATGGCTTATTGTATGACTCCATTTATTTCACAAATAATTCATATTCCAGTTCTACAGAGGAATTATTGAGTCTGTCATTTGCACCTCTATAACTGTCTGGTTTGGTTCTGCAACCCAACAGGGTAGACACAGACTTCAGAGGATAATTGGGACTGCAGAAAAAACAATTACTAACCACCTGCCTTCAATTGAGGACCTGTATACTGCACGAGTCAAAAAGAGGGCTGTAAAAATATTTATAGACCCCCTCATATCCCCGGACATAAACTGTTTCAACTCCTTCCCTCAAACGACACTATAGAGCACTGTACACCAGAACAAGTAGACACAAGGACAGTTTTTTCCTGAACGCCATCACTCTGCTAAACAAATAATTCCCTCAAAACTGTCCAACTATTTACAAAGTCTGCACTACTATTACTATTAATCTTCTCATCACTCCTTATCACCCATCCCCTCTCACTTATGACTGTATGACTGTAACTTTGTCACTTGTATCCTTACAATTTATATTGACTGTTTCCTAGTATGATTTGACTGCTTATTGTACCCTATGACTATTATTAAGTGTTGAACCTTATGATTCTTGATTCTTGACGAATGTATCCTTACTTTTATGTACACTGAGAGCATTTTGCACCAAGACAAATTCCTTGTGTGTCCAATCACACTTGGCCAATAAAGAATTCTATTCTATTCTATTCTATTCTATTCTATTCTATTCTATTCTATTCTATTCTATTCTATTCTATTCTATTCTATTCTATTCTATTCTATTCTATTCTACTTCCTCCCCAAAACTGTAAGCAAGATTCAGGTGTTGGTTTTATAGGCTAACCTGCTTTAGATATTTGTATAGAGTGATTTCTTAGAAACATTCGTCTTAGTTGGCAGAGGCGCACTAGTGGCATTACATGTAATAACAATCTCACAGCAGCTGTGGTTTGCTAGGTGGAAAGCAGTTATTGCATAAACTTGGCTCGTAGATTGATTTTGTACGTTTTTGATGAGCAGATATTGTGAGTTGCTTGCTGTTAGTCCACCATGCAGGGTCTTGTTACAGAAAGGTGCCATCTGAGCAGTGAAATTGTGACAGCAACAATAAGAAAGGAGTTGCACCATGACCTTTGCTGGAAAAGCAAAGGATTGCCCCCACCCGCCCTTTCCTCAAACTTCTTAATCAATTTTGTAACGTTAGGAAGACCCAGTGAAAGTGAATGACAGCTGTATTGCAGGAAGCTGCCAAAGGCTCCTCTTGCTGGCCAGTTTCCATCAGTTCTGTTACTACACGTTCCATCCTGAGCAGCAACATTGGCAAACAGCAACAGTTGCACAAAGTTCAGATTAGTTCATTGCAGCACAAGTCTCTCCTATTTCTCCAACGGACTTGAGATGGGTTTTTAAACGACACGTTGAACTTTCAGAAAAAGATACAAAAATCAAAGTAAGCTTTCATGTCCTACTGAACTCAGAACACAACTGTGGCAAATATGGAGAAATATTCCGGGGGGGGGGAGTACAGGCAGTCCTCGACTTATAACAGTTCATTTATTGATGATTCGATGTTATAACAGCACTGAACAAAGTGACTTATGACCATTTTTAAGAGCTGTGGTGGTGCAGTGGTTAGAGTGCACCTTCCGAGGTGAGCAAAATGAGGAGGATCCAGATTGTTGGAGGCAATTATGCTGGCTCTGTAAAACACTTAGAGAGGGCTATAAAGCTCTGTGAAGCGGTATATAAGTCTAAGTGCTATTGCTATTTTTCACATTTGGGACTGTTGCCGCATCCCCATAGTCACATGATCAAAATTCGGGTCCTTGGCAACTGGTTCATATTTATGATGGTTGTTAGTGTCCCAGGATCATGTGATCATCTTCTGCAACCTTCTCATAAGGAGATTCACTTAACAACCATATTACTAACTTAACAAATACAGTGATTCACTTAACAACTGTGGCAAGGAAGGTCATAAAATGGGTCAAAATTCACTTAACAAATGTTTTGCTTAGCAACAAAAATCTTGGGCTCAGTTGTGATTGTCAGTGAAAGTGTACCTATATTCTGGAAACAGACATACTGAATATTGCCTCTCTCACTACCATGCACCATCCACCCACCCATCCCCAAATTCTTCATTCTGTGCAAACTTTAAAAGAGTACATTGACATTCATCTGGGTTGGTGGCAGCTACTTCCTTTTCCCTTTCTTTTTCAGCAAATCCCATTGGAAAGTTGACTTAATAGGGATCCTGTAAATGTGGCTGGAATGCCAATAAATAAGAAAATGGGCTAATTTTATGAGGCAGGAAGCTCTTCATGCAGGGTGCTGACACAGGATATTCTTTACATTTTTTTAATTAACTATGCCTCAGAAAGCAGTGGTGGGAGCAGAAAAGTCATAATAGTGTTTGTCTTAAAGCAGGCAAACAGAAATAGACAGGATTTACCAAACTGAGAGCTGCAAACCATGTCAGACGCCTTAAGGGTGTGCATAAAGTAGGGGGGAAATTGTCCTAAACTCCAAATAAAATAGCCTGGGGTATATTGTGTTCTGAGCTTAGAGTGTATCTCAAAAATATGGGGTGTTTAATACCAATCACACAACATGTTCCAAGTAGAGACTGTTTTTGAGTGTCGAAATAGTTTTGCACATCTCTTAGCAAGCCCCTATCCAACATTGGTTTTAAAGTCTCCCCAAGGTTAAATTTGTGCAGCCCCTGATGCCTTGCACACGTTTTTTTTTCAAACGTTCATTGAAGTGCAAATAATTAAAATTCAGCTTGCTCTCCTGGTTATTGGCCTTGTTGCAAGAGGTAGCTTGTGTGAACAGAAAGAGAATCCCTTCGGCTGTGAAGATGGTGAGCAGATCTAACGAGCTTTCTAATTCCTGCTCAAAATGGTTTTCAATCATTTGTGATCCCACATTCATCCCTGTATCAATTTGTCTGAAGCATTCAGCAAAACTAATCTATGCACGTTCAGTCAGGACTTACTTTGAAGCCTAGGTGCACCAGTTTGTAATTTCAATATAGGTGTAGTATAGAAGAAAAATGGAATACATTATTTTACATTTTCCTAGACCTACAGTACAGCTACCATTTGTAAAAACTTAAACGTATGCAAAGTTTACATCCCCTGTTGTGCTAAATGGTAAATTCCAAGCAATTTGCTCATCCAAACATCTGGGAAGGGGAGGAAGATTGAAAACCATTGCAATTTCCTTTTTTGCTTTCTGTACAATTCCTTTCCATTTCTTCTTAGAAAAAGGATTATCAGCAAAGTTTGAACTGAATCAAATTGTTGCATTTTAGTTCAATGTTCTGCAGTATTTTGCTGGGAAGAAAAAGATGAAGAGAAATTTAAAATAAGTAACTGGTAAAAATCCTGCTCTTTGTCCACATGCTGGTATTAAGATAAATGAAGTGTTGTAAGACATATCCATCTGGGTTCAGTTCCAAGTGGGGAGAAAGACACCGGAAACATGGAGGCTGATTGGAAAGATGGTTTATTGATGAACAGGACCACATGGGTTTAAAGTTCTGGGTAGCTGACCATCTGGTTTGATGAGTACATGGATTTTTATACAGTTTGTTCTACAGCATTTTGTAATTTAGAGGCTTGTTTTGTGTATTTTGTTATTTGATTTTAATTAGTTTGTCTCATGAAGGACGGCAATGAGATGGGGTTTTTAATCTTGTTTAACAAATGTAATTAATCCTAGATGCTGGCTTCCTTGGGGTTTTAATCCTGTCTTGAATGGATTATCAAATCTGCATTTCTAAAAGTTGGCCTCTTAGTTTCTACTTGGGGCAGAGAACTGAGGCTCTGAGTTTCTGTCTTTAGAAACATGTCTCTCCTTTGGGGAAAATATAATATTGTGCCTTTTTAATATTTCCTAAAATATTTCATTCTTCTAAAAGGAGTGGGTGCTAACTTTCTGCAATAGGCAATGCATTCAGTTTTGTATCTAAGTAATCAAACCCCTGGAGGGACGTGGTGGCTCAGTGGCTAAGACGCTGAGCTTGTCGATCAGAAAGGTCAGCAGTTCGGTAGTTTGAATCTCTAGCAACATGTAATGAAATGAGCTACTGTTACTTGTCCCAGCTTCTGCCAACCTAGCAGTTTGAAAGCATGTAAAAATGAAAGTAGAAAAATAGAGACCACTTTGGTGGGAAGGTAACAGCGCTCCATGCGCCTTTGGTATTTCGTCATGCCAGCCACATGACCACGGAGATGTCTTTGGACAGTGCTGGCTCTTTGGCTTTGTAACGGAGATGAGCACCACCCCCTAGAGCCAGAAACAACTAGTATGTATGTGCGAGGGGAACGCCATCACCCTGCTAAACAAATAATTTCCTCAACACTGTCCAACTATTTACAAAGTCTGCACTACTATTACTGTTAATCTTCTCATCACTCCTTATCACCCATCCCCTCCTACTTGTGACTGTATGACTGTCGCTTGTATCCTTGACTGTTTCCTAGTATGATTTGATTGCTTATTTTTCTTTAAATAAAGTTTTATTTGTGTTTTCACACATACAAAATATAAGTAAAACATCATTTTTGAAAATAGCATGGTCCCAGGTTGAACTTCTTTATACAGACACAAAACTCAATTTCATGCTCCTTTTTGTATTCTATTCCATATCTTATACTATTCTACATTTTCTATATAGTTTTTCCCCTCTTTTAATTTTCTCAATTTTATTTTGATTATCACATCTCAATTCAAATCATTATATTTATACTTTTGTCTGTTCTGTTTCAATTTCATATTATCTTTTCTCATTAAACAAATTTTCTCCTGTAGTTACTAATTGGAGAATGACACCTTTGTATCTTTTAATTACATCCATTCAACTCTTATTTAAACTTCAATATATACCTTAAGGTTATGACCTTCAATATAATACATAATACATAACTTCCAATCAAATTCTGCTGGTACATTCTTATAATACACACTTATATTCTTCAAAAAAAAAAAAAAAAAAAAGATTATAAATATATGTAATTATAAACCCTCATTCCATTCCAATTCAGTTCTATCACTATTAATCATTAAAATCTTAACATCTTGAACACTTCTTTTCAATTAAATATCATACTTCCTTAAAGACACATATAATCTCCATAATTAATTTTTCCTTTATTTCTCTTCACATATGTTTTGCAAATCATTAAATAGTCATTTTGTTACATTTATTTATTGACAAGCATTCCACTGAATTACGATAGCTATTTTATCAAACATTTTAATCATACATTGTTTCATATTTTCTAAAATTATTTCTGTTTCTAATATAACAATACTATCTTATGTACCTTTGCAGAATCCCTTTTTCCATTAAATTTTCACCCATTATCTCTAAATAAGCCCTGTTTCTCTATATTTTGTTTCTGTCCTTTATAACTTCTTTTCCTTTCTTTCTTCCCTCTCTTCTTCTCCCTCCCCTTTTTACCCCCTTGTCTCTCTACTTCTAATTCTCTCTTCTGCATTTCCCTCTTCTGTTGCTTTCTGATTTTATACTTATTTTTCACTCTATTTTTTTGGGGGGGAGTTGTTTTTCCCAATCTTAAACTTTCCATTCTCTTTCCCCCCATTTTCTTTTTTCCCCCCACCTAAGATTACTTGTTCATTAAAGATGGCTTCTTCTTTGTCACAATCTTCTTGTTCTGCAGGCATTTCTTGTTGTTTCTCATAATTCCATATCTCCATTTCTAAAAACTGAAATACGAAGCCAAAAGAACCTGTCCCTTCTTGTGCATCTTCTTTGTACTTTTTAAGTTCCATTTTCAGTTCTTCTAAAAGTGGAGTCATTTTAAACAGTTTTAAACAACCACCCGATTGATTTTAGTCATTCAAATACAATAACCAAAAATAACCAGAAATCATCAAGTAATCCAAATAGTCCCAAATTATTTCTTCTTATTTCTTTTTCCGCTTTCTCTTCCTGGGGTTTTTGTTGTGATATTTCAGTTAAAACGTATCTTCTGGAAGTCTTGTTGAGATTTTGCTGTAAGTTCTTTTTAATTCCAGGCAGTCTCCTCCCTTCCAGATCCTGCCCTTTTATTCTTTTTCTCTCCTTTCCTGTTTTCAAAAGCTTTTGATTATCCAGAAATCTTTATTATCCCTTTGACTTTTTATTTTCAGCATTAAATGCCTATTAATGTCAAAGTGGATTTTTTTCCCAATTTCTTGCTTAAGTCTCTTAATGTCAGTATAGGAAAAGGAGAAAAAAAAACTAAATCTTTCCCCTTTTCTCTCTCCTTCGCAGCTTAAAAATCTTCTTAGGGAACAATGTTATTTTTTTTTAATAGTTTCAATTCCAGGGTACCTTATTTGTTGCTTTTGCTGTTTGACCCAGTCAACCAAAACTTTCTCTTTCTCCTGCACATTCTTTTCCGGTCGAGTTCTTCTTTGTGGTGGCCATTTCTGACCACCGCTACAACCGCCTTCGGGAAAGGGAGTAATGGCCAGCTGGGGAGAAGAGATGCGGCTCTCCTCAACCCTGCAGGCAGTCTCCCCCTTCTTCACCACCTCTACGGGGTGGCTTAGCCCTGAAACCAGCTGGCTCGGGGCACTCCAGCGGTGAGCACGGATCAAAGCCTTGCAGAAACCAGGTTTCGGTCTGTCGCCGAAGAAGCTCAAACCAGAAATTTTTCAATGATTTGATTGCTTATTGTACCCTATGACTATTATTAAGTGTTGTACTTTATGATTCTTGACTCTTGACAAATGTATCTTTTCTTTTATGTACACCGAGAGCATTTGCACCAAGAGAAATTCTTTGTGTGCCCAATCACACTTGGCCAATAAAGAATTCTATTCTATTCTATTCTATTCTATTCTATTCTATTCTATTCTATTCTATTCTATTCTATTCTATTCTATTCTATTCTATTCTATTCCATTCCATTCCATTCCATTCCATTCCATTCCATTCCATTCCATTCCATTCTTTACCTTTACCTTTAATCAAATCCCTTCCCCCCATGTTCACATAGAAATAAATCTGTTTTTTCTCTGTTGTCCCTTAGGCCTGGTACTTTTAATCAGCCTATGGAAACTCTTTCCTCTCTTTTCATTAAAAAAATACCTACATTTTTTTCTCAGTTACAGTACTTTGATTTGCTTAACATTTATGGGGGAAGCCAACATTCTATTAAATTTTTGTTTTTGAGATCAGGGATGAGGAGACTATGATTCTGAAGGAGTTACTGATCCAAAATTACCATCATGCCTCCTAACTGGTCATGATGGAGGAACTCTGGGAATTCTAAATCAGTAAGATTTTTCTATGTCTTTTTTAAAATTAGTGTTCCATACTAGCAGGCTTGTAGGCCTGCATTCCTATTGGTCCGGAAAAGCCGGGCCGTGACTGGAGAAAACTAAGCATTCTGATTGGTTCTTATTCAGCTGCTGCAATTGGGTAAAACCAAGTGCGGCAAGCTCAAATGCATGTCATAGGCTGCCTAGCCACAGCCAGCTCTATAAAAGGAGCTGCCTCGGCTGGGAGCTTTCGTCTCAGTATCTGGTTTCCTAATAAAGAGCTGTTGTCACTACTTCGAGTCTCGTCTCTCCTTGGGACCCACTGCCCAGACTTAACACTGGTGACGAGGATGGGATACTGAGACAACAGAGCTGACTAGCACGTGGCAGAAAGCGCATAGACGACCAGCAAGATGGCCAGCAGCGCCGTGCCACCCGCACCATTCGATCCGGCCAGCGAGGACTGGGAGTCCTACATTGATCATGTCCAAATGTTTTTGGAATCAAACAACCTGAAGGACGCCACTGGCAGCAAGAAGCGAGTGGTCTTTCTAACACACTGCGGACCCGCCGTTTTTAAAATGGCCAAGGCACTCACGAAGCCCGCAGACGTCAAGACAATGGATTGGGATACCCTAGCTCCCATCCTCCGGAACCACTATGCCCCAGCGGTGCCGACCCTCATCCGTCGGCATGACTTTTACCAGAGAGATCAGCGCGAGGGCGAGAGCATCGGAGAGTTTGTAGCCGACCTGAGGAACCTAGGAGGTTTGTGCGGATTCGCCAATCTAGACGAAGCCATGCGTGACCGAGTCGTCCTCAGCCTGAAAGACCCAGCTCTCCAAAGCAGGCTGATGGCTAAAGGGGACATCTCCCTCGTCGACGCCGTAGCCGAAGCCACCACAGCCGAGGCCACCCGTAAATCAGCAGCGCGAATGCAGCGTTCAAACAGAAACGACCGCCAACCCACCAGCGAGACGGCAACCGCAGCAGAAAAACACGCAGCATCCACCCACCATGGCGACATCGAATCCCCTTCTGACAGTGAAGAGGAAGAAATTCACCGACTTCAGTCGGAACGCGAGCGACGAGACCGGCGCGGTCGTAAGTCGAGTTACCAATGTGCCGACTGCGGAGGAAATCACCCGCGTTCCGAATGCAAGTTCCTGGACGCTGTTTGCCGTTTTTGCGAAAAACGAGGGCATATTGCCAAAGTATGCCACAACAAATGAAATTCCAGCCCCCGACGATGGGGAAACAGCCCAAGAAGAAGTGATGGCACCCCCACCATGAACCGGGACCGCCAAAATGACAGCCGATGGAACTGGGAGAGCCGATCCAGGAAGTTCATCGAGGTACCCAGAAGAGAAGAAACGCACCAAACAGTCACCATCGGCCACGCTTCATCAATAGACGCACGGAAGATACGTGTAGAGGTCACCATCGAGAATCAACCTTGCACCATGGAGGTAGACTCCGGTTCCTCCCTCTCTATGGTCTCCTGGAGGACCATAAAACGACTAATTCCCAGCATCCGCCGCCAAGAGCTAAATGACCAGAAGCTAATATTAAGAGACTATCAAGGTAATTGCATCCCGGTTGCTGGCACTGGACATTTTAAGGTTTCCTTCAAAAACCACACCACCATCCTACCACTCACAATCGTCGATAAAGACTGACCCAGCCTACTCGGGTTGCACTGGTTCGCACCGTTGGGGATCGAGATGGCAGGCATCAACCACATAGAAGACGAAGACTGGGAAGCAACGCTCATCCAGGACTTCCAAGAAGTCTTCAGTGAACATCTAGGCAAGTACAAGGGGTCCCCTATCTCCTTTAATCTCAGCCCTGACATCGCTCCCATCCGTCTCAAACCACGCCGAGTGCCTTTTGCACTCAAGCCTAAAATAGACAAACAACTAGACAAACTAATAGCACAAGGCGTGTTAGAACCCATCGATCATGCCCATTGGGAGACCCCAATTGTCACCCCCATCAAACCTGATGGCTCCCTGAGAAATTGTGGTGACTACAAGGCCACCCTCAACCACGCATTGCAGCAGAGCGCCTACCCGGTGCCAGTAGTCCAACATATCCTGCACTCACTAGGGGGTGGCAAAATCTTTGCAAAGCTCGACCTGGCTCAAGCTTATCAACAACTGCCAGTCGATGCTGAAACCGCCGAAGCCCAAACAATAGCAACTCACAGAGGGGCATTCAAATGTAACCGGCTCCAGTTCGGGGTCAGCATCGCACCGGGCATTTTTCAAAGTCTAATGGAGAGATTGCTGCAGGGAATTAAAGGAGTCGTGCCCTATTTTGACAACGTTCTGGTAGCAGCCCCTACCAAAAAACAATTGGAAAAATGACTGAGGACGGTCCTACAGAAATTCAAAGACGCTGGCCTCAAGGTGAAAAAGGAAAAGTGCCAATTATGCACTGAAAGGGTTGAATTTCTTGGCTACCTCCTTGACAAACAAGGAATTCACCCCACAGATAAAAAATTGAAAGCCATCAAAAACGCCCCCAGACCAAAGAACAAAACGGACCTCCAAGCTTTCCTCGGACTCATTAACTTCTATAACATGTTTCTACCCCAGAAAGCGACTGTCGCAGAGCCTCTGCATAGACTCCTTGATAAAAAGGCTTCCTGGATATGGGGACGGTGAGAAGAGCATGCTTTTCACCAGATAAAAAACCTTTTGAGTTCAGACGCAGTCCTCATGCAATACAATGAAACGCTACCTCTGACTGTTACTTGCGACGCATCGCCTTTCGGGGTTGGCGCCATCCTGAGCCACGTTTTACCAAATGGAACGGAAGCCCCCGTTGCATTCTTTTCCAGAACATTGTCCAAGCCAGAGAGGAACTATAGCCAGCTGGACAAAGAAGCCCTCGCCATCGTTTCAGCAGTAAAGAGATTCCACGAATACATTTATGGTAGGACATTTTCCATTATTACAGACCATAAGCCCCTACTTGGCATATTGGTGGGTGACAAGCCCACTCCACACATCTTGTCACCTAGAATGACAAGATGGTCTGAATTTCTTGCCGCTTATAATTACAAATTGATACATCGCCCTGGCAAGACAATCTCGCACGCCGACGCCTTAAGCCGCTCCCCCTTGCCAGACTTGCAAGAGGACCCAGCACCCACATTACAAGTCTTGCAAATTGAAACGATCCCCATGCCACCAGTAACTGCGCAAGACATCGCCCACGAAACTAGGAAGGACAAACGCTTGGCGCGAGTTCTCAGCTGGGTGGAGAGGGGATGGCCAGAAACCGAGCCAAACGAACTTTTTAAACCATTTAAAAACCGGCAAACTGAACTCTTTTCGCAAAGAGGTTGCGTGTTGTGGGGAGACCGGGTAGTAATACCAGAGACACTACAGAAAAAAGTTTTAGACTTGCTGCATGACGGACACCCTGGTATTGTGCGCATGAAAGCCCTGGCCAGGAGCTACGCTTGGTGGCCAGGCATGGACAAGCAAATTGAAACCTGGGTTGCTGCTTGTAACAGATGCCAAGAGACTCGCTCGGCTCCCCCTAAGGCCCCACCATTAGAATGGGAAACACCCAGAGGCCCTTGGTCGCATATCCATATTGACTTCGCAGGGCCAACCAAGGGGCACACCTTCTTAATCACTGTTGACGCTTATTCAAATTGGCTTGAGGTGAGCACAATGAAGACAACCACCACGGAAGCTGTCATCAAGAAACTAAATAGACTTTTCGCCACGCATGGTCTGCCAGATGTGATAGTATCTGACAATGGCCCACAATTTACTGCCTTGGCTTTTGAACAATACTTGGCAGACCACGGCATCCGACACGCATTGACATCCCCAGCTCACCCGGCGGCGAATGGTAGAGCTGAACGCATGGTTCAATTTACAAAAAAACTCTGCACAAAATGGAACATGGCAACATACACAAGAAGATCACCAGGATGCTTCTTCTACACCATATCACACCAAATACCACCACCAACAAGAGCCCAGCAGAGCTTCTGATGGGCAGAAGACTCAGGTCACCTCTAGACCGCCTGCACCCTGCTTATACCCCAGAAAAACCCCTTGGTTCCAGCAGCAAGCACTGTGCCTTCAAGGTAGGAGACACTGTTTTTGCCAAAAACTTTACAGGGGACCCACTTTGGATCCCTGCAAAAATCACCCAAGTCACAGGCCCCCGCTCCTACCGGCTCGAGACCACCGATGGGAAGTCGTGGAAACGTCATATTGACCAGCTAAGATCCAGACTAGCCGCTTTCCCCCTCATAGACTCTAACCAAGGAATCAGAGGGGGGGGGGAACCTCAAGTTCAGAAAATGAACGAACATCTGTACAAGTAGAACAGACCCCACAGACATTAAACAAAAACCAACAATACTTACCAGCCAGAAGGGAGTCGTGGCAGATGGGCACTTCGCCTGGAAGCAGCAGCCGGACAAGCTCCACCAGCCCAGAGAGCCCAGGCGGGAGCAGCAGAGCAAATGACTCAACCGACCCAGAATCACCAGGCGGGAGTCGCAGCTCACCCTTCCAGGCAGTTCCATCTTGCAGCTTGAGAGCAACGCAGAGCCCGTCCGAACCCGATGGTGAACAGAGACATTGTGAACTGCGCAAGTCTAGTAGGCAGGTACAAAGACCTGCCTACTTGCGTGATTACATTACCCCGCCCCTTGGACGGAACCAAGAGGCTTGTAGGCCTGCATTCCTATTGGTCCTGAAAGCCAGGCCGTGATTGGACAAAACTAAGCGTTCTGATTGGTTCTTATTCGGCTGCCGCGATTGGGTAAAACCAAGCGCGGCAAGCTCAAATGCATGTCATAGGCTGCCTAGCCGCAGCCAGCTCTATAAAAGGAGCTGCCTCGGCTGGGAGCTTTCGTCTCAGTATCTGGTTTCCTAATAAAGAGCTGTTGTCACTACTTCGAGTCTCGTCTCTCCTTGGGACCCACTGCCCAGACTTAACAATTAGCATCTACTAATTCTTCTCTGAGGGTACAGAGCTCATCAGGAAAGGGGACTCAACCTTTCCTTTCCCTGCTATAAAAAAAGTAATCTTAAATTATTTCCATGTGGTTGATAGGATAATAATATAGCCAAGTATTCCTTTTCCAGTCAAAAGTGGAAAGGTTTGACACTATCCACAACAGAGGAACGTTTGATGAAGACAATGTAATTTGCAGAGATGGCTAAATTACTTTCTTTGATCACAGAAAAAAAAATCTAAATTTACAGCTGACTGGAAACCTCTGATAGACTTTGTGCATGAAATGGAAGAAAAATCCACACTCATGATCTGTGGGTTTGATTGGGGAAATCCCTCTGATTGATAGAAAAAATGAGTTTTTTTCATAATCATAAAATAATAACTTTGTAATTGTATTTGTATTTGCTGCAAAGGAAATCAGAAGCCCCTTTAACTTCTTTCATTATTGTCTCCACATTTTGCCTTTTTAAATCATTCTTTGCTTCCTGTATTCTTTATTAGTTTCTGATTTTTTAAATGTTCTTTGTAAAACTATTAATAAAAATGTATTGAAAAAAAAGAAAAGAAAATTCTTTTCCCAGGTTCCATTTGTACCCTGCCACAAACCTAGCCATGGAAGCAAGGGAATGGTGCTTTTTAGAGTTTTCTTATAGAAGCAGCTAAGGGGGTGTCTCTGGAGCAGAGGTGGTATTCAGCAGGTTCTGGCCAGTTCTGGAGAACCAGTAGCAGAAATTTTAAGTAGTTCAGAGATACCACCTCTGACTGGCCCCACTTCCATCTCTTCTCTGCCTCCCAAGTCCCAGTTGATCGTCTGGGTCTTCTTTTATTGCCCTGCACAGGAGAATGGAGCTGGAAAGAAGGTTAATGGGGTGGGGAGGGAATGGGATTTGTAGTAACCTGCTCCTGGAGTGGGGTGGGAATGGAGATTTTACAGTATCCTTCTCCTGCCACGCCCACCAAGCCACACTACGCCCACCGAGCCATGCCCACAGAATCGGTAGTAAAAATATTTTTGAATCCCACCACCTCTCTGAAGACATTTATAGACCATTCATATCACCTAAATGACTCTGGGAAGTTTACAATAAATACTCAATATTTCTGTCTGGGAGATAAAAAAAGATGGAGAAATATAATGGAACAAATTAAAAAGTATTGGTTTCTGTGTGGATATGTGTGACTAACTACCTTGTTATGGGGAAAACTGTCTCTCCCTAAGATAAATTCTCAGTAGAAAACAACAAAAATGAAGCACAGGAATATATTACACGCTGCTTTTACGTTGCTTTGAGAAAATGTTAGTTTAAAAAATGATTTAATCAGCTTAAAAGCAGACTCAGCTGTGCAGCCAGGCAATTTGTTCATGGTTAGTTTGGTTATGAGAAAAACTCATTTAAGGACACACAACGGAAAGCAAATGTCAGGCATTATGTGAGTGTGACAGCCAACAACTTGCCTCTCATGCAACTGTACCACAACAAGTATTTAATGCTTCATTGTTTGATTTCACATGGTAGCCAATTTCCATAGAACGAGGAATATTTGTGTAAAGAAATAAGCCAATATTCTACCCCATAGCTCAGAGAGGGAGGGAGAAAAAGAGAAAGAGAGAAAAAAGAGAGAGAGAGAGTTAAAGAAATCAAAATGGTTTTCAATGCCTTGGCATTTTCACTCTGGTGTCTATGCTTTAAGTGATTGAGTCCCATTGAAACCAGGTGAAATATTGCCCATAAACTGAGTCTATGTTGGCTGCCCTTTGAACTCCCTGTCCCTCAGTATACACAATCTGAACAAAATCCTTTCACATGAATGCAATTTTAGAACTGCACGGGAGTCTGTTTGTACAGAAATGTAATTACTGTCATGGGCCAGAAATTTATTCTTTTAGGCATTAGCTCAGTTTTGCTTCTTCTTGTCATATAACAAAAGCCACAAAATAATTTTCCCTTCCCCTTATTTATAAGGCTGACCTTCTAGTTATTACAGAAGCAACATTTTCACTGGATTCATATTAAGTATTTTCACTCAGGTCGCAATTTTTCATTTTAATCCATTCTTCCCTTTACATTAAATTAAAGCTGTAGTTTACCCTACACACACACCCCAGCAGTCTTGAATGCAGCCCCTAGTTTTCCTTCAAATATTACTATTTGAACAGGGTTTGTTCAGTGTGACAGAGGAAAATATCATACCAATAGGAGAGAATCATATGAATTGCATTTAAGTGCCTGAAATTATTTCATTCACACTTAAACCAAATCAAATGTAGGTTTTTGTTTGCTTGAAAATCAAGTCTAATTCTCAGTATGAAACTGATGACTTAAGTGCAGGAGCAATTCAGCAGAAACTGAATCGTTTGCCTTAGATGCAGAATAGTTTAGATATTCCTGGCACTGTAGCTTCATCTAATGATTATTACCTGGAAGTAAATTTTACTTGGATAGGATTTGTGTGCAAATGTATTTTATAAGCAAAGCTTACAACTCAACTCAATTTAAATAAACAATGAAACTTCAGTCAAAGCTCTGTGTACTTATAGAAAATGTTCTTGTGAAATCAAGCTTGATTTATTCACATTTTATATTGTTGAAATCCAAATTATATATACCATTAGTAATCCTACCATCTTTTTTTTACAGTTTTTTTCTATCTTTTTGTTCATCTACATGATACAGATTTAGATAATTTCTTTTTCTTTTTAAAAGCTATCCTATATTCCAGATTGATGGCTCCTGATATTTTTAATTAGTAGCAGGAAGAATTGTCTCACCAGTAACACAAAACCTATAAAAAGATGAAGTCCCAGAGTATGAATACTGGAAAATAGAAATGTTCAGGACAAATGGAGTGCAAAATACCTGGGAACATCTCAGAAATTATTAGAAGTACAATTTCATTTTATTTTTATTTATTTATAACCCACCTTTATTATAAGTGTTGTATTCTATGATACATTATAAATTACTCAAGGCAGAAAACACACATGGTATTCCTTCCTCCTTGTACTTTCCCCACAACAGCAACTCTGTGAAGAGATTTGGGCCCAGAGAGATTGACTGGCCCCAAATCACCCAGTTGGCTTTCATACCTAAGGCGGCACTAGAACTCAGTTTCCTGGTTTCTATCCTGGTGCTTCACTAGATCACTCCATTTCAAGGAGAAGACGACATTGGATACAGATTAGGAAACTAATGTAATGTAGAGATTTCAGTTAAGAATTAAAAGGGACATTATAGAATGAGGAAGATATTTATAATAACCAAGAATGTGTACCACCAAGCAGCTAATATCTGCATGAAGTAAATAAAAAAGCTTAAGTGCAAAATGCACCTAGAGTTGCAAGGGAAGCTGTAAATGGCAAAGAGACTTTGGGACTATGTCAGTAGTAAGTGGAAGAAGAGGAAGGCTGCTCTGAGAAAATGATAGGCAAATGATAAGTGACAGGGAGAGGACAGAGCTCGCTGGCTTTGCTTCCCCCAAAAAAAGAACTATCGACTCTGGAGCTCGCCTAACTGAGGCCATTTTGAGACTCCTGGGTTGCCACAATAGAGATGAGAGTTAGGGAGGGGGGAACAGAAATATCTGAGGTTTAGTAGCCAAAACAAAATAGTTTCCCTTGCAACCAAGAACATTCTCACAGGTGGCTGAAGAAAGGAGTGATGTTGCCCAAGCAACCAGTTTGCACCCTGATTGGACCATGTGCTGATTGTTTGGGGAAAGGGGAAAAACTTTTACTTTTAAGTAGGCGAAAAGTGTGGGAACATTTAGAATCAGTTTTCTAAACTGATGTGTCAATATGATATATCCATTAAAACTACTATTTGCAGAGCCTACCTGCCTTGGAGTTTTGTTCTCTACGGGTGTATTACTTGGAACCCTGACAGGAACTTGGTTCAAATAGAGCAGCTGACATAAGGATTAATTAAGCATGTGTGGAGGTGTTTAGGGAAGACTTTAGCTACATGCTACAACATGAATTCAAAATAATTCCTTACCTTCCACCTGCCTCTAGTCCATCTAAGAAGGTGACCTGTTTCCTTTTGCTCTGCTAGGGAGCAAAAATTGTGTTTTCTAATGCAGTTGCAAACATGCTATCCAGTGGCTATGCTTCATTTTATTGTAGTTAAAACACTCTACTCCATCTAGCTATAGCAGTGATGGCTAACCTTTTCGGCACTGAATGCCCAAAGCATGTGTGTGCACGCTCATCCCCAAAATGCAATGCACATGCGTCCCCCATGCATGCCCCCTGTGCATGCTCCCTGCCCCCTGCACATGCATGTGCATCCCTGCATGCATGCACATCCCCTGCACATGCACCCACCTCTGCGCATGTGCCCTGTCCCCCACATTCACCTCTCCCCCCATGCATGCATGGCAGAGACCTGAAGACTAGTTGGCCAGCATGCACGGCAGAGCTGAGCTGGGGCAACGGCTCGTGTGCCAACAGAGAGGGCTCTGCCTGCCACCTCTGGCACGAGTGCCATAGGTTTACCATCATGGATCTGTAGCCTGCTTCAGGAACATCTCTAATTTATTGGGGATCACCAAATCTGCCTTCCAATGCCATGTTTTTTAAACAGGATTATCAATGGAACAGTGGAACAGTTAGATTTTATTTTTACTTTAGCATGTTCACTGATACATACATTCTGCTATTTTTTTTTCCTTTTAGACAAAGTGGCAGAAAGAATGTATTGTAAAACATGTATTGTATTGTTGAATGTGTTGTATTGAATGTATTGTTGTTTCTTTTTCCTTTTTCCTTTGACACAACTGTGAAACATTTCTTTCTGTTTGACAGATAAAACAGACAAGAATCATTTCCCCTTTCTGGCTCAAGTAGCTGAACCAATGGTGAAATTGGAATTCTTCCTTTTCCTTCCTTTCTTTTTCACAAGCTTCCTAGTGAAAGTTAATTGTTTATCTTTTTGTTTTTTGCAACCAAGTGAAATTGGCACAAGTCAGTCACTGTCTCCCTTCAAATTATATTGATATAATTATAAAATTATAATTATAAAAAGTATAATTAATAAAATTATACTTCTGTTTTCAACCAGTGGATTTACCAGATGTTGAGTATGAAGGAAAGTCTAAGTGAAGACTTCGTATGAAATGTTTATCAATGAAAACCAGATGTCCCTAAAATCCTGGGTGAAACCAGACTTAATAGCAGTAACTGTGACAGGGATCTTGGAGTCTTAGTGGACAACCAGCTAAATATGAACCAGTGGTGTGCAGCAGCAGCCAAAAAACCTAATGCAATCCTAAATTGCATTAACAGAGGGATACAATCAAGATCAAGTGAGGTACTAATACCATTCTTAGTAAGACCACACCTAGAGTACTGCATCCAGTTTTGGTCACCACACTATAAAAAAGATGCCGAGACTCTAAAAAAGTGCAGAGAAGAGCAACCAGGATGATTAGAGGACTGGAAACTAGAACATACGAAGAACAATTTCAGGAACTGGGCATGTCTGGTGAAGAGAAGCTAGTCTGGTGAAGAGAAGGACCAGGGGAGACATGATAGCAGTCTTCCAATATTTGCCACAGAGAGAAGGGTTCAAGGTATTTTCAAAAGCACCTGAAGGCCAGACAAGGAAGAATTGGATGGAAACTGAACAAGAAGAGATTCAACCTGGAATTAAGGAGAAATTATCTGACAGTGAGAACAATCAACCAATGGAATAGCTTTGCCTTCAGAAGTTGTGGGAGCTTCGTCACTGGAGGCTTTCAATAAGAGATTGGACTGCCATTTGTCAGAAATGGTGTAGGGTCTCCTGCTTGGGCAGGGGGTTGGACTAAATGACCTACTTCCAACTCTGTTAATCTGTATCTAATCAGGATCAGGATCTGTATCCTGCCTCCAAAAGGAAAACCTACTATGTGCTTGGTTATCCAGCATGGACAGGAAAAGTAAAAAGTTCACAAATCAATGGCCTGGTAAATGTGGTCCAGACAGAACATCAGGTCTTCACTGTCATCAAAATGGTGGAAGAGAGTTAGATTTAGAAAGGTATATCATAAGTTGGCTTGTCCCAAAGGTGCTTTATCAAAAGGCAACTGGACTTTTTCCTGCTTCTCATCCAAGAAGCTTCTTCAGTTCTACAGAAAAAAAGCTTTCTTGAAAAAGCACCTTTGGGACAACTATGACCTGGATGACTGAGAATCTCCACAGCCACTAAATTTGGTTTAATTTGTAGTTGGTTTGTGAACAGGAGTCAAGTAGTTTAAGGAGGTGACGTAGGAAAGTCCTATGACTCCAGGATCATATTGATTAGACCTGAGAGTCTTGACTGAACTTGTGGATGGTATCATGGAGCTGAGCCCTGTCTGTGATTCTTGAGAAATCATGGAGAATAAGCATAATGCCAAAAGGAACAGAGAGGGACAGATTTTATCCAAATTACAAAAAGGGGTAGAAGAGGATCTAGGGAGCTGTAGGCTAATCTGCTCGACTCAGTACTGTGTAAAGCTCTGGAAAATATTATTAAGCATTTGGTTTGTGAACATTGCATTCATGGAAAAGAATGCACTGCTTAGCAAGAGTCAGCAAGTTATCAAGGACAACTTATGACAAACTAACCCAATTTCTTTTTGACATAGTGTGACTGGTTCAGTTGCTTACAGAATGAAATGAACACATTGTACCTTAACCTCAGCAAAGCATCTGACAGTCTGCCATGAAATTCTGTACAAAAGATGGCAAAATCTGAGCTACACTTATCCTACCAGTGAGAAAATTAGGCCAGTGGTTGAACAATCATATCAGGCAAATATATGTCAAAGATCTGAGATCAAGCTAGAAGGAAATATGAATGACAAATCACAAGACTCCATTCTAGGTATTTAAACAGAGGCTGGATGGCCATCTGACAGGGATATTGTTCTTACAAATTCCTGCACTGGACATGGAGATGGATGCAATTATATCTTTTTTTCCTCTTTTTATAAGTCTCAAAATTTTTTATTTCAGTACAATGATATTTATACAATATATTCTTGTAGCAAATTATGGAAATTATGTTATTGGATGTATTGGGAGTAAAGAAAAATAGATATATTATCAATGAGCTCGATATCCGTGCTTCGCTACGAAATTATGTGGTCGGACTTAGTTTTGGGGGAGGAAAATAAGGAGAAAATAAAATTTTCCCTCTGCCTGCCAGCATCCATACCAATTCATCTAGCTAGAGTCCTGTCAGTGTGTGAGTGAGTTGAGGGCTGTTTGGAAACTGAAACAGTATTTGCTGTGTGAGCAAGAAGGAAACAGCAAGAAGCCTGGGCATGGCTTAGCTCAACTGTTCTGTACTAAAGCTGCTTGGTGCAGTGAAACTGAAACTGAAACTCCTCTCCTCTGCTTGTGTTTTGCATTTGGAATATTTATTTTATTTTAAGATTTATTTATTTATTTATTTTTGTCAATTGCTTACAAGATAATAGGTTTAAGTAAAAACATAGTTATGAATACATGGATACATATAAGAAAAATAAAAGAAACAATAGGACAGGGACTGTAGGCACGTTGGTGCACTTATGCACGCCCCCTACAGACCTCTTAGGAAAGCGGTGAGATCAATAGTAGACAGTCTAAGGTTAAAGTTTTGGGGGTTTGGGGAAGAAACCACAGAGTCAGGTAGAGTATTCCAGACATTGACCACTCTGTTGCTGAAGTCGTATTTCCTGCAATCAAGTTTGGTGCGATTAACCTTGAGTTTGTATCTATTGTTTGCTCTTGTGTTGTTATGGTTGAAGCTGAAGTATTCATTGACAGGTAGGACATTGCAATGTATGATTTTATATACTATACTCAGATTGGACCAAAGTTCTAGATTTTCTAGGTCTAGAATTTCGAGTCTGGTGGCATAAGGTATTCTGCAACAAGTAGAGGAGTGGAGAACTCTTCTTGTGAAATATTTCTGGACTTTCTCAACTCAGATACGTAATGTGGGTTCCAGACTGATGAGCCGTATTCAAGTATTGGTCTAGTAAATGTTTTGTATGCTCTAGTTAGTAGTGTAATATTACCAGAGAAAAAGATTTCTTTTCAGGTGAGGAGGGGGAGTAAAACTCCTTAGCATCAGAGCGTGATAATAATAATATACAAAATACAAATGCTCTGATGGTCATTTTGAAAAATCCTTCTTAGTGAGCACCTAGAAGCCAAGAGGAACACACATGCCAAATTTCAATTTTGTAGGCTTTACAGTTCTGGAGATTTTGTGATGAAGCATGAGTGGTATTTTGCTTTTATATATATAGATATTAGCTACAATTTAGGATACTGATGTTACAAGCATTCAAATTATTTGGCTTTTTCATTCAAAGTATAACATTGGAAAGAAAAATAAATAAAGAGCACACTGTAACTTGCTTCAAGGTAATTGTTACATAATATAAGGTTTGGCCTTAAGTGTTATTTATTTCCTGACTTTATTATCTTTATAAACAGGTGAGCGAACATACCTAGCTTCCCTTCCTCCCCCTATGTTCACCATAACAACAGCCTTGTGAGGTGAGTTGGGCTGAGAGAAGAGGATTGGCCTAAAGTCTCCCAGCTGGCTTTCATCATTACAGATCAAATTATATCCAAGGTGCCTCAAAATCAATACATTCAATAGAAAAAGAAAGGGAAGGAAGAGAAAAGGAGGCAATAGGAAGATTGTCTGTAGGCAGATTAGTGCTCAGGAGACTCATATTGTCTAGCCCTACTAAGAGAAAAATATGAATTATAATGACATGAATTTTCAGGACTTTTTTTTTTTATCATAGTGAAATTGGGCCAAATTTGCCTCATCAAATTCAACTAAAATCTCCACTATACTTAAATTTCTGCTGTCTTTGAATATGATTTTTTTTTTTGTTTAACACTGTGAATATTGCCAGACTTGAGTATATATACACTATTTCATGAAACTTTTTAATTTTATTTATTTGTTTGTCAAAAGCTTACAATATAACAGAAACAAGAATAAACATAAGTTTAAATACAAGAAATAGGAACTAATAATTGGGGACAATAGGACAGGGGTGGTAGGCACAATTGTGCGCTTATGCACGCTTATGCACATACTGGTAGCAGTGTTGAACAGAAAAGATGGTGAAAATAGTGGGAGCAGAGCAGAAAGGGAGTGTCAGATTTGGAAGCCACGCTGCCACAGTTGAGCCTGGGAAAGTGGGAGAGGGGAATTCATTGGAATATATCTAGTTAGACATAATAAAATTCTTTTTCTGATTCAAGGTCAGGTTGTGTTGCGCATAGTGAAAGGAAGTCTTACTTTGGGACGGATGGTGATTGGGCCATGTGATGTGGTGATGGGTGTAGGGGATGGATTTGTAGTTTTTACTGATTGCAAGGAAGCCCGGAACTTTCAGATTCGGGATTCCACAGTTGTGCCAGTTACTATCCAAATAAAAGGAACTTTTGAGAGATGTCTATCTCAGAGTTATTGGTTGGAATGGAGGTTTGCTGGAACGCTGACAGGGAGCATATATCAAGTGGGACTGACCCTTGCTTCAGAAATATAGCTTCACTTTAATTTATGGTTTCATCCATACTTCAGAAATCAAACCCAGAGTTACTTCAGCTGTCAGGCGAACACCAGGGAGACCCAGAATCTAGCTCAGCCTCAGCCTAAGTACTGCACAGGGATGTTGTGTAGTAAAATTGAAGAAGGAAAGGCTATGTAGACATCACCAGCTGCAAGAACAAAATCGGGATATAAAGCCAAACTGTCACCAGTCAATCGATCGCTACATGCAAATTACTTAAAAGCGCCTCAGCTGAAGGGAGGAATCGGTCTTGCTTTCTACTGTCAGCCAGACCTTAGAACCAAAGGAATTGCAAGCTACAGGCCTGATGAATACAGGTAGTCCTTGATTTACAACTGTAATTGAGACTGAAATGATCATTGAAAGTTGTTGCTGTTGTACGCTGAGGCATCATGTGCCTGATCCAATTTTTCAGCATTTTTTTTTTTGCAGCAGTTGTTAAGTGAATTGATTTTACCTAATGGACATCCCCCACGCCCAACATCAATAGCACTTATATACTGCTTCCCAGTGCTTCATAGCCCTCTCTAAGCAGTTTACAGAGTCAGCAATTCCTCCCCCCCCACCCCCAACAATCTGGGTCCTCATTTTACCAACCTCAGAAGGATGGAAGGTTGAGCCAATCTTGAGCTGGTCAGGATCGAACTCTTGGAGTGAGGAATGAGTTCGCCTGCAGTACTGCATTCTAACCACTGAGCCACAACTATCAACTAAGCAACTGATCTATTTGCTAAAAATTGGAAGAGTGAGAAAATACCATCACAGGAAGAAATTATTAAGAAAATATTGGAATGTGCTGAAATGAGTAGATTGACATTTGAAATTAGAGAACAAGAAGATAAACAATTTTATGAAGTTTGGGACCTTTTTTATCAATGGCTAGATAATAAAATATAATAATAGAATATTTAGAATTTTAGGAAACAATGAATACATATTTCTTTTTTTTTTCCTTTGATACTATCCTTATAAAATTTTATTAAGATAGACTTGGTATGACTTTATGATTTGCTATAAAATAAATTAAGTAAATTATAGTTATCTCGTTAAAGTATGAATTAATAAAATTATAGTCAAATGATTGTTTAATAATGATATCAGGCTATATAATTGTTGATTGATAATATGAGCTATTATGTAATATAACTACAATGGAGACTATGAAATGGATGCACAAAAAAAAGTGGTAAACCAACCGATACACTGTCTGTAAACTCATGAAGGAAATATGATGTTTTTATGTTTTATGTGTTTTTGTTTGTTGTTAAAATTAATAAAACTGTTTTTTTAAAAAAAAAAACTAAGCAACTGATCATCAGTCAAGGACTAGCAGTATAAGTGGAAATATTCCCTGGCTTTCCACTGTGACCAAATTTTGTATTGTTGCTTATAGGCCTGAAGAGAGTCTGAAGAGGGCTGGGGATGAAGAGGTGAGCATTAAGTAGATAACATTTTGGGGAGCTGGTAAACCCTGGTGGCCATCTTTACACTGCTAAAGGGGAGTTCCCTGAGGATGGGTTCCAGCACACGTTTGAAAACTTGGAAGACTAAACCTCTGGTCCCAGTGATTGACCCAGAATGAGTTTAGAAGAAATGTATCATTCTTTATGCCAAGAAATTAAAAAATGCTTACTCTTGGGGAGGAAAGCTATGGCAAATCTAGACAGCATACTAGAAAAGCAGAGACATCGCCCTGTCAACAAAAGTGTGTATAGTCAAGGCTATGGTTTTTCCAGTTGCAATGTATGGCTGTGAAAGTTGGACCATAAGGACGTCTGAGCATTAAAGAATTGAGGCCTTTGAACTGTGGTGCTGGAGAAGACTCCTGTGAGTCCCTTGGACTGCAAGGCGATCAAGGTGGTCAGTCCTAGAGGAGATAAACCTTGGCTGCTCTTTAGAAGGCCAGATCCTGAAGATGACATTCAAATACTTTGGCCACCTAATGAGAAGGAAGGACTCACTGGAGAAGAGCCTGATGCTGGGAACGGTTGAGGGCAAAAGAAGAAGAGGACGTCAGAGAATGAGGTGGCTGGATGGAGCCACTGAAGCAGTCGGCGTGAGCTTAAATGGACTCCAGGAGATGGTAGAGGACAGGAAGGCTTGGAGGAACATTGTCCATGGGGTCGCAATGGGTCGGACACAACTTCACAATTAACAACAACATCATGCTTCATAATGGCACTATTTGCAGAAGGAAAGTATTCAAATTCAATTTTGCCTTATATCAGAAAAATCAAAATTTTGGTAAGCATGTAAAAAGTTTTTTGAAAGTTTTCTCTCCATTGTCTAACTGAATACAAAATGTTAAATTGTTGGCCTTTCATGTTGCTCATCAGTTATGCAGAATCGAAGGAGGAAGAAAAGAGAAAATTAGAGGACTAGTCATTTGTGGTAAGAACAATCAAGCTCAAATGGTGATTTGTCCCATTTTAAACCTCAACTATATATTATTCTAACAGTTACAACTTTGCCAAGCCAATTTTCTTGTGAACCAGTAATCAGCATGTTATTTTCGCTGCTATCAGATCTTTGAAAGATGACAAGATGGCTAAGAACTTCAACATGTGTGATACAAATTGGTACACCCTCCAACAAACCATATTTTAATTTGAGATGTCCCTGCTGCTTTGCGACAAAAGCAGAACAAAGAAACCGCTCGGTGAATCAATCAAGCAATTATCTGTCCTTGTGGTCCACAATGCAATCACATGTGCACAACAGTCAAAACTAGAATGCACTCTTGCACTGTTAAATTACCACACTTGGGTTTGAGTTATTAGTTATTTGAGTTATGAGCTATGATATCTCAACAAAAAAAAATCCAAATAACCACATGATAGCAACAAATGTTTTCTGTGTTTCTTTGCTGTTGGAATTTTATAGAATTTGGTAGTACATAATTGGCCTTAATCTCTGAACACCAATTCAGAGATTACATGGTAATTGGAATTACAGGCCACGGGGAAATTCTGTCCAGTTCATAGATAGTAATACAGGTGAAACTTGAAAAAATAGAATATCATGCAAAAGTTCATTTATTTCAGTAATGCAACTTAAAAGGTGAAACTAATATATGAGATAGACTCATTACATGCAAAGCAAGATAGTTCAAGTCGTGATTTGTCATAATTGTGGTGATTATGGCTTACAGAGAGAGAGAGAGAGCCTCTGGGGGAAGGGACTGTTGTTGCCGCCACCGCCATGTGTGGGAGCGTGCATCTCAGGGACCTAGCCAAAAACTAGCCATTTCTACAACAGCAGATCTATCTAATCAGTAAAACCCAAAATCAAAGTTACATTTTTTTTCCCACCTCAAGCACAAAGTCCAGAAGTGGTTTCCAAGTAGAAACAAAAGTACTTGTGTTTTTCTTTCTTTTTTTAAGCAGTCAATTTAGCCATTTCTGCTAACTCCATCACCTTTTGTAACCATTCATCCATTGTGGGGATTGAAGAGTCCTTCCACTTTTGCGCATAAATCTTGCTGCCATCAACATATATAACATCAAAGTTCCATTTTTTTCCCAAGTCTTTTCCCATTAAACCCAAAAGGAAAGTTTCTGGTTTTATCTTTAAGAAATTTCTGTATTAGAATATGAATACTCATCCAGTGATTTTTTGCTTCACTACATGTTTACCATAAATGATAGAAAGTCCATTCTTTACATTCATATGAAATTCCTTTATATATTCTTGACATCTGATGTTAAATACCAACAATACATCATCTTATACATTTTTTCTTTTAAACTGTAATTCAGTGTAAATTTTAAAATTTTCGTCCACATATTCTCCCATTGTTCAAACTTTACATTATATCCAAAGTTCCTTGCCCACTGAATCATACGTTTTACATATTCACTTTCCAAATTTAAATTCAATAACATTTTATAGACCTTAGCCATAATATGTTCATCACTACCACACAGTAGGATTTCCAATTCATTTAACAAAATCAAACTATTTTTCTCTAATTTAAATTTCTTTCAGTTTTAAGTATATAAACCAGTGGCAGACATGGCCTTCTGATTCTAGCTCTTCCTAGGATCAACAAAATTAACAGATATTATTTTACCATAAATCTACCAATGCGGTTTTGCCACCATTTCTTTTCTTTAAAAAAGCTTCCTGGGGGGACACTGAAAATGCTTCATAGAAAACATTGTTTTATATTTATTACAAACTCTAAAATGACAGGTCTAACAAAGTGGTTATTGATATCAAGATTTTCTTTCATCTTGTCATACCATAAATAACCGTGCCATCCAAATGTTAATTCATGACCTTTTAAATCAAGTGTCCTCTTATTCTGGAGGTTTACCCACTCTTTTATCCAGACCAAACAACAAGCATCAAAATACAGTTTCAAATCTGGTAAACCCAAATCCCATCTTTCTTTAACATTTTGCAGTACTTTGTAACTGATTTGGGGTCCCCCCCCCCGCCATATAAACTTAGAAATATCCATTTGCCACTGTTTAAATGGAGTATCAGTTGCAAGTATTGGTAACATCTGAAACAACCAAAAAAAGCATCTTTGGTAAGTCTTAATTACAGAAATTCTACCCAATAGTGATAAATGCAGTTTATCCCCTCTTAATATGTCCTTTTTAATATCATTCCAGAGAGGTCTCTTACTATTTCTAACACCCACTCTGATGACAGCATGGTTTACACTGACGTAATTGCTTCAAAAAAACTTATTGTTTCTCACCATTTGAACTGAGAAATACACAAGAATGATTGTTTAAAATAATGTTTAATCCATGGTGTTTTTTTAAAAAAAAAACCAGAGATAACCTCATCTTTTCCTTCCTAAAATGGAAAAAGAAAATTCCAGCCAATTCTGCCTACTTTGCCAACCATGCAATTAAATTTTCAAATGGCTACTTGTAGGATTTATACATGGAATGAATGAAATTTCTACAACTAGTGTCACAAAGTGCATTTTGCCACACTTGCCTAGCAAAATGGGCTGACTGAAATATGCACAGCCCATCACAGTAATACGTATGAGTATGCCATCCAGAGGTGGTATTCAGCAGGTTCTGACCAGTTCTGGAGAACTGGTAGTAGAAATTTTGAGTAGTTCAGAGAACCAGCAAATATGACCTCTGACTGCCCTGTCCCCATCTATTCTCGGCCACCCAAGTCCCAGCTGATCGGCTGGGTCTTCTTTTGTTGCCCTGCACAGGAGAACGGAGCTGGAAAGGAGGTTAATGGGGTGGGGAGGGAATGGGGATTTTACAGTATCCTTCCCCTGCCACACCCACCAAGCCACACCCACAGAAGCGGTAGTAAAAAAAAAATTTGAATCCCAATACTGATGCCATCCATCTTGCCCACTGCCAGCCCGTATGAACTAATCCTGGGAATGAGTAAAAATATGAATCTGAGTTTGGACTGTTATTGTTGGAAAATGGAAAAACCTGGTCTTGTTACACTCCAATCTCCTTAAACTAGAGGAGTTGGAATACACCTTGATCCTTGCTGTTTGTTTCTTCATTCTCTCTCCATTTAAAATAGAATAGAACAGAAAAACAGAGTTGGAAGGGACCTTGGAGGTCTTCTAGTCCAACCTCCTGGCAGGAAACCCTATAGCATTTCAGACAAATGGTTATCCAATCTCTTCTTGAAAACTTCCAGGGTTGGAGCATTCACAACTTCTGCAGGCAAAGTTGTTCCACTGATTAATTGTTCTAACTGTCAGGAAATTTCTCCTTCGTTCTAAGTTGCTTCTCTCCTTAATTAATTTCTACCCATTGCTTCTTGTCCTGCCCTCAAGTGCTTTGGAGAATAGCTCGACTCCCTCTTCTTTGTGGAAGACCATGTATTTCATATAGAACCTGTCTGAAGTTACAATTTGGCATATTCCAGAATTGGCTTCTTGCTATTAAATAATCAGCAGGCCCAATAAATTAAGCAGCAGGGGTTCCTAGGTTCCTTAACATCGGGGTGATGATAAGAAATCACCCTCCTAGAATTGATTGCAATTGATATGGAACTGAAGCATCCATGAACATTTCTAAAGAAAGTTTCCCCTTCTTTCTCTTCTCCTTCATTTTGTTCGTGAGGATTCAAACATTTTATTGGGAGCCTTTGGTTTAGCTTTCTTCCTTTGTAGTTTGTTCAGTAGAACATAGTTGCGGTTTGTTTTCCTCTTGTTTTACTAAGGGCATAGTTGCTTTTAGGATCATTTTCCTGTAACTTTATTGCAAACTATTTAGGGCTTAAATGGTCAACAAATGTGGTAAGTAAACAAATGGGAGCCATCTGCAGGAGACGTTAAATTTGTGGTTTGAATGTCTTGCTTTAGTGAGGACATGGCTGTTTCTAAAATTATTTTCCAAGATTTTTCAACTATTCATAGGTTCACAATGGGTTGCCAACAGCTTTTGCACACCAAACAATGAACACATTTAAGGCCCTCTGAGTACAGCCTTTGTGTACAATGCCCTGGCACAGTCAAAATTCTCATATAAGGAATAACATATTGAAGGGCTAACTTGTTCCTTTGGCTTGGGATAGGAAACCAGAATCAAATATGTATTTTATTTGTAATTTGTTGCATGCAAAATACAGCAAAGCCACAAGGAAATGCACATTAGTGCTCTATTTCTGTGATAGGACAGAGTTCTTCCTCATGGAATAGTTTCCTTGTTCTGCTCTTATCTCCAACGTTTCCTAGCGACTCCCCTCTCCTCAAAAATTGTTTTTGTGGATGGGGAAAATTTAGGAAAGATTAGTCACATTATATTACTGTAGAGACAAAAGATAAGATGGCAGGTCCTCATTGAGTTCAATAAAGGTAACTGTGGCAGTAATTGGATCTTACTTCATCTTACCTGAGGGCAGAGATTCTAAACTGAGAGAGGGCAGCTATGGCCCCTTAACAATCTGTGGGCTTTAACTCCCAGAATTCCTGAGCTAGCCATACTGAGCAATGCTGGCTCATGAATTCTGGGAATTGAGGTCCATGGGTCACAAAAGAGCCATAGTGGCCCACCCTTGATCTAAATACAGTTCTGTCCTCCCCTGGCAAAGAAGTTTCTGCTGCCCCCTTGAGAGTCCTCTTCATCTATCATTGATGGTTCTGCATTTCTTTGCCTAATGAAAGGTCCCTTCCACAAAACTTTGCCATATGATTGCGAGCACTTCTAGATAGAAAGGAGATGACGAATGACATATCCCAAAGTTTTCTGGAATGGCCCTTTCATTAGGCAAAGAAAGGCAGATTTGTCAGTGATAGATGAAGGGGACTCTCAAGAGAGCAGGAGAAACTTCTTTCTGACTGTTTTTATTTTGAGGAAGACATTTTGCTTCTCATCTAAGAAGTATTGTCAATTCTGGCAGGATGGTGGGGATGATGGAAGGATTAATTCTAACCTCAAAACTAATTCTTCCCTCACCCTCACTTTCCTGCTAGAATCAGTGAAGCTTCTTGGATGGAACATCCAACATCTTCCTCAAAAGAAAAAAAACCCAGTCCAGTTGCCTTTTGAAAAAGCACCTTTGAGACAACTGTGACTTGAATGACTGAGAATCTCCACAGAATGTGATGGCATTGACCAGAACACTTTGGAGCTGAAGAAAACTCAAAACAATAAAATACGTTCAGAGTAGGATCATTTGAGTCTGGTCATTTGTACCTCAAGTCAGAACTCTGAGTTGGTTGGTTTGTTTGATGATCCATCAGTTTGTTTTCTTGACTGTCCACAGGAGTGTATTAGAGTTTGCAGCAAAATTCAAATCCAGAAAACACAGAGATGACTGACTCAGCAGGATCAGTAACTTCTTGATAAACATAATAAAATGAGTAAAGTTTACAATACCATTTGTAGATTCTTTCAACGTAACATAAGCAAAAACACAAGCAGCAGCAGCTCAGAGCAGAACTCTAGTTTCAGTTTCAGTTCTCAACAAAGCACACAGAGCCAAATCACATACAGGCTGTCATCTCCCATTGGCTGGTTTGTTGCCATGATTACTCACTTGCTGACTTTGTTAATCATGTCTATGCCAGTTAATGAATATACTCTGACAGAATGTTCTCCAACACCAAACTTCAAAGGCATGAATACTCTTCCTATTCTGCTTCTTTAAAGACTAATTTGGAATGTGCTCAACATGGAGCTTTCCTTGAAGACCACCAGAAACTTCAACTGGTCCAGAATGCAGTAGCACACAAAATAATGGAGCCCCTAGGTGTTGCTCCTCTACCACTTTTGTTGCATGAGCTGCCCTGGTTTTGAGTTTCTTCTTTCCAAGTGCAATTCAAGATGCTGGTTATCATCTTCAAAGCCTTATATGGCACAGGGTCAGGATGTCTGCAGGACCTCTTTTCCCTAAGCACATCTACCCATCTTACCAAATAAGATAGGGTGGACATGGTCCTACTTCCTTGCCTTAAATATTGCTATCTGAGGGGAGCCGGGAAGCCTGTCTTTTCTATTCTTTTACTGTTGATGATTTATCCCAAAAGGCAGAAGATAACCACAACAGCAATATCTTCACTGCCGGCTTGAAGTATGATTAAACTGTCCATCATCATTAGTTTGTCTTTTAAATCAATTTTTTGCACCCATTAAAATTGGTTGATTTACCAGGTAGCTGACTAACTTGAACAGTCAATTTAATTGCTTGGCTGATTATCTTAGTCATTGTATACTTGTTGGCTAGCAATTTGACACTCTCAGGTTTGAAGAATCTTGAGGGAAGATCTAAATTTGAATGGAAAAACTGTTGGTGAAAATTTCCATCTTGAATCTTGGGAGGCTGTGAATATATCTCCCAAAAGTACCATTTCCCTCAGTAGTCTCTTAGCAATTATGCTACATGATGATCTACATGATGAAGATTTTCTCCCATGCGTTTCCTGTGGCAACAAATATTAGCTTCAGCAGAGTCTTTTCAACTAAAAGAGCATTCCTGCCCATTCAAAATTGTACAACCTTAACGTACTTGCCACCTGTAAGCTTGGCACAGCAATGGAGGAAGGTACATTTTGTCTCAGTGCTAGACAGCATACTATAATGTCCTGCTATTCCCTAATGTCCAGAGGTAATCCTAAATTGGATCTGTTGCAAAATATATTTTCCCAGCTACAAGCAGCAATAAATTGGTTATGCTAAAAACATAGATGCCAACTAGAATATCAGAAAAAGGTCCTGTAGTTTGGTTTCTGTAATGTAATACTTGCAGTGATTCTATGGCTATTCGCCATTTCAAATAAGCAGCAGGGAAATAGCTTAGTTTTTACAGTCTTGCAGCAACCAGATGTTGCAACCACCACTCAGGCATAAAAAAGATGGAGTCTATCTAATGATAATGATGGAATAGGTTATGTCCCAGTCTTGGCTTCCATCCTTGATGATATACGTATGTCTCAAAGTCGCTTCCTGAATGAAGCAGGGAACAAGGTTGCCCTCAAAATTATCCATGCCAACAGTTAAACATTTTTAAAGATTAAAATGTCTTTTATTTTTCTAAAAACATTGGAGTAAAATTAGCCTTTGTAGTCATACATTATGCATAGAATTGCTTCATAGTGAGGAATTAATGGGAAAAACAGAAGTAGACTGAAGCTTGGAGGTCTTCTTGTCCAGCCCCCCTGGTCAAGCAGGAGACCTTTCAGACAAGTGGTTGCCAATCTCTTCTTAAAAATGTCCAGTGATGGAGCATCCACAACTTCTGGAGGCAAGCTATTCCACTGAATCATTGTTTTTAGCTGCCAGGAAATTTCTCCTTATTTCTAGGTTGGTTCTTTCCTTGATTAGTTTCAATTTTTCAATTGAAGATCTTTTCGTCGCAAGAATGCACCCTCTGCCTTTACCCCTTGGCACCCTCTGCCCTTTTTGCTACTGTTTTACAAGTACGTTTTTATGCGTGACATAAGAAGGTTCAAAGAGGCTCAGTTCTTAGTCAATTCAAGTGAAGATGTCCTAGCCATGGGACATCTGTAGAAAGAGGACATACAAGGAAAAATATGTTGCATGGTTGTAATATGGCTCCATCCCTTTTGTACTTGCATCATGTCATCACACACAAATAAGGGAAGGGCAAAGCTGGTTTTGTGACAATGCAATGCATGTTTTTTATCACTTAGACAAGTGCTTTTTGTTCATTACTGAAAACTGCTTATCAGAAAGTATTCTGAACTTCAAGGAGCAGTTGTAAGTCCCTTCAGCCCTGGGGTATCTTTGAACAGTCCCTGAACAAGTGGTAGTAACTTGAGAACTACCTGTATTATAAAAACAATATCACCAAATGATGTTTATGTCATATTTTTAAAAAAAATCATTGGTAATTTCATTGATTTTCTACCCAATAAGAATATTTTGCGAGATTTTCAAATATATTTTAGTATACGTGGCAATCTTTAAGACAATTTAAATGTACCTGTTGTGGGTTTATGAGTTGTTACTCAAAGAAAAAACAGTTTTACTGAATGTTGGGTAATTTATCCAGGTTTGGGAAAGCAGGCACCTTTGCTTGCAAAGCCTCTGTCAGAAGTGCGGAACACTTTAGGGGTCAAATGAGTTTTGTTTTTTTTAAGCTCCTGTCTTGGTTTATTACCTTACCGAAATCTGCTTTGAAATTTCTTGAAGATCTTTCTTTTTCAAAAGAAGCCTTTGTGTTTTTGTTTCGTTTTCAGAGTGGGAGATAATTTATTCTGAATTTCCACTGGTGGTATTGTTTATTGAGGCAAATGGTAGAAGATTCTCTCTCTTAGTAGTGTTATTTCCTGCTTCATCTCCTTCTATCCCTTCTACCCCTCTGCCACTTCCTTGGTGGCCCACACTTCCCGAATTAAGGAAATCCAATTGAAAGCCTTCCCTTATGAATGCTCCCCTTAGGATTGAAATGAAGCATTGGAAAGTAAGGGGATTGGGGAGATAACAATACAACAACAACCAGAACATTCACCTACACCAGTGGTTCTCAACCTGTGGGTCGTGACCCCTTTGGGGCCGAACGACCCTTTCAAAGGGGTCGCCTAAGACAATAGGAAAACACATATTTTCGATGGTCTTAGGAACTGAGCCATAATTTTATGGTTGGGGGTCACCACAACATGAGGAACCGTATTAAAGGGTCAAGGCATTAGGAAGGTTGAGAACCATTGACCTACACCCTTAGGCATCTTTATAATTTGCAATTTAAATGCAAGAACATCAAACACCGCCCATGAGAATTTCATCACAATTCTCACCTCCACTGAAATTTTGAAGGAAAATTGTCTTTGATCAAACTTAATGACTGGAGAATTTATCTCTATTGCATTGAGAGTATCATTTGCAGTCTACTTGTCATTGATTAATCATATATCTGACCTGGATATCTCTCTCTCTCTCTCTCTCTCTCTCTCTCTCTCTCTCTCTCTCACACACACACACACACACACACACACACTATTTCTCAAGGTTGGTGAGACACTAAGGGTCCTTTACTCACTTAAGCATGTACTTAAGCATAACACAAACATTGAGCAATATATATATTTTCCATGTCCCCACAATTTTATCCTCAGCTAATGGGTCATCACAACTAATCCAGTAATGTGCTGCTTACCCAAGTGCAGTATGTATGTATGTATGTATGTATGTATGTATGTATGTATGTATGTATTTATTTATTTATTTATTTATTTATTTATTTTTACTTTGTCAAGCGTGCATTTGATTATAGATAGATAGATAGATAAATAGATAGATAGATAGATAGATAGATAGATAGATAGATAGATAGATAGATAGATATTTGTTTTCTTAAGTTTTCGCGGGTACTTACATGTATGTATTCAGCTTTGTTCGGGTATTTTCCCACATAATTATAGTTGTGCTTTTAAAGTTGTAGCAACATTTCGCAAAATCTCATCTGCCATCATCAGGCTTCTGTATTGTGTTCGTCTGTGAGTCAGACTTTCACAGCCGTTTCAGTTTTAAATTTGGGGCTAGCCTACTGCTGTGCCAGAATGGTTTTTTTCTTCATCCTGATTGGTTGGGAGTTTGGTCTGTGTTTATTGGTCTTAGAGTTTGCTGTGTTCTGCTTGATTGGTGTTTCTAATATCTTCTGTCTGTTTTGTGGCTTTTTTTGTCTTGATTGGCTGGCAACATTGTGTTCCTGTATTGGAGGCTTTTAGTGCAGCTTGGCTTCGAGTAAATGGACGGCTATCATTTATTAGGAAGCTAGGTTTCATCTGGGTGCCTGGTTGGGGTGTGTTTGAGTTGGAGGTATCAGGGGGAATGTGTTTGTGCCCAGGTGTTTGCCTGGCTTGTGGTGTGGAGATTTTTTTGTTTGTGAGTGCAGGCTTCCAAATAATTGACAGTCTGGTGGAATCATCTTTTCTATTCATGCTTTCAGTTCTTTTTTCAATCTCTATGGCTTCTCTGATAATTCTGTGGCTGGGGTTTTCTATAGTGGCTAGGGTTTTGGTGCCATTGAAGTCGATGCTATGACCTGTTGCTTTCATGTGTTGGACTAGTGAGGAAGTGTGTTCCAGCTTTTTTACTGCATTTTTGTGTTCATCCAGGCAGGTACTTATTCTTCTATTGGTCTGTCCAATATATGTGGCAGGGCATGATGCACAGGGGACTTCATATATGCCTTGGTTTTCCAGGTCAGTTTTATCTTTGGGGTTACTACACAAGCATCACATCAAGACTGCCTTCAAAACAGACAGAAAAATAGCAGCCATCCTAAGAAACCCCAAAGATAAAACTGACCTGGAAAACCAAGGCATATATGAAGTCCCCTGTGCATCATGCATCAGCTTTGTTCAGGTATTTTCCCATGTCATTATAGTTGTGCTTTTAGAGTTGTAGCAACGTTTGCCATCATCAGGCTTCTGTATTATGTTCGTCTGTAATACAGAAGCCTGATGATGGCAGATGAGATTCTGCTGAAACGTTGCTACAACTTTAAAAGCACAACTATAATGACGTGGGAAAATACCCGAACAAAGCTGAATACCATATATGTATATATATATATGTATATGTATATGTATATGTATATGTATAAACATGATTATTAATACATGAAATAGATACGAATAAAAGGGAACATTAAGACAGGGATGGTAGGCACATCGGTGTGCTTATGCACGCCCCTTACAGACCTCTTAGGAATGGGTAAGGGCAACCTCTCTTAAGCTTTGCCGCTATTACCTTGAATGTAATTTAGCTGACTGAGAAGAGTGGCAATTAAGGCAGGACAGAAATTGGCAATTAGGGAAACAAATTTCATGCCAGTGTAGTTTTCTTCTAAATCAATGACAAGTAGAGAATAACTCATCCATGGAGAAAGGCCTTAGAAAGGTCTCCTTTTTTGTTGGAAATATACAAATGTAACACATAAAATAGATTAAAATAGCACACTCAGATAGAGTTCCCTCTCAATCTATCCCAACCCATTTTATGTGTTACGTTTCCTATCCTTCCACTGGAAAAAGAGACCTTATAGGGCCTTTCCCCATGGAAAGTTTCTCCTCTCTTGTTAATTATTGCCTATAATATTGCTGTACGGCAACCGCTGTAATGAATTCATAGTTAACAGCTTACACATGTAGCAAGGCTATCAAACTATGTAAGGTGTTATTTTACCACATCAGGCGCTACTCTGTCAATAGCTAACCGGATAAGTAAGTGGAAAGTGCAGGCATTCAAATGGTAAACCTGGTTCTTTCCCTCTGCATAAAGGATGACCACTATTCAGTAGAGCAGGGGTCTCCAACCTTGGCAACTTTAAGACTTGTGGACTTCAACTCCCAGAGTTCTTCAGACAGCAAAGCTGTCTTAAAGTTGCCAAGGTTGGAGACCCCTGCAGTAGGGCAGTTGTATAATTGGCCTCATGAGATAAAACTATCAGGTCTGATTCCTGTAAAACAATTTGGGTCTAATGGGCAAAATATTGAATTCAGTGATCTTCAAAACCCAGCTGCCATAGGATTTCATGAATATTTTCATGCACCCTAGACTGAAGATACAATAAGCCCATAGACTCAAATATAAAATGACAAAAGCAAAATATGAACCCTTTGAGAGTAATGATCAGAGCAACTCCACATCAATGGACAAATGGAATGAACAAGGTGAACATTTAATGGTAAACGTGATAAACTAGTAGCAGACAATGTTAATCCAAAAACCCTGATTTTTTTTTATCTGAAATGAATGAACTGTAAAATTCTGTTGAATCGGTCCCATTAAAATGTATAATGCATTTAGTAAATTAAGAGAAAGGAGATTCTGAATATTAAGAAGCATTTACTTACTTACTTACTTACTTACTTACTTACTTACTTACTTACTTACTTACTTACCGTATACAATGTTAAGGAAAGCTATACATGTTAGACACAATGTAGTCCTGACAGCCTAGATTGCTAGTTCATTCTGTTGATTTGCGCGCTTATCCTTGGTGCACCGGGGGAAAAGGGGGGACTAAACTAACTAGTGGTGCTTGGATTGCTGGCTCTTCTGGGTTCCTTTGCCAGTCTCACCTTTCCTCACCTCGTGTCACAATGCCTTGCATCTGGCCAGATCCAGTGCTGGCTTCCACACACATGAACACAACTAGTTCCATCCTCCCCATCAAAATGATACCCATTTACCTACTTACAATATTGCCTGATTTTGAACTGTTAGGTGGGCAGGAGTTAGGGATCAAGTGACAGGCGCTCACTCTGTGTCACAAAGCTGTACTCAAACCATTGGATTGCAGACTATTTCTGGCTGGCAGTTCCAGTGCAATTAAGCCTCTATGCTACCACACCCCCAATTTGACAAATAAGAACTGTGAAGTAGAACAACATGTTGGTTAGAACCATGCTGAATTCCTTTGTCTAAAGATGATCAAATCACGACTGATGGCAATGCCACTTCAAGATGAAGATGATTTCATGCAGGGGTCTTCAAACTTGACAGCTTTAAGACTTGTGGACTTCAACTCCCAGAATTCCTCCTCCAGTCATGTTAGCTCAGGAATTCTGGGAGTTGAATTCCACAAGTCTTAAACTTGCCAAGTTTGAAGACCCTTGATTTAATGTATTCTTGAACTGAGCAGGGGATTTGTATTAGATAACCTTTAATATCCATGGTGGCACAAAAGCCATGGTAGTGCAGTAGTTAGAGTGCAGTGCTGCAGCTACTTCTGCTACCTGCTGGCTGCCTGCAGTTTGGCAAACCTCACCAGGCTCAAGGTTGACTCGGACTTCTATCCTTCTGAGGTGGGTAAAACGAGGATCCAGATGGTTGGGGGCATTATGCTGACTCTGTAAACCACTTAGAGAGGGCTGTAAAGCACTGTAAAGCGGTATATAAGTCTAAGTGCTATTCCTATTGCTATCCCTTCTAGCTCCTACAGAAAATCCCCACTTTAAGGCAACAAAACACTTCACTGTATTGGATGTCCATCATGTGGTAACAAGGTTTGGAAAAAGTTCATACATTAGGTACATTTTAATATATTACATTCATTTTATCTATCCCATTCACCATTTAATGGTTAGTCAGTTTTAGTGACCTCCTTCCATCCTATTTATTCACTAAATCAAGCATTTGCTGGATTTTTAATTTTTGGGGGGTTGATTCTACTATTTCACAGCTATTTGGGGATGCAATCCAAGAGATGCCTGCAAGGGTTGAGATTGTGCCTGGAATGTGTCTCCACCCTGCTTGGAAGAAGACATAGAGAAGTTGGATGCAAAATCATACTGCCCAGTCTTATTGAATATCCTACCGCTTCATTAAAGGGTGTTCAAAGATAGAAGCAATCTTTTGGAACAGATACAACAGCATCATCCTAGCTGTGAAAATGCTTCTAGTGGAAAGCAGTTCAATTCACCACACCTTTAAATTAAGTATTTGGTACCAGTGGGAGTGGTGATTAAATGAATATTTCATTGATGATTTCCAACGCTTTTGCTATCCAATAAAAAAAAAGCAATGCCAGGAAAGTACCCTTTGGGCGATAATCTCAGGCTCTAAATAATAGAAATTGGCCCTAATTTATGAGGAATCCTTTGTACGGCTATGACTGACTTTCCCAACGATTCCAGATTCTTTGTGTAATTTGTGTCTGGTTTCAGGCTGTGTTTAAATGAGTTTAATGAGAAATTGCTCTATCAGCTTGTTCTCTGTTCTCCGAAGAGGCTTTCTAATCAGACAGCCAGAGATAAACTAAATAGATTTGAGTTTCTAAAGGTCCTGGCAGTTCCTTCCGGAGTTTGAAATATTTCTGTTAACTGTTTTGCTGGAATCTTTCCAGGTTGTTGATTCTCAAACATCTTATTTGAAAGTACTGTTTGAGTTTGGATTCAGTGCTCCAGAAGCCAGCCCTCATTAAAGCTGTACATACAAAGAAAATATCGGGCTCCCTTTTGCTAGAGAGAAGATGACTCTGGATACTGGATACAATGGAGGTTAAGGAATATTTTTAAATTGTACCTGAATACATAGACCTCCTACTATATATGTGCAATAGTTTACTGAGAGCTTTCCCTCCCCCTTCCTTATCAGTCCTTCATAGAGGTTTGAGAGACCTTGCCATTAGCCTTAGAAAAAGAAATTGGTTGAAAAATGAAGATAAATTCAAGCAAGCTTCTCTTATTAAATTTCTGTCTCCATGGGTCGCCTTGGGGCAATCCCTCTTAAGGTTTGACAAAAGTGGTTGATAGCTTATCATATTCAGGTGAAGTGTTTTGGCAGGAACTAAGGAAGAATCACTGAAGGATGGGAAAAGATCACTCATCCTTATTTTCTTCATCTGCTAGGTAGGTGGCTATATAAAAGAGAAGAAATGGGCTGGATTACAAGCTACATTAGAGAAAAATCAAGATATAATCAGAGAATTAATCTCTGGGTACAAACTGATTCCTCAGTAACCTGATGGTTATGGTTGGAAGGTATCAAAGAATTTTAGGACTATCTTGGAATTTCTCAACTTATGCTTCCATCTGTCTTTAACTTCTACACTTGTACAACTTGTACACAAAAATGTACTTTAATACAAAGAATTAATAAGCATTTGGTGGCCTCGTTTCAAAGCCCATTTAGGTACAACACCTCTGAAACTTCTCATTGTTTGAAGAAATGAAATATAGTATATAACATGACCAAGATACAATCTTGTGCATTCGTATTTGGGAGCAAACTATCAAATGAAATGCAATATCTGGAAAGCAGTTTTAGGCTCAAGATATAAAGAAACACTTCTTCCTTTTGAACAAGTGTAATAAACTAATTTGGCAGTTCAGCAGTTTGAATCCCTAGCACTGTGTAACAGAGTGAGCTCCCGTTACTTGTCCCAGCTTCTACCAACCTAGCAGTTCGAAAGCATGTAAAAATGCAAGTAGAAAAATAGGGACTACTTTGGTGGGAAGGTAACAGCATTCCATGTGCCTTTGGCATTTGGTCATGCCAGCCACATGACCATGGAGACGTCTTCAGACAGCACTGGCTCTTTGGCTTTGTAACGGAGATGAGCACTGCCCCACTAGAGCCAGAAACAACTAGCATGTATATGTGAGGGGAACCTTTAATAAGCTAGTAGAATTTAAAAAGTTGTCTAGATCTTTTTTGTAGATCTTTTTTTAACTTTTTGTAAAGTTAAAATAGTTAAGAAATATGACAACCAGTTTGGTCTATGGTGAAGACGCCAGACTAGAAACTAGGAGATTGTGAGTTCTAGTCCTGCCTTATGCAGGAGGGACTTTGAGCCAGTCACTCTAATTGGACAAGCCACTTCACAAGGTTGCTTTTGTGGTGAAAATAAGAAGAGGAAGGAGTATTAGGAATTGTGAGTTTGCAAATACTGGAAATGCAACAAAGAAATCAGACCATACTACGATGTATGGTGAAAATGTGAAAAAGTTCAAATATATTGGCTGAAAATCACAAACTGGTTAGAAGGGACATGTAATTTTTCTCTTGGGAATCAATGTGGGGAAATATAATAAAGAGATAATATACCGAATAGTTCATGTCACCACTGCTGCGAGACTAGCTCTTGCCCAAAGATGGAAAGGAAACAATATCCCAGAAGAGATGGAAATAATTAGAAAAATTTGGTCATGTGCTGAAATGGATAGAGTAACTCAAGAATTAAAAGATAAGACTGAATCTGGCTATTACAAAATTTGGGAGAAGTTTTACCACTGGTTTAAAAAAGAAAGGAGTAATTGTATTAACGATGATTAACATTTATGTACATATGTAAGTTTGTGTTTTTTGTTATGTATGTACCACATTCATTGTTTTTAAATGTTTTTCTGCTTGTTGTTCATTAATAAAATTTACTTTAAAAAAAGGAATTGTTAGTTGGCTTTCACACAAACTCCACATCTGTGGGTTCTTGAATCGGCCAAAGACCACTCTTGCTCCATCTCTTGGAAAAAAAATCCTGGATAGTGCAGAAACTCGTGCTTGCCTGTTTGTCTCCTATCCCCTTGTCTGCAGGCTTTTCCATTATTTATTCAACAATATGCAACAGCAACAATGAAAAGAAGGACTCGGGGTGACATCATAGCAGTGTTCCAATATTTGAGGGGTTACCACAATGAAGAGCAGGACAAAAACCAAGGGATGGAAATTAATCAAGGAGAGAACCAACCTGGAACTAAGGGGAAATTTGCTGACAATTAGGACAATTAATCAGTGGAACAAATTGCCTCCTGAAGTTGTGGGTGTTCCATCACTGGAAGGTTTTTAAGAACCTGAGCAGGGGGGGTTGGACTAGAAGACCCCCAAGGTCTCTTCTGACTCTATTATTCTGTTAATATATTTGTGAGTCCAAAGGCAAGAGTTATTGCCACCTCATAAATAAGAATAAGAATAGCATAGCTGTGCAGAGCAAAGAACAAGTGGGCTGCTCCAGTCAATTCCTTAAATGCATTCATCTCAGTTTTGTGGACAATAGCTGCTGAGATAATTCTATCCCATTTATGAAAAGATTTGTGAATTTTATGAAGTGTTCCTAAAAATCAACTCAAAAGAAAATGTAATTCACACCCCATAACTTGTCCAGGTAAATGCTAGAGACATGTTTTTGGGGAAAGTCCAGCTAAAGTCCCAAGGAAAGATATAAACTCATCCAAGTGTGCAAGAAAGTGGCTTTTTCAATTAGATTTCTGCCAAAATTGTATTCTATGCTTTGAGTTGTTCTTTTCTACTTTCCCTCTCCCCTTCCCCCAAAGTGAAGAAAACTTTGCTGAACTTTTCATAGATGAGGAATGGGGCTTACTATGCAGAAATTCATTATTAGATGACCATATTCTATTTTGCCTCATTTCTTCAGCCCTCTGAAATTTGGGGTGTGCAAATAACATAAACAGTTCTGCCCAAAATGATCCACTGGAATGTTGTAAATTGGCTGATAGAACAAAACTTTAAACAATTTGTTTTTCTGGCTATGGGAAGCCAAGGAAACATGTAAAAATGTTACTGGGTTCTTCTCATCCAAGGACCAAAAAAAAGGTAAGTAGGTTCACAGATCACATGGATTGCTACTTCCTATCCAACCTAAAAAAAATAGTGGCCAAAGGATTTAGAAAAATATGAGACATGTTGACGGCTGAAGAAAACTTAGGAAACAGGATGCTAGGCCTTCACCCAACATAACTTCAGGCACAAAATGGAGTGGGAATGATGAAGTGCATGTGGCTTCATTTGCAGTGAATGATGTCACAACATATAACACAAACAAAGCTCCATTCCAGAGCATATTTCCAATTCTAAGGACATGATTAGCTGCAGATACAATTGCATTTCTATGACAATAAAACATTGCAGTCTGTGATTGAAAAGTGATAGCCCAAAACATCAGCACTTTGTTGTGGGTGAAAACATCTGGATATCGTGCTACAATTGTTGCAGATTTTTCAGGCTATAAACTATTTCTGGAGTCCAAATGATAATGCCAACAGCCCATTATTTTAGGGTGTAAGTGTGTACGTGCTATAAAAGAGGCTTTCAAGTGAATTTATTCTGCAGTATAATTCTTCAGATAATGTTCATATCTGGTCTTAAATCCAGTTGGAAAGAGGCCACGTTGATTTTAATTGGATTTACTTTCAAATAAATCCAGTTAAAATTAGCCACAAATGACGTTGAAGATCTTGTAGCTCTTCCAAAGTGGGTCTGATCTTATTTCCTTTACTTCTGTTTTTACTTATACATTGTATTATCATGCTTTCCTTTCCTTTATGACACATGTCACAGGGCAGACTTCTCCAAGACAGTGCTTCAGTTGATGCTAGCTCAACTCAAGCAACAAGAGTAGTTCTGATTCTTACAGAACAAATAGATAATGTCTATAGAGAAGATTCACTGAGGATGGTTTTGAACTTGTATATCTCAAGGAATTGAACAGAGTCCTCTATGATGTGAGCTCTGCACTTATGAACTTGACCCCATCATTCCTGGTTAATTAAAGCCACCAGGAGAAAACAGGGAGTTGGATTCTGATTGTAATTGATCCCTTCTTGCAGAATGCATTGGTCTGCTTCCACCTCAGGGGGAGCACCAGGAAGATATGTATACAAAAAGATCTGGATCTGGGGCAGTTCTCTATCTTGTCCCTTTATCTGAAAACCTTGCTAGGAGAATTGAATTATTATCTCTGGGACATTGTAACTTGATGAAGAGCCAAGAGTGTTTCTAAAATCTGTTATTTTCTGATTCGCCATTCCACCTTCCTTGGGTTGGATCTGGGCCTTTTTCTTCCCATGTAGGCCCTCACAGGCTCCAAGCATTAGATTTGCACAATTACTACCTCTCCCATTCAAGATTGAGATAGGTAGTTGGATGTCATCAGCATGTTGACAATAGCTGAACTCTTTTGACAAAAGAGCTTTCCCATTTGCTTCTTATAAAAAATAGGATATGGAAATAAGGATATGGAGAAACCACAAACTGGACCATACCATATTAGAGTGCTCCCTGAAACCACCAGTTGGATCCACACACTTAGGAAAGAGTAAATCCACCATAAAATGAAGCCTCCTATTCTCCCCTTTACCAATTACTATGAAGTATGCCATACCATAACCTTACTTAGAGGCCTAGCAGGTTAAGAAAAGTTACGCCACTTACATCTAAGCACAAGCCATCAGTAAGAATGATAATTCAGGCTTAATCCCATAGAATGGTCCAAATCCTTACATTAATCTGCTTCCTGTAGATCATGGGTGTCAAACGCATGTCATCACGGCAGTGTCATGTGACGTGTTGGGACTTTTTTCCCCTTTGCTAAACCAGGTGGAGGCGGGCCAGCACGTGACGCATCTGTCCTACGGGCCATGAGTTTGACACCCCTGCTGTAAATCTTTTGCTAGTTACCATATCTCTCCTTTCTCTTTTAAACCTTTTTCAGGAAGTGGAGATTGGTTAAAATAAGATAATTTTCCACCTCCACTAGACCCAGGATAGGAGCCCTGAGGAGGAAGCAAACCAATGTCTTATTAAGGCCATTGGGACTTTCCCATTCTGTAAGAAAGAATCGATTTCCAGTTTTCTCTTGGTTAAGTAACCAAGAATGATGGGATCAAGTTCACAAGTGCAGAGTTCACATCACAGAGAACTCTCTTCAATTCCTTGAGATCCACAAGCTCAAAAACATCAAGTGAATCTACTCCATAGACATTATCTAATTCTTCTGAAAATTCCCCTTTTGTTTCTTGAATTGAAGTAGTATCATACCCTGGTATAACACAAAGGCACACGCTTCCTTGGACAAATCTACCCTTTCACATATGCCAAGAAAGGAGATGTGAGTTCAAGTGGTGAGAGACCTAAGTATTATTAAAATGCTTGCAAGTATACACGCACAGTACACACATAAGGAATTTAATTGCAGATAATTATATAATGTTTATTTCCAGCTCTAGAAGTGTTTTGTGACTGGCTGTTTGAAAACTCTCTGGCTGTTGTTCCTCCTCATAATAAACACAGAGGCTATGATTAAGAAATTATAGACTATTTTTTGTTGATGTTCATCTCCTTTGGGATTATTCTAAAGACTTTCTATTTCATTTTAATATCAGTCTTATCAGTCTTACAAAGAAAATGTGTGCCGTTTAAGTACATGTTTTGAACATGTTTGTTTATAAAGTATATTTCTAAACATTTTAAGGAGAGCACTTTTTATTGGAATTCTTGGTGTTAGATGGGGATATACAACTCATGGTTCTTAGGCCAGAGGTCAGCCTCAACATGGGTGGCTGAGGAATTCTGGGAGTTGAAGTCCACAAGTCTTAAAGTTGAAAGTTTAAAGATCCCGACTCTAGGCTATATCACATGTGGCTTGTAATCTTTTTGAAAATGAAAGCTATACTTTTAAGGATTGTATAAACTATATTTAATTTAATTTAAAGGGGAGGAATTGTATAAACTACATTTAATTTAATTTAAAATATAGCTCAACTTTGTCCTTTGATAAAGGCCCCACCCATTTTTACACCCAGCACTTCATACCAAGATCAGATGCCATCTGCAGCCCATTTAAGGATGCCATATTCTTCACATGTAATCAATTTCTTTGGATAGTTGTGAAAAGACTGAAGATGTTATGATCACTGGATCAGTGTGGGCACACTCTTAGCTTGTAATGGATGCTGAATTTCAGCCATTTTTTTTAACCTCCCAACAATCTACAGCATAGGTGTCAAACTCGCCACGTCACACTACCATCAGTGATGTTTTGTGATGTTTTTCCCCTTCACGGAGCTGGGGTGGGCGTGGCCTGTGCATGACACATCTGGCCCATGGGCTGCCAGTTTGGCACCCTGATCTACAGGATATTTGGTACAAAGGTAGTTGATCTTGCCTATTACATGTAGAGATTTTGTATTTTAGATAAAGCTAAATAAAATAGTGTCTAATAAAATAGCATCTCTGCTTCCTACCTTAAAAATGAACGGATGAATAATTTCTCTCCCCCTTTTCATTTCCTAACTCCTTGTACTAAACTGAACTGTTGACCTGTCTATCTAATTTCCACATTTTCCACTAATACTATTTAAAATGATGTCTGATGCTGTGAATTCTTATACATTTGATGAAACTAGAACTATTTTTTTTAAAGCATTTTGCTTTTTTGGCTTTAGTGTCTCATTAGGAAGATTTACGATCAGAAGCTGAGCAAAAAAAAACTTTCTTAAATTATGCTAAAGTACTAATGATAAAACCTCTGGGAGGTCATGAACATGAAGCTTTAATGCTCTTTCAGAACCATCTGGTGTTAGATTACATGCAAGAAAAGAACACACTCTGGCAGGAATATTAATCTCCATTAACCTAAAATGCAGGCCAATATAATTATGGTGAAGAAAAGACTCCTATTAGATTTGAGCTAAATTGCTCTATAAAACTGCAGACATTCTTATAACGGAGTTGCCAACAAAAATTATTTATTTCTTGTATTTTTATTTGCCAAAATAATTTATGTTGTTTGAAAAGCTAGATTGAAACAGGATCAACTTTTGATAAAAATGTAATCTTAGGAAATATACCTTTCCTCTAACAAATGGCCAAGATGGTTTGAATACAACGAAATGCAAATGCATTTCATTAATCTAGTTCAAAGATACAGTCAATGAGCAATCTTCCAGAGAAGAAGTCATGGACGGAAGACACGATTGTGGCTAAAGAACAGGGAGCTGCTGAGCAGATTGGCTCCTTCAAACTTCTCTGGAGAAAGACAGGACTTGAGATTACTCACATTGGGTCCTTACAATTACTTCTTATATGGTAATTGCAAGATAATTTGTCGTTTTTGCTCTGGCTGCAGTCAGAGCCTTCAAAAGAACACTAAATTTGCATTTCCTTCACTAACCACCTTTAAAATTGCTTATTAACTACATTAAAGAAGTTATACACTTTCCAAAATGATAGGACTGGAAACTTTGGATGCTTGCTTTAGACCAAAAATATGAAACTGAAATTGTAAAGAAACTAACTGAAACTCTAAGAATTCAAAATAAACAACAAAAAAGCAAAACAGAGTTTTGGCTACAGAAAGTTTTGAAGAGATGAAAGGCTCGGAAAAGCCCTTCATGAATATTAACATTTTAAAATTAACTTTGCAAAATTAAATTCATTTTCATGGGAAATTAAAATTATTTTCAATATTGGAGACAATCAAATAAAGGAACTTTAATGACTTTCAGAGATACAGTTGAGGAATGGCAATGGGACTTTGAATCAACAATGTCAGCTGTTTTGTGTGTTTTTTGTGAATACCTCGTTCCCAGAAGAAGCTGTTACATCAGAAGATGCTGTTGGAGAAAAAGATTTGGAACAAAATCTATCTGATATAATTGTGGAGAACAGCACAAACAAGAATTTATTACTAGATGTTTTAAAAAGTCAGATGAAACTCTAAAATTTAAGAAGAAAATAAAACTGCAAATTCAAGAGGGCAATTGGAATAATTTCTTCCTGCTGGACTTACAAAACAGGCTTTATTTATTTTGTTTAATTATTTGTCAATCGCTTACAAGATAATAGATATAAGTGTAAACATGATTAAGAATACAGGAAATAAGTATGAGTAAATGGGGACAAAAGGACAGGGACGGTAGGCACGATGGTGCACTTGTGCACGCCCCTTACAGACCTCTTAGGAATGAGGTGAGGTCAATGCTGGTTAGATTGAGGTTAAAGGAATGGGGGTTAGAGGATGTGACAACAGAGTCAGGTAGTGCATTCCAGGCATTGACCACTCTTTTGCTGAAGTCGTACTTTCTGCAATCAAGTTTGAAGCAGTTTAACATTGAGTTTGTATCTGTTGTGTGCTCTTGTATTGTTGTGGTTGAAGCTGAAGTAGTCATTGACTGGTAGGACATTGTAGCAGATAATTTTGTGTGCTGCACTTAAGTCTAACCGTAGGAGGCATAGTTCAAGGTTGTCCAAGCCTAAAATCTCAAGCCTGGTGATATAGGGTATTCTGTTGCGAGCAGAGGAGTATAGTACTCTTCTCGTGAAATACTTCTGGACTTGCTCAATTGTATTAATGTCTGATATGCAGTGCGGATTCCAGACTGATGAGCTGTATTCAAGTATTGGTAAAAGTTTTGAATGGCCTAGTTAGCAAATCAATATTTCCGGAGGAGAAGCTTTGTAAGATTAGATTTACAACTCTTAATGCCTTTTTGGCAATGCTGTTACAGTGAGTTCTGGCACTTACGTCATTTGATATGAGAACTCCAAGGTCCTTGACAGAGTGAGGATCATCAACAAGGTCATATCTGCCTATTTTGTATTTGGTGTACTGATTTTTTTTTACCAATGTGTAGGACAGAGCATTTGTTGGTCGAGATTTGGAGTTGCCAGATGTTTGACCTTTCAGACACATAATCAAGGTTGCTTTGAAGGATAGCAGCATTGTCAGTGGTGTTGAATAGTTTTACGTCATCCGCAAAGAGGACGCAGTTGCTTATAAGGTGATCGCAAAGATCATTTATATAGATTATAAAGAGTGTGGGTCCTAGAACGTTGCCTTGGGAGACACCGCTGTTAACTGGAGCAGGGTTTGATATAGCGCCCCCTATTTTTACTATTTGTTGCCTGTTTGACAGGAATGCAGTAATCCTCTTATGGAGGGATCCGGAAATGCTGTAAGAGTTTAGTTTTAACAGTAGTTTGTCGTGTACCACTGAATCAAAGGCTTTGCAGAAGTCTGTAAATTGTGTCTATAGCTTAACCCTGGTCAAGTAGAGTAGTCCATATGTTTTTGCAGTGTAGGAGTTGTAGATTGCAGGATAATTTTTTCCTGAAACCAAATTGTTTTTTGGACAGTAAGTTGTTTGACTCTAAGTGGAGAGTGATGAATTGGTTAATGATTGATTTCATGACTTTGCACGTGACACAACACAGTGAGATTGGTCTGTAGTTTTCGACTAGGCTGGGGTCACCTTTTTTGAAGGTAGGGATGACCATAGCTAAGGACCATAGGTTTGGTAAGGAACTGGTTCTGAATGATATCTCATATATAATGCTTAGGGGTTCCGCTATGGTAGAGGAGAGCTTTTTTAAGAAGTATGCACATAATCTATCAGGGCCAATAGATAGGGATGGTTTTAGGTTTTGTAGTGTCTTTTCTACGTTATCTTCTGTTAAGTCAATATGTAGTAGGTCATTACAGTTAGTTGTTAAAGTTTTAAAAGTATTTAAGACAAGAAGTAACAATCATTTGAATAAATTAAAGGTTAGTATTTTATGTAAACAGAAGGAACATAAAGTTGATTTATTGGATCAGGGTTAAAATGGGTGTGCTATTTTTTGTGTGTGGGGAAGTCTTTTCTGGACTTGCGGATATATGGACTGGAAAAGATGTTATGTACTGAGAAAATTGAAATTCGGAACATTAAGTTTTATATTTATTAACTCAGAGGAGGTAAAAAGTGAAATTATATTTGTCATGATGAAGATGGGAAGATTCTTAGATTTTCTTTTCTTTTCTCTTTCTAGTTTTTCTTTCTTTTTTTGCTTCTTTGCACCTATTCTTTCTTTTTAGTTTGCATTATCATTTATTGTTATAGTTAAAACATTAAATAAAATATTATTTTTAAAAAAGATACAGTCAATGAGCCAAATCAATCTATCTAGTTTTATCTGGAAGACTATTCAGGTGAGGAGGGAGCTTTCTCTCTTTATTCTAATTTGGTTTTGTGACATCATGAAGTCAAATCTCATTATAAAAGTTTTGCTTTTTCGTGAATTGTGAGACTCCATAACAATAATTGGTCAAAAACCAGTGATAATTTCTGCAAACCAACCATAAAAACCTTTTCACTTCTTTTAACAGGAAAAAAGTTTAAACAAAATTTAAATAAAAGCTTTCTTTAAACCTTATTTAAATATATGCTTGTATCTGTGTGTATAATGTATTTTATTAGTGTTGTATATCAGTGATTGCCACACACTCAATAAATGAAATTTGGAAAAATTCTCGCCAGTGAAACAATATTTATTAATTAAATAGCAGAGGTACAAGACTACATCTCCTTTTGATATTCCAAGTAACTAGGAAATTGTCTGATTATAGACAATTTCTTGAAAAGTCTCTTCAGAATTTGTATGTAATAGTTTTATCAATATCAAAAGGCACTAATCAATAATGCAATTGGCTAATTTAGTCCAAAATCTATTCCTTGCACTGCAGTCAAATGCAGCATGAAAGTAAAAAAAGTTTTTTTAAAAAAAGTAACCCACAGTTCTGATTTACTTTGCACTGCACACTCATTAATCAAGTGAGCCAATACCTAAAACTATTATCTAAGGTTGAATGCCCATCTCTAAAGCTAGCTTGTTCTTTCAAAATATCAGAAGAATCCAATTCTCCCAATTATGCAATAATATTCTACAAATAATTTTGCAGAAGTATTCATAATCCTGGCTGGTTTATAATTAGATGGAAAACTACAAACTCACTTCTAAAAAGAAAAAAAGAAAATTCTTACATTCTACTTTGCAGGAAATTCAGCCTATAAATAATTATTATACTTAAGAAACTTAACAAGTTTGGACAATTTATCATTACACCTAAATCTTCCCAATAATGAAGAATTATCTTGGACTTTGCAGCAAGACAAGGAATTAATCAAAGTTTCCACCTCTTTGTATGAAACAGCAGGCTAAGGATCACTGGCTCCAAGATTTATATCAGATTGAAAACAGTCCTAGACCATTTATGTAAAATAAAATTGGTAAAACATTACTGCCAATTAGACAGGATAGGACTTGTGATTAAAATATCTCCACAAAACACTCATTTACATGTCTCTCTCTTTAAAAAAAAATATTAATCAGAATAAAACATATGAAGAAAACAAAAATAATGGGAAACAGGAAGGGAAAAGGGAAAAGGAAAGAATGTGGGGTACCCCGCATTCTTTCTAAAAAACTTTATTCCATGCCTGACACTAAACATGCATTCTTCAAATATATAAAATAGTATCCTTGAATATACTACATTTCAAATGTCAGAAAATGTTTTGTTCATTCAGATAAATATTTTATTTTAGCTTGGCTCTTCTTGTTCCTGCCCTGAACCATGAGAAATTTATGACATTTTCAAAAAGTATGAATTAATGATTCAGTCAAAACAATCAATCCATATGTCAAGCATGTATCATAATTATTCTGGGCTCTGAGTTCACTGAATTCTAATATGTATTGGCTTTACCCGTAGATGTAATATTGTTCATAATGTTCTATGTGGTGGTCCATTGGTTTGGATAATAACTGTGTGTATGATCAAATTAATTATTAGCTTAGGCCACAATTCATCCAGGAAGCATTTCCCAAAACAGGTAGTTAGTAGCTAACATGCTGTTGAAACGCCTTTTCACTTCAACTTGTTTGATGCTAATCCCAACGGGTCAGAGCTCTGTCTAAATGCCATTCTTTCAGTGTTCAGTGAATTAGTGGAGCAATGCACAGCTCATAGGCAATAGTACAGAAGCATGTGAAAAGAGTTGAACTGCATACAGTACATATGCTTTGAACTTGTCTTTTTGCACTACAGATGCTCATCTGCATATAGTACTATAGTAAATGTCTTTGCGTGTTTAAGATTTCCTTGGGACTTGCAATGAATGATGAAAAACCAGGGAAAAGAGATCCAGTGTATCTCTTTGCTTAGAATCTGATGATAATGTGGGTTGAGGTACTTTGAGGGTTCTTCTCCTCATTTCCAGTATGTTCAACAGGTGTCCTCTGCAACCTCCAAGACACAAGGAACAACTAAAATATATTGTCTTCCATAGCATCCCTCAAAGTAGGATGAAAAATATTGTGGGACTAATATGTATTCCTCTCATCTGAGTGAAGGGTATTCTGGAACCTGTGAAGGCATCAGTATTGCTTGATTCATAAGAAGATCTCCAAGGTCCCTTCCAACTCTGTTATTCTGGTTTTTTTTTTTTTTTTAATTCTCTACTGCTTAGATTCTTCCATTGAAGAAGGAAGCAAAAAGCACTTATGATTTCAACTGGAATCTTTGTAGCCTAAGGCATGTTTGCAAAATAGGAAGATTGAATTAGATTTTACTATTGTGGGTTTTGAAGCTTAGATGAGACAGGCATCCTGAGAAATCAGGTCCACATGCAGCCTTTGAGCCTATCTACTGGGGGACACCTCTGATCGCAGCTGATGGAAGGTTGATGTCCTGTGTTTCAAGCCTTAATGTAGAGTGCATTCATAACTAAGTCCAGTTCCATGGGCTGACAGCTTTTTTAACTCACAGTGAAACTCTTTATCCTTCAAACTCTTGTTGTGTAAGGTGAGACCAAATCTCACATGCTCTTAGTGATCTGGAGGGCTGCTAGTGGATATTGTTAGCGATATTTTGGTTTTTCTTCCTTTTCCATTATTATTACATGTAAATGTGTATGCTAGATGGCTCCTAGCTCCACTAGTAGTGAAACATTAATTCTGGTTGATTTATCCTTACATTAAATCCAGGACAGCCTGTTCCCTAATGCTTTTATTCTAAATATGCACACATCACCCTTTTTATCTAGCTCTTTTCACGCATACACACACAGGGAGATTTTTTTTAATTATCTTTTCTCTAAAGGAATCTTGAAAGGGAGAGAAGTGGAGGCCAGCAACAAAAGGAAGTGCATTAACAGGCACAAGAATGAAAGAGGGCAAAGGGCAGGAAGTTGCTAAGAGACCATGTCAACTCAGAGCAGGGAATTAATGTTAAATATCAAAGTAACTACTGGGAATGGCATGTTTTCTTAGAAGGCTTTTAGATACTAAAATGAGAATCTGCAGAGCAATGGTGCTTTCTAATGTTTAGAATAGTTGGCTCTACAGCCCACTTTTTAACAATGACCTTATGGAAACATGCAGAGAAGCGGCTACTCTTGATACAATCCATTTGTGCTGGGAAGTAACATAACTAGAGAGTAGAATGAATATGTAAATAAGGACAAACTTAATAAGAAAGAAATAGGCATAGAACACAGTGAAAACTGAATTATATCTTAGTAGAGTTTATCTTCTTTCTCTTGTTTATCATCTTTCTTCTGGTAATGATGGAGGAGGAGGACAAAAAACATCTCTAAGTGACTTCTGGAGTCATGTACTTATTCTAGCACTTAATTTGGAAGACAGAAAAGCAAAACTCCTTGCCTCAAACCACATCCTTCACAGTTAGAAGGCTAATGGAAAGACTCTCAATACAAGTTTGTGAGAAAAAAAAATACATGTTGAAGGAATCTCCAGCTGTTGTGGATCTTTCAAAATCTTCACCTTGTAAGGGGTAAATAAGGGAATCCGTTCACATTTGTAACAATGTGTTCCTTTTTGAAGCCATACAAGGATCACTTAAAGCAGGGATGTCAAACTCATGGCCCATGGGCTTGATGTGTCACACGGTGGCCATGCCCACGGCTGGTTTAGCGATGGGGAAAAAAGTCATATGTCATGTGACACCCCCGTGACAACGTGAGTTTGACATCCCTGACTTAAAGAATTTAACTTCCCAAACCAAGCACAATCTGTTCATACATTTTCTCTGCAACTGTGAGTATACTGTGGGTGTTCACTGCCATTTTCATGACATGCAATGTAACTCTGCTAGTGGGTATATAATGTGTAAGCATCATGTTTGATATCACCATTTTCTCTGCTTCTGTGAAAACTTCTTCACCCTATTTTGTCCACTTCTTTGTCTTGCCCATCCACCGACCCACCCAATAAAATGGTCAAGTGGTTTAGCCCATTGACTAAATTTGGGAGGCATGTGTTATAACAACGAATCATATAAAGGCCATAGCTATGACACATTTTGTGAACTTTGAGCTATTTGAATTTTCTCTGAATGCTTGTATAGTCTTCATGCACTAGGAGTGTGAGTGTTGTGTCATGCTTGATTACCAATCACTTAACTCCGAGTTGAGGTTCTGCAGATGCAGCTTATCATTTTCGACAACGGCACCTAAATAGATCTCAATGCCTAAACATCCTTGCAGTAATTGGTCCATGGCTCTTCGCCAAGCCTCTGGTCCAGATGCCTCACCAAAACAAATCTTTTATACTGATATAACCCTTTCTGTGTATTTATGGTAAAAAAACATCCTGAAATCTCCCTCAGTTTCTAGCTGAAAACAAGTCTCTGGCAAGTTTCTACAGCTGAAATGTCTCCAGTGATATTAGCAAAAATTTCCTCCATTCTAGACAAAGGATATTGCTCATTCTGGGATGGCAAATTAATAATATTTTTAAACTTATCACAGATCCTAACAGGTTCCATTCTTTAGGAGCCTCAGATTCAGATGGAACTCCAATTAACTCTGAAGAATTTCATCAGCTGTCACCTAATTCAGTTCAATGTCTATAGTGATTCTCAGTCACCCACATCATGGTTGTCCCCAAGGTGTTGTTTTCAAGAGGTAACGGGACTTTCTGTTTTTTTCTTTGAAGACGTTTTGCTTCTCATCCAAGAAGCTTCTTCAGCTCTGACTGGATGGTGGGGATATGGATCTTTCCATTCCCCATCATCCAGTCAGTGCTGAAGAAGCTGCCTCTTGAAAAAAAAAAGCACCTTTGGGTTCAGTTCAGTTTCTACTTTTTTGCATATGGTATATGAAGTGAGCATATGTTGCAAAATTTGCAAATGGGATTCTCCTGGATCACTGTTATACTTTTGAAGGAGTCCAATGTGCCAGGGCCATACACACATTATTCAATAATTGTGCAGCTTATGTTTGATGGTCTCTACAGTAATTTCAGTCTGTGGATGGAACTTCAATGCAGGAGCCATTTTTCCTGACAAATACAATCCAAGAGTCTCTTCCCATCTATTTGCATAACATATAACATTCCTTACTACTTGTTAAATTTCACCTTTTGTGTTATAGATTTCCAGGTGAGCTATTTTTTTTTCACTTTCCTTCTCCAATCCATCATTTCCCTATTGCAAAAACAAAAGTCAATTTTTGTTCATTGTTTACCTTTAGCAGATGGTTTGCTTTCTCTTGAGTTGCAGGCTCTCTAAATGCCACTTACTTTCTAGCATTTTCTGAAGTTTCTGCTTTAAATCTGCATTAAACTGATATTTATTTATTTATTTATTTGATTTGCCAATTGTTTACAAGATAATAAGTATAAATGTATACATAGTTGTGAATACATGAAATGGGTACATATAAGAAAAATAAAAGAAGAATAAGAGAAACAATAGGACAGGGACGGTAGGCACGTTGGTGCGCTTATGCACGCCCCCTACAGACCTCTTAGGAAAGGGGTGAGGTCAATAGTAGACAGTCTAAGGTTAAAGTTTTTGGGGTTTGGGGAAGAAACTACAGAGTCGGGTAGAGTATTCCAGACATTGACCACTCTATTGCTGAAGTCGTATTTCCTGCAATCAAGTTTGATGCAGTTAACTTTGAGTTTGTATCTATTGTGTGCTCTTGTGTTGTTATGGTTGAAGCTGAAGTATTCATTGACAGGTAGGACATTGCAATGTATGATTTTATATACCATGCTTAAATCAGACCGAAGACGGCGTAATTCAAGGTTTTCTAGTTCTAGAATTTCAAGTCTGGTTCAATATCTGTGAACCTCTGCCACAATGACAGCACAGTTCATTTTGACCTATTATTCTCCATACTGTAAGCTTATTCACATTTGCTTTTTATTGCTAGTGCAGCTGTATTGATCCCCCAGCAGCAGTTTCCATGGAGATAGCAATGTCAAATACTTTCTTAAATCTACCTCTGGTTAAGAGTATTTTTAGCATTGTCTTTGAAAATCCCACGATTCTCTCAATGAATTCTTTAGCCCTTAATCGCATGTGAAATGTTCAGGTATCTTTTTAAGTTTGGGTAATTATACCACAATAGATTCTTCTCCTTCTCTGTACAGTGACCTGAAATGCTCTACAACCAGTAATTTTGGAACCAAATGTCCTGCCTTAGTTTCACCACTTCTGCAAAACTGAATTTTGAGGGGTTTTTGCAAAGCAGTTAAATTTCTCAATCAATGATACACCTTGTTCTCATAAGATTCAGTAAAGAGGCACCTTTTATTTCAGCAAAATCTTGTTTCATTTAAAAAGTGGTTCAGCTCTGTTTATAATGCCAACTGGTCCATGGCACTATCAATCACAGTACTCTTCCTAATAAAGCCAGCTATCCTGCAGCCCCCCTTTTCTCCTTGTCTTTACTCACTCCAAATCTGATTGCCCTTTCTTCCTCTCTGGAGATAAAGCAAAGTTTGAGGTATGCTGCTTTTTTTCCAATGACTTTCATCACTACTGCTCTGCCTTTTTGTCTCATGAAACATAAACAAAAGACACTTAAGTGAGGAGCTTTTCTGATGCTTGCGTACTGATATTTCTGTAAGAACTCAACTCTGGCATATCTGGAAGAATTACAACAAAGCAGCTGATGGTGTTTAAGCAACAACACAGGATCACAGGCATGTTGAACTCATTAACATTAATAACCCAATATATTATAGTTATCAGCTTTAGGCCTATCCCTGACAGATACCTTATTCTCTGCTAAGAATAAACACAGGTTAATGGTCAAGTTTGACATACATTGCCCAGTATGCCAGAGGTACAACCAAACTCTAAGCAGGTTTCCGCTAATAATCGATGCAAGCTACGATCTCTAACATAAAAATTACCTTATAAACCAACATAATTGCCTGTATCCCAACAACTAGAAGGTACATACAGTATGCTGAAACACACATTTTTTTTGCCTATGTGTATTTTATTACCTTGCTTGAAAGGGAATGACATAATGACCTATCAATGACCAGTTTGGTGAAGTGGTAAACCCTCAGGGTAGAAACCAGGAGATGGTGAGTTTTAGTTCTGCCTTAGGCATAAAACAGCTGGGTTACTTTGAGCCAGTCACTTTCTCTCAGACCTGGGAAGGAGGCAATGACAAACTATTTTGAAAATCCTTGCCAAGAAAACTCCAGTTAGATAGATAGATAGATAGATAGATAGATAGATAGATAGATAGATAGATGATAGATAGATAGATAATGTATGTATGCATGTACAGGGATGGGATTCAAAATTTTTAACAACCGGTTCTGTGGGCGCGGCTTAGTTGGTGGTCATGGCTTGGTGGTCATGTGACTTGGTGGACATGGTGGTCATGTCATGTGACTCAATAACATGACCACCAACTAAGCCACACCCACAGAACCGGTTGTTAAAAAATTTGAATCCCACCCCTGGTCTGAGGGCTATATTGGCCTTCTCATTAAATAGCAGAATAATACAGATCTTGGAAGAGAATATTACTCAAGGGAAAAGGTGTTTTTTTTTAATGGGAGAATAAATACAGTTTTGTTAGTTTGCCATCTAAAGAAGAGAGGACAAAACCTTGCATCTATTCAATCCCATCAATTTAAGAACATTACTGGCTACAGATTTTGGGAATCAAAGACTAAGGATTACTGTCTTGGCAATTCTTTGTATGTCCCAATTCTCCACAGTGATAGTGGCCACATTTGAATTTATGCATGTCTGATTAAGTTCTTCTGCTGTCTTAACATTAAACCAGTCAGTTCTCTTTTGGGAATTCTCTTTTAGTTCCAGTGACTTTGGCAATGAATAATTTAATGGTGACAGAAATATGTAACATAAATTACTGTTACTTACTATGAACTCAAAGTTTATAGGCTTTCGTGGACCCTATTTTTTCTGCTCAACCTTCTCTAACATTTAACAATATAGGCAACTTCTTTCTTTCTTTCTTTCTTTCTTTCTTTCTTTCTTTCTTTCTTTCTTTCTTTCTTTCTTTCTTTCTTTCTTTCTTTCTTTCTTTCTTTCTTTTCACTCTCTTTCCCGGATTATTTTGTTTTCATTAGCAAGCAGCATTCTTTTATTGAGCAAGTAACTGTTCTAATGAAATCAAGCAACATGGAAGAATTGCACAATGATAAACCAAAAAAATCTCTTCAAGGTTACAATATAAATAGCTCTGGTAGATGGGAAATGTTTGCACATCTTAGCCATAAATTAAGTCAGCTGGCAGGGTTGCAGGTAGATTGATTCTGTCAAGGAGGGGAAGAATATGCACTCAGCTCCTGCTTTGATCCCAATGCCTCCACATTGCTTTTTCTTGATAAAATGCTCTGTCAGGAGGAACCTCAGACCATCAATAAAGCTAACAGAATGACAAGCAAGAGAAATGAAGCCTACCAAAGAAAGGAATTTCAGATTGCAATGGATAATTATTCTGGGGGAGAGCATAAAGTAGGCTTATCTGTAAACTGGGCTTTTTGTAGGAGATGCAGACAAACCTCACAGTGTGGAGCATCTGTAGACAGAGCTTTGAAGATTAGGCTGTTATTATTTAAGTAATTGCAATGGTGTAGTTTCATGCAAACTTAGATTTGGGAATCCATAAATGTAAAGGTGATGACCAACATTCTGTGAAAACTTCTCCTCTTGCCCCATTTTTTACTTTTGCCATTCAAAAAAATGCAAGGGAAGTATGTGCTCAACATAACAATTCTTAAATGCATGGTTTAAATATTTAGATTTTGATTAAATTTCAAATGCTAACACCCCGCTTCTGTGATCCATTTGGATTGCTACTTGCTAACGTTGTAATCCAAATACAAATTGCACCTATAAAAAGGTAAATCCTTTAAGACTACACAGCTATTAAAATCTGCATTTTAATCCTCATCTCATTATCCGGAATGGCTCTAAGTCTAAAACAATATCTTTGTCATCAACAGAAAATGAAAGCAGAAGATGCACCTGTAAAGAGATTCCCCACATCTCACAGTATCCTGGTTTCTATGGAGTTTCTTTAAGTAGCACATATTTTGTGCAAGAAAAGTACAAGTTTATCCCATCTTTCCTTGAAAAAAACTTGGAATAGACACAAGTCCTGGAAACAAAAGGCAGGAATGCACACGCAGGCCAACTACCAACACCTACACACTAAATCAGAAGCAACTATTTCTGCTGAACTGCAAAATGTTCAATAAGTCTCCTAACTTTTGCAGTAGATGATTGTCTTGCATCAGAAACTCAGCTGGTTCACATCTGGCATACCTGGAGGCCATATGAGAGAGACTCTGAGCTATCTTGGGCTAAACTCTGGGCCTTGCCAGGTTCCTGCCAGCAGGGCAAAATGAGGGAAGCATAGAAGCCTTCCCTGGCCTTCTACTTCATTTTCTGAAATACATTTCCTCTCATCAAACCAAAAGGCAGGTCATAAATGATTGCTTGCTCCAGGGCTGAAGTAAACTTTGGAACCAAAAAAAACCAGGAAGCCTAATAATCTAATTGTCACTTCTGTTATCTCCATATCAAAACCCAAGGCCATTTTCTTTCTGGTAAAGGTCCAATGCTGAGAACAACGGGCTAAAAAAGTTTTGCAGAAGCCAAAAAGGGATTCAGTTTTGGGTTTCTGTCTCCAAATTCAGTGTTTCTCTCTGTTTACAGATGAGAATCCTCCTCCTGCCCCTGTTGCTGCTAATACAGTAGGTTCACAGTCTCCATTGCTAATACATATTCATTAGCCAACATTCTGAAGAAAGTTGCGGGGTTGGGACAGCGTCATTATCTGACATGACAGCAGTTCTCCAGTATTTGAGGGGCTGCCACAAAGCAGAAGGCAGAACAAGAAACTATGGATGGAAACTGATGAAGGAGAGAAGCAACCTGGAATTAAGGAGAAACTTCCTAAGAGAACAATTAACCAATGGAACAGCTGGCCTTCAAAAGTCATGGGTACTTCATCAGTGGAGGTTTTTAAAGAAAAGACTGGACAGCCACCTGTCTGAAATGGACCAGATATGATAGCAGTGTTCCAATATTTGAGGGGCTGCCACAGAGAGGAGAGGGTCAATTCCAAGGCACTTGTAGGCCAGACAAGGAATAATGGATGGAAATTGATTGAGCAGAAATTCAACCTAGAAATAAGGAGAAATTTTCTGACAGTGAGAACTATCAACCAATGGTATAATATAATAGTAACCAACAACACTAGACTTAACTGCCTCGATCTCATCTTCTGTAATAGTTTGAATTCAATTTACGGAATACAGATTAAAGAACCCTTTTCCAACAGTGACCACAACATGATTGACTTTTGTCTCAACATAAGTCCACACAAAAATCATCACAATGACAGAATCCCCAATTATAACTTCAAAAGAGGCAACTATGATCTTATAAACAACGATCTCTCATCCCTTGATTGGCAATTTCTATTCTCTGGATGCAATACTATAGAGGACCATTACAACACATTTTTACTTGAAGTCAAAAAAGTCATCAAACTATATGTACCATTAACAACTCCCAAAACCAGAAAAAACAAATTACCCAAAACAATAAGGAAGCTTCAATCCAAAAAGAAATCACTTTGGCGGAAAAACAAATCTGGTCACATTGCCAACTTCAAAAGCCGATACAAAAATTTATGCCACCAGATAAAAACTGAATACACCAATTATCACATTAAACAAGAAGAAAACCTGCTACGCACCAATTCCACCTGCACTTTCTACAATTTTATAAACAACAAACTAAAAGACTCAAGGTCCATCCCACCACTGAAAGGACCCAATGGTAAAGACTGCAAGGACGACACTATTAAAGCCAACCTCTTTAACACATTCTTTGGCTCAGTATCTGTAAACAGCAATGGATCATGCCCAGTATTTCCTAGTCGAACCACAGAGAACTACAATGATCTAATATATATCGATTTTACAGAAGACATTGTTGAAAAAGCACTGCGCAATCTAAAACCATCTCTATCTATTGGACCGGACGGGATATGTGCCTACTTCTTAAAAAAGCTACCCACTGCCATAGCCGAACATCTAAGCATAATCTTTGAAAAATCAAAACTATGGTCACAAGCCACGGTCATTCCCATCTTCAAAAAGGGAGACCTCAGCCTAGTTGAAAATTACAGACAAATCTCTTTATGCTGCATCACCTGTAAAGTCATGGAATCAATTATTAACCAATCCATTATCCTCCACTTAGAGACAAACAACCTACTCTCCAATAAACAATTTGGTTTCAGGAAAAAGCTATCCTGTAATCTGCAACTGTTACACTGCAAAAACATATGGACTACACAACTCAATCAGGGCAAAGCAATAGACGCAATCTACATAGACTTCTGTAAAGTCTTTGATTCAGTGGTACATGACAAACTACTCCTAAAACTAAAGTCTTACGGTATCTCTGGACACTTGCATAACTGGATAGAAACATATCAAACAGACAACAAATGGTCAAAATTGGGAGCGTCCTATCAAATTCTCTACCTGTCAACAGTGGTGTCCCCCAAGGCAGTGTTCTAGGACCAACTCTTTTCATTCTCTACATAAATGACCTCTGTGATCATATCAAGAGCAACTGTGTTCTCTTCACTGATGATGTAAAGCTATTCAACACCACAGACAATACTGCTACCCTTCAAAAAGACCTTGACTATGTATCAGAATGGTCAAAACATATGGCAACTTCAAATCTCAACAAATAAACGCTCTGTCCTACATATTGGCAAAAAAAATCAGAAAATAAAGTACAGGCTGAATAGTCAAGACCTTGTTGATGATCCAAACTCTGTCAAGGATCTTGGAGTACTCATCTCTAATGATCTAAGTGCTAGAGCCCACTGTAACTACATAGCCAAAAAGGCATTAAGAGTTGTTAACCTAATCTTACGTAGCTTTTTTTCTGGTAATATTACACTAATAACTAAAGTATACAAAACATTTGCTAGACCAATACTCAAATACAGCTCATCAGTCTGGAACCCACATTACGTATCTGATATTAACACAGTTGAGAAACTCCAGAAATATTTCTCAAGAGGAGTTCTCTACTCCTCTACTCGTTGAAGAATACCTTATGCCACCAGACTCAAAATTCTAGACCTAGAAAACCTAGAACTACACCGCCTTTGGTCCAATCTAAGTATGATATATAAAATCATACATTGCAATGTCCTACCTGTCAATGAATACTTCAGCTTCAACCATAACAACACTAGAGCAAACAATAGATACAAACTCAAGGTTAATCGCACCAAACTTGATTGCAGGAAATACGACTTCAGCAACAGAGTGGTCAATGTCTGGAATACTCTACCTGACTCTGTGGTTTTTTCCCCAAACCCCAAAAACTTTAACCTTAGACTGTCTACTATTGACCTCACCCCTTTCCTGTAGGGGGTGTGCATAAGTGCACCAACGTGCCTACCGTCCCTGTCCTATTGTTTCTTTTTAATTTTTTTTTATTTTTCTTATATGTATCCATGTATTCATAACTATGTTTTTACTTATACCTATTATCTTGTAAGCAATTGACAAATATAAATAAATAAATAAATAAAATAATAAAATAAAATAAAATAAAATAAAATAAAATAAAATAAAATAAAATAAAATAAAATAAAATAATAAAATAAAATAAAATAAAATAAATAAATAAAATAAGGAGGAATTTTTTGACAGTGAGAACTATCAACCAACGGAACATCTTGTCTTCGGAAGTTGTGGGAGAGTCATCATTGGAGGCTTTCAAGAAGAGAATGGACTGCCATCTGTCAGAAATGGTGTAGGGTCTCCTGCTTGGGGGACATTGGACTAGATGACCTACAAGGTCCCTTCCAACTCTGTTAATCTAATAGTCAGCCCCCTTCCAACTCTGTTAATAGTCAGCCCCCCAAAAATGGTATAGAGTCTCCTGCTTGAGGGGGTTGGAGCAGAAGATCTCCAAGGTGAGTCCCAGCTCTATTCTGATTGTATTGATTGTATCTAAAACATAACAACAAGCTGGTTTCTGCGGCAACTTGAGGTTACTACAATATTGTCCTTAGCAAAATTGGCCTTCCTGAGACAAGGCAAATAATTTCTGTTTTGTACAGAAGGCAGAAAATGGAAAGAAAATACACATGCACAGAAGGGGGTGTGTACAAGAACCTAAGCTGCGATCCAAGCCCTGCCTTTAAGTAGGGACAAAGCATGTATTTGGCAGCAGCTGTGCCTCTGTGTATTGCACGTAAATTGTGTTCCTGCAGGACCACACAAGCTCATGGCAGCTCTTAAAATCCCAGCCGTGGAGCCCTGAAGCAGCTGCAAAATCATATGACCAGCAGCACCTGGAGTATCTTACTTGGGAGTTGAGAACTCTCAGTTTATGTATAGAATCTCTGCATGCTTGGAATTCTGATGCAGAGATTCTTTGACAATGCCAGAGCACTCGCATCTGCTTTCCTCAGATTTGATAGAATTTATACAGAGAACCAACATTTAATAAGCAAGGGCTGCCTCCAAATACAGGGGATCACAATAAATATTTATCATAACAAAATGGCGGGGGGGGGGGGATTTCTCCTCTTGTGAAAAGCAAGCAAAAACAAGGTGAAGGGTGTTTAATTAATTAGCGCTATTGATTCTTCGGTCCTATGTGTGGAATTCTATCTGTTCAATTTGTCTGTTGAGAAAGAAATGCTCACTTTTCTTTTGCTGGGAAAGTGACTCATCCTGTAGAATTTTTTTCCCAACTCAAGGGGTTCTATTTTTCAATTCTGAGTGGTTCCAAATTATTAACGATGTAGCAAAATTAATTCAATGTAGATGTTGGTAATTCTACGGAGAAATATTACAATAAAAAGACCTTATTTTATTCCTGCCAGGTGTTATTTCCAGACATGAAATAAAACTTCATTGGGAGGGCCAACATCTTATATGAAACCCGTTTTTCACTTATAAATAAATGTGCAAAGAGTCTAGTAGAAGAAAGTGGGAGGGGGATCTGTAATGTTTCTTTGCAGCAATGTCAGTCAAATGCAAGATAAATCTACAAATACTCATAGCCTTAAAATTGCAATTCTTAGATCTGGTTCTTATATCCAACTAAGCTATGGCATTATTTATTCAGTTTGGCATCTAAGCACTGTGATTTTCAAACCATGAACTGTAGCTTATGTAGTGCAAACTCGGGTAACTCTAATTCTTTCAAAAGACTACGTGAAATAATCTTCTATGTGTTCCTCTTCACGGCATCTGATAAATTGACCTTATGCTGAGAAGCCTGAATGTCCATAATGGAATCTCAACCATAAGGTGGTCATAAAACAAACACAGTCTTGCTATGGCCCAGTTTTGCCAAAAACTAGAAGTAATTTCCAGTTTTCCTCATAAAAGGCAATCACGTGACCAAGAGGGGAGGGGCCAACTGTCAGAATTTTGGAATTGGATTGAAACTCACTTTTTCTAGGTAGGTTGTACTGTAACTTTGAACAGTCGCTTAGCAACCATAAATTGAGAACTACCTGTGCATGCTGAAAACTAATAGTTAATTTTATCAGGGGACCATAATGTGATTAAGAGGTGTTTTTTTCACTAGGGCAGGAGAAAGTCACAATGGTGTCCACAACCATACTTTGAGATATAAAAGAGGAGTTGATTTTTGACTGCAGGATCATTTTGTTTTTTCAACACACTAACATCCCTGGTGTTACAAGGATACCCCCTAGTCATTAGGAAGGTGAATTTAATTGCCAGGTCATTGTTGTCTATTTGCTGGTTAGAGAGCAGAAATAAAGATTTTATTAGATTAGGTAAAGCAATATTGAGATTTCCCAAATAGTCTTATTTTCACCAAAACTGGAAGAAGCAAAAAGAGGAGCTTGTCTACAATGTACAATCAGGAAGCCCTGCTCATATCTCTCACCAAACCCATCCTCACCATAGTAAATTTTGCATTTCTTCTAAAATCTAAAATCATATTGAAAGAGGTGATACATAACTTACAGGTTGACATTATTAATTTTATTTAGAATTCCGAGATTGTGACTCTTGCCTCCCCCCCCTGCCTTTCCCCTCCTCCTTTATTACTCCTTTGTATACCATAGATGTAGTTTTTTTGGAAAGGGGGGCATGATGGCTTAGCAGTTAAAGATGCTGAGTTTGCAGCTGGAAAGCTGACAGCCTGGGTTTGAGACCTGAGCATCATGCAACGGAATGAGCTCCTGTTCCTCTCACAGCTCCTGCCCACCCGGCAGTTTGAAAATGTGCAAATGCAAGTAGATTAATAGGTACCACTTCAGTGGGAGGATAATAGTGCTGGCCACATGACCACGGAAAATGTTTTCAGAGAACACTGGCCCCCTTGGCTAAGAAATGCCGATGAGCATTTCTTAGAGTTGGACACAATAGGGCAATGAAGGCTTTTAGTTTCTTTGGTGTAATCAAATGAAATGAAGTCTTTGAAGAGTTGAAACGCACAACTCTCCCTTGTGTTTTAGGATTGGCACACAGTTAAGTTCTTTATTGCTGCATTTTGAGCAAAAAGATCCAAAGTATTCTTTTTTATTTCTCCTAGAGTTTTGGCAGAAGGAAGAAGGCCTTGTTGGAAAAGTTAAAGAATTCTATAGCAGGACACGCTAAGGTATCTCAAAAAGTTTGGCTCATCTGGTGTTAGCCCTTAGAAATCTTTTTCGTTTTATCTCTTTGGGAAACCCTTGCAAGAAGGGAGCTGATGGTAAACTTTAACATACATTATGAAACATTGCATTTCCTTCAGAACATTATGCTGAAACCAATCATAACACAACTAAAAATGCGAACTATATCTTAATTAGTCCTCTCTTTCTAAGCTTGAGCTACAAACTGGACCAGCCTTAAAAAGGTGACACACACCCCCTTTCAGGTAGAAATGTATGAGATGTGCTACTACAAGGAGTTAGAGCAATATGACAGGAGGTCTATCCCAACTCCCCCTCGTCCATATTAGTGGTACATTCTACTGTCAGGCTGGGGAGAGGAGATATACCATCTTCATTGTTGCCTTTGGTACCAAAGTGTCTGAAGCTAACTTTCACATTTTTCAAGTAGTTGATAAGAGACTGGCATTGTTCGCAGAGAAGCCTGGTTTCACATGCTACTGTTAGGCTCAACCAGCAACTTATCTGGAGCTCAGGTCCATCCTTGAAAAAGTATTTTCCTTGACAAGTTGTCCCAAGTAAATTTCCTCCCACAAAGTTTCACATGTTTAATTCCAGTAGCCTTAACAGGTGAATCTCCTTCTCTGAGTCAGACTGTTGTGGTTTGCTAGCAGCAGGTGCGGACGGCTGAGGTTTCAGAGACGAGGACTCAGATGAGGGGCCTGCATGGATGGGGCCAGGATTACCAGGGAGTGGAATGCTGCCTTCAGAGATTGTGGAGGCTGGCAGCAGTGATGAAGAGGTCCCCAAGGAGCCTGTGCCAAGTGTGCGTGCGCGCAGGGCTGAGAGAAGGAAAGAGCAGCTGCAGCAGCACAGCAACTTGGGAATCAGGCTGCAAGATAATGGCCCCTTCCTTAAGAGATAAAAGCCAGCTGAGAAGCTGGAGTTTTTTGCAAGAAGCAAAGAAGTTTTTGCACTTCAAGCCTTGTGGACATTCGGACTCTCTTAGTTTGTGTTTGTAGACTCTTTGTGTTTGAACTATTTCTTGGCAACTTTATCTAGTGTTCTTGGCAGCCTTGCGCAACTTTGGCAAGGCTCATTCTTATCAGGGACAATTAGTTTGAAACAGCCTTTTAACAGGGAAGGAATGGAATTTGTAAAGAATCATTAAAAGGTTTTGCTGTTACCTCCGTCTGGTGTTTGTTTCGCGGAACAAGGTTTGGGTCAGAACACAGACCTAGGGACTACTGGTTGGAAGATCACCAGGGAATGTCAAAGCTGTGGGCTAAAATAGGATTTTAAAACCAAAAGAATAGCAGATCATTGCCTTATGGTTGCCAAGAAAACTGCATGGAATTGACGGTGAAGTCATCAGTGCAATACGGAGGAATCAAACATAATTCAAAGAAGACATCACCTTTTTCTAAAATAGTAACAGGATATCCTTTGAATTAACACTGAATGTTTTGGCAATGGTCACTTTTTAAAAACTCATTTTGTATCAGGGCATCTCTTGTTCCAATTTTTTTCTCTATTCAATTTTTTTCTGTTTATTCTGCAGCCTTAAAGATGCAGCATTGACTAAGCCAGAGTTCTCCAAACTTGGCAACTTTACGGCTTGTGGATTTCAACTCCTAGGATTCCCCAACCAGCACGGCTGGTTCAGGAATTCTGGGAGTTGAAGTCCACAAGTCTTAAAATTGCCAAGTTTGGAGACCCCTGGCCTAAACTATAGAACAGGCCTCCCTCTTGGCAACTGTAAACAGTATTGTTCCTTAGAAGTGATATATAAACGGAAGGGCTCATTGCTGCAGAATACAGGGAGGTTGAGGAGGAGGAGACATGGTTAATTTAGTGGCTAAGGAAAGGATTTCTATTATTTTCTCCACTTAAACCCCAACGAACTCTGGTGCGAGTTCTAAATGAACTGAATTTAGAAAAGCAATTTAAAATTAACTATAAAAGCCATTGAAAATATTATTGAGAGAAGGAGCCTTTATTTTATTTTATTTTTTTAAAGAGTGGAGGCTTTCATGTGTCATTTTGTCTGCTATTCAAAATGTACCCCCTCTAACTATAAACGTTAGCCAATTGGTATCCTGCCCACTTGGCATGGCCAGGAAATCAACATGTCTAGTTTTGCAAGTTAACACGGTGTGTCATTGTTGAAATCCAAGTTAAATAAAAGAGACACTAAACATATGGTGCCTTTATGCAATAATCAGAAGGAAATCGTACAGCACAGGATATACTGAAAATGTACCTCCGGTGAAAGTATTAAGGTACTTCCTCTCTCAGTTCCAACTGCATTTATTCTCATGCCACTTTCTTCAACATGGTTATGTTTATTTATTTATTTTCAGGAAGAGCCATCTTGGTTGTTGTTGTTTTTTAACAGCAAAGTTATAAATATAATTTTGTACCACCATATAGGTGAAGAAAGGAGAGGAGAGCATAGATATTTATGGAGTGACATCCCCTTTGTATTAGATGCATGACATATATATATATATATAATAATCCTCAATTAGCAGATAACTATATACTAATCCAAAAATGGAGAAAAATACCGAAAGCTGAATGGAAAGCAAAAGGTACCAACTTGAAATTCTCTCTTTTAAAGAGATGAGGTTTTGCTTGGGTAGGTTTGCCCTAATTTTGCTAATGTCTGCGCCCGTCATCCCTCCAAGGTAGACCAAATATAGAAACCAAAAGTATGCAAGCTACTTATACTTTTATTATAAGGTTACAATAACAGGATCTTGCAAGTCGGAGTCTGTTTCCCTAACCCCTTCCCTTTTCTTCATACAACTAAGGAGGGTCATGAGTTGGTTACAGCAGCGGTTCCCAATCTTTTCGGCTCTGTGGACTGGCAGCGGGAGGAGGAAGAGGGATGATTTTGCACGTGTGCACGCTTCTTGTGAAAGTGCGGCTTTGTGCACTCACACGCTCGCCTGATGCTTGTGCAGCCCAGTTCCCAACTGGCTGGGGCCTGGCATCAGGCTGTGGACCAGGGGCTGGGAACCCCTGGGTTATAGCTTTTCCTCCTGTTCCTCAAGATTATTCCTCCTGTTACAATGTCATCTTGGCAGCAAATACTGACACTGATGTATCTAGTTCATCTATGCTCCTCTGCCACAAATAATTTTCGTTTCACTTGATCTCATTATGCACTTACATTTAATTGCCCAATATATATATGTTAGGATTTAAAGGAACAGCAGTGATCCATTAACTCACAAAGCGCTAAGACCTTGTTGGAGCTCAGGGTATTCATTTTTAAAATTATTTTCATGTTTAATTTGTTGGATGCACAAGAGCTATGTAAAGAATGGCAGAAAATCTGGTGCCAGGTGCACTGAGGATGCTACCTTGTTTGGTAATGAAATGTCTGCAAGAAAACAGCCAAGCTCAGAAAGCACCAAGGACCTCAGAGTTCAACTCTGAGTTACAAATATTCTCTTCTAAGGTCATAGTAAAAATATTTAGAAATAGTCCTCTGTTAATAGCCATTAGCAACCTTTCAGTTACAAAGGCACTGAATGAATAAGTGATCCTCAAAGTATGCAGTTGTGTGATTGGGCACTTGGCAACCACTTATGATGTTTGTATCATCCTGCAGTCACTTGATTGCCATTTGTGATCTTCCCTTCCATTTTTCCACAAGCAGAGTCAATGGGAAAGCTGGCAGGAATGGTTGCAAGTGATTCCAGTAAATCTACCCCACTTGGTAAGAAGCCACCCCTGACCTGGACATGCTCACAAAGTGCCTTGCTGGCTACCTGCACACCTTTTCCTACCAGGCAGTAGATACTTCCAACCCTACCTTGATTGCACTACACCAGCCACCTGCACAACTCCCTCAGCCAATAATGGCCACTTACCTGCTCACTAATTTGCTTGTGAGCTACCTGGGACTTGTAAGTACCTTCCAGTTTCCCCACTGACTTTGCTTGTTGAAAGATGGAAGGAAGATGGAAGGAGAGCCTCACCTCTCAATCCATTATCCTTATTTAATGATGGCAACAGGGACTGTTGGAATTGCCATCACTAAGTGGTGCAGTGAGGTAATATTGTGCATAGCTTAGCAATGGAAATTCCAGTTCCAATTTCAGTTGTTAAGCTAGGACTATTGCATTTTTGGAACTCTACCTCAATTAAATCCACAACAACACAAATTACACAAAGTACTACAAAATGCTTCTCCTCGTGCCTGAAGAGGCAGCTTCTGAAACACCCAAGACTGTATTTTTCCCATGAATAATTGTCTGAGTCATAAAACTTGCCCGGTGTAACTACTTCATGTCCCAGTTCTGTTCCTTTCCACCAATAATATTATTGTTCTAAAGTTCCTTCAGCAACACATGTCAGCCCAGTGTGCAGCTGGAGTCTGCTATGGGAATAGGCTGTCCCACCTAAAATGGTATATCTTTTGGAGAGTTAGTGCATCTGAGTATTTTATAATTTTCCAAGAATGAAAGATTTCATTCTTGACATACTTTGCAGTTGACCAACTGAAAGAACTGAAATTTTTATCAGATATGAACTCAGATGTAACTATAAAATACTGCAGCTAAACGACCCAGCAAAAGTTAATGGAGTGCATTGGTATGTAAACAGTATATATAACTTGATGGCCTAGCAGCAATACAAAATATTTTAAGTGACCAAAAATATTTGTAAAATATTGTTTATATCTACTGTACAGATAAAAGTTTCTTATAAACTATTATGTTTAAAATGTATTACTTTTAATATCTAGAGAGAGAAAGATTGGTAAAGATAGTGGACATGTCTGTCAATCTCTCTCTCTCTCTCTCTCTCTCTCTCTCTCTCTCTCACACACACACACACACACACACACACACACACACCTCTCTACATCTCTATCTCTCTATTATCTATCTATCTATTATCTATCTATCTATCTATCTATCTATCTATCCATCCATTATCTATCTATCTATCTATCTATCTATCTATCTATCTATCTATCTATCTATCTATATCTATCTATCTATTATCTATCTATCTATCTATCTATCTATCTATCTATCTATCTATCTATCATCCATCCATCCATCCATCCATCCATCCATCTATCTATCTATCTATCTATCTATCTATCTATCTATCTATCTATCTATCTATCTATCTATCTATCATCTACCTATCCAGAGGTGGTATCTAGTGTGACAAAGTACTGTTAAAAGAGATAGTAAACTGCATTTTATTTAAGTGTAAAAAAAATTGCATTGTTAGAAAGTACAAATACGGAGTTATTTAAACATTATCATATTTTGTTTAACTTGTTTTCTGCACTATTTTTGTAGAAATGAAAGCTTCCCAAACCAGTGTCTTCTACAACATTGATCTTAGTGTTGATATTTCCAGTACTTGTTTTGCAAGTAAAAAGGTGGAGAAAAGAGAAACTTTTTGTGTTCAATTGTTTCCACTTGAGATAATTAATGCAATGTAAAAATAAAAAGGCAGGCAAGCAAATAGTTACTCACTACTTATACTGCATCTTTTTGTGTGGCATTGAGATGAATCAAACTGGTGTGAAATACTCAAACATAACTCTACTCAACATTGTGGCTTCCTGGAATCATGGAGACTCCACCACTGGATGTTTTCAAGCAAAGTTTAGCAAAGTTTAGACAGCCACTTGTCTGGGATAGTGTGAAGATTGTTACCTTGGGTGGAGATTGGACTAGAAGACCTCCATGTAACTTTCAGGAGTTTGACGCTATGATTTTGTAACACCTTCTCCTTCCCAATTGTGATTATAGATTTCATGAATAGGGTTGTACAAATCTTTGACAGGACACCACTTCGATGAAGGGCCCCTTTAAAAGTCCTTGCAAAGTCAAATTATTTCAGAGTTATTTGAAACAAATAAACAGAACTTCTGAAAATGAGATTGGTGGTAATGATAATTAAAGTGCTACAAAATTACTTAATTAGAGACAATGAAAGTAATAAAAGAGTTTTTATGCTGCTTGTGTGTGCCGACTTGTTAAATAGTGTGAAGGAGATATCTGGCATCAGAAAAGAATAAAAAATTCTAAAAATGTATTGGAGTAAATCCATAAAAGGAAGGTCCATCAGGATAAGCCATAGTGCATGGATTTAACTTTAGAAAATAGGTGGATGTCCATGTAAAAGGAAAGGAAGTTGAATGTCAAGAGGATGTACATTCCAATAGCAAGGGATAATGCATACAAGGAATGAACTCTTAGTTCTCGCCAAACAGGCTTAATTTTGGTTGAATTTTAAAACATTGTGTAATAGAGGATATAGATCAGGAAGATCAATAAAGAAGAACATAACAAGAGTGACTGTGGGAAATTATAAGAGAATGAAAGGAAGGGGCAAATTCTACATATGGCTATCAATAGAAAACAACAAATTTTGGCAAGGGCCTGGGCCCAGGGAGAAAAGGAATGAGAGAAATTTAAAACAGAACCTGGTGACTGCTATCAAGAATAGATAACAAGTGATACTGAAAAGTAGGTCAGCAAGAAATCTCAAGTTCAGCAAATATAATTTGTGGTGAAATCCTTCATGGAGTGAAAGCTTGTCAGAGAGGATTCTAGTTCTGTACAATATAGGCCCATGGCTCTTCAAAGTATAGTATACCACGTATGAAAAGTGATTTAATGCAAATTTATTTCTGAGATATCATTGTCATGGTAGCATGTGAAATTCCATCTTCTTCAGTTTTCAATGATTGGTTTACAATATGTTTGTGTTAAAACTCTGTACTGGAGTGACTCTCTTATTCCTTCAGTTCTTAATTTTGATTTAGGTAAGCTTTTCACATTTTTAATGTTTGTATCTTTTTTTAATGGTCTTTTGATGTCTTGTGTCTTTAGATGTCCTTAATTACAAAACATGGAAAATTTGGCAAATTTTATTTTCCTTCCTTTTCAAAAGGAAAATTCTGAAGATATCCTTGTGCTAATTTTCTTCAACACTTCCTTCAAACATTGTGAATTTTCCATAAACTATGCTCATTCTTTCTTTTTTAGAATTTCCTTTGCTTTTGCAAACCTCACAAAGACTGAAAACCTGTTGGCTTTTTTAAAAGAATCAGAACTCAGTGACAATTTTTAGTGATCTGATTAATTGGGAACCAGCAAATATTAGACTTAAACACTGAACAATCGTCTGCTTATTAATTCAGGACACTCATATTCATGTAGATCCACTTACTTAGGATGTAAATGAGTACAGGAAGGAATGGAAGCCTTTCAGTTTTATTCTCCAGCAGATCACTTGTTTGAAACATAAACTAAAATGATCCCTTTTCTGGGGTGATAATGGATGTGAGCTTGTTTGGCCAACATTCATAAGTGGGATGCAAAACCACATCCCACTGGTGTCTCAGAAAATGCCAAGAGTTTGGTGATCTCTACAGCAGTGGTGGGATTCAACTTTTTTTTACTACCGGTTCTGTGGGCGTGGCTTGGTGGGTGTGGCAGGGGAAGGATACTGTAAAATCTCCAGTCAGAGGTGGTATTTGCCGGTTCTCTGAACTACTCAAAATTTCCGCTACCGGTTCTCCAGAAGCGGTCAGAACCTGCTGAATACCTCTGCTCTACAGATAGTTAGAGAGATTTATCAACTATTGATAAATGTTGCTTTGCATTTGAACTTTATAAATGATCTTTAAAGCAGAGCTGACTCAAACTCTCTCAAAATACTTCACAGTTCCTTACAAGAGTATACATTTTGTGATGCTTGCTATCTATGAAAATTTATAATTTAAACAACAGGAAGCAACATCAGTGGGGTGTTTCTTTATATCTATGGAACATATTTCCACTGTTGGTTGATAATTTTTGTGAGAATTGAATGGGAATGTTGAATCTCTTACTGTGTGGGCATAATTTTATGCATGCCTATACTCCAGTGCTAAAATTCAGTCTCTGAATGTCTGGATCTTATTAATTTAATGCTGTGATCTTTCTCAACTTATTTAAATGGCCAAGAATTGCCATTTCCCTGTGGAGGTAATTTTCTTATTTTCTCTAAATTTAAATCATTGGATAAGTGTCAATAATGTGCTCATTCTAAAAGCACATAGACATATATTTTAGCACAAATAATAGCTATTGGGTTTCTTAATGGCATTGTGCAATCTATCTAAGCAATTAGACATTATTGTGTGAACAAGTGTTCTTGAGGATGTAATAAAGACACAACCCTGCCAAAAAGTAATGGCTTTCTTCATACTGATGTTATGGTGTGCAATAAATAATTATTTAGTGAAGTCATTCTAAAAAGTCAGTGTTCATAGGTTAGTAAAAACTCAAAGTGCTGCAAAGCTGAAGTTCTGAGTGTATTTCCATACCCTAAAACCCAGAAACCATCAACCAGGTGTATATGAATGGCCATATGTGGGTTTCAAACTTCTGGACAACCACTAGATCACAAGAGAAACCCACGCTCCATATCTTCTGTTGCCATCTAGCAGTCATGCAGATTTTTGCAGCTCAATCAGTGGACTCATGTAAAATATATTTTAAGGATGGTATTCTGATTCAAAAAACCAAAACATAGAATGGACTTTTTTTTCCCCTTATGGAAAACCTGTTTTGAAGGACAGCCTATACTCAAAATAAAATTAGTGTGATGGGGAGCGCTTAACAGAATTACAGAGTAACAGAGTTGGAAGAGACCTTGGAGATCTTCAACCTCCTGCTCAGGCAGGAAATCCTATATCATTTCAGACAAACGGATGTCCAATCTCTTCTTACAAACCTTCAGGGTTGGAGCATCTACAACTTCTGGCGGCAAGTCATTGACTGATTAGTTGTTCTAACTGTCGGGAAATTTATCCTTAGTTCTAGGCTGGTGCTCTCATTGATTAGATTCCATCCATTGCTTCTTGTTCTGCCCTCAAGTGCTTTGGAAAATAAATTGACCCATTTTTCTTTGTGGTAGCCCCTCAAATATTGAAATACTGCTATCATGTCACCCTTAATTCTTCTTTTCACTAGACTAGACATACCCAATTCCTGCAATTGTTCTTCATATGTTTTAGCCTCTAGTCCCCTATCATCTTTGTTGTTCTTCTCTGCACTCTTTCCAAAGCCTCACCATCTTTTTTATAATTTGTTGACCAAAAATTAGATGGAGAATTCTAAATGCGGTCTTACTAAGGCTTTTTAAAGCGTTTCTAATACTTTACTTCTTACTTCTGACAACTCTGGCAAGAAATTCCTTAGCTATATTCCATGGCAGGAAATAGGAAGGACTAATTCTGATTCTTTCAGGACTCTTTGTCAGGCCTCAAAGCCCCATGGAATACTTTTCAACACAAAGAAGGAAATAGTGTGTGTGGGGGGGGGGTGTTAAATAGCTGATAATTGACAAACCAAACCACTCCTGAGCTGCGGAGAGATTCTTGTCAAAATGTCTCACTGAATCCTTGTGGGATTTTCCACCAAATGAAACCTTTTATGCTAGCAAGTTGTATCTTTTTATTTTTATTTTTGGTTTATTTTTCAGCCAGCAGAAATGAGCAGCTCTTAAGGTGAACATTTTGGCACTGATGTGTTCCTCAGGGCTGCCTTGTTTCTTCAATTTTTGTCTCCCACCCATTTCGCTGTTAAGGAAGAAATACGAACATTGGAGGATGGCAAAGCTTCAGTGTCAACAATGGAAGGTGACAAAATCAATATCTTCAAAAGTGTGTTAAACAATTGCTTTAATCTGAATTTTTGTGATACGTCAATCAAAAAAAAAAAAAAAAAAAACCCAGGAGTTGTTGTTATTATTTTTAAGGAGATATTAGGACAAATAGGCTAAAAGACAATAAGCTCTAGATATTCAGTCAAAAGCATAGTTTTTTTTAAAGAGACAATATTTACAAACACCACAATGTTCTGTGTTGAGAATATGTTCATGTTGCCCTTGGCCAATCACATACAGTCCTTTCTATATTCCAGAAAGCTTCCATGGTGCTGTCAATTCAACCCCCACAAAGAAAACAAAAGCCATGCATCCATGCTTAGAGAAATATGTTTTCCTCCCTTTGTCATTGTATCAGAATCCAGGTTCATCCCTTGATTCTGGGCTGACAGAAGAATTTACACTCAGTGTTTTATTACATTAGGGAGGTTCAAGACCACCAACCTGGGACAGATTTAAAAGCAAAATAAATTCCCAAAGGATGACTAACTATATCTCCTTGATTAAAGTTGTTTGCTTTACAATACTAAGTTTGGAGGGAGGAGGATAATTTGACGTGGGAAAGAGTTACTTTACTTCTGTCTGGTTCTGAGCTTCCCAGAAGCACCCCATTTATTCACTGTAGGAAGCAGAATGCCCCATTTGGTCAGGCCCAGTTAAGCTGTTCTTATATTGCCACTTTTTTTTACAAAATAAACTATGTTAATACTTTATACAATTAATGATATGCAAGCCAGAATTTAGTTCCATGCTTTCAGGTAAGGATCCCAGAAATCCAAAATTGGTTGCCTTGCAACCAATTTAAAAGCACAAGCATAGTGTTGTGAATCAATAAAAGTTACTAGCATAAATGCAAATCAGGGTTTGGAAACCTGCATACCTGATTGGCCCTTATACAACAACTAGGGATTGGTCCATAAGTAGTCCCTGATTGGCCACTATTTTGACACTTCTCATTGGTTATAAGTTTGAACTTATTGCACATGTCATTGGTTAATAAGGTAGCAGATAACCCTATAAAAGGGTTGCTGTTGCCCATAGCCTTGCTCTGTTCTGTTCTATTTACGATTATTAAAGAGTTGAAGTCACTGGTCAGATGTCTGGTCTCCATTATTTCCCAAACTTAACACATAGAACAGGGCTGTCAAACTTGTGGCTTGCGGGCCAGATGTGTCACACGCTGGCCATGCCCATGCCCAGTTTAGCGAAGGGGGGGAAAGTCCCAATACATCATGTGATGCCACCATGATGACATAAGTTCGACACCCCTGGCATAAAAGGAAATAAACATGCTTTGGACGATGGATTGTTGTAGTTGTCCCTGGACAGCATAATTCTTGATTTCAATAGCAAATAGAATAGAATAGAATAGAATAGAATAGAATAGAATAGAATAGAATAGAATAGAATAGAATAGAATAGAATAGAATAGAATAACTGAGTTGGAAGGGACCTTGGAGGTCTTGTAGTCCAATCCCCTGCTTAGGCAGGAAACCTTACACCACTTCAGACAAATAGTTATTCAATATCCTTTTTAAAACTTCCAATGTCGGAGCATTCACAACCTCTGGAGGCACAGATTAATAGTTCTGTCAGAAAATTTCTCCTTAGTTCAAGGTTGCTTCTCTCCTTGATTAGTTTCCACCCGTTGCTTCTTAACCTCCCCTCAAGTGCTTTGGAGAATAGCTTGGCTCCCTCTTTTTTGTGGCAGTCCCTCAAATATTGGAACACAGCTATCATGTTACCCCTAGTCCTTCTTCTCATCAGACTAGACATACCCAGTTCCACTAGGACTAGATTGGCAATCTAACTGAATATGTTCAGAGCATATTAAAAATGGGCTATATCTTTTGATGCATTTAATTCCCTAATAGCCAATGACACTTTTGGAAATGAGAGTTCAATAGAACTGAGAGTTCAGCTCCGTTCTTCACACTCTTTAATATGGACTTAAGGCTGACCACTTTAATATATATTCTTGGGTCAAAACATACTATTACATTTTGCATGATTGGATTAGTTTTTAGAATCCAGCTGATTGTGGTGGATAAATTCAATCAATGATTAAAGTCTTTCAACAATTAGTGTTACAAGTACAGCTGGAGGGGATTCAGAAAAAAACATCCACTGCTGGACTTCCAGTTTGAGCTTCTTCGGTGACAGACCGAAACCTCGTCTCTGCGAGGCTTCTGATCCATGCTCGCCACTGGAGCGCCCCGAGCCGGCTGGTTTCACGGCTGAGCCACCCCGTAGAGATGGTGAAGAAGGGGGAGACTACCTGAAGGGTTGAGGAGAGCCGCATTTCTCCTCCCCAGCTGGCCATTACTCCCTTTCCTGAAGGTGGTTGCAGCAATGGTCAGAAATGGCCACCAGAAAGAAGAACTCGACCGGAAAAGAATGTGCAGGAGGAAGATAAGAAGAGAAAGTTTTGGTTGACCGGGTCAAACAGCAAAAGTAACAAATAAGGTACCCTGGAATTGAAACTATTAAAAAACATAACATTGTTCCCTAAGAAGATTTTTAAGCTGTGAAGGAGAGAGAAAAGCGAAAAGATTTGTTTTTTTTTTTCTCCTTTTCCTATACTGACAGCTAAGAGACTTAAGCAAGAAATTGGAAAAAAATCCACTTTGACATTAATAGGCATTTAATGCTGAAAATAAAAAGTCAAAGGAATAATAAAGATTTCTGGATAATCAAAAGCTTTTGAAAACAGGAAAGGAGAGAAAAAGAATAAAAGGGCAGGATCTGGAAGGGAGGAGACTGCCTGGTATTAAAAAGCAAAATCTCAACAAGACTTCCAAAAGATACATTTTAACTGAAATATCGCAACAAAAACCCCAGGAAGAGAAAGTGGAAAAAGAAATAAGAAGAAATAACTTGGGACTATTTGGATTACTTGATGATTTCTGGATTTTTGGTTATTGTATTTGAATGACTAAAATCAATCGGGTGGTTGTTTAAAACTGTTTAAAATGGCTCCACTTTTAGAAGAACTGAAAATGGAACTTAAAAAGTACAAAGAAGATACACAAGAAGGGAGAGGTTCTTTTGGCTTCGTATTTCAGTTTTTAGAAATGGAGATTTGGAATTATGAGAAACAACAAGAAATGCCTGCAGAACAAGAAGATTGCGACAAAGAAGAAGCCATCTTTAATGAACAAGTAATCTTAGGTGGGGGGAAAAAAGAAAAGGGGGAAAGAGAATGGAAAGTTTAAGATTGGGAAAAACAACTCCCCCCCCAAAATAAAGTGAAAAATAAGTATAAAATCAGAAAGCAACAGAAGAGGGAAATGCAGAAGAGAGAATTAGAAGTAGAGGGACAAGGGGGTAAAAAGGGGAGGGAGAAGATGAGAGGGAAGAAAGAAAGGAAAAGAAGTTATAAAGAACAGAAGCAAAATATAGAGAATTATCTCTATTTAGAGATAATGGGTGAAAACTTAATGGAAAAGGGGATTCTGCAAAGGTACATAAGATAGTATGGTTATATTAGAAGCAGAAATAATTTTAGAAAATATGAAACAATGTATGATTAAAATGTCTGATAAAATAGCTATTGTAATTCAGTGGAATGCTTGTCAATAAACAAATGTAACAAAATGAATATTTAATGATTTACAAAACATGTGAAGAGAAATAAGGGAAAAATTAATTATGGAGATTATATGTGTCTTTAAGGAAGTATGATATTTAATTGAAAAGAAGTGTTAAAGATGTTAAGATTTTAATGATTAATAGTGATAGAACTGAATTGGAATGGAATGAGGGTTTATAATTACATATATTTATAATCTTTTTTTAAAAAAGAATATAGGGTGTATTATAAGAATGTACCAAGCAGAATTCGATTGGAAGTTATGTATTATATATTATATTGAAGGTCATAACCTTAAGGTATATGTTGAAGTCTAAATAAGAGTTGAATGGATATAATTAAAAGATACAAAGGTGTCATTCTCCAATTAGTAACTACAGGAGAAAATCTGTTTAATGAGAAAAGATAATATAAAATTGAAACAGAACAGACAAAAGTATAAATACAATGATTTGAATTGAGATGAGATAATCAAAATAAAATTGAGAAAATTAAAAGAGGGAAAAAACTATATAGAACATGTAGAATAGTATAAGATATGGAATAGAACACAGAAAGGAGCATGAAATTGAGTTTTGTGTCTGTATAAAGAAGTTCAACCCGGGACCATGCTATTTTCAAAAAAGATGTTTTACTTGTATTTTGTATGTGTGAAAACCCAAATAAAACTTTATTAAAAGAAAAAGAAAAAACATTCACTGCTGGAGCTTCCCTCCGATGGAACCCACTATCTTCAGAAGTAAGAATAACATCCTCACAATTAACATTTAGAAAACTGTTGAAGATCTGGCTGCTTAAGTGGGCATTTAGCCTACAATATCCAAGACAATGTTTGTGTGCCTGTGCACTTGCTTTCTTTTGGCTAATTGTTTTCATTTTCCTTATTGTATCATTATTTTGTTTTGTTTTGCATGTACACTGAGAGCTCATTCACCAGAAACAAATTCCTTATGTACTAATCACACTTTGCCAATATGCTATGCTATGCTATGCTATTCTTTTCTTTCCCCAAGTTAGGGTTTGACTCCCATTCTCCCCCCTTGGTTAAGATCCAGTCAAAGATAATTCCTCTCCTTGTGATCTTCTCTATCTTTGGAAGGAGAAGCTTGTGATTCAGACAGGTAAGGAATTTCCTGGAAAGATTGTGCATGGCAGACTTTATCTTCCACATCATTACTACTTCATAATTCTTTCTGCAGCTTACTTTAGGAATGCTACATCTTCTTCGTTGGGTGGTCAGTAATGGGAAACTCCCACAGCACTGCTTTTATCCTTTCCATTCATTTTAACATAATTGTTCACAGCAATGTCCTGAAGTTAAATCCCTCGGGTTTCTCGGCAGATGTAAATAATTTTAATATCCTTTTCCCTTTCTCTTGCCTCTATTCCTTTTGAAGGAAGGAACGATACAGTGAAACCTCAAGCAATTCAGAAATTAAACATACCCCTTTCAATCTCAGTTCCATAAATGAAGTAGAAATAAAATCAATTGAAAAACACAACATGATCTGTGTGATATTTTTTTTAACTGAGGTTAAGATCGGGTATCAACATACTCTACTTACAAAGCATTATAAAGTAAATGCCTCCCCCCCACGTTCACGACAGTCATCTTTTCTCAATTGCTGCAACAGCATTTTAAAAAAACCACACCAACTTTTCTAGTATAAGCTTTAATTGCCACAATGGCGAGAAAATGCCTCAATTACATGCAAGTCTGAACTTTTGCAGCCCTGCCCTGTCAATGAAAGGAGTTTTCTCCTATTGAATAAATGGGAGAAACTTTGGAAATTGTGTAATATAGATAATGAGCTTGCCTGGGAGTGAAAGAAAGGCAGTTTTCCAGCCGTGTTTTCTAATAATTCAACATAAATAGTGAATACAAAGTCTTGTCCAAGTTGGGCGTGATCTAGATTCTACAGCAAGCTTGATGGGGCTCCTAATACCTGGTTTCTCTCACTGAAGAGGTGAGTGAATTAGTCATTTTAGTGCTTGCTCTCGTTTTTTCTCTTAGGTTTCTAAGGCAGCAGAAGGAATCAAGAGAAGGGCAAGAAAGAAAAATAATTTCTTATCAACCATTTTTATTCTTCAGCCAATCTGGAGAATGAGAATGAGGCAATAGACATAGTGGCCAACAGATTAGAAGAGCTATTTCAATCCAAAAAAAGGAGTCTTAACTGAATGTGCAAACTATTGTACAATATCCTTAATTTTACAATAACAAAATAACACTTAGGATCATCCAATGCTGATTAGAACATCACATTGAAAAAGAGATGCCAGCAGTTGAAACTAGTTTTAGAAAAAAACTGAGGAACAGAAAACATTTTTGATAATGCACACTGAATAATTGAAAGAGCCAAAGAATATAAAAAAGGAATCACTATGGGTTTCATTGGTTTTAGAAAAGTCTTTGATTATTCAATCATTTCAAGGTGTAGAAAGTGCTCTGAAAGATAGGAATTGCAGAACATCGCATTTTCTTTATATACAGGTACAGGTATACCATAGTACAGTATACCTGTAGTACAGGTAGGACATGATGAAACATACTGTCTTCAGGTTTGCAAAGAGTGAGACAAGGCTATATACCCTCCCCATATTTATTCAATGTATGTGCTGAGTATATATTAAAAGAAGATGGATTGGGAAAAGATGAATGGGGTTTTAAAACTGGAGGAAGAGACATCAATAACCAATGTTTGCTGATGATACTACCTTGATAACCAAAAGGGCAAAGAATTTGCAAGCCTTTGTAGTAAAAGTCAAGAAGCAAAGTGAAAAATGGGACTAAAATTATATATAAAGAAGACCGAAGTAATGACAACAACCTGTCTTAGAATGAACAATGAATGTATCAAAGTAGATGATTAATAATCAACAAAGGAATAAGTCCTCAAGAAATATGTCACAGAATAGCACTTGGCAGAACAGCCATTAAGATATTCAAATGCTGTGATGGTCATTCCTACAAACTATACTAGCTATGATATTCCCTGTCATACTTTATGCAAGCAAAAGTCGGACTTTGAAGGAGCAGGATAGGAAGTGTGTTCATGCTTTTGATTTTTGGAGTCTTCTCCAAACAGATGACTCTGTTGGAGAAGACACCTGAGAATACAATGGACAGCCCAGAAAATAAACAAATGGATCCTTGAGCAGAGTTCTCACTCAAGGCACAAATGACCAGGCTCAGATTTTCTTACTTTAGACACATTATACAAAGATCTAGCTCTGGGGGGGGGGGAAATCTCTAATGTTGGGGAAAAGTGGAAGGAAAGAGAAGAGGTAGCAAGGTGGATTCAGATACATTATGAGTGTGCTGTTGAAAGAGCTGAAGGATCAGGTTACGGATAGAACATCATGGAAAAAATTATCTAAGTGGCAACCACAACTTGATGCGACATAATCAATCAATCATTTTCATTTTTTTCTACGGCCAGCACTTCTAAGACAGAGGTGTACATTCTGAATGGATCTTACACAATAGCTTAGAAGAAATCTACTTATATAATAGAGGCTTTGCTTGATATCAGACAGTTCTGATGGCCGTTTGCAGAAATTCAATCTATATAAAAACTACTGTGAGAGACCAATCTGATTGGAAGAATGAAATGGTGTCAAAGTCATGATGATATATTCATAATGCTGTTTACTGCATACTTGCACTGGAAGATTTCCCTTATATTTGTTAAGCCAGTTAAGTGGAGTCATTCAACTTGTTGAATACTCTTTTCAGCAGAAGTTATTTAACAAGTGGATATTTAGTTAATAGTGTGGCAACTTTCCTTGCTCTGCTTTATTTAAATAAATAGAATAGAAGCTTTGAAAGCTTTGGAGCCCATTTTTCAAGAAGAAATAATAATAATAAAAAACCACCACCAGAAGCAGTGGAGTAAAAGCAATTTAAATCCGTCTCTGCATTCCAACAACGTTTACCGAAAGTGCCATATTAAGTTGATTTTTCTCCAACAAAAGTCATTCCAAGCTAATGCAGGGTAGCGAAAAATATCTCAGGCACTTAAAAAAATTTAATAATAGAAATAATATATACATTCAACAAATCATATTTTTAGAATGGCCCTTTCTTCCTCTCATTCTTCTTTACTCCCAGAAGCTCTATCCTTATTTACTTGCTGGGAAAAAGAATTTCTATCCCTCTTCTTTGCAAATGGTAAGTAGATTTATATGAAATGTTTACAGATTTTTGCTTGGAAACAGATTAAAACTTGTTTGAGCTTTCGGTGAGCCAGGAAATTAGCTGCTTGAAATAATCTTTGCTTAATTTCTAAGCATAATCTTTCAAAAATCTTTCAGGACCAGCTCCTTGCCAAAACTATGGTCACAAGCCACGGTCATTCCCATCTTCAAAAAGGGAGACCCCAGCCTAGTTGAAAATTACAGACCAATCTCCTTATGCTGCATCACCTGTAAAGTCATGGAATCCATTATTAACCAATCCATTATCCTCCACTTAGAGACAAACAACCTACTCTCCAATAAACAATTTGGTTTCAGGAAAAAGCTATCCTGTAATCTGCAACTCTTACACTGCAAAAACATATGGACTACACAACTCGATCAGGGAAAAGCAATAGACGCAATCTACATAGACTTCTGTAAAGCCTTTGATTCAGTAGTACACGACAAACTACTCCTAAAACTAAAATCTTATGGTATCTCTGGACAACTGCATAACTGGATAGAAGCATTCCTGTCAAACAGACAACAAATGATCAAAATTGGGAGTGTCTTATCAAATTCTGTACCTGTCAATAGTGGTGTCCCCCAAGGCAGTGTTCTAGGACCAACTCTCTTCATACTCTACATAAATGACCTCTGTGATCATATTAAGAGCAACTGCGTTCTTTTCGCTGATGATGTAAAGCTGTTCAATACCACAGACAATACTACTACCCTCCAAAAAGACCTTGACTCTGTATCAGAATGGTCAAACAAATGGCAACTTCAAATCTCAACAAATAAATGCTTACATATTGGCAAAAAAAAATATCAGAAAATAAAATACAAGCTGAATAGTCAAGATCTTGTTGATGATCCAAGCTCTGTAAAGGACCTTGGAATACTCATCTCTAATGATCTAAGTGCTAGAGCCCACTGTAACTACATAGCCAAAAAGGCGTTAAGATTTGTTAACCTAATCTTACTTAGCTTTTTCTCTGGTAATATCACATTACTAACTAGAGCATACAAAATGCTAGACCAATACTCGAATACAGCTCATCAGTCTGGAACCCACATTATATATCGGATATTAGCACAGTTGAGAAAGTCCAGAAATATTTCACAAGAAGAGTTCTCCACTCCTCTACTCGTTGCAGAATACCTTATGCCACCAGACTTGAAATTCTAGACCTAGAAAACCTTGAATTATGCTGTCTTCGGTCTGATCTAAGTATGGTATATAAAATCATACATTGCAATGTCCTACCTGTCAATGAATACTTCAGCTTCAATCATAACAACACAAGAGCACACAATAGATACAAACTCAAGGTTAACTGCACCAAACTTGATTGCAGGAAATACGACTTTAACAACAGAGTGGTCAATGTCTGGAATACTCTACCTGACTCTGTAGTTTCTTCCCCAAACCCCCAAAACTTTAACCTTAGACTGTCTACTATTGACCTCACCCCTTTCCTAAGAGGTCTGTAGGGGGCATGCATAAGCACACCAACGTGCCTACCATTCCTGTCCTATTGTTTCTTTTATTTTTCTTATATGTACCCATTTCATGTATTCATAACTATGTATATACTTATACCTATTATCTTGTAAGCAATTGACAAATCAAATAAATAAATAAATAAAATGGACCACTTAACTCTTTTAACAATATGCCCTAAGAAGGGAACTGACCTGTTGCACTTCATCTGGAACACATTAGCTAAAAGAAACCTGATTATTTGTTAAGTATCAATGAAGGGAAATTCAACACCAACAATTCATTATTCTAAAGATGGATACCTGCCAGGTCCAGGGGATGTTTGCACAGGCCAAATCTTTCAAAATTTACTTTCCTAACGCTATTTTTTTAAAGCAGGAAATAATTTAATATATGATACATTCATCTCGTCTTGCTTAGAAGCAGATCCACAGATTTTCATATTTTCATGCTATAAAATGGGATCTTCAATTCTCTCTCCTTTCCCAAAAGATACATATTCATAAGCATCTAGTACATTATCTTTATCCGATAAAATCTTTTTTGCAACTATCCCTGCAATGCTCCAATTATTACCTTTACCAATAAAATATATTACAGTTTTTACCTCATCTATATTGGGGATTTTTAATAAATCATTTTTTTTTTAGAAATATTCCTTTTCAGCTCATAGTTATGTAGCACAAATCAAGGGTTAAATGTAGGGCAGTTTTTATATCTTATTACCATGCCAACAATGTACAACAGGTAGACTTAGACTTAGAATAACTTTGTTTCACTTTGAATTTACACTAATTGGCATACATTCAACTGAAATTTTGTTGCATACAGGTCTCAAAGGGTCTCTACCTCTAATATGCACTACATAAACATGACAAGATAGATAAATATGCATATACCCACATATATCATATGACACAAAGAAACAACAGTCTAGTCCAGATGTATATATGTACATGGTCAGAGAAATGAATCTTGCAAGTTTAATAGAATAGAATAGAATAGAATAGAATAGAATAGAATAGAATAGAATAGAATAGAATAGAATAGAATAGAATAGAATAGAATTTTTTTGTTGACCAAGTATGATTGGACATGCAAGGAATTTGTCTTTGGTGCATATGCTCTCAGTGTACATAAAAAAAAAAGATATATTCGTCAAGAATCATAAAGTCCAACACTTAATGATGGATGGCATAGGGAATAAAGTTGAATCTGGAAGTCCTGCTAGAAATACTTTGAAAGTACAGTATTTCTAGCAGGACCCAAAGGGGAGCAACAGAAACAGAACATGAAGTGGGTTTGTGGGGTCTCTAACACATGGCGCTTATAAGGAGTATCCTGAATGATAGGAAGCAAACTTCCTATAATCTTCTCAGCTGTCCTTACCACTCTCTGAATGGACTTTCTATCTGAGGCACTGCAGCCACTAAACGAAACAGTGATGCAGTTTGTTAAAATGTTCTCAGTCATGCCCCTGTAAAAAGTGGAGAAAAATGTACTCTCCTCATCCGATGCAGGAAATGTAAACAATGGTTTGCACACTTCACTAAGGATGACGTGTGGAGAGACCAATTGTTAGTTGTCTGCACCCCCAGAATACTGTTGAACACCTCTACAGCTGCATTCTTGATACTGTTTACCAATATTAGAATGCTTCCCCTCCCGCCCCAGTTATCAGAAAATAATGCCAGTTGTCCCCACAAATAATTGAGAATTCAATTACTACAAACCTCTTATACAGAGGGCCAGTTTGGCATAGCAGTGAAGCAGCAAGCTAGACACTAGTAGATTCTGAGTTCTACTCCTGCCTTAGGCACAAAGTTAACTGGGTGACCTTGGACCAGTCACTCTCTCTTAGCCCTAGGCAAGCTGCAAGGGCAAACTACTTCCAAAATCTCACCCATCTCAAATAAATGTTGCAATGGGGAAAATAGATGTGTTGGAAATGTTGGCTCTTTGCATTATTTGTAAAAAATAGTACAGGTAGGATATAAATAAATAAATATAAGACACACCAGCCTATAAATAACCAACTGACTGATATCTACAAAGATGACTGCAAGAACTTAAATGGAAAAGGTATAGATTTAACTCACTGCCAGCATACAAAATGGCTTACATTTCTTTTGTGTAGGTGATTGTGTGTGCGTGTATATTTGTGTGTGTAGAGAGAGAAAAAGAGAACAGACTGTTGAAGCGGGATGTGGTTAATTTAGACTAATCTATTCTACATTATAAACTTCACTTTGTGGTGAAAAGCAAATCACTTCACTTCCAGTTGAGCATTTCACAAGGATGTGGTGAACTTAGAGTGCTAATTCTGAGGAACTTGGAAACTGGTAGGCTGAGAAATATGGTTGTTTTGGTTAGAGTAAAGTCAAAGAAACATAAAACCTGTTCTTAAAGTATACCATGGGTGTGTTGTTTTTATTACATCATATAATATAATATAAGGGATTTAGGGGACCCTTCCATTATAGTTTGATTTCCACAATGTTTGTCGTTAAAGAGCTTGAGGAAAAGTGTGTGTGTGTGTGTGTGTGTGTGTGTGTGTGTGTGTTACAAGATTGGCAGGCTTTATCCAAATGCAGTTGAGGATAAGACAAATTCAGAGAAGTGGGGGGCAGATACATGATTACACAGGGAGAGAATGAAGGAGAGAATAGGTTCCCTAAAAACACACATGAGCTCAAGAGGAAAGTAATTTAATGAAGAATTAAGCTATTAATACTATGCTTCTCGTGGTTTCTTTTCCTTTTTCCTTTCCTTTTTTTTCCTTTTTGGTTAGTTTAAGATGTGAGAATGGATCGATCTGTTTTATTTCTACATAATGAATGATTCCCCCCCCCCCCATTCATTCCATCTATTTTTACCCATCACTTTGAAAATATTTCAAGTTTACAAAAGAATATTGATGGGATTTTTGTGGAAATAATGTGCACTTATTTTCTGCTATTGTATATGATTTTGCAAGGAATTTGCCTTCTTCTTCCTAAAGAGGTAGCTGAAGCGCATAAGTTAAATGAAAAATAATTATGTTCTCATTCCCATGCTCATTTTAGAAGTGTGAATTAGCTCAGCACACTCCTAAATGGGTGCCCTGAAAACATATTCACCTGCATTTTTCCGGTCAGTTCTGATTTCATTTTATACCTCCAAAGACTTGGGGCAAAATTTATCCCTCGATGTAACTTCACAACAACCTCAAAAAAACAGATGAGAGAGAGAGAGAAAAAGTGTCTCTGGAGTTTCTCAGTCATTCAGGTCAACTAGAGAAAAAGGTGCTTTTTCAGGAGGCAACTGGACTTTCTGTTGTTATTTGAAGATGTTTCACTTTTCATCCAAGAAGCTTGAGAGCCAAAGAAGCTTCTTGGATGAGAAGTGACCATCTTCAAAGAAAAACCAAGAAGTCCAGTTGGCTCTTGAAAAAACACCTTTGGGATGAGAATGGGGGGAGAGGGAGAGAGACATGGAGAGAGAGAAAGAGAGAGAAATGGAGAGAGAGAGAGACGGAGAGAGACAGAGACACACACACACAGAGAGGGAGACACACACAAACACATGGGGAGAGAGAGAGAGAGAGACAGAGAGAGACAGAGAGAGACAGAGAGAGAGAGAGAGACAGAGAGAGAGACACACACACATGGAGAGAGAGATGGAGAGAGACATGAGAGAGAGAGACAGAGAGAGAGAGAGACAGAGAGAGGGGGGGGAGAGAGAGAGAGAAATGGAGAGAGAGAGAAATGGAGAGAGAGAGACAGAGAGAGACAGAGACACACACACATGTAGAGAGACACACACACAAATGGAGAGAGAGACACACACAAACACATGGGAGAGAGAGAGAGACAGAGAGAGAGAGAGAGAGAGAGAGAGAGACACACATGGAGAGAGAGAGACGGAGAGAGACATGGAGAGAGAGAGACACAGAGAGAGAGAGACAGAGAGAGAGAGAGATGGAGAGAGAGACACACACACATGGAGAGAGAGACGGAGAAAGACATGGAGAGAGACAGAGATGGAGAGAGACAGAGAGAGAGACACACACACATGGAGAGAGAGAGACGGAGAGAGACATGGAGAGAGAGAGAGAGAGACAGAGAGAGAGAGAGAGAGATGGAGAGAGAGAGAGAGAGATGGAGAGAGAGATGGAGAGAGAGACGGAGAGAGAGAGACGGAGAGAGAGACATGCACACATGGAGAGAGAGAGACACAGACACATGGAGAGAGAGACGGAGAGAGACATGGAGAGAGACAGAGATGGAGAGAGACAGAGAGAGAAAGAGAGACACTATACATCAAGATGCAGTCAGAGATGGGATTCATCAACATCAAGTAGGTTGCAAAGCCAACCAGAACGTTAATGCAATAAAATCATGGGGATCCATCTTATTCCAAGGCCTAGGAGAATAACTGTTTAATTGTTTTTAGAAGGTCTTTAAGGTGGAAGCAATACAGATCTCTAGGGGACTGTCATTCCAAAGTATAGGTATCTCCACCAGCAAGGCAAGTCTCGTGGGTCCCGTAAGATGATATTATTATATTGATGGGGCCTGAGATATGCCTGATTTCACCAGACAGATGGAGATAGTAGGAGACATTATATATCTGAAGCAAGTGGAAAAGTTAACTTGGTTTAGATGGGAAAAAGCAAGCTAAAGCTAATTCCACCAAAATGGAAGAACTGTTGATTCACAAGTGATCCTATCCCAGGTTAATTCTACCATTGGTTCAGGGTGAGGTGGTTTTTTTTTTGAAGAAGAAGAAGAAGCAGATCCAGAAACTTCTAGCTAGTGGCCCCTACTAGAAGAACAGATGGAAGCCATAGCCAAGACAGTCTTTCCTGAATATTGACTGGTGCATCTGTTGTGACCTTTCTTGGAATGGAGCCACTAGCAAATGTCACAAATTAATCACTTCAGATTTGGATTACTTTAGGTTAAATTCCATGGGGTTGCCTCTGAAGAGACTTTGTAAAATGTAATTGGTGCAAAATGTACCTGTCTTCCTGGTAGCACCTACAGTAAGAGCCATTACAGTCATGTTTGTTTTAGCTGTTCTCTTGTAAACCTTCCAGAATTATTCTGAAAGAAAGTTCAGCCTGGAAAATATATTTCCTGCAGTAAAACTCACTGAAAAAACACCAGCAAGAGAGTAAATAAATTCTCAAGCATCATGAGAATGAACTAGAGAAACAGGTGTCTTTCTCTCAATCAAAGGAAGCTTCTCAGAAATCGCAAGGAAGGTTTTTGCGTTGCTTTAATGTAAATATGAACCAACTAAATTTAACCCAAGAAGGAACTGAATGTTTGGGTGGTCCAGTTGTGGTAACGATCAGCAGTGAAGAACAATGTAGTTTTGGATGACCTTTTGCTACAAAATGGTATCTCAGGACTTTCCCCCCACCTCCTCAGTATGACCTCTTTTTATTTTGATCTTTTGTTAGGAACATCAGTAATTTTTTTTTTACTCATGCTAACAATATTTGAGAAAGCTTGTAGCTGGATGATGATCTTTAAATCCCTTCTAGGTTTATGGGTCAATAAAATGCTTCTGATGCTAAAGGAAAGGAAGGAGAAGAAAGACACCCTACATTACTGGATGTATTGTGAGAATAACAGTTTACTGCCTTTTTGATTCAGTGCCATGGTATTTTGTGTAAGGAGGACCAATGAAGAAATAAGAGAAGAAGGAAATATTAATTGCCCATAACAATAACTTTGCTACTCCATTCATAGTAACTTTGATTGTGTTTTAAATGCTTATTTTTTTAACTTACTTTTTTATTATTGCTTTTTCTTGTATACCATCCAGAGTCAGAATACCATGAGATGGATACCTAGACAGACAGACAGACAATGAAGAGAGAGAGAGACAGACACAGACACAGACACAGACACAGACACAGACACACACACACACACACAGATGATAGATGATAGACAGACAGACATGTTCAGAAATATCACAAACTTTGCAGAAGTACAAAAGCATTTTATTAAAAAGCATAGCCCAGTCCAGACTACCCATTGAGAAATTAGCATGATTTCTGATCTTGGAATGTAATTCTCAGTTAGAAAAAGAAAAAAGGAGAAAGGGAAAATGGAGGCTAAAGGTGGAAAGGATATACTGAGGAGAGGCATGGTTAGTAGACCTCTAAACATTAATTTCACTCAAGTGAGGATAAACTACATTTTATTGCATTCTCAGTGGTACCAACTTAAATGGTTAATACAGCTACATTTATTAATGATTTGAAGTGGTTGGGGGATGCTTTAGCCTGTAACATGGAATACAGCTTATTTATGTGTGAGTAAAGCCCCATTTCCTCTACCACTGACAAGGAAATCAAAGAAGAAAAGTGGTAACCATCCTTGGCAGCTTGTGTCATGATGCTGGGATACTGCTGTCATAACCTTCTTTGCCCATTGCCCTTGGATGCCTCGGCCAAGAAGGAGTCTGGCTGAGGTGTGGATGTATAGACTTGTCAGAAGCTGGAAAGCAAGAGGCAGCACATCAACAAACTGCAGGCTTAAAAGAACCAAGCAAGAGAAGCTGGAAAGGAAGAGAGTTGAGCTGGGAGTTGGCATTTTGGTTTCTTCCGACCTTTGCTTATGCAGAGTCCATTAAGAATGGTGAAGGTTGCTGGTTCAGAAGGCTTAAGAAGAAGCCAAGAGTAGGCTGAGTGTTCTCCAGAAGGCTAAGGGGAGAAAGAAATTGTCAAGAGGATCATTATTTATCCAGTGATTCAGCTAAAAAGCATCTACAGAGCCAAACCCAAGGCAAAGAGAAGAGCATTCTTGACAGAAGGCTTTACATGCAGGCTAAAAAGAAGGTATATCATGGATGAAAGCTGTGTTGCTCTAGGGTGGAATAATAATAATAATAATAATAATAATAATAATAATAATAATAATAATAATAATAATAATAATAATAATAGCAGAATTATGACAGATTACGTGAAAGACAGTGTTGAACCAGCTTTGATGGAAGTCAACAAGAGGAAGCTGCTCAAAATGCAGCACACCAAGAATCAATATAGGAAAACAGCGATGCAAACTCGGGCTGACAGCTGGTGTAAGTAAGCGCTGAATGGACAGTTCCTTGAAAAGATTAAAGTTATGGCTGACCAATGGAACACTGAAGGAAAAAACAGAAGGCCTGATTCTTGGAGCCCAAGAACAAGCCATCAGAACGAATGCAATCAAAGCCAGAATAGAAAAATCTGCTGATGACCTCAAATGCAGACTCTGCAAAGAAGCGGATGAAACCATCGATCATCTACTGAGCTGTTGCAAGTCAATAGCTCAGACTGACTACAAACAATGTCGCAACACAGTCGCTCAGATGGTCCACTGGAACTTGTGTCACAACTACCATCTGCCTGTAGCAAAGAACTGGTGGGATCATAAGGCTGAAAAAGTGGTCGAAAATGAGCATGCAAAACTACTGTGGGACTTCCGAATACAGACTGATAAAGTTTTGGAACACAACACCCTAGATATCATGATTGTGGAGAAGAAAAAAGTGTGGATCGTAGACATTGCCTTACCTGGTGACAGCAGAATCAACGAGAAACAACTTGAAAAAATCACGAGATACCAGGACTTGAGAATCAAACTGCAGAGACTCTGGCATAAACCAGTGCAGGTGGTTCCAGTGGTACTTGGCACACTGGGTGCTGTGCCTAAAGACTTAGGCAAGCACTTAAAAACAATTGGCGCTGACAAAATCACCATTGGTCAGCTGCAGAAGGCTACCTTACTGGGATCTGCTCACATAATCCGTCGATACATCACGCAGTCCTGAACACTTGGGAAGTGTTCGACTAGTGATTTGTTATATGAAACCCAGCATAGTCATCTCGTTTGCTGTGTACACTATTGTTTTTTTTGTGAATAATAATAATATTAATAATAATAATGATGATGAGGAGGAGAGAGGAGGAGGAGGAGGAGGGAGGAGGAGGAGGAGGAGGAGAAGAAGAAGAGAAGAAGAAGAAGGAGAAGAGTAGAAGAAGAAGAAGAGGAGAAGAGAAGAGAAGAGAAGAAAACTGGAAAAAAAAAAAAAATCACTAAATATCACGACCTGGCCATTGAAAGTACACCGTTATGGATGAAACATGTCACAGTGATACCCATTGTCATCAAGAAATTGCAGCTTCCTGCAATAACACCAGTGGAAATGCAAAAAAAAACTGCACTACTCGGAACATCATATATTTTAAGAAGATACTTGGTTGATATTTAGGACACTGGCAGCAACCCGTATCAACCATTAGCACCAGTCACTGGCAATTGTAATACATATTTAAATGTTCAGTTGACTGAGTTTCATGTTTAAGGAATAAAAGAAATAATAATAATAATAATAATAATAATAATAATAATAATAATAATAATAATAATAATAATAATAATAATAATAATGAGTTTGTGATTATTAGTTTTTGAAAGCCTACATCAAATCAAATTTAAAGCAAATTTCTTAGTCAGAAAAGGTGACGCAGGTTAATCTTCGACCTAGAAAAGTTCATTTAGTGACTGTTTGAAATTACAACAGCACTGGAAAAAGTGACTTATGACCATGTATCACACTTACAATCATTGTAGCATCTCCATGGACAAGTGATCAAAATCTAGATGCTTGATTGTTGACTCCTATTATGACGGTTGCAAAGTCGAGGGCTCATGTGATCCCCTTTTGTGACTTTCTGACAAGCAAGATGGTCAATGCCTGGAACTCACTACCTGACTCTGTTGTTACATCCTCAAAACCCCGAAACTTTAACCTTAAACTGTCTAACATGGACCTCACTCCATTCCTAGGAAGTCTGTAAGGGACTGTGCATAGGTGCATCAGCGTGCCTATCATCCCTGTTCCCATTTATTCATACTCATTTATTTTATACCTGTTTATACTCATATGTTTATATGTTACGTTTTATACTTATACTTGTTTTCTCATATATACTTGACAAACTAAAATAAATAAATAAATAAAGGTCAAGGGGGAAGCCAGATTCACTTAACAATCGTGTTATTAACTTAACAACTGCAGTGATTCATTCAACAACTGCGGGAGGGAGATGGTAAAAATGGGGCAAAACTCACTTAACAACTGTCTTGTTCAGCAAACAGAAACATTGGGCTCAGTTTTGGTCATAAGTCAAAGACTTCCTGCACCAGGGTCCTGATTATTATTTTTTTTAAAAAAGATGCACATTTGTTTCTTGGAATAAATATGCAACAAGGCATGAGAAACTCTACAGATCGCAATCAATGATCAACCCTACAGCCCAGATACTTTGAAAGAGAAATGCTGACATGTGGCCAGCAAGTGATTAAAAGGGGGGGGGAGGATCAGGTTTCCTGTTCAAGAGTAGAAGCAATGAAGAAAAGAAAGAGTTAGTAGGAGAGGCATAAGGAAAAGCAGTTATGCCTGCTTTAAGAAGCTGAATCCAGCACGAGTAGAGAAAGAAATTAATAGGCCTGCCAAAGTTATATCTAAAGCTTAAGTAAAGAAATAAAGTTGGAATTAGTTACTAAACTTATAAGTAAATGGATAAGGTATATTTCTGAAAGGATAGAAAGATAAGAGTACACATGTAATAAATCAGAATTCACAATCTGGTTTTGTGTAAGGATTGAGTTCATTTTATATGTATATGTGTAGAGTGATGCACTCTTTTGTAATAAAATGCATATATGTGGCCTGGATGCCACCATTCCTTAAAAAGGACCTAGGACAAATTGACAATAGCAATGAAACTCTAGTAGGAGACACAGATTGATAAAGAGATTAATGAAGATTGGGCTCTAGCCATAAACTAGGCAACAGTAAAAATAAATTCAGTCTACATTGATCCATTTGTACATTGATTCATCCAATTTGTATAGCAACTCACTTAATATAAGACTTGGGATCCATAATTAAAGAACAAGAATACATGCAATAAAACCAATTAATAAAAAAAATGTCAAAAACCAAAAGAAGTGCCAAATGCACGAAGTGTCAGGGGAAAAAAAAATCATCCAACAGGTCATATCACTCCTAGACCCAATGCCTGAGCTGAAAAAAAATATCCACAGGTCTTTAATATCTTTCAAAAGTCTGGCAGGGTTGAGGCCAGCAGTGTCTTAAGGACAGTGTTCTTCCATAGGATAGGGCCACAAAAACAGGAAAAGCCAATTTCCTGGGTCCTGCAAAATGCTACTACATAGGGGTGGATGGAACCAAAGAATATTAGTCCTGTCAAATTATTATTACCTTTATTGTCAGTGCACAACATGTGTACAATGAGATTGTCTGAGCCTCCCTTCATGCACACAGACCCCAACACAACTCACAGCGAGGACAGAAGTGCCTAACCCACTCCCAATCTTATTACACTATGTGACCTTGTTGCACAACACGCTGGCCCTGTAAGTCTATCATACTATGTTGACATGAAGTTATTTTCCGTTCAGAAGTCTGACAGCCCACAAGGAGAAACTGTTCTTCAGCCTGTTGGTGTGGCTGGCTATGCTTCTATATCTCCTACCCAATGGTAGGAGAGTGAAGAAGTACTGACCGGGATGTGAGAATTTTCCTCACTCTTCTAAGGCAGGGAGCCTTAGCAATGTCATCTAGTGGTATCAGGGAACAGCCCACGATGTTTTGTGCTGTGTTCACCACCCTCTGTGATCTTTCTATCCATTGCTGTCAAGCCAGCATACCACACTGTAATGCAATATGTCAGGACGCTTTCTATTGTGGACTGATAAAAAGAGCTCATCAGTCGTTGTTCCACTTTATTCCTTCGCAAGACCCTAAGATAATTGAGTCTCTATTGGGCCTTTCTGGCAACCTGGATTGTGTTGATTTTCCAGGTAAGATATTCACTGAGGTAGACTCCCAGGAATTTAAAGGAGGAAACTTTCTCCACACAATCTTACTGGATAGGCGGAAATAATTGAATAATTGAAGATAGGCAGTCCTGCAAGTAGCCTGGCCTTGCACCATAAAAGACTATAGAGAAAAGGAATTGCACTCAGATCAGGGGTGAAATTTAATCACCTCAGCCCATCTCAGGAGAGGTGGTAGGGACGATTTGAATCAGTACAAAATCGCCCCTGGTTGCTCCTGCTTGTTATTACTATTATACCAAGCCACACCCATTGAGCCAGTAGGGAAAAAAATTGAATTTCACCCCTGACCCAGATGCCAAATGGTAATTAGTGAAGGTCACAAAGTAGAGGTAGTACATGGGCATACTGAGATACACCCATTGCTTTTATTGGTTTTTGCTTTGATTGTTCATTTGGCTTTGAATAACTTGTGTTCTGTGCAAAGTTGTAGTGTTCAGTGCCAGGGTTACAAGTAACAATAGATAAATAAATAGATAGATAAATAAATAATAAATAAATAACCCAAGCCCCTCATTCTGGACCAAAACTTCCAAGTAATCACCAAGAGCACCTCCACATAAAGCACACTGCAGTGACCAAGCCAAAAGCTTTCTAAAGCATGAGAAGCCATAAAAAGACCTCCCTGATCCAGGAGCACACACATTTGATGCACAAGATGAAGCTCTCTGAACAATGGTTTGAAAGATTTATGTCAAAACTGAACAACCTTCTCTCAACAAAGGGGAAAGGATATGACGTCATCTATCTCCAATCTACAACACAGTCCTTTCAACAGTTCCAAAAAGGGAATTTATACCACTCAGGTGACCCTGATGACACAGATAAACCTCCAGGTGACCTTAATGACCAACTAAAAGAATGCAAATATCCAGCTGTATGCAAGGAATATAAATCCTTCCATTCCCCACCATTCAGTCAGAACTAAAGAGGCGTCTTGGATGAGAAGTGAAACATCTTCAAAGAAAAACCAGAAAGTCCAGTTGCCTCTCTTGAAAAAAAAAGCACCTTTGGGACAACCATGACCTGGAAGACTGAGAATCTCCATAGACATTCTCTATACAATGGTTGCTACCTGCTCTTCTGCTTATTTCTTCTACCATCTGAGTAGAAGATATAAGTCTAAGAGAACCTTCAATCTGTACACCACTTTTATATGGAGAAGTGCTATCCTATCCAGAACCAAAGATGAAAAATGTTGAAAATCCCACAATGCTCATCAAACCAGTCTTCAGAGAGTGGAATTTGATACTGTTCTCTCCATCCACGTCCCTATGCAACCAGACACCAAGACAGATTCTTGATGGCATCACCTGCAGGACCTGTGATAAGATACACAATTGATTATCATCCCATCCAACAAATGACCTCACCAGAGTGTCTTATGAAATCTTGAGGCATCTCACAAAGCTATATTAAGATGAGCTTGTGAAAGAGAGAAAAAAACCCTAACAGCCAGCCTGGGTAGTACAGACTTGAAGTTATAAGAACTGTAGAGAGAAGCTGCAACAGTCAGAAGAAGCCTGCAGAAGAAGGACTGTAGATACTTTCCCAGCGGAAAGTGGAGAATATCAGAAGCTGGTTTGGATTGTCAGAGTGGAGGGCAAACAGAGGACACTAGAGTAGTAGCATAAGGATGGGCATAAAGAAGGTTTGAAGGAGGTTTGAAGAGCAGCTTAAGTAGAATAGCATTGGAGGAAGAGATTCATAGGGAGTAAACCTTACGAAAAAACTCTGAAGTTGGTGATAGTAAGTTAGTAAGGTCAGGGTAAGTGAAGAGGAAAGAGAGGAGAGAAGAAAAGGGAAAGAAAATCTACAGGAACCTTTCAACACGTGGGAAGGGCATGTTGACAGTCCTAGGAGGTGTGTGCTGGCAGTCTTACACAAGAGGAGACTGTCAGAAGGTAGGTTGAAGATGGTTGAGGATAAGGATGGGCATGGACGAATTTGGGAACTTACAAAGTTGAATGGTCACAACCTTGTAGTTGACCCCCACTATGTCAAGGACCTTGGAGTACTCATCTCTCATGATCTACGTGCTAGAGCTCACTGCAACTACATAGGCAAAAAGGCATTAAGAGTTGTTAACCTAATCCTATGTAGCTTTTTCTCCAGTAATATTGTACTACTAACTAGAGCATACAAAACATTTGCTACACCAATTCTTGAATACAGCTCATCTGTCTGGAACCCTCATTGCTTATTGGATATTAATACAGTTGAGATAGTCCAGAGATATTTCACAAGAAGAGTCCTCCACCCCTCTACCCACAACAGAATATCTTATGCCACCAGACTTGAAATTTTAGGCTTAGACAACCTAGAACTAGGCTGCCTTCAGTCCGACCTAAGCGTAGTACATAAAATTATCTATTGCAATGTCCTACCCATCAATGACTACTTCAGCTTCAACCACAACAATACAAGAGCACATAATAGAAACAAACTCAAGGTAAACCATACCAAACTTGATTGCAGGAAATATGACTTCAGCAACAGAGTAGTCAATGTCTTGAATACACTACCTGACTCTGTGGTTTCTTCCCCAAACCCCCAAAACTTTAACCTTGGACTATCTACTGTTGACCTCACCCCTTTCCTAAGAGGTCTGTAAGGGGCGTTCATAAGTGCACCAACATGCCTACCATCCCTGCCCTAATGTTCCTTTTTATTTGTATCCATTTCATGTATTCATAATCATGTTGATACTTATACATGTTATCTAATACATGCTTGACAAAATAAATATAAAATAATAAATAAGTTAAAAGAGGCACCAATTAAGTGAATTGGCTTTAAAATTCAAACTGCAGCAGGAGAATAAGAAACAGAAGTTGTAATCCATAGGAAAAGCCATGTTTGCAATCTGAACTTCAACTGAAGAAATGAAAGCAAAACATTCAGAAAAACTTGGAAGATTAGGAGCTGGCAAGAAACAAAAAAAGAGAGAGACTTTGGAAACTGAGTTCCAGTGCTAACAGACAATTTAGACATTTGGAGGCATATACAAACTTCCCCGAAACAGAAATATGTGAAGGAGCTCAAATCTAACACCAAGCTGGGAGAAAAAGCAGGAATTTGAGTAGCCAAGCTAAACTCAAAGTAATTAGGCCAGCTGTTAAAATAACAAACAAACAAAAAGCTGAAAGGAGAGTTAGGAAAATTGCCTTAGGACAGATTTTTAACAGGTAACAGATTAGAGTTACAAAAGTAACTTAACAAAAATAAGGAAAGCAAAGTTAGAATAAAGTTAAAGAGTGATAAAGTTAAAAGTAAGAAGAAAGCACTTTACACAGACTGTGGGTAATAAAGCAGATTAAGTATTTTAAAAAACAGATTGATAGAGGTAAGAGTTAATTATAACTGAGGAGGAAAATGAAATATAGGCACAAAGGAATTATAGTTTGCAGATGAGATTTAAGAATTTAAGTGTTTATGGATAATAGAGAGGATATGGAACATTTGAGATATCGAAAAATTCATCACACGGAAGTTAAGACTTGAAAATTAGTCCTTCTCAATTCTTAAAAAAACATAGGGTGTGATTAAGACCTGAAAGTAGGTAAAACTTTGTAACCGAAGATGGTTACAGAAATAAAAGAAAATTGTATGCAAAGATGGGGGTGATAAAAGTTATAGAAGGCAGAGCTATGCTGGAGTAACAAAACATGTAGAAATGGTAAAAAAATATACAGAAGAGCTGTACAAAAACAATCCCCAAATCAATAAAGTGTTTAAAGATTCATCCTCAGATATTCTGGAAAATGAAGTCAAAGGTCATTATAAATATTGCTAACAACAACATAGCAGGAGGTATAGGAAAACCACTCAAGCTTTCCAAAATCTAACAAGATGCTGCTGCTAAATTTGTGATTTGTAAGCAGGTATTGAAAACAAAACACTGACCGAGGATCCGGAAAAAGATAAATTTATTCTAATATCAAAGAAGTATTAAAAGTTAAAAGTGGATGTTCAAACTACTGAACAATTGTACTTCTTTGTCAAGGCAGTAAGACTCCACTCAAGATTTTGAAATCTAGATTTCAACAATACTTGGAATAGGAAATGTATAAGATGCCAAATGTATAAGATGGATTCAGACCACTTTGTAATGCCTTGGTAAGGCCACACTTGGAATACTGCATTCAGTTTTGGTCACCACAATGTAAGAGAGATATTGAAACTCTAGAAAGAGTGCAGAGAAGAGCAATGAAGATGATTAGGGGACTGGAGGCTAAAATACATGAAGGACGGCTGCAGGAACTGGATATGTCTAGTCTAATGAAAAGAAGGACTGGGGGAGACATGATAGCAGTGCTCCAATATCTCAGGGGCTGCCACAAAGAAGAGGGAGTCAAGCTATTCTCCAAAGCACCTGTAGGCAGGACAAGAAGCAATGGGTGGAAACTAATCAAGGAGACAAGCAGCCTAGAACTAAGGAGAAATTTCCTGACAGTTAGAACAATACCCAAAGCTAGTGTATTGTCACCTACTCATCCATCTCTACAGGTGAAACTCGAAAAATTAGAATATCGTGCAAAAGTTCAGTTATTTCAGTAATGCAACTTAAAAGGCGAAACTAATATTTGAGATAAACTCATTACATGCAAAGCAAGATAGTTCAAGCCGTGATTTGTCATAATTGAGATGATAATGGCTTACAGCTCATGAAAACCCCAAATCCACAATCTCAGAAAATTAGAATATTGTGAAAAGGTTCAATATTCTAGGCTCAAAGTGTCCCAGTCTAATTATATAATTAAGCCATAACACCTGCAAAGGATTCCCGAGCCTTTAAATGGTCTCTCAGTCTTGTTCAGTAGGAATCACAATCATGGGAAAGACTGCTGACCTGACAGTTGTTCAGAAAACCATCATTGACACCCTCCATAAGGAGGGAAAGCCTCAAAAGGTAATTGCAAAAGAAGTTGGATGTTCCCAAAGTGCTGTATCAAAGCACATTAATAGAACGTTATGTGGAAGGGAAAAGTGTGGAACAAAAAGGTGCACAAGCAGCAGGGATGACCGTAGCCTAGAGAGGATTGTCAGGAAAAGGCCATTCAAAAGTGTTGGGGACTTTCACAAGGAGTGGACTGAGGCTGGAGTCAGTGCATCCAGAGCCACCGCACACAGACGGATCCTGGACATGGGCTTCAAATGTCGTGTTCCTCTTGTCAAGCCGCTCCTGAACAACAAACGTCAGAAGCGTCTTACGTGTGCTAAAGAAAAAAAGAACTGGTCTATTGCTCAGTGGTCCAAAGTCCTCTTTTCTGATGAGAGCAACTTTTGCATCTCATTTGGAAACCAAGGACCCAGAATCTGGAGGAAGAATGGAGAGGCACACACTGCAAGATGCTTGGAGTCCAGTGTGAAGTTTCTACAGTCTGTATTGATTTGGGGAGCCATGTCATCTGCTGGTGTTGGTCCACTGTGCTTCATTAAGTCCAGGGTCAACGCAGCCAACTACCAGGAGATTTTGGAGCACTTCATGCTTCCTTCCGCAGATGAGCTTTATGGGGATGCTGACTTCATTTTCCAGCAGGACTTGGCACCTGCCCACACTGCCAAAAGCACCAAAACCTGGTTCAATGACCGTGGGATTACTGTGCTTGATTGGCCAGCAAACTCACCTGACCTGAACCCCATAGAGAATCTATGGGGCATTGCCAAGAGAAAGATGAGAGACATGAGACCCAACAATGCAGAAGAGCTGAAGGCCGCTATTGAAGCATCCTGGTCTTCCATAACACCTCAGCAGTGCCACAGGCTGATAGTTTCCATGCCACGCTGCATTGAGGCAATAATTGCTGCAAAAGGGACCCAAACCAAGTACTGAGTACGTATGTATGCTTGTACTTTTCAGAGGTCCGATATTGTTCTATGTACAATCCTTGTTTTATTGATTGCATCTAATATTCTAATTTTCTGAGATTGTGGATTTGGGGTTTTCATGAGCTGTAAGCCATAATCATCTCAATTATGACAAATCATGGCTTGAACTATCTTGCTTTGCATGTAATGAGTCTATCTCATATATTAGTTTCATCTTTTAAGTTGCATTACTGAAATAAATGAACTTTTGCACAATATTCAAATTTTTCAAGTTTCACCTGTACACATCTTAACAGATAACAGATAATCAGAGTTGAAAGGGATCTTGTAGGTCATCTAGTCCAACCCCCCGCCCAAGCGGGAGACCCTACACCATTTCTGACAAATGGCAGTCCAATCTCTTCTTGAAATTCTCAAGTGATGGCGCTCCCACAACTTTCAAGGGCAAGGTGTTCCATTGGTTGATTGTTCTCACTGTCAGAAAGTTTCTCCTTATTTCCAGGTTAAATCTCTCCTTGTTCAGTTTCCATCCATTATTCCTTGTCTGGCCTACAGGCACTTTAGAAAATAGCTTGATCCCCTTCCTCTCTGGGGCAACCCCTCAAATATTGGAAGACCACTATCATGTCTCCCCTGGTCCTTCTCTTTACTAGACTAGCCAAGCCCAGTTCCTGTAACCGTTCTTCATATGCCTTAGTCTCCAGTCCCCTAATCATCCTGGTTGCTCTTCTCTGTACTTTTTCTAGAGTCTCAACATCTTTTTTTATGGTGTGTGGTGACCAAGACTGGATGCAGTACTCTAGGTGTTGTCTTACTAAGGCTTTATAGAGTGGTATTAGTACCTCATTTGATCTTGATTGTATCCCTCTATTAATGCAACTTAGGATTGCATTAGCTTTTCTGGCTGCTGCTGCACACTGCTGGCTCATATTTAGCTGGTTGTCCATTAAGACTCCAAGATCCCTCTCACAGTTATTGCTATTGAGCCTGGTTTCACCCAGTCTATATGTGTACTTTTGGTTTTTCCTGCCTAAGTATAAGACTTTACTTTTGTCTACATTGAATTTCATTTTGTTAAATCATTTTGTTAAATCGTTCGTTTTGTTAAACCTGATATTATTGCAGAATATATCATGAGAAATGTTGCAGTGCAGTACAAGAAATACAAATTAGAATGGCAACTGCTGAGAGAAACATTGGCAACTTCAAATGTTCTGATAAAATCACTCTGACAACCAAAGCAAACACACAACCTAAGGAATTTCTTGTTGAAGGTAATAGAAGAAAGTGCAAAAACTGGCTTGCTTGATCAAACAAAAATAACAAAGAAGATACTAAGATCACATCAACTCGCAATGCCAAGCCAACACAAACAGGTGGAAAAGAAGTTGGAGCTAGTAACAGTAACTCTCTTTTTAAGCCAAAAATGTGTTAGGGATGGTCACTGCACCCATGAGATAAAGAAATGTTTGCTGAGAAAGTTTATGACAGATCTAGAGAAAAATATGAAAGTGCAAATACATCATACTGATAATAAAGGTATATGCAGTATTATCAGAGCTATGTTTTTTCTTTTTTAAAATGTAACTTTATTAAATTAAAAAAAAGATAAACAACCAAGAAGGAAAAGATTTGAAGAAAAGCAAAAGTCAAGAAAAAAGATGAAAGTGCAGAAAGAAAAAATCTAAATGTAATGAAAAATTGAAAGAGAATAAAAACAGAAACTCTTCTGACTTTCTTTGGTATGGGTATAGATTAAAAATACATCCAATTCTTATGCTAAAGTTCACAATATGTTACATTATTTCTATAATCCCATATAATTTTATTCATCAAGCCTCCAAAATCAAAGTTTCATTTCTTTCAGTTTCTCACAAAAAATCCAAAAAATGGCTTTGAAGTAGAAACAAAATTGATCAATGTATTTTCTTTAATCAAAGCTATCAATTTCACCATTTCCCCAATTCCATCAGCTTCACTATCCAGTCTTTCATAGTAGATATTTGTAAGGCCTTCCACTTTGTAAAAACTTTTTCCAGTTGTAAACTGTAAAAACGTTGGACCAGAAAGACTGAACGGAGACATATGAATGCCTCCGGACAGCTGTGCTGGAAAAAATAGTTGAAAATATCTTGGCTGAAAAAAAAAGACATAATTCAACGTTAAATGAAATAACCTGGAATATTCACTGGAGGTACTAAAAATAAACACAAAGCTTAAGTACTTTGGACACGTAATGAGAATGCAAGAGTCATTGGAAGAAGTTCTGATGCTTGGGGGAAAAAAATCAAAGGCAATTGGGGAAAAAAAGAGGTGAGGGTAATCCAGAGTGATGAGATGAATCAAGATTTCAAATGAGTCATTTACTTATAGATGCTTGATGTCCCTCAAGTCGCAAAGAATCAGAAGTGACCGAGTGACTGAGAAGCAATCACTACATTCTGTTAGATGTAATGAAACACACTTCTGGGTAAGCATGCATTGGGTCGCATGGTGACTAACTGTAAGTACAAATTGTCAAAAGCATAAAAAAAGCACCAGCCAAAGCTCCAAAATATCGCTTGGATCAAACCCTTTGTTATGATACATACAGATAATCCTCATGTCAGCGTTCCAGCAAACCTCCATTCCAATCAGTAACTCTGAGACAAGCATAATCTCAAAAGTACCTTTATTAGAATAGCACCTGGCACATCTGTGGAATTTCAAAACTAAAAGTTTCCCGGACTTCCCACAATGTCCCAAACTACAATCCATCCCCTTTTCCCCCCATCATCACATCACATGGACCAATCACAATCCATCCCAGTTTTTTCCATCCTGCGCCACACTTAATAATCTTGAATTAAGAAAAGAATTTTATTTTGTCTACTTAGAACTACTCAATTGAATAACCTGCTCCCACTCTTTCAGGCTATGCGACAGCATGGAATATAGCTTCCAAAGCTGACACTTCGACTTACAACTGGTTGCTTCGTGACTGTTCAAATAAATGACTGACCTCCCTAGGGCTACTTATGACCCAGATTTAAAGTTCTGAACAGCCGTCCCCTCCTGTGGTCACATGATCGGACTTTGGATGCCCAGATTTACAGCTGTTTGCAGTATCCCACTGCAGTGTGTCATGTGACCATGACTTATGGTGCTTTTTGCTGTAAAGCACCCCGATGGATTCACTTAAAAAGCTCTGCATTTGCTTAACAACTGCAGTGATTCACTTAACAATCCCCCCCCAAAAAGGGTCACAAAATTGGGTGACTTGGTGACCTGCTTAATAACTGGCAGAACCATAACTCTGGGGTTAATTGCCCCTTAAGTGGCTCATATGATGTGTTGTCGCTGGGATGAGGGGCGTTATTTTATTCTATTATTTTATTAATTTATCATATGATTCTCTCTTTTATTAATTTTATTGGTTTTTTATATGATGTTTTCAGATTCTTGTAAGCTGCCGCAAGTTGCCATGTGCAAATAGGCAGCAATATAAATCTCACAAAGAAAGAAAGAAAGAAAGAAAGAAAGAAAGAAAGAGAGAGAGAGAGAGAGAGAGAGAGAGAAAGAAAGAAAGAAAGAAAGAAAGAAAGAAAGAAAGAAAGAAAGAAAGAAAGAAAGAAAGAAAGAAAGAAAGAAAGAAAGAAAGAAAGAAAGAAAGAAAGAAAGAAAGAAAAAAAGAAAAAAAGAAAGAAAGTAAGTAAGTCAAGGACTACCTGGACATATACATAGACACATACCAGGATCTCTGCAGTTGGCATCTGTAGCTGGAAGCCTGCTTTTTTTTTTTCATTTTAGAATGAGGTGCTGTTATGTGTAGGATAAACCTCAGAGCTCTAGCATTTTGTTTTCTTTATTCTCTCAGGAAAATGTTTCTTTTCCTTTATGGATGGATTTATTATTGTGGGCTTCATTGTTGATCTGTCACTGTATAATATCAGTCTCAAACAAGCCTCTCAACTGCTTGAGAACCTCAAGGTAAGAAAAGGAAGAATTCTCTTTGCCTGTTTCTAAAAAAAACATGTTTGGTTCTGCCTTTGGTCATCTTTTCTTGACATCTCATTTACATCAGAAGGGAATTGCCTTCCCCAGAATAACCGTTGGGATATTTCTAATCCTATTACATGTTGTTGTTGTTTTTTTATACCTAATCCCATTAGGATGAGCAAAACTATCTTTGGGACAGAAATAGTTATTTCTTGGAAGAACTCGTGGGTCTAAATGCAGCTTACGATTAGCTATGGCTTCCGACACAGACCTGCAGCAAATCAAAATATATGCATGGTGATGACTTATGGTGCAAGTATGTAAGTCATGCTATCATAAGATCATGATGCATGTGTTCTCATTTGCCCCCACTGCCCCCAATGAACATTCATGCTTTTTTTTAACTCATAAAAGTTGTTTTTATTGACTTGATAGCACATCATCAATCAAGCCTTCCTACAGTTTGAAGAAATAATTTTCCTTGAAATCGCAGTGGAGCACAGTTGCAACTCTTTATCCAACATGGAACGTTCCCAATTTTTATTATCCTATCCGCAAGCAATCAAACAAAAACCTTACAAATGTATTTGCCATAATGTGATTAGCTCTATCCTTAATTAGATCCCTTAATCAGGCTCTTATACTGTGGTAGGACGAAGCAGACTTTGCCACTGAACATTTGGGAAGGGAGCTATTATATGCAGGAGGCGAGGGTGGGAAAAGAGAGTTCAGAAATATGGTTGGACAGTCCACTGAATGAGATCAGCTGAAGTCCTAGTGATTGCATGGAGCAATTTGCTCTTTGCTAAGTTGCATTAACAGAGGGATACAATCAAGATCAAGGGAGGTACTAATACCACTCTATAAAGCCTTAGTAAGACCACACCTAGAGTACTGCATCCACTTTTGTTCACCACATTATAAAAAAGATGTTGAGACTCTAGAAAAAGTACAGAGAAGAGCAACCAAGATGATTAGGGGACTGGAGACTAAAACATATGAAGAACGACTACAGCAACTGGGCATGGCTAGTCTAGTGAAGAGAAGGACCAGGGGAGACATGATAGCAGTCTTCCAATATTTGAGGGGCTGCCACAGGGAGGAAGGGGATCAAGCTATTTTCTAAAGTGCCTGTAGGCCAGACAAGGAATAATGGATGGAAACTGAACAAGGAGAGATTTAACCTGGAAATAAGGAGAAACTTTCTGACAGTGAGAGCAATCAACCAATGGAACAGCTTGTCCTCAGAAGTTGTGGGAGCGCCATCACTTGAGACTTTCAAGAAGAGATTGGACTGCCATCCAATGTCAGAAATGGTGTAGGGTTTCCCGCTTGGGTGGGGGGTTGGACTAGATGACCTACAAGACCCCTTTCAACTCTGATTATTTGTTATCTGTTATATTTCTTTAGTTTCAACTATTGGGCCTGGTTGTGTTGATTTATGATCCAATGGCAGGCAATTTGCAAAATGGCCTATTTCAGTACTCATATCCAACCAACAACAAAATACCTTAGAGAGTGATCAAAATAAGTTTATGAACACAAGAAGAATACAAAAAAATATACTAAAATAAATTTAATTAAGCAAAAGGTTAAATGAATGAATTCTAGTTCAGCCGTTTCACAATGAATTGATCTTGAGTTGCTGAATAGAAAAGAACAGCAATGCAGTTATAGGGGAACTTTTGTCAGTTGCTATATGTTTAGGAATTTTGACCTTCCTTGTCTTAGACCAGTGTTTCTCCACCTTGGCAAATTTAAGATGTGTGGACTTAGCTCCCATGGCTGGGTGGAGAATTTTGAGCTGAAGTCCATACATCTTAAAGTTGCCAAGTTTGAAAAAGACTGCCTTAGGCCATAAAGAGTGTGTATGCCTTACCACACATTAATAGAATTGGAAGAATTGTTCTGACCATGACTTCTGCTAACTGCGTTCCATCAGTTGCCTTTTCTCACAATCCCAACACCCTCCTTTTATTTACTTTTCTGCCCTTGTACAGTTTAAGTTAACCACTGGATGATTGTGAAGTACATTTGTTGAGCTCTAAAAGCTTTTAGAGACGTTTTAGAGAAGATGCGTTTATAGCAGACACAATTGTGGTGTAGTTGAGAGGGTGAATTATCACATCACATAATGGATGGCACTCCCAGTTGAACAAAGAGAAAGAGTTATGGCTTTTCCCCTGTTTTATCCATTAGTTGCTGGCGACTTCTGCCAAACCAACCTTTCCATTCTGGGTGGGGGGGGGGGAGTGATGTGTAACTAGATATCAATAGCTGTACTCTGGATATTAACACTCCCCTAGCAGAAAGGCAAATTTATTTTGCAGTTTTAAATAAAACAATCACCAAATAATATTTCTTGGAAATGGTTTGAATGCCAACAGTAAACTTGATCTATTGGTCATATATCACGAATACAGTATAGCACAGGTGGGGGAGCCATTGGTGCTTCAGATAACACCGAAACAGCAAAAAACCACATCTTCTGCACAAATGATTAGTCATGGGCTACAATTATCAAACTATATTTTACAAGATTTGCTTGCATACTGTATATTGCAATAGGAGGGCACAATAGCTCAGCAGTTGAAGATGATGAGCTTGTCATCTGGAAAGCTGATTGCCCAGGTTCAAGACCTAAGTGCCCTGTGATGTGGTGAGCTCCTGACCGCCTAACAGCTCGAAAACATGTCAATGTGAGTAGATAAATAGGTACCACCTCTGTGGGAATGTAACTGTGTTCTGCATTGTCATGCTGGTCACATGATTGCAGAAGCATCTTCGGACAAGTCTAGCTCCTTCAGCTAGGAAACGTAGATGAGCACCATCCCCTACAGCACAGGGGTCAAACTCGTGTCCTCATGTTGCCGTCATGTGACATATCATGGTGTTTTTCCCCTTTGTGAAGCTGGGGTGGGCATGGCCTGCATGTGATGCATCCGGCCCATGGGCCGCCAGTTTGACGTCCCTGCTCTAGAGTCAGACATGTTTAGACAGAAGAGAACCTTTACCTTTACTTTTATATACTGCAATAGAGAGCCAGTTTGGTGTCGTGGTTTAGGCATCAGGTTAGAAACCAGGAGATCATGAGTTCTAGTCTCACCTTGGGCACACAGCCAGCTGGGTGACATTGGGCCAGTCTCAGCCCTAGAAAGAAAGCAATAGCAAACCACTTCTGGGGGAAAAAAGATTGCCTGGAAAACTGTAGTTTACAAAAAATGGACATGGTTGAACAAGTTATATATTGCAATATATATCTCATGTTCTGATATTCCCAGAACTGTTACACCTAACAGTTACTGGTGTTATAGGAAATAAACATACAGTGATAAATGTAAATGTTTCTTTAGCCAGAACATGGAATAATTCACACAATACTAGTTCAAGTCATTAATACTTAAAGTAGGAGTGCTTGATTTTTCTGAAGATAAAATGGGATGATTTCCTGAGGTTCTTGGGAAAATGCGTGGTAATAATATAATAAATAAAAATGCAATTATCCTCAAGATAATTCTAAAAATATGTGTATTGTCAACATTCCAGGGAAGATCCATTCCTGTCAGTAACTCCAAGACACATGCCATCTCAAAGTACTTTTATTAGAACAATACCTGGCACCTACTGGGGAAATCCGGAACTAAATTTTCCCGGCTTCCCCACAAAGTCCCAAGCTACAACCCGTCCCCTTTTTTCTACATCATCAGATCACCTGCACCAATCCCAAAGTAAGTTTTTATTCTTTCTGCGCCACACTCTTTAACCTTGAACTATCGAAATAATGTATATTTGTCTACTAAGAGCTACTCAATTAACATCACCCCCTCCCACTATGTGGCAGCGATGAATTCCATAGCTGACATGCATGATGTATATCTATATGCTGTAAACTGTTGCAAATTATGTCAAATGTCTGGACTGCTTTGGAAACAATGGATTTTTTTTTCATTATGGGCAATCCTTGATTTATAGCCATTCACTTAGTGACTCTTCAAGGTTACAATGGCACTGAAAAAAGCGACTTATGACCGTTTCTCACATTTATGCTCGTTGCAGCATCCCCATGGTCACATGATCCAAAATGAGGTGCTTAGTAACTGGTGTGTGCTTATGATAGGCTGCAACGTCCTGGGGTCACGTGATCACCTTTTGCAATCTGACAAGCAAAGTCAATGGGAAGTCAACCACCATGTTATTAACTTATCAATGGCGGTAATTCACTTAACAATTGTGGTACAAGAAAAAGATTATAAAATGGGGCAAAACTCACTCAACAACCGTCTTGAGCTCCAAACAGAAATTTGGAGCTCAATTGTGGTTGTAAGTAGAGGGCTACCTGTATTTGGAGGTATAAAGCCCAAACTAAAATATTGTGCATTATATTCAAAGCCTCCCAAATAGCCAATAAATTGAGGTTTATTCTGTAAAGATAAAGTGAGAGGATCCTGAAGCTGATCTTTAAGAGAACAGCCAATCCAGTTTTGCATGCTGGAGGCATCACACCTAAATCACCTCGCAACCACTTCACCAATAAGATTAGATTTTCATTAAGTTCTTATTAATGGACTTTTTGAAAGGGAAAGTGGGGGGGTTAGGTGACAAAAAAAGCTAGCAGTGGGATGTATACTATTTTTCTCCAAATTTATTAGACAAGCATTCCCTGATTTTCCATCTAATCAAATCTGTTAATGAAATGGGAAGATAGCTACCCATTTACCTAAGAAACTAGGAATGTATATAAATTCCCAAACTGTAATATTTGGCAAACAGCTGCCTTCTTTCTTAGGCTCTGAGAGTCTATTACACTAATTGATTATTAGCCATTCTCATGCCTTACCTGGATCTTTGGCAAGTGGTGAGACAATCCAGTGGCATAGGTCACAGCAATCCAACCTTAGCCTCCCAATGTCTGTAGATTTGTGCCCTGATGGGCTACAGTGAGTTAACAGAAGGTGATAGAATGGAAACCCAACTTTCAGCCCACCAAACACTGCAAGAGAAGGTACTTCTCATCTTTCTTTTGTACTTTGACTTTTTTTGTTCAGAAATTTTTTAGTTCGTTTAAGCAAGATTAAAATACAAAACACCAAAAATATTTTTTTAAAAATGAAATAAAAAACACAACAAAAAAAGAATTAACAAAAAAGTATCTTTAAAAAACCCTAGCACATATACATCTAATGTCTTCCTTAGTTGAATGCTGATTACTATAGCTATTCTGTTCTGTTCTATACTATTCTATTCTACTTATTTTATTCTACATTATTCTATAATATTTATTTATTTTGTCATACTTATGTAGTGTATATTAGAGGTGGAGACCCTTTGACAGCTATATTCAACAAATTTTCATTTTGATGCATGCCAATTAATCTACATTCAAAGTGATGATAAAGTTACTCTGAGTCTAAATCTATTCTATTCTATTCTATTCTATTCTATTCTATTCTATTCTATTCTATTCTATTCTATTCTATTCTATTCTACTGATTTATTCAATGTTTCATCAAAGACTTTTCATTGTGCCCTATTAGAAAATTTTGATGTTCCAGTTACAAAATGAAGGTCCATCCAGTCAATGTAAGGATTGGTGGAAAGGAAAGATAGGGAGAGATCAAGAAAATTCTAGGACCACATTGTTCCTGACTTTCTGGGCCTGAACCAGAAGCTCAAGAGCAGAGTCAGAAAGACTTGTCAACAAACTACACTGCAGTAGACCAGGTTGACACACCTTCCAAACAAGGACTAACTGCTTAGCCATCTCAACAGTACAACACAAAAAGACTCTTTTGATACACAGAAGGTGAAAGTTAGAGTGTATTTTTTTTTTATTAACAGCTTTAAAGAAATGTTCTCCTAAATAGCATCGCCCAAACCTCACACCACTGGAGAGACTGACAGCTGGCTGCCCTGAACAGTAAAAGAAGCAAGAAGAGGAAAGAAAGGATGATTCAGATGAAAGACAATAATTGGTTTACTGTCAGATAGCTCTTGGTGTTAGGATTTTTTCCCCTAGCATTCTATCAGTCCTATCTTTCCACATAGCATTCTTCCAGTACATCTTCAGAGACTTTCAATTCAATTCAGAATAAAGTTGGAAGGGACCTTGGAGAACTTCTAATCCAACTCCCTGTTTGTATACCATTGCAGGCAATTGGCTGTCCAGTTTCTTCTTAAAAGCCTCCAGTGATGGAGCACCCGCAACTTCTGAGGCCAAACTGCTCCATTGGTTCGTAGTTCTCACTGTTAGGAAGTTTCTCCTTAATTCCAGGTTGCTTCTTTCCTTGATTAGTTTCCATCTACTGTTTCTTGTCCTGCGCTCTGGTGCTTTGGAAAATAAGTTGATCACTTTTTCTTTGTGAAATAGTTTACGAAATGTACTAAACCAGAGCTGGAGATAGAGGCTCCTTCCTTAAATATGGCTACAGTTTTCTTCAAAGTTCTGAACAAATCAAAGCTGCTTCTAAGGTGAAACAACTATATTTTAGATGGATTCTGTTTAGATAGCTGTTTAATTTTACTGAGATTTATTTTGATTAGCATGAATGTAATTAATAACAGAATCAGCCTTTTGTCACACTTTGAACGGTACATATTTAACAGCACTGGGCAGTGGGAATTAAAAATGTGTTACTAATTAAATACATTAGGCTGCAACAGATTGTATAAAATATAACAGTTCAATATCACAATTCAATTACCATGTGTTGTGCCTAAAAATACCATTTACTAGTGTGAGGAGTTCAGCAACATGAAGAAAATAATTCCAAGTCAGCAAATGCAGGCATAGATTATAACTCTAGTAATACAAGGGTGTTTTTTTTTTAACTTTTAAAGGTATTTAAGTTTCAATTATAATGAAAAGGACAGTGCTTAATTTAGGAAAGCTCATAGAAAGAATAGTGGTTTTTTTAAAAAAAAAATCAGGATAATTTTATTCTTTTTTTTTTAATGAAAAATGGAAGATTTCAGAACTCTTTTCTTTCCTCCATGTTGCTGCTGTCCACAAAATATCATTTGATGTTCCATTGATACCAAACTTACTTTTTAGGATTAATAAAAATGTATGAAATTTCATCAGTATTGGGAGGCAAGGTTACAAACCTGTTTTGTTTTTTTAATTTTTATTAAGAATTTTAATCACAATAATAAAATACCAATTAAACTTAAAGAAAGAAGAAAGAATGGAAAGAAAGGTTAAAAAGTGCAAGAAAAAAGGAAAGGAAAAATATAAAAGAAAAAAGGAAAAGACATATATAAAGAAATCACTTCAGTACAACAAATATAAACAAATTTATAACTCTTCAACCTCTATAAGGTTAAACAGATATCTCTGCATTCCATATCCCCTACACACACACACACACACATAAATGAGTAAAAAGTTGATGGATTTGTTTATAATAAGGGATGGGATGCGAAATGCAGAGATATCTGTATGTGTATGTAAACAAATAGCTCCTGTATTCTAAGTAGCCTCTGATGAGGATCAAAATAACTTAAATATCAACTGCAGCTCTAAAGATTTGGAGAATATTTGACAAACACAGAAAGGTACAAAAGAGGGAAATCTTTTTTTGTGATATGGATACAGTCCGGTTTTACTGATGAGAATTGCCAGAATGGTAAACAAAAAAAATAAAAATCAAATTCCATCAAAAAGTCAATCCTAGTTATAAGGAGAGCATCTTTTAACAAGCTTCTTTACTTCCTTGCGAGTAATACATAATGGTTATCAAAGATGGAACCAATTCAGCAAATACATTAACATTTAGGTAATGATTTTGTGCTTGCTCTCTTGAAAGCTGTCAACTGGCTGGCACCCAGATGCAGGTGATTTTTAGTCAAAAAGGTGAGCACGCAAATGAAAAGTGAAAGTACTGTTTGCTCTTGGATTCTAATTATAAAGCAAAGGATAACTGGTTACCGTGAGCCAAAAATTAACATTAGCCTTGTTACAAAGAGGTCCTTTAAAACCTGTGAGGAGAAATTAATCACAACCCAGGCATCAGCTATTGTCTTACATGGGCAAAAGCTATTCTGCCTATGTAAGGTACTCCTTGACTTATGAGTACCATTGAACCGAAAATTTCCCAAGACAGTCGTTAAATGAGTTTTGCCCCATTTTATGACCTTTCTTGCCACTATTGTTAAATTAGTAAAATAGTTGTTAACTGAATTTGGTTTCTCCATTGACTTTTCTTGTCAGAGTTTTGCGAAAGTGAGCAATCACCTCAGGACACTGCAACTATCATAAATACTTGCCAGTAGCCAAGCCTCCAAATTTTGATCACGTGACTATAGGGATGCTTCCGTGGTCACAAGTCTGAAAAACGGGCATAAGTCACTTTTTACAGTGCCATTGTAACTTCAAATTGTAAATCAAGGACTACCTGTGTGGGGATAGGCTTTTCAGAAACATTCATTCTCTTTGTGTATATGAGAGGTTCTTTTTTTTACTAGTGAAATTTAACAAAGATTAAATGGATTCAACAGTGGGATAGATGTCTATGAATATTAAAGATGAACTTACAAAAGGTACACACACACACACACACACACACACACACACACAAAAACGCTATAGGTCTGCCCTTTGAGGTAAATGAGGTCAAAAACAGATCCCACAAGGATTCCAGGAATGTTATTTTTTTGTTGCTGAATATAATTACAAAGTCTGCCTCATCTTATGTTAAACAAAATTAAAATGATATTATTTTAAGTTTCTTTCTCATGTTTCTTTCAATTTCTGGATTGGATAATCCCTTGTTCAAGTTTGGATGCTTTTTGTAGATTTTAGTTCTGCATTTAACACAATTCTTCCACATAGACTAGTGTGTAAAGTTCTGGACCTTGGACTTTCTCATTCAATCTGACTTTGGATTATGGATTTCCTGTCTGGCCACTCACAGAGGGTCAGATTAGGTAATCATATCTTCAGCCCTTATTATTAACACTGGTACACCACAGGATTGCATGTTGAGTCCCTTACTCTATACTCTTTATGTGCATGACTGCATTCCCACTCATGCTAGTAATACTATTACTAAATTTGCAGATGATACAAAAGTGGTGGGACTCATCCCCAGGTGGGATGAGTCTGCCTATCGAGATGAGGTGGACTGGTTGCTTTTGTGGTGTGGAGACAATAACTTGGTCCTCAACACCAATAAGACCAAGGAGCATATAGTGGACTATAGAAGGAACAGATCAGACATCCAGCCCTTGCTTATCAATGGAGACCGAGTGGAGCAAGTGGCCAGTTTTAAGTTTCTGGGTGTTACCATAAAAGAGGACCTGACCTGGGGTGCCCACATTGCAGCCCTGGTCAAAAGGGCCTAGCAGAGATTATACTACCTGAGGTTTCTCAGAAAACAACAACTGAATGAGAAACTGCTGGTGACCTTCTACCGCTGCACCATAGAGAGCATTTTAACATACTACACCTCTGTATGGTTTGCCAATTGCAGTGGCAGATAGGAAAGCATTCCAGAGGGTTAATGTCATTGCCCAGAAGATCATTGGTTGCCCTCTCCCCTCTTTGGAAGAGCTCTATAGCTCCCACTGCCTTAAGAAAGTTCAAAACATTCTCAAAGATCCATCTCATCCTGGGAACCCCTTTTTTTTTTTAACTATTACCAACTGGCAGACGGTACAGAATAATAAAAACAAGGACAAATAGGTTGAAAAACAGCTTCTATCCCAGGGCAGTAGCTCTTTTGAATTCTACTGTATAGTGCAGTGTTGGTGCAGTGTCGGGGGCTTTGGTTCAATGTGTGGAGTGTGAAGGATGAGTGTTTGTGTTTATTTTCATGGTCATGATGTGCACTGAAGATGGTATTTGATTTCGTTGTACGAGATTCAATGACAATAAAGTAAAGTAAAAGTTAAAAAAAGTAAAAGTTCCTCCTTAACTGCTCACATATACCTTCTCCATGGACAGCTAGACCATATAGAAATATATTCATCCATCTTTTTATTTTTACAGTGTAAAGACTTTTTAAATATCAACAAAGAACATATCACTTGAATCTATTTTTTGATATCTGAAACATTGTTTCATGAATACTTGTTTAACCAGGCTTAATATACTTGAAGTTTTTCATAAAATGTCTAATTCCATATTTTTGGAGTGCAGTTGAGCATCACAGTTATTTTTATGCACCATTTTTCCCAATATTGTATTAACATATGTAATAACTAGATTACAGGTAGAAGCCATACAAAATATGCCCAAACCCTAAGTCTCAACAATCCATCAATTTTTATTTTTTTTGCAAGACCAGCAAAAAGTAAACTCGTTAGTTAAAATTGTGTGTGCATTTTCTAAAAAAAAAAAAAAGGCAGAATCCAATAAAAACAAAACTAAAGTTTTTTAATTTATTTACTTAGCATATGGTGTACAATGTCAGGGAAATCTGCAAATGCTAGATACAATGCAATCTTGACAGCCTAAATTGCTAGTTCAATCTATTCGGTGCTTGTGTGCCCATCCTTGGCGCACTGCAGGAGGAGAACTAGCTTACATCAGCTAACTGGCTCCTCTAGGCTCTCCACCAGCCTCACCTCACCTCTCCTTGAGTTGCATTGCTTTGTGCAGGTCCAGCATTGGTTTCCACTCGTCACATACATGAATGCAGTTAAGTTTTTTCCCACCAAAGTGGCATACATTTATTTACTTGCAACATTGTATGTTTTGGAACTGCTGGGGTGGGCAGGAGATGGGGGGGTTAAGTGGTGGGAGCTCATCCATCTCACGGAGCTGGCCTCAAACCGCCAGAGTGCAAACCATTTCTGAGTGGTAGGTCCAACAATCGTTAACCTGCTCCACTACATCCCCTCAGTTTTCTGATGAATTAACCTCATCTCTAGGTAATAAGAGGTGTTTTAAATATTTCTTTAAAAATTGGGCCCATTGATTTCCCATGACTGAACATTTAAATCTGTATTCCAATGCTCATATGTATGTCAATATTAACATTCATTGTGGGTTTTTTAGTTTATTATACAAATGTTGTTTTATTTCAAGCATTGCATCTGTCAAGTCTGAAATTGAATATGCGTAGCCATTTTAGTTAGGCTTAGTATATATTCTTTTTCTTACTTTCTCTGTGGCAATCATAGGGGGAAGGGTATTGGGCTTGCCACATTCCTAAGGGGGGAGAAGTGGAGATAGAGAGAGTTGTTTTGGCTAGGTGATTCTTCTTCCCGTGGGAAAACGAGCTGTCTGTGCTTAGGCCCCTTGAGGTGGAGATTTATGACATCAAGCAACGTTGAATTGCTTCTATTGAAGAATGTGACTTTTGGGGGTTGTTTCTAACTTTTAATATTGGGGGTAATTCCGGGTTGTGTCAGATCCATGGACTTTGCCAATTTGATGCTTTCCTAAATAAAAGAAATTGTCTTGGAAGATGGACTTTGTTCTTTTCTTTTTAAATGGATTTCATCACTTGGAAACCTAACATTATTCCGGATCTCTTCATCATCTAAATATTCCATCCAACTTTCAGAGAATGTATAGATTAGTGTTCACCACTTTTCCAATGTTTTACAAGTTTTCTGATTTTTTTGATTTGCACCCGTAATTTCTTGGATGATCTATCCAGCATGGTCTCTTCTTCCTTCATTTCTAATAACTCCAACCATACAGATCTTTCTAAGAAATTTGATTGCATGACATAATCAATATAAGAAACATTAGTTTAATCTAAAGAGCTGTGGTGGTGCAGTGGTTATAGTGCAGTATTGTAGGCTGACTCTGCTCACTGTCAGGAGTTCGATTCTGACCAACACAAAGTAGACTGAACCTTCCATCCTTCCAAGGTCAATAAAATGAGGACCCAGATTGTTGCAGGCAATATGCTGACTAGGTAAACAACTTAGAGAGGACTGTATGAAGTGGTACATAAGTCTAAGTGCTGTTGCTATTGCTAAATCTACATTCTTTATTCATTAGTTTTGCTTTTCAAGGTGAGTCTTCAGAGCCATAATTCCTGGAATCCTAGTTTCTTCTTTCCTTTTATTTAACTGTCCAACTTTCAAAATATAGGTAGTTATTGGAAAAACAGTAGTGTTTGTTGTTTTGTACTTTGCATTAAGATTGAATTCTTTGTTCTTCCACATTTTCTCCATGATCATCATTTGCAGAGGAGCCAAGTGATATTCTATATTTAATTTGGGATCCAATGGCTCCTACATAACTAATTTTAGAATCAAGAAAAAAGTCCTGGAGCGATTCAATTTCTTCATTGTTGATTTTTACTTAAAAGTAACATTCCCAGCTGTGTCATTACTTTAATTTTCTTGATATATAATGCCAAGCAAATGCTTTCAGGTAAATTTATTAAAATAGCTGATACCTGGAGTTTTGTTCCTTTGCTTTGCCCAAGACTTCCAATAAAACATTTTCCCCATTTTAAAATTAGATTTATACTACAGTGTCCATTACTCATGTGAATCCAAGTCAAAATCTAATTGCTTCTTCATTAATCTCCAAATATATTTATCAGTTTCAAAGCTGAGAAGGTCATCCTTTCCATACTGTAAATCAAGCCAAGAACTTGTCAAGATTTTAGTTGGCTCTCTTAAACAAGCTCAGGGGATAATAATAATTAAGGAAAACATTCTAGATGGATATAGATGTTAAAAGCCCAGTGATGGATATTAAAATCCCAGTTGAAAACCTGGTACATTAATGGCATAAACCAAGACAACCTCAAATAATCTTAGACTGCAAGAAAAACCTTCTCAATAATTTATTATTTAAAAACATCTAAGAGGAATTAACATCAGAATCCCTTTCAAGATACACATCAATCTAGAGGGTATATTTATTTTGATTACATTACTACCCTATAAGTTCAATGATGACTTAGATTCAGTAGATTTCTATCATTTAGACATTCAATGTATTTTGAGATATTTTATAGGAAATATAGTCCCAAATATTGGATATACCTGTGCAATTTTTTTTAAAAAAAAATCTTACAGTAAACCATGATAATTTTTATCATAAAAGAAAGCAAATTAAAAGTGAGATTGTTATACTGTTTCAATAAAATGATAATGATATTGAATAATTATCCACATATGATTGACATACATCTCATATAATAGTTATAAGATTTATAAGTGTATGAGAGATATGAAAGAGCCAAATATTGCTGTCTCATCCCTCACAAATGTCTGTAAGGAAAGATTTGTGCTGTTGACATTGATATCACAGACAGGACTAGTCAGCATGTGCTACATCAAAGCCCTCCTTTCCCCTGATGTATTAAGAGAACATGAGAAACATTTCTCTCTCTCTCTCTCTTCTGAATAGGGCCTAGCCCTTCTTTGTATCATGTCCTCCAGATATTGGGATCTATAAATCTCAGAAGATTCTCTTGCTCATTGTACTTCTGAATAAGGAATTGGAAATTCAATATTTTGGAGGATAGATGCTCTCAGTGGAAGGGAGGGAGGGAAAAAGGGAGGAAGGGAGGAAGGAAGGACCTCTAATATCAAGAACATTTCATTGGACTGAACTTCAATGTACCTTAAATACAATCACACCCACACCCACCCACACACATACTTATATTTATATTTATATATTCAATTTGACCCTTCTCTTAAGCAAAAATATCACATTCATTTTCAGTCATCTGTTCAGTCAACAGGAGCCCTGCTCAATCCACTTAATGGCCCTTTAGTTCAAGTTTCTGAGGCACTCAGTAGCCAACAAGACTTGTGACATTTATGTTCCTTAGCAAGTAATTCCACAGGTCATAAACAGCTGCCAAGATTCAAAGCAACATTGCTTGACTCTAAAGCAATCTAAATCAGAGGCCATATCCATATCTGATGGGAATAGATTCTACAGTTCACACTTTGTGCCAAGAGACATTCCATTTCTCTGGTCTTTCATTGATATGGCGATTAATTCATTTACTGGGACACAGTGACAAATGTTGATAATGGTTTTTTTTTTTAAAAAAAACAACACACAGTAGTTGCACTCACAAATAGCTATTGATCGATTCCTATTTCTTACTTATCAGAAAACGAAATGCCAGGTTTTGACTAATTTCATGTATAATTGAATTTGACTTTGAGATTTTAGATAATTTAAAGAGTATAATTAATGTCCTGGGTCTGTTGATTCTGTCTCCAACTTCTTTCTTCTGAAAGCCTGGGCCAAGGATACAAAAATAATGGGCCTTCAATCTCATCTGTCAGTAGGAAGCAACCATGTGAGTTGAAGTTCATTGACACAGAAGCTGAAGATTCCATATAGTTAATTCTGCACTGTATCTACTTGCAGTACAAATATTTATAATCAGGCTCTGTACATCAAGAAAAACATCAAAATAAAACATCAAAAAGCCATTCAAAACCAACAGAAATAGTTGGTGGTTCAAACACAGCAGACTGCCTCTGTCAAATAATTGGTTGGAATCCAATTCGGCCCTCTCCCAGATAGATAATTGCTATTTATGGAAAGAGGCATCTCAGGGGCAATTATTTACAAAAAGAGAAATATAAATTTCAGAAGGGCAAGATGGGAAGTGGCTTGGTTTTATATGAAGTTAGAAAAACCAAGTCCATAAAAATATTTAAAATTACCAGCATTATTTTATAAAAATGAGACATATTTAAATGCATAAAGGCGCACATTATAGATATAAAAATAATATTAAAAGTCTATGTCAGAACTGGGCAAAAGTAATACCCACCATTTCCTCATTCAGAAGAAACAATCTGCCATTCCTTAGTAAAAGCCTTGTTCTATTTTTCAATTTTTACTTACAGCTGAAAATTCTGGTATTCATTGGTTCTCCATTATAATATAATTAGCATTGCTCTAGATAGACCTTTCTTTTTTTCTGCCATTGGGGACGGAGATTCTCCCAATCCCAACAGTACTGGCTATTGGCAATTAAAATAAACTAAAAGCAAACTATTGATCTGATACAAATTTGTTCACAAATTTCACTAAGCCTTAATGCAGGTTTTTTAATTCTGGCTTAGCACATTGAAATCATTGCTCATTTTGAACCAGCAGGACTTAACACAATGTGCAATCCCAACCAATGCAAGGTAGAAAGAAAGAACATGTACCCTTGACAACCCGCCCCCGTCCTATTCTCTTTTCTTTTCCCCCCCCCCCCCCCCCACATTCTTTTACTTTCTTGTAAACAATGCAATCAAAAAAATAAATAATATAATTTAGGATGATAATAATTTTACTAAACAAATTATTAAGGAACCAAATTTATTATTAAACAAGTAATATTTTAATAGGAAATAAGGTAAATCCATGCTGGATTTCATGTGTCTTAAAGTTGCCAAGTCAAGAAACTCAAGTCTAATCATAAAGACAAAAAATTAAATAATACTGGCTAATGATCCAGAAATCATTTAGAAATGACTAAGAGGTTCAAAATTCATTTAGACACCTTTAAAAAAGACACCTTTGTCCTGAAAGCTGTTTCATAAAATTATTTGATGCTACTCGCTTTTCAACTCAATTACGATTCCATAATTTTTCCCACTTTTTAAATATAAATTTTATTTGGGTTTTCACAAAAACATAATACAAATAAAACTTTTTTTTGAGAATAGCATGATCCCGGGTTATCACTTCTCCATACAGACATAAACTCAATTTCATATTCATCTTTGTGTTCTATTCCATATCTTATTACTATTTTAACATTTTCTCCATAATTTTTCCCCTCCCTTGTTTTCTCAACTTTATTTTTAATTATCTCATATCTAAATTCAATTATATATCTTTTTCTAAGTTTCAATGTCTTTCTAATCATTATATTTATACTTTTGTCTGTCCTGTTTCAATTTCATATTATCTTTTCTCATTAAACAAATTTTCCCCTGTAGCTACTAATTGGAGTATGACACCTTTATATCTTTTCATTTTATCCATCCAAGTCTTATTTAAACTTCAATTTATGCCTTTAGAATTATAACATTCAATATAGTTCTTAAAATATACACTATGTTCATTAAGTTTTCGCGGGTACTTACATGTATGGTATTCAGCTTTGTTCGGGTATTTTCCCACGTCATTATAGTTGTGGTTTTAAAGTTGTAGCAACGTTTCGGAAGAATCTCATCTGCCATCATCAGGCTTCTGTTGCTATAACTTTAAAAGCACAACTATAATGACATGGGAAAATACCCGAACAAAGCTGAATACCATCTATCTATCTATCTATCTATCTATCTATCTATCTATCTATCTATCTATCTATCTATCCATCCATCCATCCATCCATCCATATCTATCTATCTATCTATATGTAACAATAGTAAATAAAACACTCATTCCATTCCAATTCAATTCTATCATTAATATTAGTTAGAATCTTAACGTCTTTAACATTTCTTTTCAATTGAATATCATACTTCCTTGGGAACGCTTATAAACTTTCCATAATTAATTCTCTTTTTTTCATATTTTTCTTCACTTATATTTTTATAAATCATTAATAATAATTAAAATGTTCCCATCCTTTCCTAATTTCATTCTCTCATTCTCTTTATTTCATTTATTTATTAACAAACATTCCACTGCATTACCATAAGTTTTTTATCCATCATTTTAATCATACATTGTTTCATATTTTCTAAAATTATTTCTATTTCTAATATAAAAATACTATCTTATGTACCTTTGCAGAATCCCTTTTTCAATTAAATTTTCACCCATTATCTCTAAATAGGCTTATACTTTCAATCCTTATACATTTTCCCTGTTTTTCTATATCTTGTGTCTGTCTTTTATAACTTCTTTTCCTTTCCTTCTTCCTCGTCTTCTTCTCCCTCCCCTTTTTGCCTGCTTGTCTCTCTACTTCTAATTCTCTCTTCTGTAATCCTCTCTTCTGTTGCTTCCTAATATTGTAATTATTTTTCAAACTATTATTTTTTGGGTTGTTTTTTCAAATCTTAAACTTTTCACTCTCTTTCCCTCGTTTCCTTTTTTTCCCCCATATAAAATTACCTGATCATTAAAGATGGCTTCTTCTTTGTCCCGACCTTCTTGTTCTACAAGCGTTTCTTTTTGTTTCTCATAGTTCCAGATCTCCATTTCTAAAAGTTGAAATACGAAGCCAAAAGAACCTGTTCCTTCTTGTGCATCTTCTTTCTGTTTTATAAGTTCCATTTTCAGTTCTTCTAAAAGTGATGCCATTTTAAACACTTTTAAACAACCACTCAATTGACTTTAGTCATTTAAATCCAATAACCAAAAATCCAAAAATCACCAAGTAATCCAATTAATCCAAAGCTGTTTCTTCTTGCTTCTTTTTTCCACTTTCTCTTCCTGGGTTCTATTATTTTGTTACAAAGTTTCAGTTAGAATGTATCTTTTAGGAATCTTGTTAAGGTTTCACTATAAGTTCCTTTTAGTCCCAGGCAGTCTCCTCCATTTTTCCAGATCCCTTTCCTTTTCTCTCCTTTCCTGCTTTTAAAGGTTTTTGAGTATCCAAAAGTCTTTGTTATCCCTTTGACATTTTATTTTCAGCTTAAATGCCTATTGATGTCAAAGTGGATTTTTGTCAATTTCTTACTTAAATCTGTTCGCTGTCAGTATAAGGAAGGGAAGGGAAAAAAAGCCAAATCCTTTCCTTTCCCTCTCTCCTTCACTGCTTCAAAGTCTTCTTTGGGAACAATGTTATTTTTTATAGTTCAAATTCCAGGGTACCTTACATTGTTGCTTTTTCAATTCAACTGGTCAACCAAAACTTTCTCTTCTTATCTTCCTCCTGCACATTCTTTTCTGGTTGAGTTCTTCTTTGAGGTGGCCATTTCTGACCACAGCTGCAACCACCTTTGGGAAAGGGAGTAATGGAGGAGAATAATGAGGAGGATAGATGTGGCTCTCCTCAACCCTGCTGGTGGTCTCCCCCCTCTTCACCACCTTCATGGGATGGCTTAGCGCACGATCGCGGATTTCAGTCTGTCGCCGAAGAAGCTCAAACCGGAAGTCCAATTTTTCCCACTTTTTGTTCACCCCTTTCTTTTTCTGTCCACAAATTCCCATCTCTGTCCACTGATGATAGAAATTACAAATCATTCCTTCTCTCCAGTTGGTTTGGCTTATTTAAATCAATACCTACAATTTTGTTTTCATCTGCACAAAGATGAAATCCATCTCGTTTTAAAATAGATTTTCCTGGGTATCAGATAGATATTGATTTCCAGTAAAATTCTCTGGTCATGTTGCCCTTCGTTCATTTCACATCAGGTGATACTAATGAATTATTACAAGGTATATCTAATTCACTGATCATACTCACACTTTACTTGGAGCTGGCCTTTGCCAAAAGTATACATTTTGGAGTTGAAGTCCATGAATCTTAAAGTTGCCAAGGTTGAGAAACAAAGTTCTAAGCATGCAGACAAAAAGATTGGAGTTGGTACAAAATTACCCCCAAATGAAACAAAAACAATACAAGTGCTAAAATACTGCAAATCTCCCCTGCCTGTTTACCTTATCAACTCCACTTCTCCCAGGACTTTTTAAGTATGTTTGTGCAGTGTTTTGGATCCCAAACAGACCAGGTGATTCAGAAGTGCATGTTAAGTTGAGCACTTTCTTAAAGAGGCAGCATTTTTTTCTTGGTTCACAAGGTAGATATGCCGTCTCAGGCAAATATGCATTGGAGATACAAAGCATATACTGGGTTCAGTAGAGTACTTGTGGATAGATATATGGCAGGGGTGTCAAATTCAATTTAATTGAGGGTCGCATCACGGTTGTGTTTGACTTTGGGGAGCCGGGGTGGGTGTGGCCAGGGTGGGTGTGGCCAGCATGTCACTTGTGTTGGGCGGCATCTGTGGTGGCCTGAGTGCTGTTCCAATGAAAATTGGCTCCCCAGCTCTGTTTTCGACTGCAACAGCCTCCTGCCACCCTCTACCAGTGAAAACAGAGCTTGGAAGGGCTGAGTGCAGCCCTTGCAAGTTCTGTTTTTGCTGGCGAAGGCACCATGGGCCAGTCCTTTGCTATTTCCAGGGCAACCCCCAGGCCAGATCTAAGCACCCCGCATGCTGGATCCAGCCCCCAGACGTGACACCCCTGATATATGGGCATTGTCAGGGCTTGCTTCATCCTCTTTGTTGGGATTGAATAGTGAACTAGGGAATTATGGAGCACTTTTAAGAAGACACCAACTGGTGCAACATGCATTCCCACTCTGAAGCATCTTTATGGCTTTCTGTTGGAAACACATTACACATTCCTATTTTGATGCTTTAGTCTTGAATTCTGATGCCCAGTTATATAAAACTAGCTGTCTTCAGGCCCTTGGTGAAGAAACTCTTAATGTAATCTTCCTCCTAAATCTCATCTTTATCCATCTTATTGGAAAGCACATTAATTGTGCATAGAGGGTCTTTAAGAGACTGCTGCTAGCCATAGGCTGATCAGAATGATGAGTCCCCTGAATCCACTAGAAATTGCTAAAGTAAATTTCAAAAGAAATCTGTTTTTCTTAAGAATAAAATTCATTTTTATGTAAATTTCACTAATACAGAATTTTGGCATAGAAAACTAACTTCTGAATTATTCCTAAATCTGCCAAATTATGCCAAACAATAGTCTGATTCCTCTATTTCCTATGAATGTTCAAGTAGCTTCCCTTAACACACACACACACACACACACACACACACAGAGAGAGAGAGAGAGAGAGAGAGAGAGAGAGAGAGAGAGAGAGACTTCCTTTAAAAGCCTCCTTTTAAAATATTGCTAAATAACCTGTTTCTATTCTTTCTTAATGAATTTCTTCAGGCTTTACTAATGTAAAGTTACCAGTGAAAGCTCCTTTTCTGCTATTTTATGTTTATTTATGTTAAAATAACGTTATCATTTTAGAAAATTCTCGCAGACTAGAATAATACTTATCACCAACAATAAAGCAGAGAGAACTTCTTTTGACTCATACATCCCTAGAATACATTTTATTGTACAAAGGTTTATGCTAAAATAAATGCTAATTTTTTTAGGTTTCTGTGTATTTTGAAAATAATTCAAAACAAGTATTTCAAATCTCATACAAGAGAGAGCACAGCAACTTATCTTTGCTATTCACTAAAGTAGTGATGCCTTTATTCTAGCTTCCACACAATGAATTGAGTCATTAAAGAAAGCGGTGAATCGTTTTTTCACAAAAAACTAAGAAAAGACTTGTCTGGTTTCCTGAACATCAGAGACAAGTTTTCTTATGCAGTATCTGAAACACTTCTGTATAATGTTTAAAGCATGTCCAGATGATATTTGTTGTTGTTGTTGTTGTTGTTGTTACTATTACTATTATTGGTTGTTTGTTGCACAGTCAGCCAATTAGGAATTTTTATTTACCTAGGGATTCTTTCCAAAGGACAAGGAATACACAGATGCGGATGTTTGATGGTGTTAAAGGTGTCATTGCAAGATATACCGAGTATAAGTCGACCCGAATATAAGCCGAGGCACCTAATTTTACCACAAAAAACTGGGAAAACTAATTGACTCGAGTATAAGCCTAGGGTGGGAAATGCAGCAGCTACTGGTAAATTTCAAAAATAAAAATAGATACCAATAAAATTACATTAATTGAGGCATCAGTAGGTTAAATGTTTTTGAATATTTATTTCAAAGAAAAACAGTAAACTAGCTCTGTAAGTGGAAAAGAGAGTCAACAAAACCAATATGGTATCAACAATAACTTTAAAAGTACAAAAACCTTAGCTCAATCAGCAACCAAGCTAAAACACAAGAGTTAAAATCCTTCAAAACTGGATTCCTCCTCCTCATCTGTATGACCACGCATCAGCATATTCCCGGCATGGCATGATCTGCTCACTCGAGTATAAGCCGAGGGGGGCTTTTTCAGCACAAAAAATGTGCTGAAAAACTCAGCTTATACTCGAGTATATACGGTAAACTGTTCTGAACACAGCTGCTTTGTGCAATTCACTGGTGGTGATTTTGTCAATGCTGATGGTATTTGACTAGGAAAAAGCAAATTAAAACAAGGGGCGGGATTCCCTTGAACATATGCACCTTATTTTGCATGTGTGTTGAATAGAACATTGTTTTTTCACTCTATCCCTCCCCAAATAATGATGTAATCAAGGATTAATTGGCACTAGCACAGACATTCACAGCTGCCTGAAAGATGTTAGAGATTCTCTGATATCAACTTTGCATGTCATTACATAGCAAGTCAATTGGATTCTTTCATTATTTGGGTCATTTTTCTCCTTTTCTTTTTTTCTCCCTCTTGCTTTTGCTCTTTCTTTTCCCACTGTGCTCTGATAGGATGAATGAAATGAAAAATACTTCCTGGTTCCTTAGATCATTAGGCAACATTCTCCTTCCAAGTGTTCCACATCCAGGAATAAAGAAAAGGGCTTCTCCTGTGTAGCTTCCAGGCTATGTCATGGACTCCTTAAGGAGGCCCCTTGGGTGACACCCTCCAAGCATTTGATTCTAAATAATTTTAATGACCAACTTTAATTTAGTGTTCATTTCAAATGCACTGCTTTGATGGTTTCAGACTTTGTGATTTTTATTGTAGAAAGAGACTTTGTGTCAGCCCCGAAGCCATTTTGGAGCATCTTCAGGGTTGCCACAGAAAGGCTGGTTGGAGCTGTGGGAAGGGAATGGGGAAATAGAGATCGCTGGGGGATGTGTAGCCAAAATAAAATTATTTCTCTTGGGAACCAAGGACGTTCTCACCAGGTGCTGGGGAGGCGTGGACTGAGGCCACCTGGAATTGGGACTGTGACCTGATTGGACCATTTGATGGACATGTGGCCTGGGGGCAAGAACTTTGAGTTTTCGTTTGAGTGGGGAAAACCTCGGCTCCCTCAGAGTGAGATTTTCACCAGCTGTGCCAATATGACATTCCTAATAAATTCATGCTTTGAGGAAACTCCAGGCCTCAAAGTTTTGCTTGTGTTGGGTCTGTTACTTGGAACCCTGATACTGTGAGTATTGCCATCAATTAAAAATTGTGGGGGGGGGAGGAGAAATCACATCAATAATAAATACAAAATAAATAAAATGTGCCACACATACAGCAAATTATACCTCACTTGAATTCCAGGCAAAATGCTTCTTCCTCCAACCTCCTAAATACTGACCACTTACCTTTCTTTCCCTTTGCAGCATCTTGAAGAGCAGGTATGGCTTGCTGGGAACTTTAACAGACACGAACACACAAACACAGTGTTAGAATACTGAAGTGAAAACTCCCTTTTACAGGTATTTAAGACAGAACATACTTTAACCATTCATTGAATAGCCCCTTTCCCTAGCAAAGTATCAAATAATACCAATATTTATTTCTCCTCATTTTTTATTGTAAACATTCCAGAGTCTTTACTGATAGTGTTGTTGGGCAAATTTACAAGAGACCTCTGAGTGCCTTCCCTCCTTCTCTTTATATAAATCTGCATTCAAAAAGAAATGTAATCTATCCTGCTTAATGTTATGTTGTCTCACAACAATACTCCATCTGCTTAGTGTAGCTAGAATGAAGCCATTATATTCCTCATCAAGTTACAGAATGGAGTAACCTTCAGATTAAGTCTATTCAGCCTTGGAAGAAAAAAATGAGTGAGGTAATTAATCTAAGAACACAAAACAGATTTATTCTGGATTCCAATTTCACAATTAAATAACAACACAGCATTCATAATACATGAAATCTGCACTTTTCAGGGCTACTTCTGAATTATTTAAACAGAAGCTGGTCTAACTAGAAGAGATTTAAAAGGAAAAGGCACATTAAAAACATTCATTCTTTTGTTATGACAAAGGACATGTTACTTTTAATTTGTTTTTTACTTTCTAATAATATGTCATTCAGAAATTTCAAATAGCTCCATCAGGATAAGGTAGAAGCCAAACATTATTTTACTTCTACAACAGCACAGAAAACTGGAATATAAACATTAGCTGTGATTGGCAAAACCTTTGTTTCTTTTTATATTCTATGATGGATATGCAACCCAAATAATGCAGGAATCCTAGGTGGCCATATTTAGGTCATATTTAGGATAAGTCCATGTTATCCTAAGATGTTTCAGAATCCAATCTGGGATGGTCACTGGGGCCAGAGGTTTAGTCTTCCAAGTTTTCGGACTTGTGTTGGAGCCCATCCTCAGGGAATTTCTCTCTAGCAGAGTGTGCACTTTGGACTATTCTATGTGTGGTATTTATATGGTGCCTAGTTGTGTGGCTTTTTAATTATTGATTGGAGTGTTGATGGCTGGCTATTAATTCATTGGCTGTCTTTTCCTTGTGCTGCCAAGCCCTCATCTCCTAAGTTGGTGGTAAATTAGCACTTCTATTGATTGATAAGGGCCCCAGTTTCCAGGTTTCAATCATTTCCCTGGCTCTTTTTGTGCCTGCTTGTCCAACAATCTTAGTAGCTACAAGAGCTGTCCCCCATACTGCTCCTGGCTGTTTCTAATGTAAATTTCAGAAATTTCAATCTGGATTGCAATGGGTTGGCAATGGAGCCAAGTTAGTTTTCAGTCTGGATTATGAGCACCACAAAATTGTCCTTCTCATCCTTGTAGAGAAGGCAAGCTTTACTAGCTGTCTCCTGTATGAATCAATATACTGGGGTGCAACTTTTCTTTTTAGGGATTGGTTTCTTTCTCACCAGTTCCTATGCCTTTCCTTTGCTTTCCAAATTGTTTCTTTCATTATGTGCAAGCTTCACCCACAAATGGTTATTAGTAGTTTTAGCATGAAGCTGTTCAGTTTATTGAATGTACTTTTATTGGTCAATGCCTGAAATAAAGTTTCTGTCTGTTGGACAAGGGATGAGTATTCATAAACAAATACAAAAAAGAACTTGGAAGGACAGCTCTGCAGTTAGCAATTGACTTATATTACCTTAGAATTATGGAATTAGAACGATGAAAGGGTTTACAAGGATTATTAAAATCCTAATTTCTGGGATCCAGCTGTATCAATTCTCTTGACATTACAAATCTCTTCGCGTTGGGTTATATTTCTTCTGGTTTCATCTATTATAAAAGTTCAAAAAACTGCAGGTGTCTGGGAATAGAATTTGGTTGTAGTGGCGCTAATGTAATAATATACAACCCTGTCTAATTTTTCTGCATCATATTCAGTGTTGCATTTTTATTCAGCATGCAATTTGTTTCACAAATATCTTTATGTAATATAATCATCCCTAAATTTAAATAAGGGTACTTTTTGTGCTATGAAATGTAAATGGATGTAATTTGCAAAATGTGATTATTAGAATATGGAAATCAAAAATAGACCAATGAGGTTTACAAAATAGGCTCAAGAAACAGCAGCTTTCAAAATGATGTGTTTAATGTCATGGTCCATAAAAACTTTGAGCGATGAGGCCATGGTCTGCATAAAAGAAAACCTTAGAGATTGTAGATCTATGAGTTTTCTTAAGACTTGTCGTTCAAATCTATCAACAATACTTCTTGAAAACACACATTTGGCAGCATGGTCTCACAGCTACAGCTGTGTTTCTGGAATCTGAAACTGCTTCCAAGCTTTCTTTATGCCTAATTTTATTGTGCCCTCTCAGTAACCCAAAGATTCATTCACACAAAAGGGTAGCCTCATGTAATTTCAGAACTGCATTTTTCTTTAGTTTTTTTTTTCCCTCCTCTTTGCGATTTAGCCTGAGGCAGATAACATTTCGGAAAGAAAAATGTTTCTAAAGCTTTTCCTTATCCTTTTTTTTAAAAATATAGAATAATGTTGCCTAGTGGGTCCTGGAAGATGTACCTTTTCTGTGTTGTAATGCCTGCTCTCTGGAATGGTATCCTCTTCTCCCATGATTTGGATGGGCCTGATCCTGAAGCTCTTTTACAAGCCCATGAAAATGTTCTTCTTGCTCCTTGGTATTGCACGAAATGATTGAATTTGCAATGTGCTGCGGTTGGGATGAGAATTCTGTTTTGGGTGTTTGTGTATTGGTTATGGTTCCTTTTCCAACCGTATCAAAGCCACTGAGAATTGGGTAAATCAAATTTTATTTATTTATTTATTTTGTCCAAAGTTTACAATACAATAGAAATAAGAATAAACGTAAAGTATAATAAATAGGAACTAACAACATGCATATATATTTTTCCTCTAAAACAATTAAATTGAAGTGGGAGTCAGATATCGGGCAGCTTGGAATATGCACATGGGAAATAGAATGCGCACTGCACATTCTCCTAAAAAATGATAATTCATGCAACCAATGGCAACTTTCTAAACCTCCTGCAGTGGAAGTTTGTGGATTCTTTGTCATCTTGTTCTGGGTCAACCATTTTTCCAATGCATCTGAAGGCACGACAAGAAGCAATAGATGGGGAAATAATCAAGGAGAAAATTGACCTAGAATAAGAACCTAGAAAACTGACAGTCTTCTTCTCTTTCCGTGTCTAGATCAAACTTTAAACTGCCAAATGAAGCCACCTTCTTGACTTTGTTGTTGGCATTATCATTATAAGTCATTGCATGTTACAAGTACATTACAAGTACATGTTTCTGGTAGCCAACATACCAGCAGATGGGTTGAGTTCTGCCTCTCTCCACATTCGCATATCTTGTTGCTATCTGCTAAGAGCCTCCACTTGAGATTTCGGTTTTATATTTAGCCTTTCCAACTCTCAACCTATTCAGGGTCCTCCAAGTAGTATAAGGGAGGTGAGATCCTTCAACCATACTCTCCTTTAATGTTATTCCTTGCTCAATAGTCTCCTTCCTTCACCTTTTAATTCAGCTTTGTTCAATGTGGAGGATATTCTCTTGTTTAGTTCTCTTGGCATCTGCTGCTATTTCTCACTTGATCTTAGGTGGGGCAATGCCAGCGAGAGGTTATATTTTCTCAATTGGTATAGGGTTGAGACAACCTATCACTAAGTGTACTGCGTCATTGATGATGATATCAACCTGTTTTGCATCAGAGGTTGTATTCAGCAGGTTCTGACCAGTTCTGGAGAACCGGTAGCAGAAATTTTGAGTAGTTCAGAGAACTGGCAAATGCCACCTCTGATTGGCCTCACCTCCATCTATTCTCTGCCTCCCGAGTCCCAGCTGATCAGCTGGGTCTTCTTTTGTTGTCCTGCACAGGAGAACGGAGCTGGAAAGCAGATTAGTAGGGTGAGGAGGAAATTGGGTTTTGCAATAACTTTCCCCCAGGAGTGAGGAGGGAATGGGGATTTTGCAGAAACCTCCCCCCAGGAGTGGAGAGAGAATGGAGATTTTATAGTATCCTTCCCTGCCACACCCACCAAGCCATGCCCACAGAACCGGTAGTAAAAAAATTTGAATCCCACCACTGTTTTGCATGTACAGATGTGCCCCTCACTGGAGCAGATACTTTGCTGCAGAGAAGCTCAAGGCCAAAGCTGATGTGTGCAATATAGATGGTTGAGTTCCCCATGTGTGTCAGTCCTACCCCAGTCTGATCCCTTAGGAAAGTAAAACACTCAACTCCATTTGGTTGAACTGAAAAGGCACTTTTACTAAGAGGTGCTGATCACAGTAAAGTAGAATTCCCCGGCATCAATACAGAACTAAAACCCCAGGTTTCGCCTAACCCTCCCCGCCCCCATGGTCCATCCATGTGTAGCTAATCTAGCACCGCTGAGATGTTATGAGCTGTGGTGGTGCAGTGGTTAGAATGAAGTACTGCAGGCTACTTCTGCTGATTGCCAGCTGCCAGCAGTTTGGCAATTCGATTCTCACCAGGTCAAGATTGACTCAGCTTTCCATCCTTCCGAGGTGGGTAAAATGAGGGCCCAGATCTTTGGGGACAATATGCTGACTCTGTAAACTGCTTAGAGATGGCTGTAAACTCCATCACTGGAGGCTTTTGAGAATAGACTGAACAATCATGAACAATATGACATTCCTGTGACCAATATTTTGTAGATGAATATTTTGATGGTGCAGATTGATTGTCTGAGATGGCACAGGATCTCCTGCTTGAGCAGATGATTGGACTAGAAGACCTCCAAGGTCCCTTCTAACTGTAATTCTGTTCTTCTTTGTTCTGATGTACATGAAGAATCTTTCTCTTGCAGAAAGAAGGAGGGAATGCAGAGACACAAGTACAATATTTAGTTAAAACCTGTCCTGTCTATGAATATAACATCTTGCTATTAGAAAGACTCTTGGCAAACACGCATAATACTCCATCCTCCTCCTATTTTCCAGACAACAACAACCTTGTGAGGTCAATTGGGCTAAGAGAGAATGACTGGCCCAAAGTCATTGGCCCAGCTGGCTTTCATGCCTAAAAGCAGAATTAGAATTCACATTTTCCTGGCTTCTAGCCTGGTGCATTAACCACTGAACCAAATTTGTTCTTGCAGTAGCCTAACAAAATATGACATTCCTGTGTCCAATATTTTGTAGATGAATATTTTGATGGTGCAGATTGATACAGAGGGAGCTAAATGACATGTCTATATTGCCTTTCTACCAAAGATCCACACACTTCCTTCAAGTTAATGGCACCTAGATATGGGTCTGAGCTGGTAATTACTTGTTTGAAAAGAACTCTATGAATTTTGCCCATTTCGGTGATATAATGAGTCTCTGGAATTTTAACAACCAATTATTGTGTGTTTTGTAGTAGGGAAAGCAGCAGGATTAGGCTGCGTAAATCATGGCCTGTGGACTAAAAAATGTAAGTTAGGCACATGAGTCATGTGAATAAGCAATAAAATTGAAGGTGTTAGTGTGCGATCCCAGTTCGGAAAAGGCTGGCTTTATGCATCTACTTCAGACGTATGTGTTCTTAGCTTCAGCCAGAATGTTGAATTCTGTCTGCACCTCCGATTAAGTGGCTATGTACAAAATTCGCAGGCCTTTAGTGTGGTCCAGAAAAACTGTTCTTCTGTTCTTGGTGTTTTCTTCATTTTCAGCATGAGCATATTTTTCCTGTTCCAAGAAGTCACTGTCCCCAAAGACAGACCATAATTGAAGTATAGTTTGGTTCAGCAGAATGAAATTAATCAAGAGGCCTGCCAGAAAAGAGGAAGTCCTGAGCAGGGATTCACATATAATCCACACAAATATCCTATCTATCGCTCCCACCCTATTTTGATCTAATTCAGTTCTCTATTTCTATTCTCATTATACCTTCTACTTCCTCCTTCCTCCTTCCTCCTCCTCCTCCTCCTCCTCCTCCTCCACTATTTCCATCATCGCTATTTCACTCTCTAGTTTTCCTTGATAAACATTCTCTTGCTGGTTTTTGGCCTCCCACTCTTCCCAGGCATCCTTCACTACTATCTCACCCTGCTTATTCTCCTGCCATAACTACCATTACAAGAGACCAAGATGAGAAGTGCATTTGAGTGCATTTGAGTCTATATGTCAGGGCTGTCAAACTCCCGGCCCACGGGCTGGATGCCTCACACCCACGCCCAGTTAAGTCTGGACTGGTATAAAGGGTCTCCTGCTTGAGCAGAGGGCTGGACTAGAAGACCTCCAAGGTCCCTTCCAACTCTGTTATTCTATTAATTCTGTTTAGCGAAGGGGGAGAAAGTTCCAATACGCCATGTGACACCACCGTGACAACGTGAGTTTGACACTCCTGCTATAGGTTATGCAGCTTCTTGCACAACACAGATTTTCTTTTGAGAGCAATTTTTACATAATTTTCTTTAAAAGGCATGTAAAAGGACTTGATTTGGAGGTTCTCTGGCAAGGCTCCTGAATTATAAAGGGAAAAAGCATCAATCCAAAAGTAAAATCCCGACTGTCAAGAAACATTTTTGCAATGGTGATCTTTCTCCTCCTGGCTTCATATCCAAACATCTAATCAGTGTACTTGAATTGGACTTGAAGTCCACAAACAAAAACATTTTAATCCTTCAGTCATAAGGAATACATCTTTCAAAAGGCTAAACTAATCCTTTCCCTCCCACCCACAGCCCTTTTCTCTTTGTATATCAGCTATCTTGGCAGGTATCTCCCCCTGGGAGGAAAAGCACTCTCAGTAATGACTTTGTGGTTTGATTCTTGACTCTTGTTGAAGTAGAGGAAATAATAAAAATGCAGTTCCAAGTTTACTGGCTGTGTGACCTTGGGCCAGTCAGCCTCTCTCAGCCCTAGGAAGAAGACAATGGTAAGACAATTCTGAAGAACTTTGGCAAGAAAACTGCAGGGATTCATTCAGGCAGTCACCAGGAATCAAGGCAGGCCAATTACAATAACTTTAATTGTAATTTAATAAGAATATATATATTCTTTTTCAGAAAAAAAGGTCAAATGGGGAAGGAAGTGTTTAGAAGAAATCGGAAAGGGTTCAAAAGAGAATTTGGATATTTGATGGAATTTCTATAATAAATTATTATTCTTCCTGTTAACTACTTTGTCACTAATATAATATATATAGTAGACAGGTCAAAGATTTGCAAATAGATTTAGTAGTTTAATTTTTTTGGGATAGCCTGTTTTGCAAGGGGCAAAGAGCAACCAAGATGATTAGGGGACTGGAGACTAAGGCATATGAAGAACAGTTACAGGAACTGGGCATTGCTAGTCTAGTGAAGAGAAGGACCAGGGGAGACATGATAGCAGAGTTCCAATATTTGAGGGGCTGCCACAGAGAGGAAGGAGTCAAGCTATTTTCAAAAGCGCCTGTAGGCCAGACAAGGAATAATGGATGGAAACTGAATAAGGGGAGATTTAACCTGGAAACAAGGAGAAACTTTCTGACAGTGAGAACAATCAACCAATGGAAAAAGCTTGCCTTCGGAAGTTGTGGGAGCTTCCTCACTGGAAGCTTTCGAGAAGAGATTGGACTGCCATTTGTCAGAAATGGTGTAGGGTCTCCCGCTTGGGTGGAGGGTTGGACTAGATGACCTACAAGATCCCTTCCAACTCTGATTATCTGTTATCTGTTATTTGTTAGTGTCATAATAATGTATTAATCATTCTTCGACTATGGTAGATAATATATGTACATATGTTGGCCTTTTTTAATGCACTCTTCTTTCGTAATGTTTTGGGTTTTTTGTTTTTATTTTTTGTGGGGGGGAGTTTTGTATTTTGAATGTTAAGTTTGTCTTGAGTAAAACAAAAATATATGTAAAAATATTCTCTGTGGGACAACTTATGCACGCACAGACACATTTTTTTACACTTGGGAATCTCATTTCCAATATTCAAGCTGTGAGTAGTTCAGTTAGGTAGCTGAAATAGCTGTGCCCGCACTAAAGGGAGAGGAAGCAATTCTCTTTGGTGAGCTGAATGATATGGTTGCTTGCACATTGTAGTGAGAAGGGAGTGACAGAAACATGTCATGTTGCTGGATGTGGTTTTGCGGTAAAAATGTGTGATGGTACACTTCCAAAGGAGAAGAGCAGTCCCCAAGTGTTTTCTGGGCTCAGATCAGCTGATCAGTCAGTAGTTCTTTCCTCGTTTTTTTGTAGAGTCTGAGGTACAATAGAGATACAAGGAAAAGACACCAGCTACTTAAAAATTACTAGCAAATGAATATTCCCTTCATGGTTTCAGGCAACCACATTTATTGCCAGTTTGGGCCACTAGCTCAGCTTTTAATGAAGAGCCTGTAACAGATTTTACTCTCCCAAGTTGGTCACAAGGTCTGAACTGCTCTGGAGTTTTCTAAAAGAAAAAGAAAAAAGAAAATCAATGTTTACAGTATCTAGAGCTAAAAACCAGGACAAAAACAAATGCACAGCCTGAATTAGAACACACACATATATACAAACAAGCCTTCCTTGCTTCATCAGACCAGAAGGCAAGCTCAAGTGAAATCTTTTGATGTTTCTTCTTACACAGATGTTGTGGCCAAGATCTTCCATGGCGATGCAAAACGAAAAGGAATTGAGCGACAGGAAATTGTGGAGACCACAAGTTTCTGATACAGCAGATTGAAGCTACAGTTGACAAAGACAAAACAGAATGGAAGAGATGAAACCTTATGATGAAAATGTAGAAATCTGTGCTCAATAAATATCCACTGAAGGAGCAAATGCACTCCCTGAGGGAGATAGCTCAGAAACACCTACTGGAAAACTTGACGAAATAACAGAATTGGAAGGGACCTTGGAAGTCTTCTAGCCCAAGCTCTTGCTCAAGCAGGAAACCCTATACCATTTCAGGCAAATGGTTGTCCAATCTCTTCTTAAAAACCTTCAGTGTTGGAGCAGCCACAATGTCTGGAGGCAAATTGTTCCATTGATTAATTGTTCTAACTGACAGCAATTTTCTCCTTAGTTCTTGGTTGGTTCTCTCCTTGACTAGTTTCCATCCATTGCTTCTTGTCCTGCTTTCAGGGTACCTTGGAGAATAGGTTGACTCCCTCTTCTTTGTGGCAGCCCCTTAGATATTGGAACACTGCTATCATGCCACACCTAGTCCTTTTGTCGGACTAGTATCCACACTCGCTGTTGCATATTTCTTGGTATCTGGAATAAAGTGAAGATTACGCCAAACTGTGAGTCTTGGCTGCTTTTTCCAGATTGAGAACCAGGAGACCAGAAGCAGCTGAGACCTTTTTTTCATTAAACTAGGCATACCCAATTCCTGCAACCATCCTTTTTATATTTTATCCTTTATTCCCCTAATCATTTTTGTTGCTCTTCTTCTCTGCACTCTTTCTAAAGTCTCAACATCTTTTTTATATTAGCAAGGCAATATAAACTAGTAGAAACATTTCATGTGATCTTGATTCTATCCCTCTGTTAATGCAGCCTAGGAGTGTGTTGTCTTTTTTTGGCCGCTGCAGCCCACTGTTGGCTCATATTTAAGTGATTGTCTACTAAGTCTCCAAGATCCTTCTCACAGTCGCTACTATTGAGCCAAGTATACTCTCTTCTATATCTGTGTGTTTGTTTTTTTCTTGCCTAAATGTAGAACCTTACTTTTCTTACCATTGAATTGCATTTTGTTATTTAGGGCCCAGTGTTCAAGTCTGTGAAGATCCTTTTGTATCTTAAGCCTATCTTCTGGAGCATTGGCTAGTCCTACCAACTTGGTGTCGTCGGCAAACTTCGTAAGTTCCTTTCTATCCCCTCATCTAAATCATTGATGAAGATATTGAAGAGTACTTGGCCTATGACTGAGACTTGGGGTACCCCACGGCATACCTCCTTCCATATAGATGCCGTTCCATTAAGGACTCCATGTACCAACAAAGATATTTTGAAAGGATTGCAGTCCATTATGTGTGGGAAGCTTTTTATTTTCTAAAGGTAAGAGATAGATGATCAATTGCAATGAAAAAAGCAAAAATATCCTTAGCTGTTTTCCGTTTTCTATGTACCCACATGAGGATTGTGTTAATTTACTATCATCATTTGCTACCAGTAACAGAATATTTGTAGCTCAGTGTTGAAATGAGAAGTCCTCGGTGCTCTCTGAGGTCGGCTGTTTTCTTGCAGACATTTTATTACCTGGTTAGGTAACATCTTCAGTACCACAAGGTACTCTCTTTACACACTAGTGATTTGCCTTGTCAGTGTTGATGGGCATATTCTTGGTGTTTCCTTGATTAGGCTGTGGCTTATTGTTGAATTGCCTGAATTGGTAGTTCTTTGATTGGGGTGTTGTTTATGGCTAGGTTGTAACAAGAGACTACCATCTCAGACAAACAATTAAACAGTAAACAGCAGCCTAATCAAGGAAACACCAAGAATGGTCCCACCAATACTGAGAGGCAGTGGTGGGATTCAAAATTTTTTACTACCGGTTCTGTGGGCGTGGCTTGGTGGGTGTGGCAGGGGAAGGATACTGTAAAATCTCCATTCCCACCCTACTCCAGGGGAAGGATACTGTAAAATCCACATTCCCTCCCCACTCCTGAAGGAAGGTTACTGCAAAATCTCCATTCCCTCCCTATCCCACTAATCTGCTTTCCAGCTCCGTTCTCCTGTGCAGAGCAACAAAAGAAGACCCAGCCAATCAGCTGGGACTCGGGAGGCAGAGAATAGATGTGGGCTGGGCCAGTCAGAGGTGGTATTTGCCTGTTGTCCAAACTACTCAAAATTTCTGCTACCAGTTCTCCAGAACTGGTCAGAACCTGCTGAATACCACCTCTAAACTGTATATTTAGAAATGAATGTCAAAAAGACAAAGACCTTGGGCTTAGAAACAAGCTATTATCCAAGTTCTTTAACAGTTACTTCTAAAAATTCTTCTCTACAGGTTATTAGTCAAAAGACCTACTTAAGATTGTATGATTACCAAACCTGTCCGGAAATCAAGCATCAGAAAGGGAAGAAGTCTGTGCTTTTTAAATTAGAGAATAGATGGGGGCGGGGCCAGTCAGAGGTGGTATTTGCCGGTTCTCCGAACTACTCAAAATTTCCGCTACCGGTTCTCCAGAAGTGGTCAGAACCTGCTGAATACCACCTCTGCTGACAGGGCAAACATAAAAACAGAGAGAAAACCCCCTCCTTTTAGTACAACTTCTGGAGAATGAAGTCCTTCAAGTTCTCCATGCTTTCTAACCTCTTACAGCAAAATATGGCCACTTAACCATTCATATAAAAATAAAAAAAATAAAAATCAGAAAATAAAATCAGAAGTGAACCTTAAAGGAAAATCGGAAACAATCATAAAGAATGAAACTGCTGCTGAAGCTTTAAGTTTATTCTTAGAAAATCTTTTGTAGATATGATTAAGAACCCTACTCCTTGTTCTGTAGAACATGAGTGAGAAAATAGTAGTTTACACAGTAAAGATTAGCAGAAACATATTCAAGGAGTATTTACCAGAAACCAGATTTCAACATAAAAGGAATAGAATAAAAGCAGAAAAGGATGTCATATATCCCCTTTCTAATCCCGGTAAATGTTTACTAAGGAATGGTACAGAAATTTATATAATAAGCACTAAATAAACTGACAATTAAATAATTGGTGTGTATTTGGCATTAGCATGGAAGAAACATTACAAAGATTAAAGATAAGCCAAATCTTAAAATACATATATTCCAGATAGCAAAAAGATAATAAGTGGACTATGTTGATGTAAATAAAACTTAAATTGTTAAGTGTATTTTTATGATGTTTTATTGAATGTTAAGTAATAATTATTCATTTACTTGCTTATTTAATAAAATTTTGATGCCATTTACCAGTCCTATATAGGTAGTCCTTGACTTACGACCACAATTGAGCTCAAAATTTTTGTTGCTAAGACATTCGTTAAGTGAGTTTTTTCCCATTTTACAACCTTTCTTGCCACAGTTGTTAGGTGAATGACTGCAGTTGTTAAGTTAGTAACTCGGTTGTTAAGTGAATCTGGCTTCCCCATTGATTTTGCTTGCTCAGAAAGTCGCAAAAGGGAACACATGACTCTTGGATACTGCAACAGTCATAAATATGAGCCAGTTGCCAAGCGTCCAAATTTTGAACATGTCACCTATGCTGGTCATAAGTCACTTATTTCAATGCCATTGTAACTTCAAATGGTCACAAAATGAACTGTTGTAAGTCAAGAATTAACTGTATCTCATGAAGTGGTAAAAAAAAAAATTAAAATATAAACAATGCATTAAAACATTCTTAAATAGTATAAAATAATCTCAGATTAAAGAATGAATTCAATGAGGAACCAAAATAATATCCAGCAGGATGTCCTCAATGTCTAGTGTAGGCATGTCCATCTACATGTTGCTCTACTAGTTCTTTCCCATCCAGATACTAAGCAACTGGATAAAGGAGCCTCATTTCAAGATTGAAATGAAGGTTCCTTGGTGTTCTCTGAGCCTGGTTGTTTTCATGTAGACGTTTCATTACCCAACTAAGTCGCATCATAGAACTGATGATAGCATCTAGTTTGGTAATGAAAGGTCTTCAATAAAACAACCAAGCTCAAAGAGCACCCAGAATCCCTCACTAACCAACCCTGAGGATGCTTAGTATTCTTAAGATCAATTGAGATCAGTTATGAATTGCTGCCAGCTGAAGTTATTAGAGAGACAGAGGATTGAATAAGAATTGTTTCATAGCATTTAACTGTTCCGATTATCTTACTATGGAGTTTTGGATATATCCTGCCCCACCTCTGCTATTAAAAGGAGAATTTTAAGTTAGGCTAATCTCACCTCTCTGGGCCTTCCCATTTTCTCTCTTCTTTTCTGTCCTTCAGACTAAAGGTCAAAACTTAAGTTTCTGAGATTTTGAACAACAGGACCTAACTACGGTAGTTGTTTTCTTTCTTCTTCTCATCCAAAGCAAGACATAGGAAGAATGGATCCCACATGATTTGCTTCTTAGTTTTTGAAAGTGAAGGAATATATTTTCACAATTAATTCAGCCTATTTTGCTGGTCTTATGGATCCCCATTAACTCATACCAATCAATTCCAATGTACTTCAGTATGACATCAAGTATGCATAGTATTTGTGTGTTTTTAAAGAAAATGGGAGAGAGGATAAAAAACAAACGAGCTCATTCTACCCTCCTCAGTTAATCTGCCATATACTGCATAATCAGATTCTCTGCATGCTCAACCACCACCAGAAAAGTCTCCACATATTGATCTCCAGAAGTCTTATCTGCATAAAAGCAGACATGGGCGATTGAGCTCCATGTGTTAGCATCATCCCAGCAGGAGTGTTTTCCTATATTTATTAAATATAATAAATTTTCCCTCTAGTAGGGAAGTATTTCCACTGCAAATTGTGGATACCCTAGAAATGTGTCAACTAATGGCGGGACAGCATAGGGACTATTCAAGGAGCTCAGCAACTATGCTAACAACTGCCATAATATCTCCAAAACCTGAAAGAGTTCACAGCAAGCTGACTGCCTTATGTATGCATCAGTTTCCTTCCTCCAGTGGAATGAACATCCATAATGAACTCACTAGAATGAATGAGAAGCAACTTCCTTAAAGGTCCATTCTTTTTTTCCCCTCATGCCTGGACATTCCTTCTCTAGGGCAAATTGTGACATTGGTGTTCCTTGTCAGTCTTGAGGGAGCTCTTGAGGGAGCTCTTGAGCCTAATTGGACCTACCACCTTTTGATTGTTCACTGATCCCTTTTCTCTGGATTCCTGTTTCTCTTCCTTGAAAGAAAAAGCAAACAAAGGGAAGTTGCTAGTCTTCTAAAGCCATCTAATCTCTACCAATGACCTTCAATATTAGCAGAGAATTGCATTTAAGAGCTGAGCTCTCTCTTGGCATGGGGTTTTCCCCTCTTAGCTTGTAAATAGTAAACAGTATATGCGATGATTGTATATTTCTCTGCCATGCAATGAAAGAGAAGATCACGGAAAGGAGAAAGCAACTTGAATAGGCACAAGAAGAAAAGATGTATGGAATGTTATGAATTTTAGAACAAAAGAGGATAGATGTTGCAAAACACAGTGCTGTAAAATGCTCCCTCTAATATCCCTGCTCGGTTGACTAATGAATGCAACTTCTGACCGTGTAATGGTAGCCAGATTAGGTCAGAAGGCCAATCTGGTATTTAGTCTAGAGGCAGGGGTGAGTGCATTGGGAGGAGTTGATGTGAGATGGCCATTGAGAGTCCACTTTTCTCACTAGGAAATATCTCTCCTATGGCCTCTATCTTCAATTGGGACAAATGAGTAGACTGATGCCATTAAGGCGCAGGACCAACTTAATGCCACCAACTGCATCTTGACTGAGCTGGCAAAAAGTGCTGGTCTTGGGAATGATGTTAAAATTCATGCTGAGCCTGAGATGAGCAGCTTTATCTCCATGGGGGCAGGTCTGCCTAGTTAGCTACTGATCTAATCTATAAAGCAAGGCATAACTTGATTTAGAATTTGTCTCAAGAGATGCAATATATTCTGTGGATATAGACCGCCTATATGTGATTCGGCTATGTGGTCTATGATCACAATTTATTTATTTATTCATTTATTTACTTATCTATTTATTTATTTATTTAGCATTTTTGTCATACAATGTTGGGGAAATCTACATGTTAAACGCAATGCATCCAGGCTTGTCAGAACTGCAATCAAGATTTGATTTGACTTGATTATGTGAGGTGGAATTTGGAACAGTGGTTATGCCGTACTTCCACTCTTATTGGCAGCCTACACTAGTTCCTAGGCAGCCAAGGCACCATCTTATCACCAACATGATTTAATGTCTGTAAGAAGATGCTTATGCGGTCATCAAGGATTTGAAATTAGATGCCGAAAGGATGCTGAAGGTACCCAGCATTGTTTTGCTTTAATTTCTGAATCCAAATAATCTATGCCAGGGATGTCAAACTCAATTTCACTGAGGGCCACATCAGGGTTGTGTTTGACCTCAGGGAGGTGCGTGGCTGGGCTGGGCATGGCCAGCTTGACGTCACCCGTGTTGGAAGCACTTGTGATGGCTGGAATGCTCTGCCAGCAAAAATGGGCTCCTGAGCTCTTCTTTTTGATTGTGATGGCCTCCTGCAAAACTCTGCCAGCAAAAATGGAGCTTGAGAAGGCTGTGTGAGCAGCATAGGGACTATAAGACCCTCGTGAGCTCCATTTTTGTTGGCAGGGGCTCCTGAGGCCAGTCCTTCACTGTTTCCAGGGTGGCCCCATGGGCCAGATTGAAGCACCCTACGGGGCCGCCAGCCCATGGGCATTGATCTATGCAAAAGCAAAGCCAGAGCTTAACAATAATTGTAGACTAGACAAGGATGATTAATGAGAAGGTGAATAATGGAGCAAAGAACAATTGAAGAAAAAATGTTCAGAAATATTTACATTTTTTCATCTGCACTCATTCTCTTTTTTCTTACTGTTTTTTTCCTACTAGTTGAACGCTATTCAGGATTTCTGTGCTGTTGGGACTATTTTCAGCCAATTAGCTGGAGACATTCCATTCTCCCTGCAGTTTATTTTTTAAAACTGATTAACGTTGTGTCCTCATTGCATTTTCTTTTGCAAATTTTGGAGCTTCCTGAAATCTGTTGCTATCTCCTGCATGTGTTAGGCTACATAAAGATTGGCACTCTTGTGTATTACTTGCGATTAGACGAAAGTTAAACTACTTTCTGCTGGAATTTGGTATGGTGGTTGTGGTACAGGGCACAGATTCTTGGTGAGGTTTCTTCCAGTAGCAGTGAAATATGTAATGGCTTTAAATAATAGGAAAAGGAAAGTTTAAAGAACACTCAACATTGTGTGGATTTGATCTTGAAATCTGAAGCCAACTGGTTGCTAATAAGATTCCCATCTATATGTTTGTTATCATTACAATAGGTAATACTAGACTCTGCATGTGGGTATAACAGTATGCATGCACATGCACACCTACACACTCACTCACACACCTCTGAGGATCTTCCTATTATTACCAGGAAAAGCATGTGATAGAATTCGCAACAGTTAAACATAATGAAGAGAAATGCTACAGGCCTGGTGCATTTTCAGAACTGCTGTTTTATGTTCTCAACAATATAAAGCTTTTGCAAACCAGCTGTATCTGATAGAAGAAGAACAAAGGCATTTGTCTCCTATGAAAAAGGGTTGTCTATTTAATTTCTCCGTAGTGACCTGCTGGTAATAAAGGACATTCTTTTCAAGGGTAGAAGGAAGGATCACTCATTGAATTAGATAACACTCGGCAGCCTCTCTCATCTAAGATGGTACATTTACTTAAGAAGGATCTAACCGTTTAATAGCAATATATACAATACTAGACAAACTCTCTTGTGTTCATTAATCACTTCAGCCATCAAAGGCCTATCTACTGCTCTGTGTTACAGCTCATCCCATTTGGATGCTTGAAAAGCCGCATTCAAACATGTGGAAGATTCTGTTTATAGTCAGCAGGATTGTCCATTGATAGCTAATTATTTTCAGATGGAATTTCAACTGTGCACAATTTTTGCAAAGCTAGCAATGATGTTTTCAGGAAAATAGATTAAACAGGAAACACATGCACACACATGCACAAAAATGTGTGTGGTTTTTCTACCCAGATCATTTTCTTTTCTGACCTTTCATTATAGAAGTCCCTGACCTTGATCATATTTGGTTGTCACTGTAAACTAATTCATAAATACTACATAATGATTTAGTGGTATATGAATGGATTGTGTGGAACTGTACAAAGGCTTCAGTTTAGTTGCTCTGTCCCCCTCTTTTTCCCCCCTGTTATCAGAAATAAGGATTTCAATTGATTTCATTTCATTGGGTACAGTTCTTAGCTAATTGTTATGACGAAAACATAATTCTGATCTATGATAGGAATGGGCAGCTGAATTGTCCAAAATTGTTTATAAGTACTGGTAATGGGGAATAATTTCCTATGAGTGATATGTTTTAGATAGATACAGATATGTAAATAGCATGATTTTTAAGCCATTTTTGAGCTGTACTCCATCTGATCACAAGGCAACTAAGAATCTCCTAAGGCAGGGGTCTCCAAACTTTAAGACTTCAACTCCCAGAATTTCTGATGCTGGCTGTCCTAAGGAATATTTTGAGGGAGATATTTTTTCAGAGCTCCAAACAATACACATTTCTCATTTTATACACAATCCTACTTTTGAACTAAAGTAACCCAACAAGCACAGTTGAAAATTAAAAACAGCTTTCCAAGCTCTACTTTTCAAAACCTTTGGAAAAGGGGAAAAAATCCCAGTTCCATCTATCTAGTATGATTACCTGTCCCTCCTGATCCATTTCACACCTCGGCCATAAAGATATCATTGCGCCTGTCTCCAAAAAACCCACCCACCAATAAATGAATAAAACTCTTTCTTCCAATAGTAGAGTGACTTTGCTTATTCCTAAGTGAGCAAACTAATTAAAATATGAAAGTGACTGGCATGCCTCTTTTCTCTTTACATAATAGAAACACAAAATAGAAATTAGAAATATCATTTTAATTGAAACACAATAGATTGAATCTCTCTATTTCAAGATTATGTGACATCACTGTTCGGTTTGGTGGCAGCAGTACCTCAGATAGAAAGTCCATACAGAGAGTGGTAAGGACAGCCGAGAAGACTATAAGAAGTTCCTGTTATTCATGATACTCCTTATAAGCGCCCTGTGATTAAAGTACAACGCATTGTCAAAGAACTCACACACGAGCTTCTGCTGCTCCCCTCTGGGAGGAGGTTTTGAAGTATTTCTAGCAGGACTTCCAGATTCTGTAACAGCTTAATGTCATCTGTCTGGTAAACTCGCAAGATTTGTTTCTCTTGCCATGTACAAGTATACATCTGAACTAGACTGTGTAGTTTCTCTGTGTCATATAATATATGTGGATACATGCATAATTTTGTATGTATGTATTTATTTATTTAGCTTGTCATGTTTCTGTTTATATTGGAGGTGGAGACACTTTGAGAACTGTATGCAACATAATTTCATTTTGATGTATGTCAATCAGTGTAAATTCAAAGTGACAATAAAGTATTCTATTCTATTCTATCTGATTCATTTGGCTTGTGCAATACATTAGCCTATGTTGGCTAAATGGGATCAGACAGTTTGCTGTTCAACATGTCTAGGGAACCCATGCTATTTAGTGTGTTAACTCAGGTTTCAGGGTGTAACATGTACTAAACCACCTGCTGGATAGCTCTAATAGTAGATTTACTATTAAGTAGTATTGGAACATTTATGATGCAAAATAGTTTGAACCCTCCAAAATGCTGGACCATGGCAACATTTAAGCATTCTTAATTTATGGGGTTTTGCCTATCTAAATTTGCAGTCCTATGTTCACACACCCTTGGGAATAAGGCTATTGAACGCAGAGCCACGTATCTTTGAGTAAATATGAATACAATTTGACCCCACATCCTTTGTCCCAGAGAAAGTTCTAAATCATTCTGAACCCAACAGATAAACAATGGAGATTAAATGTGAGTCAATATGTATAAGATGACATAAGATAGTATAAGATAGTTACCGTTATACTGAATGAATATTTATTTATTATAGTATCGACGGAGATTCTCAGACATTCAGGTCATGGCTGTTTTCAGAAGGCAACTGAACTTCCTTTGTTTTTCCTTGAAGATGTTTCACTTTTCCTCCAAGTTCCTCAGTTCTTCAATTCTGACTGATGAACTGAAAAAGATTCTTGGATGAGAAATAAAACATCTACAAGGAAAAACCAAGAAAGTCCAATTGCCTCTTGAAAAAGCACTTGGGTTATGTATATCTTTTTGGTTTCATATTTTATGAAATGAAATGTTTTGTATTCTGTATGTGTGTGTGTGTGTGTGTGTGTGTGTGTGTGTGTGTGTGTGTGTGTGTGTGTGTGTGTTGTGTGTGTGTGTATTGTTTAATAAAGTTTATTTTTAAAATTTCAAAAAAAGAAAGAAAAAAAAGTGCTTTTTTATGGTAGTTAAATCAGGACTCCTACCTAGCACAAATGGTAGCAAACTTAATATTCCCATTGAGATGCAGCGCTTAAGTGCATGTAACTTAGTATTATGTTTCCTTGTCTGTTTTGGTCTAAAGAGTTTCCCCCCCTCTCTTAACATATTTTCTGCTTTATTCAAAGACTGCAATCTATTCCTATTTCCCCAAGCTGTCTTTAAGCCAAAACTGACTGATTACCATTTGCCCCTAAAACAGTTTTTGTGCTGTCCATAGCTCAGAAGAAAAAAACCTACAGTCTTTGTGATATGCCCCATATTCCCTGCTGATCTTTTGGAGGCAACAGCAATATCTCTTAAAAGTGGGGCGTGGAATGAATAGAAGGCCAAAGAAAAGATAGCGAGGCAGAGTAGAAAGGATCCTGTCTGGAAAACAGACAGCTATCAGGCAACTGGGCTGTCTGGCTATGAGATAACAAGGTTTTGCAGTGTCTGTGTGAGGTGGAGGTAAAGTTAGTCCTTTACTATAGCAAATGCTTTCCTCAGTGACTCATTCCTTAACTATCCAAATAAGTCCAAGAGGGTGCCCTGTGTTTGCATTTGTACTTTCTCTCCCCTGCTGTGAATTTATAACCTTTAAAAGCAGCAGTTAGTTCCATCCAAGCAAACTTTGAAAATAAAAATTAAGCCTGGGATCTCAGCCGGCCTTCCTCCTCCCCTCTTCCCCCCCTCCCTCCACCAATTTAGTTTCTTGGCTCCAGTGCAAGGCCATCTTGCGGCCATCTTGATCTGCAAGAAAACATGATCCTTTTGCTTATCTCTTCACGGTTGCTTAGATTTTTTTTTTCTCCAGTAGTTGAAAAGAAAACGAAGAAGGGGGGGGGGATTCAAAAGGAAGGCAGAACAAACAGATGGATAAGAAGTGAAAAACTTCCTCTCTCTACCTCTGTACATTTGGAGCATGATATCTAGAGAAGAAAGATTTTTTTCTGATAGTCAAAAAGGCTTTGGTGCTCTTGAAATAAAGTATTCTAGGAAACCAACTTTTAAAAAATGTGATATTTGAAGTGTACTCATGTCCACTGACCCATGGGCACATGTACATTTCCAGCAACTGGAACTAATCACAGCTCTTTGCCAAATATTCAATGGCAAAGCAGCACCAAGTTTACATGATTCTGAAAAGACTGAAGAAATTGCCAATCCACAGACATTTTTTTCAAAGAGCAAGAGAAAGACATTCACAGACTATAGGTATAACCTAAACACATTCCCTTAAAAATCATGCACAGATACTGTACAATTACTTTATTTTCATTATTAATTGTATACCACCCAGAGTCTTTCTGTCAGAGAGATGGGTGTTTCTTAAATATGATGAATAAATAAAAAGAAATAAATTATCAGAGTATCTTCTGGTGAGAAATCTTCACTATGTAAAGGATGGTGTGCTTGTAAGTTTCACAAAGCACCAAACTAACTTGGGTGAAAAACACATTTCTGCAACTGGGTATTAGACATTCATTTCTAAATGTGCAATCAATGAAAAGACTTCCTTGATGGAATTATGGAATGTTTATTTTCTAATTGATATGCTTATTCTGAGCACAATTAGCTGTAGATGAAATCCCTCCAGCAGCCGCATTATGAAGAGAGGAAGTTTTGACAAGACCGAACAAAAGAAAGAGTATGCTGGGTAGATCCTGGCTCTAATTCAACCTTCATCCACGGTAACTCATGGACGATTTGAGACCAGTCATTCTCTCTTTGCTGAAATATCTCACAGAGTTTTGAAAGGAAAAAATGGGTAGAGAGAATAATTACTAGGCCAGCCTTGAGTTCCTAATGGAAAAAATACGTTTTCAATTGAACTAACAAACAAATATATAACTTAGGGCTAGAGTCTTGATGAAGTCCAGTCTTCAGAATTTGTAATTCAGTGTTGTAAATGTACTTAGAAATTAGCCTTGTCAATAATATTTCTTCCAATCAAACAGGTGCAGATTTACAGCTAAGGCATCTACACATCTGAGGATATATGGTTAAAATGTGGAGATCTCTAGAGACGTTTGTCCACTTACCCCAAACCACAATAGAAACTTCTCCTTATCTTATCTCCAGTCCAAGTGTTAATGGGCATGACTTAAATCAGCTTGGTGTTCTAAGCTGTACTTGTACAAAAATAGTGTTTCCCCCTTCAAGCCAACAATATCCCAAGGCAACTGCCCATTACTTCAGAGATAAAAATCAGGTGATCGGTCCTGGGTGGGATCTGAGGGTGGTTTCAGGCTTATGCAGGCTTGATCTCTACCCTCTGGTCCCTGGACAGTCTGTTCCATAGTAAACTGAGCAGGGCCAGACTAAGAGACCATCAAAACTGCACAATAAGGCTAGACTGCCCAGTTAGCAGGACTGTTAATTCTTTAACTCAATGACTCCTACAATTTAATGCAGTGTAAAGAACAACCACCACCCAAGACATGGCGTATCAGTGGAACAGTATTAATAGGCTATCACCTACCGCTATCTTCTGAAGAGATATTTGGAAGGTGGGATGTGTTGCCTATATAAAAAAGGCGAATGAGAGAGAGAGAAATGGATTTAGACATAAGGAAAACAGCTGCTTGTGTCCCAAAGGTGCTTTTTCAAAAGGCAACTGGACTTCCTTTGTTTTTCCTTTTCATCCAAGAAACTTCTTCAGTTCTGAACTGATGAGAAAGAAGTGAAACGTCTTCAAGGGTACACAAAGAACAGTTACAGGAACTGAGCATGGCTAGTCTAGTGAAGAGAAGGACCAGGGGAGACATGACAACAGTGTTCCAATATTTGAGGGACTGCCACAGAGAGGAGGGGGTCAAGCTATTTTCTAAAGCACCTGTAGGCCAGACAAGGAATAAAATGGATGGAAACTGAACAAGGAGAGATTTAACCTGGAAATAAGGAGAAACTTTCTGACAGTGAGAACAATCAAGCAATGGAACACCTTGCCCTCAGAAGTTGTGGGAGTGCCATCAGTTGAGATTTTCAAGAAGAGATTAGACTGCCATTTGTCAGAAATGGTGTAGGGTCTCTCGTTTGGGCAGGGGGTTGGACTAGATGACCTACAATGTCCCTTCCAACTCTATTATCTGTGAAAGTCCAGTTGCCTTTTGAAAAAAGCTCCTTTGGAATGACCATGACCTGGATGATTGAGAATCTCCATAGACATTTAGCTGCTTGTTTCCAAACCCCCTTAATGACTCTGCTTGGGCTTTTTTTATCCCTACCAAGTTCAGCTTGGGGTTTGATTGAATGGAATCCAAGAGAAGAGGTAAGGGAAGCAGCCTAAAATGATAGACCTACCACATTTCTGCGCCAGTAGTAGGACTGGTTTTGGGTAGAAGAAGAAGGATGTAAATGCCCCAAATAACAACTGCTTGTTTTGGTAAACAGTCATATCAGAGGAAATAGGCAGGAAGATCCCACAGGAGTAAAGTTTTTTTTTTTAAAAAAAGAAGTCAATATGGCAACTGCAACCGTGCTATCAAAGCCCCCTCCTTTTTTACATGTATGATAGGCATTGCATGTATCAAGCCATACATTTTACATGTGTCATGTGTATTAATATATGCATTTTATATGTATTACATGTATCATCAACACATTTACATGTGTTTACGTGTATCATGTATTAAAAAGGGGACAAGTCTCAACAACCTGGTAGACATGCCAGGTCATTTGCAACTAATTTGGATTATTAAATAAAAATAATTTAATATTAAATTATCCAAATGACAGATGTTGGATGGGCGTGTCAAATTATTCGTCTTTCAATTTCCAAACATTAGGGGTGTTCAACAGTTGTGACATGCCTTGGGAATTGTAAAGATATTTTGGTGACTTTAATATAATTTAAAGGGGGCATGCATAAGCGCACCAACGTGCCTACTGTTCCTGTCTTACTGTCCCGATTTATCTGTATTGTTCCTGTTTATGTTTACACCTATCTTGTACATGTTTGACAAACAGACAAATAAATAAATAAACAAATAAAATAATTTAGATGTGCTTGGTAAGTAACTACATAAATGTCATCACTTTTTGACATTTTGCTTGTTCTGTTTCATCATATTCTACCAGCTTGTCTTACCAAGTTTGTTGTTGTCTCCAGCATGTGCAGACAATGCACACAATCTATTTGGGTCCCCAGCATGTGCACACGATCTATTTTGGTGCACCTAAGCTAGAACTTTTTTTGATTCTATGATTTAAGACTTTCATCCACTGTCCGAAATCAACTGTCTTCTGTATGCAAAAGTAGGAGAGAAAGCCATCTTGCCCCTTGTTTTAGGAAATGAAATATTTTGGGTTGATCCAGAAGAAAAGACCAATGAGTCATTAAAATTAGGGCTGTGAGTGTTTTGATGAGCTGACTTATTCAGTGATGTCTTTATTTTATTTTTCTCCAGGCTGACTGGAAGATATAGAATTAGTTTAATGGTAATAGAGTGTTGTGCTCAGGTTATTTCAGAGCCTTTTTTCTGAATCATTTCTGAATATATGTGACTGTATGAAATGTATCTACCTGTTTTCAGCCTTCAACAAAGTCCACCATACCAATATGGCTTTTAACAACCTTCCAGCAAACCTATGTCAAGAAAATCAACATACTCCACAACAGGACTGGACAAACCCTTGATTAGGTTTGGAAATGTTGATCGGTGTTTACATTTCCTAAGCATTTAGCCCTTACTTTCTGAGGGCTGTATACATTTGCTGGCCCCTTTGCTCCAAGTAAAAGCCTGATGTATTGTACACATTCTTTGTTGTATTCAGAGAGCTGAGGCTCCCACAACATGTAGCCAGCTGTCTCACAATCAGTTTGGAGACTCAGCTGCTTTGCAAGCCAGCAGAAAAGCTGCCTTTAAGCTCTTGAGGGCCAACTGCTGCCTTGCATTATTGGAATTCTTCCATGGAGTCCTTTGCACAATCAAGAGTGTGTACAGATAATCCTCATGTTCTTCCTCTTCCACATCATCAGTAGCCAAACCGTATGGCTCCTGCCTCCTCAGTCTTTTATTTGAATTCAAAACAAATTGTTAAACAAGCAAAGAAAAATTGTTATGCTTCTATGTTACACTAAACAGCAACTTTTCCCTGATATAAAATAGGGAACAAAATAATAGCAATGGTGGTATTATTACTTAAAAAAATACATAAAAAGAAGTAAAATAAAACAGATACGAAAATAGCAAAATAACATGCAAATAATATAGCAGAGTCAGCCTCACAAGCTTAAATTCTGATTCTGGCTGAAAGATGCCACAGAATGAAATAGACCAGCCTCTATTATCAAAGAGTATTACAGGCAGGAAGCCACCACCAAGAAGGTCCTTTCTTGACTCTCAGATGCTTTAGGTCTGTGATGGTGAACCTATCATATGCGTGCCAGAGGTGGCACGCAGCCCCCTCTCTGGTGGCACGTGAGCCGTCTCCCTAGTTCACCTCCGACATGCATGAACATGCGCCTCCCACCAACCAACGGCCTTCTGGTCTCTGCCGTGCATGCGTGGGGGTGTGTGAGCGCAAGCTCAGAAGCGTGGTGAGTGCAAGGATATGCGCACATGCATGGGGGTGTGGCACATGCGGGGAGTCATACACAGGGGTACATGCATGGGGCAGTGCATCACATTTTGGGGGTTTGGGTCAGGGGTGGGATTCAAATTTTTTAACAACCGGTTCTGTGGATGTGGCTTAGTCAGTGGGCGTGGCTTGGTGGTCATGTGACTCGGTGGACATGACTTGTGGTCATGTTATTGGTTGGGCGTGGCCAACTCAATTTCACTCACATTGAGGCACGCATCTCCTCGTCTGGCCTTTCATGACTGTGGGGATGCTGCAACAGTCATAAGTGTGAAAAATGGTCATAAGTCACTTTTTTCAGTGCCATTGTAATTTTGAATGGTCACTCCACACAAGCAAAGTACCAGCAAAGGAGGGGGAAAAAACCTCCAGAGAAGTTCCTGAGACAAGAAGTCTAGTCCTGCCAAGAATGTAATTAGGGTTAACAGAGAGGCAGTTTCTGTAAGCAACACCAGAATGTTTCCTTCCTGCCTTCCTTACAGGATTAGGCCAGTAATTTCTTCTAACAACCGGTTCTCCAAACTGCTTAGAATGTTAACAACCGGTTCTAGCGAATAGGTGCGAACTGGTAGAATCCCACCCCTGGTTTGGGTGCACATGCACGCATTTGCACACAGGCTTTGCGCACTCGGTCCAGAAAAGGTTAGTCATCACTGCTCTGGGTCATGACTGTCAAACTCACAGCCCATGGGCAGAATGTGTCATGTGCTGGCCATACCCACTCCTAGTTTAGCAAAGGGGGGAAGGTCACAATATGTCATATGACAACGTTGTGACGACGCGAGTTTGACACCCCTGCTCTAGGTACATAATAGTTTGAACAGAGAAAGCTCTTGGAAAAAAATTGATAGTTGTAAGTGAAAATGGACTGACAGTATCATTAGTTCCCTGTGAGATTTCTAGTCTTTAACATCCTTCTGGTAGTAATAAATTTTAAATATTTTTCAAAGGCACTTGTTTCCAAATGTGGTTTTCTTAAACAGATGAGGTCTCAAACTGTAAAGGTAACAAATCACAAGAATTCTTCATCTTCTGCTTAGAGAAGTTTTCCCTGATTTGGCACACGCTAAATGAATTGGGCTTCAATTATCATAATACCTAAGTAGACTGGGGAATTGAAGTCCCTAACATCTGGAAATCACCACTGGGATGAGTTATAATTATCAGTAAGCCCCTGGGAGAATCATAAAGGAAAAGATTAGAATTGTTCCAACTTTTTTGTGTTTTTTTTTAAGTGGAGATAATTAGATAGTTTATTTCATCCTGTTTCACTTGTTCTGTCATTAAATGCTGAATGAAGGTCTGCATCTCCTTTCAAATCTGCTCAAAATATGCTTTGCATAGCCAAGTAGTACTCCAGGATCCCCTGAAGTAGAACAATCATTCAGAAAAATACTACTGGGTTCCTATTTTGTTTGTGCAAATCAAAAACAAACCCTTGCTGCAACTAAAAAGAAAAAAAAAAGACCTATACATTTATTTTTTGCACTCAGAGATTATGGAGCTGATGCAAGACTATGAAGAACAATGTGTTAGACTCAGCAGGAATAGTATTAAGTGGGGCTAAGAGGAAGCATGATGAACATATTGGTTTAGTCTGCTGAAAATGAAATACTGGGGAGGAAGCAGTATTGTGTGGGGAAAAAATAGAGAAAGATAAGGTGGCTTTTCAGGAAGACCTACTGTATACCTCTGACTTCTCTGCTTGTTCATAAATTGTTCTAAGTAGCAACAAGAGAAAATTCTTGGGATTTGAAGGCTTATAATGTGGCAAAAAGGATTGGTGGTAAGTAGTGATGTAACTGAATGGGAAATAGACTGAAATCTATAAGTTAGGGCCATGAGATACCTAAAAGGAAGAAGGGGCATAAATACATGATATAAATGTGCTCTTCATTACATTTACAGTTTGGTATGCCACATCGCAATAGCTTGCTAGTTTATATACTAGTATAAATGCCATTTTACTATCATCAGCTCCTACTGTGGTCCATACAAGTCATTTAGCTGGCTCAGTATAGTTAGAACTAGTAGTGAAATATCTTCCAAGATGAGGTCCCCCTCTGATCAAAATTCAGTGGAACTGCCTGTCCATTCACTTAGGAGAGCCAAGGGACAATAGTGTAATTGCAAAAAAGGTGATTAGCATTGCCAGCCCAGAAACATTAAGCACAAGGTGGGCACTACAATATAATCCACTGCACAAAGAGCTGAGGAGGAAGAAGTAATACCCTCACAGACAGAAACACACATACTGTAGAAATTCATCTCTGAATTGACCATACCTCCTGCTGTTTGGCTTGTCCTATTATCCAACGCACCTGAAGGCAGGACAAGAACCTGAGTTCTGATCAACTACAGGTTACCTAGACAATAGTGGACAGTGGCATTCTAGGCTGAAAGGAATGATTGAAATAGAAGAAGGCAGTTTCTCATATTCCTAATTTAACTGGTGAAAGGATTAGATCCAAATCAGAGATGAATATGAAGATTCATCTGAAGATGATTGGGAAGTGGAATAGACCTGGAAGTCAGAGGAGGGGTTTTATTCCTGAACTGTCCTCGCTAAAAACAAATGTGTTCTACACAAAATTTTAGATTAATGTTTATCTCAAAATAATAACTCCAGTGGCTGATTTCTTCATATTAAACATGCAAAGAAGAATCAGAAGAAACCAAACATTTGTTCTTCCTTTCACCATCTTAGCTGCATAGTCTGATATCTCTGTAAGTATGGAATACTAGCTCAAGTTCCCCTTTCCAACTTTCCACATTATTTTATCTTCTAGGGATCATCCACATAGTCCATTTGTGGCTTTCTTCACATGCTTTGATTATTGTCAACAACACACTGTGTAACTAAGGGGATATCTATACTCCTCTTACAAGTGTAGTACATCAATCATTCCTGAAAAGTATGACATTGTTATCCTCTACTCACACCAGCTCTATGTGAATATAACCAGGGGTGGGATTCTACCAGTTCGTACCTATTCGCTAGAATCGGTTGTTAACATTCTAACCAGTTCGGAGAACCAGTTGTTAGAAGAAATTACTGGCCTAATCCTGTAAGGAAGGCAGAAAGGAAACATTCTGGTGTTGCTTACAGAAACTGCCTCTCTGTTAACCCTTATTACATTCTTGGCAGAACTAGACTTCCTGTCTCAGGAATGTCTCTGGAGGTTTTTCCCCTCCTTTGCTGGTACTTTGCTTGTGTGGAGTGACCCTTCAAAGTTACAATGGCACTGAAAAAAGTGACTTATGACCAATTTTCACACTTACGACTGTTGCAGCATCCCCACAGTCATGAAAGGCCAGACGAGGAGATGCATGCCTCAATGTGAGTGATATTGAGTTGGCCACGCCCAGCCAATAACATGACCACAAGCCATGTCCACCCAGTCACATGACCACCAAGCCATGCCCACCGACTAAGCCATGCCCACAGAACTGGTTGTTAAAAAATTTGAATCCCACCCCTGAATATAACCTTCATTCATGTTTTCCACTTCCATGTTGATGGCAGTATTTTCCAGCTGTTGGCAGCTAAAACATTAATGCCCAGTGTGCCCACTGTGAACTGCAGTTTGCAGTTTGATCAGCTACTGCACTGATGCAGGAATGCCTTCTACATTGGTCTGTAATCTCTGCTCCAGTACTACTACCAGTGCTGTGATAGCACTGTGATTTTCACATTGAAGTGTATCTGTGGTTTAAAACTTGGCAAAAATGCATTATTGTTGTTACTGAGTGGGGTGCAGTAGGGTGAAATAATGAATTATTATTACGTGGTAAATGGTGCACCAGTGAATGTGAGAAGAATGGAATGGAATGGAATAGAATGGAATGGAATGGAATGGAATGGAATGGAATAGAATAGAATAGAATAGAATAGAATAGAATAGAATAGAATAGAATAGAATAGAATAGAATAGAATAGAATAGAATAGAATAGAATAGAACTAGGTCATAAAAAACTTTATTGGAGATTTTGAAGTATAATGTTCTCTATACCACTCAAGTTTTTAGAACTGGTACTCTATTGAGAGATTCTTGTAACAGAAGATACAACATACCTTATGGCAAAATGCAAGAATGAAAAAAAAGTTGTAATGTATTGTGCCTACATATACTGTATGTAGATTTTAAGCTTCAACCTTTTAATATATGTTTAATTAACATCATGAGAATCAATGCTGAGTAAGCCCATCCAGAAAGGAAAACAGGAATTGGGGAGCTTCCCTGTTCATCGTTAATTTCTTTGGCAACCACTTAAATGTTTACAGACAGCTGTTTCTGACAAGCAATCCAAAACAATATGAATTGTAAATGTCCATATTTGCATGTAGAAAATCTAGTGCTTTATCCATAAGAAACAGGGTTATTTGGGAAGTTAGCAGGCAAAGGTTTTTGCCTGGGGATCCAATCTCATGTGATCTAGTTAATCTAAATTAGAATACACAGAAGAAGGCTAATACTAGCCACTGAACAGCTCCAGACATCTTAACTTCAAACATTCATTCCCACTCAAAGCATATCTCAAGATGGTGTTTGGTTTATGCATTCTAGTGGCCACAACATATAACAAATAGGCACATCTTATGTACGTATATTTGCCAAATATATTTGCAAAGTGGATTTTAAAAGCTTGAAGTAGGTTGTATGGTAGACTGCATCTCATCCTATGTCTGAAACATATTTTGTGATAAGTCATAACATAAAATATGCTAAGGTCAACTCCTTCAATCTCCATATCATCACCCATCACCTCATTATCATGTGTCACACAGTTATTGCGTATTTTGATGCAGATGTTCATACAATCAATTTAATCTTGATGTATCTTTTAGGTGGGGCAGAAAAAGAGTGCTTTCATGCTTAAGGGAAAACTAAAACTCGTCTCCCAGTTGTTGGTTCAGCATCTTTACCAGCACATCAAAATGGCTCTCATAGAACTACTACATTTCATTATCTTTAATTTGTTGACTCTATAATTTGATCATTTTTGGATCTCAGCTTTTCAGGATGCAATGCATCACTAAGGTGTGATTTTAGAAAGATCTAAAGTGTAAAGGTTCCAAATAACAGCACAGATGAACAGGTCTATTCAGCTTCGCTGTGGCAACGCTGAAGACATTCCAAGGTGGCTCCAGGTTTGACAGTATGTATGCCTGTCCCTCTAAAAATCATTCTCTACACTACAACAGAGATAGGGGAATGGAAAACAATAACGGGGACAAGAATAAGATTGATAAAGATTGAATTTCTTAGATTGTTCAGAAGTAGTTTTTTAAAGATTTAATTGGAAAATGTAATTCAAAGGAGAATACTTGAAAACATTCATTGTTTTTTCATGTAGAAACCATTATTCTGCAGCAATAATTTATGTGCTGATATATTTACAGAAATGTTTTAACAAGGTAGCTAAGTTCCAAAGTTATAAACTGCACTGATCGTTTCCCTGCCTCTGCTGAGTAAAAATCTGAAAATATTCTTCATTATTGTACAATCCTTGACAAGTTGCCATTCTGAAAATTAAGCAATTAGGTATTGAATGAAAGATCGATTCATGGGGACCCGTTATGAAGCCATATTTGTGATTCATTGTCTCCGACAAGCAACACACATTCTTCTCTGTAACAAAAGAAAGGCATAAATCTGATTATTGTAATTATCCATAAAATTCAAGATCAAATTCAGATAAAAATACAGCTGTTTGATTGATAAGGAGGTCATGATGTTAACTGGAATGAACCTCCAAATAAGTAAAACCAATATTTATAAGTATAAAAGCCAAGGATCATAAATTCTGGAAGCAAGGACACCATAAGAAAATTCCAATGGAATGAGACAAGCAATTTTATGTGGAATTCTATTAATGGGTCTCTCTATTTCTTTTTAAATGAAATGTAGACAGTGGCCAGTGGCAAATAATTGTAGCAATTGTAACTCAGAAAATCTAAAGGTCACTTGGTTGCTCAAGAGGCTGGAAACTTGATCTCATTCCTGTAAAGAGGAGGAGGATCAGATTGCCACTATATTTCCCCTTTTTAATATGACAGTTACATCTCTTTTAGGAATCAAATTGCAACTAGCTGATGTTCCTTTTCTATGGGCTAGTGATTGGTCTTGCTTGACAACAAATCAGATCTGCTGTGTCTATGCCTTTTTGTTCTCTCCTTCTGCTGTCTAAGAGAAGTGTTAAATTATACTGTAGTCAAGGGGAACATTTTCTTCTGAAAGTATGTTGTGCCTAAAAGCACCGAATGGGATCGTTTTTTCTCGGAAGATTAGATTCGGTACAACATGCTTTGTTAGTTGCTGAGTGCTATCAGGGTTACATTGGGAAACTTCATAGAAACAGCCTGAAAAAGGGAATATCCTTGATTTAGTTATAAATCTTTATATTTTTACAAGGCTGGTACACAGAGCTTCTTTATTCTCATCTTGAAGATTTCTTTCCATGCTAATTTGTGGTTTGGTTTTTGCTCCTTTCCAAATATTTTAATTGGGCTGGGAGGAACAGCTGTGTGGTGGCACCACTCCACATTCTTTGCCCACAATCTGAGGTAACCTAATGCCAAAACCCAATATGATCTACATTCTGATTATGCCCTAAAAATGCCTCCTTCTATCTGACTCCTCCTGCCTTAAAAGCCATCCTGAAATTCAAAGTCTAATAATGAATACATGTTGAAAAGAGCATCTTAAATTAAGGCCACTTTATTTTTCAAAAGCTGGAAGATCCCTATTTTATAGCTACCAAACTTGGAAAGGCCAAGCAGTGAAAAAAGATAGCAAAATTTGTTCATGTAAGATTAGGGGCTCTACAAAAACCAAAGGAATATTTTTCTGTGGCGCTCATCACATGCCTTCTTCTGAAGTCCCCAACTTTCTGGCAGGAAAGAGCATGTTGTGAGTGAACATGTTGTGAGTGCTTTGAATAACTAGTTCCTTGCCTGTTCATAAAAATAGCTGCCAGAATCACCACTGTCTTATCACAGCTTATCAAAAGGTAAACCGATGAGTAGTTTCCTGCCATTCTCTCTGGTTGCCAAGATACTCTCAATCATACCTAACTTATCTTGATTTTTTTTAAATGTTTCTTTGCAGGGGGCATATTTGCAAATAGTATAAGAAGTAATTACCATTTTTCATGTTTTAAGAATACCTAAGATCAACTGATAAAAAATCCAAGGGCATTCTTTGGGGGAAAAAGATTATTTTGAAATCCGGTACTTACATAATCTTACTTTCAAATTGTACTTATATTTTTTTTAAAAAATTGAAATTGTAGATTGTGGCACAGAATCTGCATGACAGTAGAAAAAGGTATCCATTGTAAGTGTTTTCTTTATTATTTCTTGGGCTTTCTCTATTTTCTCTTGTAATTGAGTCTAATGATGTATGATTTAAAATGTAACCTACCTCAAAATTTCTCAAAATTCTACCTAATTCTACGTAGCTTTTTCTCTGGTAATATCACACTACTAACCAGAGCATACAAAACATTGCTAGACCAATACTGAATACAGTTCATCAGTCTGGAACCCACATTACGTATCTGATATTAGCACAATTGAGAAAGTCAGAAATATTTCAGAAGAGTTCTCCTCCTCTACTCGTTGTAGAATACCTTATGCCACCAGACTTGAAATTCTAGAACTAGAAAACCTTGAACTACGCGCTTCAGTCTGATTTAAGCATGGTATATAAAATCATACATTGCAATGTCCTACCTGTCAATGAATACTTCAGCTTCAACCATAACAACACAAGAGCACACAATAGATACAAACTCAATGTTAACCACCAAACTTGATTGCAGGAAATATGACTTCAGCAATAGAGTGGTCAATGTCTGGAATACTCTACCCGACTCTGTAGTTTCTTCCCCAAACCCCAAAAACTTTAACCTTAGACTGTCTACTATTGACCTCACCCCTTTCTAAGAGGTAAAAATGTAGTCTTCTATATCTATAATTTTGGGCTTCATTGTTGTGGAAAGTTGAGGATTCCATCCTTCCGAGGTGGGTAAAATGAGGGCCCAGATTGTTGGGGGCAATTAGGCCAACTCTGTAAACCACTTAGAGAGGACTGTAAAGCACTGTGAAGCAATATATAAGTATAAGTACTTTTGATATTACCTGTAACTTTCTTATTAGGCTGTTCTGTAAAAGCAATTATATGAACACACAAATAGGCTCCCTCTTTCAAACTGAACCCATTGCTACAGGCCTTGTCTGTTTCCTTGGACAATGATTGGTTGCATTTGTGTATCATGACAAACCTTAAGACAGATACCACAGTGTATGAAACCAACCATTGTGACTTGTATACTAAACACTAGCCGCCCAGGTCTTGTGCCTTATTCCACAAACCATGGTTAAAAGAAATCCATGCTTCACCAGAATGGATGAACCCACCCACTGAGTTAAGACTTTGTGGGATGCTGTGGCACCCATGGGTGGTTTGGTTTTAATTATTAGTTTGATTTTATTGTTCTTCTATCACTGTTATATTGCATGCTATGGTTTAAAATGTTGTTACGTTCTGCCACAGGAAGGATTACTGAAAATTTATAGACCTTCTATGCTAAAGCAACACATTTTATTGTCATGTATCTTTTTGTGTTGAAATATTTATACAAATATCAGTGTGGAAGAATCAGAAGGTGTAGGGAAGCAGACTGAACATTTTTTCTTGGCCATTGGTGCCAAATAAAATCTGACTATTTTCAATTTGCTTTTTCACAGAAGGAAAGTTCCCAGTGCAGGAAACTCTAGCATATCTCTGGACATTATAAAATGTCATATGCTGAGATTTAATTTTTAGATTATTTTGCATTGTGTCTTCTTTTATAGGAAAGTTTTCCTTGTAGGGCAGAAAAACTAACATTTCCTTTGGCTCAAGAAATCTATCCGAAATATTTCACTCTTCTGCTGAGGAAAGTTAAAATACCAGAACTTAAAGAATTTAACTTTAAAGATTCTTTCAAGATAAACTGAAGATGAAAAAATGATTGTTCATGTTTTGTGTACGGATATTAATATAATATATACAATATCCTCTTCATACTTCTGAATGTACATACTTCTTGCATATTTTTGTATCATTCTTATCATCTCACAATTCCGTCACTGCTGTTTTGACTGGATTTGACACAATCTATTAATGAATGATTGGGATTATTTAGTCATGTAATATTCTGGCTGCACTTGAACAACTTCATGCAATTGAAGAGATAACAGCAACATTCAAGAACAGAATTGTACTTGCCATGTAATTTCAGCATACCAGACCAAACTATTCATTCAAATGGAAACTAGTGTTCTGTATCAAAGGTTTCTTTTTTGTATCCTAGGTCTTCCTTTTTTATGTCTTGCTATTGGGTAATTTAAACAATTCTTGATTTGAATGTCAAAGAAAAAAAACTGTTATTTCAGGAAGCATCATTGAATTCTTACTTTATTAAAAAAAAATTGGATCAGTTCAGTCAGAGTCTTAAAACTACACTAATGTACTCTGTTCAATATTGTTGTGACAAAGGACTTTTTGGCTTCTCTTTTATCTTCTTTTTCTTGCTCTCAGAAAATTTAAATAATTCCGTTCAGGATATTAAATCATAACATGTAAGTCTGCAGCCCATTATCTAACTTTGTATTTCATATTTCTATGACATCTAATGTAATATCACTTATGTGATGGTGCCAAATATTGCTAGTTCCTCATAAAATCACATGCTATTCTCATTATTTTAATATACATGCATTTGCTCTCTGCCTATAGTGCATAGATCCATATGCAGAAAACATCTATCAAGATCTACTGTATCATTTCTGGCCAGATTTCCCCCTCTTTTTGGAATTATCAACTACTGCATAGTACATGATAGCCTGCTGAAGGATTTAAGGTCTGGCTATTCGTTCAAGTAAGTCAACAAGTTAATAAGTTGTGTTTTGCTTTAATTGATTTTTAAAAAATCAATTAGACCTTACTCAGAGAACCATGAGATAGGGTACATAAGAAATATTTTAAAAGTGAAAAAGATATATTACAGGTTAATAGAGAACACAACAGCCAACTTCATATCTTTTATTCACCATATTGGATTCCCATATTGTATGACTAAGTTATAAACTAAAGTTAAACAAACCCATAACAACCATTGTTGGAATGTCTATTTTTGACTCCAGAGAATTGCTTTTTTTTTGCACGAAATTTTTTAAGAACTTTAAAGAAAAAAAAACCTTCTCACCCCTATGGTTTAATCTATGTCTTCCTATAGCTTTAGTTTTCCACCAGAGTTTGAGTGTTCTGTGCAGCATCTTGGTTCTTAGTAGCATTGCACTCTTGTGGATAGAGAGCTCTGGCAATATTCCTAGGCTGTGTTAGAGTTACTCTCTCATCTTAGGAGACACAATCCCGGGTACTCCAATCACCACTGGGACTAGTTGGCCTTAATGTTGAATTGATATTTTACTGACAAAGAAATAAAGGGAGACTATAAAGTATAGATCTATTTCAAGCTATTTAGCTCTCATCAGCTAGCCAAACCCTTTCTGGGAATTGAACCAGAAGTGGTATTCAGCAGGTTCCGACCAGTTCTGGAAAACCGGTAGTGGAAATTTTGAGTAGTTCGGAGAACCGGCAAATACCACCTCTGACTGGAGATTTTACAGTATCCTACCCCTGCCACGCCCACCAGGCCACACTGTTAGAAATTGGTAGTCACCTAACAGTTGGGTTGGAAATATATAAACCAGGATAGACATTTAATACTGTCTCTTTAAGGGAATGCTAAAACTGTAATTGGTTTTGGTTCCTCAAACAGCCATAAGATGGATCCAGAAACCTGGGTTGTTCTGTTCTGTTGTTGTGGTGAGTTGCTTGTTGCTAGGTGTTCTGATGTTCGCTGTTTTTGGTTCCTGCATTTTTCCTATTGACTGTTGCTGATCGTCTTTCTTCTTGGATTGCTGTGAGTCTATTTACTGAACTGTTTATGATACTGGACTTTGTTTTTTGGATCCCTGGACTGAAAACTGACTGCTTCAACTGTGTATGACTTGGACCGTTTGTTGGACTTTGCTTAACCGTTTACTGGAAGTAAAACCCTACATTTTACTATTCAGTGTATCTGTGTACTGGTCGTGTGTTATTCAACATTACTCTCACTACGTCTCCCTGTGTGCACTTATTCTCCTAACGGGGAATTACCTCAACACACGCCCACCAAGCCACACCCACAGAACTGGTAGTAAAAAATGTTGAATCCCACCACTGAATCAAACCCGGGTTTTCTGGGATTTGAATCCCAGAAAGGATATGGCTAGCTGATGAGAGTGAAATAGCTTGAAATAGATCTATACTAGTCTCCCTTAATTTCTTTGTCGGTAAAATATAAATTCAACACAAAAATAGTTCGTTGCGAAAGCAACTGCCTGCGAAGGCTCCTGGATTGGGGCTGAAAGGCAAAAGCGGAAACAGTATGCTCTATCCCATAGTTGTATAGACCAGGTTGCCCTGATAGACCGGTCTCACCAGAAACCGGTGAGATCTTATTTGGCCTTTACTATCCAAAGCTGGAAAGTAGTCTCTCCTTTAGGCTCTAATATTTCTCCACTTAATTCCTCCTCCTTCAGGCCCTAATATTTCTCCACTTAATTCCTCCTCCTTCAGGCCCTAATATTTCTCCACTTAATTCCTCCTCCTTCAGGCCCTAATATTTCTCCACTTAATTCCTCCTCCTTTAGGCTCTAATATTTCTCCACTTAATTCCTCCTCCTTCAGGCCCTAATATTTCTCCAGTTTAGTTGATTCTTTCTTCCTGATGTTGTTTTCACTTGGTACTAGGACAACTCGGCACAGCCAATTCACCACCGGACAATTCACCATAGCCAACTCATCTCAGGACAACTTCCCACAGGACAAAACTTAGACAGCATCAAAGAAATTGTGAAATAGAATCATTAAAGGAATGATGAAAAAGGAAGGACAAAATGAAATGCGAATGACAAAAAATATAATTAGAATTAGAATTCTTTTATTGGCCAAGTGTGTTTGGACACACAAGGAATTTATCTGGGTTCAAATGCTCTCAGTGTACATAAAAGAAAAGATACATTCGTCAAGAGTCAAGAATCATCAGGTACAACACTTAATAATAGTCATACAATAAGGGTACAATAAGCAATCAAATCATACTAGGAAACAGTCAATATAAATCGTAAGAATACAAGCAACAAAGTTACAGTCATACAGTCATAAGTGGGAGGAGATGGGTGATAGGAACAATGAGAAGATTAATAGTAATAGTAATGCAGACTTAGTAAATAGTTGACAGTGTTGAGGAAATTATTTATTTAGCAGAGTGATGGTGTTTGAGAAAAAACTGTTCTCGTGTCTAGTTGTTATGGTGTGCGGTGCTCAATAGCGTCGTTTTGAGGGAAGGAGTTGAAACAGTTTATGTCCAGGATGTGAGGGGTCTGTAAATATTTTCACGGCCCTCTTTTTGACTTGTGCAGTATACAGGTCCTCAATGGAAGGCAGGTTGGTAGTAATTGTTTTTTCTGCAAATTATTTTTAAAATTATTTTAAATAATTAAATAAGGTTGTTGAATTGTTCTTCAGTGAGTTTCATGTGGTGAATTGACCATGGTGAATTGTTCCATGGTGAGTTGGCTGTGGAGAGCTGGCCATGGTGAATTGGCAGCAGTGAGTTGGCCATGGCAAGATGGCCATTCCACGTCACAGTTGTCTTCTGCTACTTGTTTACTACCATGATATTTAGTTGATTGGCCAGTACCTGTCTGTCCATCTGGATCTGGAAATAAGATATGAAAGACTGTGGCGCTTAGTGCTTATTCTTGTGCTGACTTTTCCAGCCACTGGTAGGATCTCCCAATGTCAGCCATCTCAGCTACTTGTTGATGATCCATGCAGGGTCTTCTCTAGTCCTGCCATGGCACTTCCTCTGCTTTATCTTCCTCCCATCTTTGCTGATGCCTCAGGCATACTCTCAGCAGTTTGTCTTTGCCAGGGTGCCATTTTATTGATGCATTCCTGGATTATTTTATCTGGATGGTATTTGCAATTCAAGAAGAGTGGCTTCAAACCTGGGTTTAAAATCAATCAGAAAGTCATATTGCAGGTAAGTGGTCACTCTAAATTTATTTTTAACCATAGCTTCTGGAACTGTCAAGCATTTTGGTTGAATCTTCGTAGACTAAACTCTACAAAAATTGAGGGCAGACTTTTTTTTCTCAAAAATCAATTGTATCTGTTGGATTCTGCAGAGTTAGATGCTTGTATGCACACTGTCTGTAAAATCTGGGAAATGGTTAACTACAGTAATTACAGTATCTTTACCATAGAAGTTTATCCAGGATTGTGGAGGATGATTTTCTCATATTGATTTGGCAGTACTATTTCTCATGGGATCAAATGAAGCATTTTGGGGCCCAAGGTGAAAGCTCCCTTTCTCAAGCCAGATTTTAATTTATATTTTTCCATTACTCTTCTGTCTTTCATGACTCACCGCCTGGCTTTTGTGAACTAAGAGTGTTTTGTTTAAAAATAATTATGACTGATGACCTTTGGCATCTTGAATCTAATGTAAAGGAGGCCCTCAAACAGGTGTTTGAGTACAGTGGGTCTATTGTATCTCTTTAAAAAGCTATTCATAACCAATATTGTAAAAGGTACAGTAGAGGGAAAATGTGCTTTATAATCCATGAGCGCTATAATGAGGCGTCTCTATTGGCTGCCTTAACCATCAGGTCAAATACCAGCTCTACCTTGACCTAGAATACACGATTTAGCATTCTCTCCAACTGGCATATCTTATATAGGCCAAACTCTTCCTAGAACAACCATGAAGAACATTAGCTACAGAAAGGGAAAGAACAGAAAAGAATATGAGATCTCTCTCTCTTTCTTTTCCCCCCCCCGCCCCCGTCTCTCTCTCTCTCTCTCTCTCTCATCCCAAAGGTGTTTTTTCAAGAGGCAACTGGACTTCTTGGTTTTTCTTTGAAGATGGTCACTTCTCATCCAAGAAGCTTCTTTGGCTCTCAAGCTTCTTGGATGAAAAGTGAAACATCTTCAAATAACAGCCAGAAAGTCCAGTTGCCTCTTGAAAAAGCACCTTTTTCTCTAGTTGACCTGAATGACTAAGAAACTCCAGAGACATTCATTCTCTCTCTCTCTCTCTCTCTCTCTCTCCCTCTCTCTCTTCTCTCTCTCTCTCTCTCTGCAAGGAGTCAACTCCATTGTACAACTTGTGCTAGAGGTCAAATTGCAAATGCTATGCTGTATGCAATTTTGGCAGCCTGGGAGAGACAAATACATAATCATAGTGGTATGCAATCTGTGCAGAAGGTTGAGATCAGATAGGATTACACTGCCAGGATACAAGCAAACCCTAATTTGCAAAACACACACACACAAAAAAATGAGGTGATTGCTGCATACCTCCCATGATTTATACATGAAAACAATAATTGCTTCTTTGAAAAATGCCCCAATATTAATTGAACCATCATTGCACAAACACTAACCCCCCAAAAAAATTGCTGCCGTTCTCTTTTTTTGCTTTCACCCCCTCCCCTCATCTGAAACCCCTCCCCCCACACATACACACTTTATAGGGATTTCTTTGTTCTGGTGCCAAAGGTTTGCTATATTGAAGAACGGTTATCTTCTCTCCCATCACATCCAAGGAGTAAGGTGATACACGCCATAGGTTTAGCTATTTTGTTATTCCCATCACCCCATCCCCCATTCAGATGGGCCTCCAGATGAAATGCCCTGTTGATAACACACAGATGCCTCTTCGGCAAGACAAGTCCTCCATCTGACAGAAAGGCATGGCAGAACTGGAAACCTGAAAAAAAAATCCTCAGAAGGGCCTGGTTTTGTGGTCTTCTAGATTTCTAACATTTGCTGCTATAGTCTGCAAGCAAAAATATTCTGGCTTTTAATATGTAACAGATAGGAAAGAAGGAGGGGGGGAAATAAGCTGGCAGACAAATGCTCAAACAGCAGCATGGTCCAGAAAGATTGGATTATCTGCTATGAATTCAATGATCAAGTCAGAGTTCTTTGAACTTTACTTCAATCAATGAATCATTTAGAAATCAGCTAGAAATGCAATGCCATCTTTGTTCTCATCAGAGTTTTATTCTAACTCCTTGTGAGTATTGGCATATGAATTAGATTCATAAAGGACAATTTTAATTCAAGAAGTGATTAACACAGAAATTTATTTTGTAATACAAGATGTGTATTCATGGCCAGAAACAGAAATTGCTTGTAGAATTTCTTTGATAAGCAATTAATGTTTGCTATTAGGAAGCTTGTAGAATTAAACCACTGAAACTAGGTCAATGTGATATTTAAACTGCTGTTTTTCATATTTGGGAGTGTTAGATGAGGTTTCACATCTTTATTTAACAATTCATTTGCGTTATCCCTAAGTTACTCAGAGCCTATAACCCCAACTGACCACATTAGCTTTGATATAAATACAGAGGGAGAACTAGAGAGGCACATTTGGAAAGCTGAATGTGAGGCTCTTTTTTTGCTGAGTGGGATAACAATATATTGGGTATCTCTTAAATACACTGTTTTTCTTCTGTACTTGGTTCACCTCTCCAGATCATTGCTCTCCACAAGGGGGTTTGGTACGTTTGCCAACAACCAGTCCCTCAGCAGATAAACAGAATGACAGAGTTGGAAGGGACTTTGGAGGTCTTCTAGTCCAACTCCCCCACTATACCATTTCAGACAATTGATTATCCAATCTCTTCTTAAAAACTTCCAGTGTTGGAGCAGTCACAACTTCTGGAGGCAAGTTGTTCCGCTGATTAATTGTTCTAACTGTCAGGAAATTTCTCCTTAGTTTAGGTTGCTTCTCTCCTTGATTAATTTCCATCCATTGGTTCTTGTCCTGCCTTTGGGTGATCTTCTCTTCTTTGTGGCAGCCTCTTAGAATATTGGAACACTGTTATCATGTCATCCCTAGTCCGTCTTTTCAAAACAAAAACTCTACTATTCACAATCTTCTGTGCTTTCAGCATTTTCGCAGCACATAACAGATAAACATGTTGCCTTTAATTAATCTCACAGAAAGTCACATCTGCTAAGTTGCGCATGTGGTTTCATTCTTTAAGATTCAGAAACAACTGGAGGGACAGGATGAGAGTAGAGAATCCTAATTAATGCATAAGAAAACAGGAAGAAAATGGAGGGACTGTGAGTCATACTACTGTATATTGCTTCTTTGTTCGTTGCAGGGTCTCTCTACAAGCTATTTGCCTGATGAAACATGGTTGTAAACATGTGAACATGGATATACTGTACTTCCTATCAAATCCATCAACACAAGAATCTTTCTGGAGTTCTGTGGCCCATTGCAAGCTGTAAAATATTCATGCTTGCCTAGAAGCATGTCCTACTGAACATTTGTGATTTATTTCTGATTATATAGTAAATATCTGGAATTGTATTGCTAGGACATATTGCTTAGTCATATAATAAATGTTGGAATGAATTCAGACGTGTATATGGTTATTGCTTCCCTATAAGAACTGCTAAACATTTTTCTCAACTTGAAAATTGGAAGGAGAATACAATGTTCTCACAATTAGTCTGTTATATACTCTAGCCATAACGTTTCCTGTTAACAAAACCCACCTGTCGTTTTAATTGAACTATATTGCATTTAGCAAATATGATTAAATTTTTGTCCTTGTAGGTGCAACCTGTTGTTTTATTTCTTAATTAGCATGACTAGAATAGAATCTGACTTTGAAAACCAGCAGAGCTGTTGATGCACCAAGAAAAAAAAGAGACTTATATTCAGGTTGGTAGAGAGCACGGAAAATCTATTTCATTCTATGGCCTTGAGCCTGTTATAAAATCACTGCACTATCATGCTAATAAGAAGCATGTAATCTTATGAGGAAGACCCTGAAAAGTAGGCCATGTTTATTTCATTTCCAAGAACCCATAAATGTATAGAATAGAACTTGCTTATACCTATTGAAACTCTATAATAATAATGTTTTATTATTTTAGAAAGTTATTCTAAATTAGTTTAAAACAAAGAAAAAAGGCAAAGCAGGGAAAATGGAATACAAGGGGCCCTCAGTGATATTATCTGGAGATTTGAAAGAAGTAAATGAATGAAGGTTAACAATTCTGCAGGAAATGACTAAGGCACGTCTCTCTATATCAGCGCAAATGAAAGATTGCACACTTGCACAAAAATTTCTGTTTAGGTTGATGAAGCAAACAGTTGTGCAGAGCTGAACAACTCTGATGTGTGGTATAAATAAGCTAAGGATGATCCTTAGTTCTGGAACTAAGGAAGAATTTCCTGACAGTGAAAACAATCAGTCAATGGAACAACTTGCATCCCAGATGTGGGTGCTCCATCACTGGAGGTTTTCAAGAAAAGATTGGACAGCCATTTGTCTGGGATGTAATAAGGACTTCTGCTCTAGGCAAGATGTTGGACTAGAAGAGTTCCAAGGTCATTTCCATCTCTATGACTCTATGAGAATTCTATGACCCTGCATAGAAATAAATAAATATTGTGGAAAAAAATGACACATCCAAAGGTACTGTACTGCTAACAAAAATACATACCAAGAATGAAATCAGGAATGCATCAGTTCATGATCTGAAAAAGATGCTCTTATTGAGTCATTAACCATAGGGTTTCCATTGATTTTGACATGAAGGGTGTTCCATCACTGGAGGCTTTTAAGAAGAGACTAGACAGCCATTTGTCTGAAATGGTATAGGGCAATCTGCTTGAGCAGTGGATTGGACTAGAAGACCTCCATGATCCCTTCCAACTCTTCCAACTCTGTTATTCTCTTCTGTTTCTCCCAGACATGAGATATCCAGGAGCTCTCTTCACCATTTTGAGATCTATTATGCCTTAGGTTAATCATAGTCTCATATAAAATGAATACTAGACAACTTGTGACCCAGTAGGTCTTCATTTCAGAAATATTCAGAGTTAAACAGAGAAATAGAATGACCATGGGCAGGCATAACATCAATGGGAGTGGGAATGACTTGTGTTGCCTTGTCAGCTTCCCTATTGAACTTTCTTGTGGGAAGTTGGCAGGGACAACTGGAAATCTTGCTTCCCTTCCCTTCCCAGTAGGCAAGTAAATGGCTACTGATAGGTGGGGGAGAAAGCAAGGGATTGCACAAGTGCCCAATGCAGCACAAAGGAAGAGGGACTGGGTGAGGAAGACTTACCCACCTTCCAGATTCTCCATTGACTTTCTCCCTGCAAACTACCTAGGCAGGAACTTTTTTATTTATTTATTTATTTGATTTGATTTGTCAATTGCTTACAAGATAATAGGTATAAGTATAAACATAGTTATGAATACATGGATTCAAGTAGCAATTCCAAAGCCTGCTGCTTGGTGTTGGAGGGAGAGAGGGAAGAACTTCAGAAGTGGATGAGACTTTGCCAGTGGAAAGAAAGCAAGGAGCTTCTCCATCTGGCTTCTCCATTGATTTGTCAGGAAACATTCAAAATTAAGATGATTTAACCACAGCTGGACGGTGGTGGTGCTAATCAGCAGCCAATCTGCAGTTCCGAAGAGGCAAAAAAATCCCCAAATTTCATTCCCTTGGGAGTAAGGGGTGCTTCCACTCTGCAAGTTAGCCCATTTGAGAAAACTTTGTTGACAAAATGTTGCCCTATGACGCAGTGCTTCACCCAATTGAATGTTATAATGTATGAAACAGATACAAATGTTTTTACCAGTATATCGATGTACCAAAATCCTATGTGTTATGTTAAGATCCTTAGACACTTCTTCTGCTTCTTAGAATTCTTCATGTCAAAATTAGTATAAAGCTCTGGTTTGTTTGGTCCTGGGAAGGCCTCTTGATCAAAATTATTGCTAGGACATCACCAAGCAGTGAAGGATTTCAACATGTCCTACATGGATCTTTTTCTGTGTTACATTTGCGGTAATATCCACAGCATTTCTCCACCTGAAAATACAGTAGGCCAGTGGGGACAGCAATTACAGCCATCTGTGGGGTATAATATTAGGGCAATGTTAGACCTTAAGCAATATTTTCAGGGGTGGGATTCAACCGATGTTACCACCCGTTCGAACTATCGGTTCGGTGACTATGTTTTGCACAGGTATGCACTTTGTGCACACGCACGCCAGATGCGCGCTATGCGTGCATGTAAAAAACCTTAAGCTGTGCTGCCCAGACAGCTGAAAAGTGTTGCGTGCAGGTGTGCAGCGTTTGAAAAGCCTCTTTTTTTCCTGCTTTTTCAACCTCAGCTGTGCCGCACAAAGCAGCTGAGGTTGAAAAAGCAGGAAATAAGGGACAGGTAAGTACCTGGGCAGGCAGGTGGGGCAAACAGCAACAAACACAGAACCAGTTCGGTGTCTGCTGCTCTTCAGAGCTACCAGTTCTACAGAGCCAGGCAGAACCAGTAGCATCCCACCCCTGGGGATTTCCCAATATGACAAAGACAGTTATTCCTTCCTACAGTTGTCACCATGAAGAAAAAAATGGATGCATCTACTTCAAACTGTATTTTCTCCTAACATTTGTTTCTAAAACTTGTATGTATTTATATAACAAATGTATTTAACCTCCAAAACATCTTGATTTTCTTACAGCCCCATTATAAAATAACAATAAAAAAAGAGAAAACACAAAAATACATAAGGGAATCAATCATCATCAAAAAATGAAACTAGCCAAGAAACAATTGTGCACTCAGAATCCCATTAGCAATCAAAAGATCACCTCCTCCTCCTCCTACTCTAAGCAGCCTTAAAGTGGCCCCTTGAACGCCATTTGAAAACTGATCAGCGATCATTTCAGTTTTGTAGGCACCTAACATATACTGGGATAACCCATCATTACTTCATTTTGTACCAGCTGCAGCTTCCAAATATTCTTCAAAGCAACCTCATGTAGAGCGCATTATGCTAAGCAGGAAGTGTCTGTGGCATGAGTGACCTTCAGAAAGACCTCACAATCCTGAAAGGCAGCAATTGACCCTATGCAAAAACTCTCCTAGCCACCTACTCCTTAAAGTTGTGAATCACCTATTGTGATAGGTGGGAGCAGCTGTCCTTTTAAATTACAAGCCCACCTTGTGTGCCTGGAGATGTTACCTGAACCTTGAAAGCCAACAAAGAAAAAGAAATGTGCTATGGAAAGAGCTGGCTGGAATCCCAGAGGAGAAAATGATCACAGAGAAGACTGGAAACTAAGTTGTTTAGCTATATAGAATCATAACATGATAACAGAGTTGGAAGGGATGTTGGGGTTTTTTGACGATATCAAACCCCATCCTGAATGTTTGATTCTAAGGACCACATTTAAAAAGTTGGTGAACTAATTTATAAAACTTATAAAGGTAGAGATCTTCAATTTTCTAGGTTCTATGATATCTCAAGACTTAAAATGGACATCTAACATCAAAAATGTCATCAAAAAAGCACAACAAAGAATGTTCTTTCTGTGCCAATTCAGAAAGCTCAAACTGCCCAAAGAGCTGCTGATACAGTTCTACAAAGGAGTCTGTCATCTGCACCTCTATAACTGTCTGGTTTGATTCTGTAACCCAACAAGACAGACACAGGCTTCAACAGATAGTTAGAACTTCAGAAAAAACAATTAGTACCAGCCTTCCTTCCTTTGAGGACCTGTACACTGCACAAGCCAGAAAGAGGGCTGTGAAAATATCTACAGACCCCTCACATCCTGGACAAATACAGTTTCAATGTTTTCCCTCAAGATGATGCTATAGGGCATTGCACACCAAAACAACTAGACACAAGGACAGTCCCCTCCCCCATGCCATCACTCTACTAAACAACTAATTCCCACACTGTCAAATGACCTAATAGGGTTGTATTACTATTAACCTTCTCATCTTTTCTATTACCTATTCTTTATCTCCTTATGACTATAACATTGTTGCTTGTATCTTACAATTTATATTAATTGTTTTATTATTAAGTATCCTAATATGATTTATGTTGATTGCTTATTTAGTATCCTATAACTATTACTGTGTTGTATCTTATCATTTATTATTGTATTTTATGATTATAATCATAATTTATCCCTTTTTGCTTGTCTGTTCACTTGAGAGCTTATGCACTGGGGACAAATTCCTTGTACGTGCAATCACACTTGGCCAATAAAGAATTCTATTCTATTCTACAAATAAACAATGCCACCTTTTTCATGTTTTAATTGGGAAGTGATCATCTTGATACTTTCAGCAAAATCTAATGTAATTGTATCAGTGGTGGGATTAAAAAAAAATTATGTGGCTTGGTGGGCATGGCTTGGCTTGGTGGGTTTGGTGGGCATGGCTTGGTGGGCATGGCAGGGGAAGGATACTGTAAAATCTCCATTCCCTCCCCACCCCACTAACCTGCTGTCCAGCTCCGTTCTCCTGTGCAGAGCAACCAAAGAAGACCCAGCCAATCAGCTGGGACTCAGGATGCAGAGAATAGATGTGGGCAGGGCCAGTCAGAGGTGGTATTTGTCTGTTGTCCAAACTGTTCAAAATTTCTGCTACCAGTTCTCCAGAACTGGTCAGACCCTGCTGAATACCACCTCTGAACTGTATATTTAGAAATAAATGTCAAAAAGACAAAGACCTTGGGCTTAGAAACAAGCTATTATCCAAGTTCTTTAACAGTTACTTCTAAAAATTCTTCTCTAAAGGTTATTAGTCAAAAGACCTACTTAAGATTGTATGATTACCAAACCTGTCCAGAAATCAAGCATCAGAAAGGGAAGAAGTCTGTGCTTTTAAAATTATTTATTTACATGTATGTATGCTTCTTTTCTCATTTTCTCAACTCAAGGCAGCGAATATATCCAACACAACTTCCTCCTCCTCCTGTCCCAACACCAACAACTCTGTGAGGTGGGTTGGGCTGAAAGAGATTGGCTGGCTAAGTGAAAGAGATTCACTTAGCTGGCTTTCATGGTTAAAATGGGACTAGAACTCACAGTCTCCTGGTTTCTAGCCTTAACCTGGTGCCTTAACCACTAAACCAAACTGCATTTAAGTTGGTTCTAAGTATGTTGGACCTTTTTAATAATGAGAGAAAAAGAAAGATTGAAGATTCCTTGACTTGAGTTTAGAAAATAAAACTTTGGTTAAATGGAGCCAATTTAGGACTTCCGGTTTGTCGGCTTCGCGAGTGGCAGGGATTTGCGAAGCTGCGCGATCCCTGCCGTGCTAGCCGTTTTTGGGGCTCCGACCCAGACGGGTACGGAGCTAGGCTGGCCTGCAGGGGCAGCTGAAGGTAGGGGGATCCGGAGAAGGGTTTGGGGGTTTTGCAGACCCCCTCCCTGGCCGGCAGAACCCCCTTTTCCCAGGACGGTGCAGCGGCGGTCCGTAATGGCCGCCACAAAGAAGCTGGCAGCCGGGTAAGAATGCGCAGGAGGAAGTGGAGAAAGTGCTTGAAAGGAGAAAGTTTTTCTTGGCTCCTAGGACTCTAAGACATATTTAACAAAATTCCTGAAAAGTATGACTTTCTGAATGATACCTTCGAGAAGAGGAAAAAAGCGGCAGTTTAATGGTGCTGAAAGGATAGCTTACCCTCTTTTTCTACGGAATAAAAAGTGAACATTAAGAAATCTATTTTTTTTTAGGTGAAAACTGGCTTTAAGCGATGAGTGGGAAAAGAGAGGACTAAAAAAATATATTTGTATGCTAAGACTTTGTTGGAGGAGATGCCTTAAGGATTGAAAGACTAAAATATATTGCAATAAGATTTTAAGAAACAGATTTGGACTTTCTTTTTCTCTGATTGATACTACCCTAGGAGGAGAGAGTGGGAACTCTGTCTTGGTTTGGACTGACTGATAACTTTGGGATTGTCTTATTTTTCCTTTGGAATATTCTGACTGTTGTAAGAGAAAAGAAAAGAAAAGATTTATAATGGCTCCTTCTATTGAGGAACTGAGAAAAGATTATGAGCAAGCAAAAAAAAATGGTAAAGCTAAAAAAATGGTAAAAATGGTTTGAAAGAAGCCTTCCTTTTTTTAGAAATGGCGCTTATTAACTATCAACAAACATTGCAGCAGATGAAGACAGCAGAAGAAGAAGAAGGAGAGGAAACCATCTTTAATAAATCTCAGAACTCGACCAAGAGGGAAGGAAGAGGGAAGAGAAGAGAAATAAAGGACTTAAGATTTAAAAAAACATTTAAGAAAAGGAACCAATTTAGTGAACTTTGGGTATAACTGAGAGAATTGCCACCTAAAATAATGGACAAATCCATCACATCGGAAGTAGCCCAGATAAGGCAATTTTACAATTATGTTAAAGTATATTACATTTACAACATTTGCATTACTGTATATAACTTACAGATAAGCCAAGAATTTCAGGTGCTAAAATATACCCCCCCAAATCAGGTTCAGCTTATCTGCAGATGGATTTATATATGAGTATATATAGTATGGTATTCAGCTCTGTTCAGGTATTTTCCCACGTCAGTATAGTTGTGCTTTTAAAGTTTTAGTAACGTTTCGGCAGAATCTCATCTTCCATCATCAGGCTTGGTGTTGTGTTCATCTGTGAGTCAGGCTTTCACAGCCGTTTCTGTTTTAAATTTGGTGCTAGCCTACGGCTGTGTTAGAATGGTTTTTTTCAGCAGTAGGCTAGCACCAAATTTAAAACAGAAATGGCTGTGAAAGCCTGACTCACAGATGAACACAACACCAAGCCTGATGATGGCGGATGAGATTCTGCCAAACGCATCACTACAATTTTAAAAGCACAACTATAATGACTTGGGAAAATACCGAACACACCTGAATACCATACATATAAATACCTACGAAAACTTAAGAAAACAAGTATATATAGTATATATATATATATATATATATATATATATATATATATATATATATATAGATAGATAGATAGATAGATAGATAGATAGATAGATAGATATAGATATAGATATAGATATAGATATAGATATAGATATAGATATAGATATAGATATAGATATAGATATAGATATAGATATAGATATAGATAGATAGATATAGATAGATATAGATAGATATATATAGATATATATAGATATATATAGATATACATAGATATAGATATAGATATAGATATAGATATAGATATAGATATAGATATAGATATAGATATAGATAGATATAGATATATATATATAGATATAGATAGATAGATAGATATAGATATAGATATAGATATAGATATAGATATAGATATAGATATAGATATAGATATAGATATAGATATAGATATATATAGATATATATAGATAGATATAGATATAGATAGATATAGATAGATATAGATAGATATAGATAGATATAGATAGATAGATAGATAGATAGATAGATAGATAGATAGATAGATAGATATAGATAGATAGATAGATAGATAGATAGATAGATAGATAGATATTTTAAATACTAGTATATCCTGATTATGGTCAGAAATAACCCCATAAGTGGGTAAGCAGACCCCTATATTTTTAACCAAAATATGGTTAGGGTTAGGACAGGGGTGGGCAAACTACGGCCCGCGGGCCACATCCGGCCCGTTGGTCTGTCCAATCCAGCCCGCCCCTGAAAAAAAATAGCTGGGCGTGGCGTATTGCCCTGCGCGCGTGGCCCCCAAAGCTGCAAAACAGTGCGGAGCGCTCTCGGGGTAGGAAAGAAAAGAAGAACTTTGCAAAGGCCTTGGCTGGGAGTTCGAAATCACCTTCGAGTGCGACCTCTCGAAGGTGAGTCCCCGCCGATCCCCCTTTTTTTCCGGGGCTTCCAGGCTTAAACTTTGCAAAGGCAAAGTTTGCAGGCGGGCGTCTTCCGGCCGAGGAGTGGGAAGGGTTCCGCCCGGTGGGTGGGCGGGCTGCTTGGAGCGGGCTGCTTGGAGCCACCTAAAGTTAGGCCGCTGCTGGTGGAGCCTTGCCCTGCCTTGGTGCCCCGTTTCCCGGCTCAGCGGTCCTGCTCGGGCAGCACTTTAAAAGCCTGCTCCCAGCACCCGAGCAACTTCCCAGCAACTTGCGGCTTCCTTTTTCCTGGCGGGCGCTCGCGCCTGGCCCAGAGCAGCGGCGGAGGGGAACCCGGAGCACCGCCGGTCGCCTCCTCCAAGCAGCCTGCCTGCCCGCCCACCGGGCAGAACCCTTCCCACTCCTCGGCGGGAAGACACTCCCGCCTGCAAACTTTGCCTGTGCAAAGTTTAAGCCTGAAGCCCCGGAAACCCGAGCAACTTCCCAGCAACTTTTGGCTTCCTTTTAACTCGCGGGCGTCGCGCCTGGCCCCGAGCCACGTGGCGGAGGGGAAGCCCGGTGGGCAGGCAGGCTGCTTGGAGGAGGCGACCCAGCGGTGCTCTGGCAGCAGCAACAGGCAGTTCCGCCCGGGCTCCACTCAGGTGTCCGGCTGGGGCTGTCAGGAGTTGCTACCGCCGGCGCAGCTCGCTGACTCCAGTCCCGCGTTGCCTTGGGAAGGAAAAGGCAAAACCAGGAGCCGCTGAGCCTGAGCCTCCGGTGCCGCTGCTGCTGTTGCAAAGCACCGCCGCGGCTCTTCCTTTTTGCCTTTCCTTCCCGAGGCAACGCGGGACTGGAGCAGCGAGCCGTGCCAGCGGTAGCAACTCCTGACTCAGGGGCCTCGAGGGGAGGGGAAGGAGGAGAAGAGGGGGAAGGGGGCGATTCCCAAAAAATCTTGTGCTGACCCGGCCCGTCTGTCAAATTTTAAAAGTCAGTGCGGCCCCGAGCCAAAAAGTTTGCCCACCCCTGGGTTAGGATGAAAAATATGGGGTATTAGCAGGTGGTTCATATTTTATGCTGTTAAAAATTTGAGGATCAGTTTCTCCATGGATGGGCTTACATGCCAGAATATATGGTAATTTGCATCATTTGGATAATAATATTGTCATTATACAAATGATAGAAATCATTGTAAGTGGAGTTCTTTCAGGTTTTAGTAGATATTCCAGAATAAAAAATGGTCCTTCTTCAAATGATTTGATCCTGGAAGTACAATCAGCATATGTTCCTATAGACAAGTTGTTGGCTCTTTTTTTTTTATAAAGAACAACACACAACATCTGGCCTTTGTTTCACCCAGATTTCATGGTTATAATAAAATATCCTTAAAGATTCCACTTAAATAAATACTCATAAATTGTTCTTTTGAATGGCCCCATTGTCAAATAAGCCTCGGACCCTTTCAGTTATCCAATTATGTTTTGTATGACATTTTGGTTAATGTTATAGAATGACAAATATTCTCTTGATCTCTTTCCAAATATAAATCTTAGTAATATGTAACTTTGGGTTTGCTATATGCTATCTTTAATTCTACTCTCCACCCAGTTTTTTCTATGCCAATTCTTTAATTAAAGAAGCTTGTGCAATAAGAACATTGCTAAGCCATGTTGCACGTATATGAACCAATGCGCAGTTAGGGAGGATTTAATAAAGGTAGCTGACAAGGTAATTGTTAAATAATATGTATGCATCATCACAACTCAAATACACAAAGTCTTTAATTGTTTTTTGGCATCCAAAGAAAGGCAGGAAAATTCTGAGCTAACAGACAACATGTAATTCATCTGTGTTTGTTTTGGTGCATCCTGGATTTGTGGAAGATATTGGCAAGAATTGTTGCCTGGGGTATGGTGACCTTTGCACACCCGTTGAAGTAATAGCTCACAAGACTAAAAGAGTGTAAAACAAGAAGACTGCTTGTCTTTAGACGATGACCTGGATCACTTCAAGCATGTGGGAAAAATGTGTTCAGATAAAAGCAACAATACCATTAGCACTTTTAATTATACCTAGATTACTGGGGGGCATTATCCACTGAGCAAAGTTCACATTATTGAAAACCTTATCAGCTGCCATTCAGTGAATGGTCTAGCTAGTAACATCATTGGTGGAGTTTTCTGGGCACATTCATTCATGTTATTTGTCTGTTCATTTAGCTGGATCTTAATCCCAAACCACAATAGCAGTTTCATTCAGTTCTTCATTATCACACGGTGCTTAAATCACTTTCTTGCCAGAACAGCCTGGTTTTTATGTGCTGGGTTATTTGGCACAAGTTACCAATACAGCTGGCTGTTACTTAAATAACTCTGCCAAAATAATCCAGTAGGAACCTAAGGTGCTCTTTCAGTTTTTATAACCTTGTGAACGACTGTTACGGATCACTTCACTTATCATGTTTTTTAATTTTGTTTAGGATGTGGAAACCCTGTTTCATCCTTCTCCTTTAGTAACAAAATATCTTGGGCTGGGCCAAGATTTCCTACTACTTTTAACTGAATGTATTCATTCTAATTTATTAATTTATTTGTATCCCACCTTTACGCTGGTGGCATGGGGGTTAAAATGCAATATTGAAGGCTAACTCTACCTCCTGCCAGGAGCTCGACCCTGACCAGCTTAAGGTTGATTCAACCTTCCATCCTTCCAAGGTTGGTAAAATGGGGACCCAAATTGTTGGGGTTAATATGCTGACTCCGTAAGCCACTTAGAGAGGGCTGTAAAGCACTGTGGAGTGGTATATAAATGCTTACTGTTATTTCTATTGCTATTATTTGTATAAATAACTCAAGATATACCAGATACTCCTATTTTCCCCACAGCAACAATCCTGTGAGATGAATTGGGCTAAGAGAGAGTGACTAGCCCAAAGTCACCCAGCCAGCTTTCATGACTAAAGTAGGACTAGAACTCACAATCTCCTGGTTTTCCAGCCTGATGCTTTAACACTCTACTGTTCAATGAATGTACTTCAACAATATGCAGAAATATGATTTTGTTAAATCACTGGCTATGTTCACTCAGTGCCCAAGTCATTTACTGAAATAGGCAGCTAAAAAACTCAAACAAACAAGCAAATAAATGTAATGGTTTATAAATCACAATAGCTGGATCCACCATATGTATTATATCCACAAAGCCCATGCACCTAGGCCTTCTTTACTAAGCCACCTCTCCCTCATTTCCCAGGCTTTCTTTGAGCCTCTGGGAGGACGAAAATGGCCTCCCCAGGCACCGGAGGTTCTCTGGAAGCTGGAAATGGGCCCATTTCCGGCCTTCCTGAACTTCCGGGAGGCCCATTTTTGCCCCCTCCCCAAGCAACCCCCCCCCCCATGCACTTATCTGTATCCAAAATGGGCCATGTGGGGACTCCTGGGAGGGGCAGGGTGGGGTGGGCAGGGCCAGCCAGGAGTGAGATTTGGGGATCCTCCAAATTGCACAGAATCTTAGCTCTCCCGAACCCCTGTGAACCTCCAGCAGCCCACCCCTGCCTTTTTTCCTCTATTCATTACTAGCCCTACCAAATAGGAGGCTACCTGTTTTAGAGAGGTAGGTCACTGTAGCAGTCCCTGGAATAATTGTCGCTTCCCATTTTTCTATGGTATTTGCAGCCCATAACCCAAAGCTGATCACGGTGAAGGTAAGGAAAAAATAGAAGAGAAAAGGATGAAGAAAACCCCCTATCTTTTATTGATTGCTAAGACCTCCTCCATTCCTTCTTTTCTCTCCATAAAAGGTATGGAAATACTGGACTGCCTAAGATGATATAGGTGTTTTCAATATGAGTTTGATTATGAAAGAATATCAATTACCTTGAGGGTTTTTTTTGTGGGGGGTGCAATTGTAAATTAAATCAGGAAATAGGTTTGGAAAGATTGCCCATCTGTAGCCCAGACTTCTCTTCAGCTTCCTCTCATGGTTGAGTGCCTTTTAGTTTGGAAGCGAAGAGGTTCCATCATAAATGAACAAGCCATTTTCGGGGTCAGGTATTCTGAATGCTTGTGGCAAAAAATATCCAGTCCACTGATAAACTGCACTTATTTAATAGTTGCAGCTACAGGGCTTGTGACCTGGGATGAAATGACATGATATACACACGTTCAGAATAACAACAACAGCAACAACAACAACAAAATCCCACACTTCTGGGTTTTGTGCTTGAGGTGGGGAAAAAAATGAAATGTTGACTTTGAATTTTGATGATTAGATAGGTTTCTTGTTATAGAAATGACTAGTACATAAAAGCTGAGGGTGTAAAGTTATTGTCCTATTCTACAGCACTAACAAAAAGTTAGAAGTCAATGTTTACTTTCTTTTTTTCCCTTTACCCTATGCTTTTCCCCCTTCCCCTTTCTTCCCCCATATTCCTGTTAGGAACGATAGTCACCTAACAGTTGGGTTGGCAATATATAAACCAGGATAGTAATTTAATACTGTTGTATCTTTAAGAGAATGTTGTAATTGTGATTGGCTGAGGTTTCTCTGACGGCCATAAGATGGAGACAGAAACTTGGTTTGCTCTCTTCTTGCATTTCCTTGTTGCCTTTTGCCTGATTGTCGTTCTGCTTGGATTGCTGTGAGTCTTGAAAACTATTAGCAAACTCCGTTTACTGAACTTTGTTTATGATATTGGACTTCGTTTTTGGATTATCCCTGGACTGATTGTATTGAATACTACCTGCTTTAACTGTGTATGATTTGGACCATTTGTTGGACTTTATTTACCCATTTACTGGAAGTAAAACCTGCATTTTACTATTCAGTGTATCTGTATGCTGGTTGTGTGTTATTCAACACCACTTTCACTACGTTTCCCTGAGTGCACTCATTCTCCTAATGGGGAATACCTCAACACTGGTTATGGGCCCAGAACATACCAGCCTCAGATAACTGAAAGTTAGTGTGAATACACAGTACCATATACAGACAGCTGTTTACTGTTTAATTGTGGGTTACTCTCCTGGTAAAGATGGCACAAGACCCGTCAACAAATCTATCACTGATAACCCAGTTGGATGGAACAAACTATGTCTATGAAGTGCAGTCTACTTCTGTGTAGGGAAGGGTTATGGGCTGCATTTCAGGATCCACCGGCTGTAAATGCTTGGGATCCAAATAATAAGGATGATGCCAAAAAGTTAGCTGACTTTAAATGGAACAACGAACGAGCTCTTTGTATAATTGGACTAACACTGATGACCAGCAGCTAGTCCATATTCGTGGAGAAGAGTCTGCTGCTAGGTGTTGGGAGAATTTGAAGAGGATTTATGTTCGTGACAGTGTAGGTACACATCTTACACGTAAACTGTTTAGAGCACATCTTCTGAAAGGTGGAGATATGTTAGCTCATTTGAACTTCATGAAAAGAACTTTTCAAGAGCTACATGAAAAGGAACTGATTTTTTCAGAGCTGCATCAGGTTTACATCATTCTTTCCTCATTGGATGAAAGTTATGATGATTACGTATCTTCACTGGAAGTCCTGACCAGAAATGAACTGACATTGACTGACATAACTGGACGATTATTAGAAGAGGCAAGAAGAAGGCTGGATAGAGACCAACTGAGAGAGAAACAAACACAAGAAGAGGATTTGTTTTCAACTGCCTATACTGTTAGGAAATGTTTTTCTTGTGGGGCAAGGGGACATATAGCTATATTCTGTAAGAAGGGAAAACAACAAAATACTGGTAATCACCAGAAGGCTAAGAAGAATGTTAATTTAGCTATGTCCAGCAATTCAACTGTAAACCATGATTCGTGGGTAGTTGATAGTGGAGCATCGCAGTGCATTACTACCATAGAGAGAGGTTTGTAAAGATGTCCACAAGTAAGCAACATGTATCATTGGAAATGGATGGAAGGTGAAAGCATCTGGTGAAGGTACTGCATATTGTTCATGTATAAATGAGCATTTACCTATGTTATATGTACCTAAACTGAAATTTAATTTGTTATCAGTAAGTTAATTTGTTACATTTAGTTAATATTGGTTATGTAGTAACCTTTACGGGAGATAACTGTATAATAGAGAAAGAGGGTAAAAGTGTTACTGCTACTTTAGAAAATGATTTATATGTTATACATGATGACCAGTTGCAGATGGCTAACTCAGTTTATAACAATATTAAGCCACATGACAAATGTATACATTTAGTGCATAGACGTCTGGGGCACATTAATTTCAAAATGCTGAAACAAACTGTCTAATTGTCAGAGGGAGTAAAATTAAAACTCTGTAGCAAGTACTTAAACTGTAATGCATGTAACCAGGAGAAAAGCAAGGTTACTCCAGCAAACAGACTGAATGGGTTTAAGACCAAAAAACCTTTAGAGGTTGTGTTTGCTGACATAATTGGTCCTAAGAAACCCAGTTTGGGAGGTGCCTGCTATGTTTTGAGTATAATGGACTATTACTCATGATACGGTTTCTGCTATCTAATGAAAAACAAAACAGAAACGTTCCAACATTTCTTTAATTGGCTAAGATTTGCAGAAAGGAAAATGAGACATAAGGTAATTACTTTAGTTACAGATAACGGGACTGAGTTTATTAATAATAAATTCCAAACTATGTTGAAATTGGCTGGTATTGAGCATAAGCATTCTGCACCTTACAGGCCACAACATAATTTGTTTATAGAACAAAGAGGGAAAACGTTACAAGCCATGGCTCGCAGTATGTTATCTGATTCAGGTTTGCCTGAAATACTGTGGGGTGAAGTCATAATGTGTAGCAACCATGTGTTAAACAATGTGGTGAGCACAAAAACTGGTGAATTGCCATTCACTCGTTGGCACGGCAGAAAACCAAATTTAAGTTATCTACACACATTTGGAGCTCCAGCATGGGTGCATATTCCCTCACAAGTAAGTCTGAAAGGTCAACATAGAGCTAGGAAATTATTTTTCGTAGATTACTAGGCCAACCATAGATCGTTTAGATTCTGGGCTCCAGGCACAGCTAATATTTACTGTAGTGGTAGTGCTAAATTTCTTGAGCACGTTAGATGGCATAAACTAGAACAGGAATCCAACAATGATGTTGTTATCGACACCCAAATAGTCCCTAATGATGAGATAGTTAAACCATCAATAGCCATTAAAGAGGAAGAACAGGAGGAAGTAGAAGAACAGGCACAGGAGGCGATAGAAGAACAGGAGCAGGTGGAACAGGACAGTCCACCAGTAAGCCCTGAGTTGCCTAGACGTTCAACCCGTGTAACATGACCACCAGATAGATATCAGGCTAGTATAGTATGCCAAGTAAATATAGTTCCTACTTACTATAATGAGCTGAAACTGTATCCTGCTAAAGATCAAGCTGCTTGTCAGGAAGCAATGGATAAGAAATTGAAATCCTTACAAAGGTTGGAGGTATATGAAAATGTCAGGTTACCACTGGGTGAGCATGCCATAGGGTGTAAGTGGATTTATAAAATTAAGACAGGTGTGGATGGGACTGTTTCCCATAAAGCCAAGCTTGTAGCACAAGGACTACGATGAGGTGTTTGCACCTAGTCTGAAAGCTACCACATTATGAGAAGCATTAGTGTGAGAAGCTAAGAACAAATACATAATAAACCATTTAGATGTTGAGACAGCATATCTGCATGCATTGTTGCAACATACTATGTATTTAAAGAAGCCTTTGAGGATAAAAACAGAGAACAAAACTGATTGCTGGAGATTAAAAAAGAGTCTTTATGGCTTGAAGCAATCAGGCTATGAATGGAACCAGTGGATAGTGAAGGAATTAACAAAGATAGGTTTTGTAGCTGGCATGGCTGATCCATGTTTATTCAAAAAGGAAAGTGATGGTGCAATTTCATTGTTGCTATTGTTCACTGATGACATAGCATTAATCACTAAGACTGATCAAGAAGCTACTGAGATTATTTCACTGTTAGAAAAGAAATTTAAAATAAAACATTTAGGTGAGATCAAACAGTATCTTGGTTTGAAAATAGAGAAAACTAAGGGAGGCTACAAAATCTCACAGGAAGATAAAATTAACCAGTTACTGAAGAACTTAAAAAAGGGAATTTTGTAAACCAGCTAAAACACCAATGAGCCAGGAGTTTAGCCACAGTGATGTGCAAAGTCCTGTTTTTGATAAAGTCATTTATCAGTCATTGATTGTTAGCTTATCCTATCTTAGTAATTGGTCTAGGCCCGACATAGCATATTGTGTCAACCAATTAGCGAGATTTAATGCTGAGCCAACTGAATGGCACTGGCAAGCTGCTAAGCATTAAACAAATGATGCATTATGCATTATATTTGGAGCCTAAGGATGAACTAAGTTTAACTGCATATGCCGATGCAAGTTTCGCTACAGACGTACCTACACATAAATCAACATCAGGTACTATAGTATTATTAGGAAAGGTGTTAATTGGATGGCGGTCTATTTGACAAAAACATCTAAGCTAATCAACAATGGAGGCTGAGTTCTCATGTTTGTCTCTATTATGTACAAACTTAGTATGTTATAAACAACTAATGATAGACATGAGAATTAATGTAAATGAACCTATAGTTGTATATGAAGACAACCAATCAGCAATTCAGATGGCTTCCAATCTCGCTGTAAAGACAAGATCAAAACACACGATCTACGATATCTAAATGTGAGACAATGTGTTCAAAGTAAAATGATTATACTGGAGTACTGCATATCAGAGAATAACATTGCAGATCATTTTACAAAAGCCCAAGTCACTGTAAAACATAAGGCTTGCTGTGAGGAATATGGACTTAAACTGTAAGGTTTTATATACCCAAAGGGGAGAATGTTAGGAATAATAGTCACCTAACAGTTGGGTTGGCAATATATAAACCAGGATAGTAATTTAATACTGTATCTTTAAGAGAATGCTGTAAGTGTGATTGGCTGAGGTTCCTCCAATGGCCATAAGATGGAGACAGAAACTTGGTTTGCTCTCTTCTTGCATTGCCTTGTTGCCTTTTGCCTGATTGTTGTTCTGCTTGGATTGCTGTGAGTCTTGCAAAGTATTAGCAAACTCCATTTAATGAACTTTGTTTATGATACTGGACTTGGTTTTTGGATTATCCCTGGACTGATTGTATTGAATACTACCTGCTTTAACCGTGTATGATTTGAACTGTTTGTTGGACTTTATTTACCCATTTACTGGAAGTAAAACCTGCATTTTACTATTCAGTGTATCTGTATACTGGTTGTGTGTTATTCAACACCACTTTCACTACGTTTCCCTGAGTGCACTCATTCTCCTAACGGGGAATACCTCAACAATTCCCACTTTTTTAATTTCTTTTGTATTTTATATTCTGATCAACTTAATAAAAAATGGAAAGTAAAAAGAAAGACAAAAAAAAAAATCCCCCAAAACAAAACAAATATCCCATCTAATTCAGTAACCTCTTTCCAGGAGTGGCCAACTAGGTATTTTAAATTGTTATTACATTACAAATAATAATGTAATATTATGTAAAGTAATGTAAATGTTTCATAACATGCAACCCTTTTTCCTTCTGAGCTCTGCATTCCCCAAAAGACACTAGACTGTTAAACATATAGTTTTATTGCAGATAATTAGGAAATCTTGCAATAGTGCTGAATATTTATAGCTGGGGAGTTGGATGAGAGTTCATTCTCCAAGCTTATAGGTTGGTTTTTGAACATTTCATTACCAGGCTACATAACATCTTCAGCAGAATTTAGGGAATGTCAGTGTTGGTATTCTGTTTATAAGGGCTCTATGTGGTCAGTTTTGGAGCAGTGATATCTCACAAGACCCATCATTAGACCCTCACTTGACATGATCCTCCCAATACAACAACTACTGACCACACAAAGCCCTTATAAGCAGAATATCAACACTGACATTCCCTAAATTCTGCTGAAGATGTTACCTAGCTTGGTAACTAAACATTTGGAAACCAACCCACAAGCTCAGAGCCCTCTCAATTAGGAAACTATTGAAAGAATTCTGTAATTAGCATTAAAAAATATTGTATATGCATGTTGGTCTTCAAGTTCAATTTCTGGGCTGCTCATTCTTGCTTTTTCAAATTAATAGACCTATGATAACTCTTTTCTGAGTCTGTCAAATGTTTCTTGCTTATAAAATGGTTCTTTCTGATGAAGAACCATTTATAGATCTACCCTCTATGTATATAATCATCTTTTAATTCATCTAAATCATATTCATATTCACATTTGTTTGTTTCTTTGATTGATTGCTTATTGCCATCAAATAGGTGTTGGCTGTTAGGGCCACAAACGTAGATTTTTTTCCCAAGGCAACCTGTCTCCAATTTGCTCCTTCAGGTTTTCCAATGGATCACATGTCACCTTGCTGCTAATTGCCCTTTTATCTATTTTCTTCTATCTTCCCCAACATTATACACTTACCAAGAGTGCTACATCTTCATATTATGTGTTCAAATTAATGTGATGGTGATAATTTGAACTTGGGCGTTTATATGTCGATTGAAGGTTCTGGATTGGTTGTTATATGATCCTTTTGTTTCTCTTTTTGGGCTATCCATAGCATTGTCAGGAATCTGCCAATACCAACAGATAAAGGTTTCCTCTATCCTGCTTCCTTGAAGTCCAACTTTTGCTTCAGTGAAGTGTTACAGAGAAAACTATTGTCTGCACAATAGTAATCTTTGTATATATGGTCACAACATGACCTCAGAATATTTTTTCCAAGGCCTTCATTGATGCTCTATCAAGTGTTAGTCTTCAGTGTATTTCATGACTGATGGTTCTTTCAGGCTTGATGTTTGATGCTAAAAGATTAATTTGGTCTTTTTAATATTATATTATATTAATATTATATTGTGTGTGTGTGTGTGTGTGTGTACACACATGCACATGCACACACACACATTTACATTTTTCATTGTGGCCCTTGACTTTCACTTACTTGACTTTCATTTGTATTTTCAGCTGTGTGAGTAGTGTGGTTAGAATAACACAGGTTACTGCTGTTTATTCCAGATTCTGTTGAACCAGATTCATCCAAACAGCTTCCTTCAATAAGTATTCAGCTTAGGTTTAATAAATAAAAGGAGACTATACAGTTTTATCTCATTTCCCTTGCTAAACTGAAGCCAGTCTGTTTCAATATGTTCCATATGAACTGTCCTTCACTTTGAAGGCAATGATATGTTCTGACAGTCCCATTTTCCTAAACATATTTCATACTTTGACAGAATTGACACAATTAAGGATCTTTCTACAATCAATGAAGCCTATTTTTATTTCTTTTTTTGGTATTCTTTGGCTATCTCAATTATCTGACATATATCAGCAATAATGTCCTTCTTCCCTTGACCTTTTCTAAAGCCTTGGATATCTGGCATCATCCTTTCCAATAGGGCTCTATGTTTTCGCAATCCTAAGCATTATTTTTGATAACATATTACCTATCCACAGGAACTTGCATTCATCTTCCTTATCTGATAGCCCTTCCAGATATTTTGGACTATAATTTTGATGTTCTCTGATAATAGGTCAAGTTGCTTGGAATTATGGGAGATATAATAACAACAAAAACATTGGGGAAATATCATTTGAAGATGATAGCTATGTCTTATTTTACAAGGTAAAAAAAGAAAGGAATATAAGAAGTTTGTACTAACCTGAGGGGGAAAAGTTTCAAATTTATGAATAATTTTCTTTTTAATGAATGAGAATGCATTGCACCATTTTGTTCCTATCTGTAGTATTTCAATTAGAAAATAAGGTATATTTTCTTGGCATCATTCTCAATATGTTCACATTCACATATGTCAGAAATACAAATTGCTTTTCAAACAAAAATGTATCCACTGGGGCTCTTCATCATGTAGACTTTGCATATACATACTTAATCATGCAGATTAAATGATTAAGAACAGAACCTGAATGAGTAATGTAATTGAGAAATGTTTACCTGATTATGGATATTTTTACATTTTACCATTTCAAAGGCTTTGTGAGTTTTGACCCCCAGAGACGAGAGTTTTCAAGGAGCTATGTGGTCCATATGCTTGATGAATTGTTTAAAAGAATGTTGCATGGAGTTGCGTTTCCCAGAATACCAGATCATAAGGCTAGGCAGTCAAAAAAACCAATTAAGATTACACCCAACAGTGAAGCAGAAGGTTGGAAGGAACTTAGAAGTCCAGAAAAGGAAAAATGATATTACATAGTTTTTTTAATGTCTATTCAAACATAGGATATCAAGTACAGCTCATTTAGGTATATTTAATTTTTAGGCCACATGCTTGCAACCATGATATGTGTTCATGAATGGCTTTCTGCTAAGCTCTAGTAGTTATAGGAAATTTATTTGTTTGCTTGTTTGCATTTCAAATTTCTAGGCCACCCAATTCCAAATAAATGGGCTACTTGTTCCTGCCTTAATGCACAATAGACATTTAGAGCTGCCAGTTCTTTTCCACACTATTTTAAACCATGTTCTTCAGCATGGACAGTTGCAAATAATTCAGAACACTTTACTTCTTTTCATGCAGTATGAAAGTAAAGCAGAATAAAGCAGGACAAAATAATTCAGGAATTCAGCCCTGGCCATGTTTTAAATGTTTGACAAGGTGAGAGTTCCTCCTTCCCCTTCATATTAACATTTTTTTTTCATTCATAATAATTGATTATTCCTCTCATTCCATCTCCATTTTAGCACCCCAGGAACCTAATGAAGTTAGTTCAGCCAGAAAGTAGAGAAGACTGATTAAAATATTTGTCAAATGGCTCCAATAATTGTATAACTAATTGCAGTAATCAGTAAGATGGATGCCCACAAACAAGCACCCTAAATAACCACTATTTCTTCATATACAGCAGTTATTTGACTGTATGTTATGAAACAGTGTCTGGCAGTTTAAACAATGAAGAAATGCTTCTGTCCCGTTCCCCCCCCCATTTGTTTTAAACAGTTTTCACTTTGTTTTTCTTTTTTTAAGTATTTTTTAAAATCTTATTACTTGGAAGACTTTGGTTTTTATGTATATTTTTGCACACTTCCCAAGTTTCCTGCACCAAGTTCGCTACAAATTACCCAATACTGCAAATATTACACAAAAAGAATGTCTCATCCTTAGAAAATTCTCAATTTTCATTGCTGCAGTTCATCTTCAGAAAATAGCATTTCATTCAGTGGGTTTATCCCTTTTCTTTGTTGTCCACTTATTTGAGGCCTTTTCGGGGGCCTGGAAAGATAAATTAGTGTAATTTAGCCTGCCATTGTTTGTAGCAGTTAGGCTTTTTAATTACTGCTGATGTAATCCTAGGAAACCAGGCTGTGATTCTTCCACAGCTATTAATGACCACTGTGGTAGCCAAGAGCTGAGAGGAAAACTAGAGACAGGTTAAAACTCTCTGAAGTGCTTGTTAATCCTCAAACAACAGCTCAATACAGCTATTAACATGTTTAGCCATTTCAGAAGTCCCTGCAAATGGGTGCAGGGGTGGGAAATGGCTAGCAGTAATTGTTTTGTACAGCATTTGCCTTGAGCTTTGAAGAAAGACCAGTTCAAAGTGAAGGCACCTCGCTCCTTTTGTCTTGCAACTTCATGTCAATCGCATGAGCTCTGAGAGGGCTTATTTGTGGTTTTAGGAACACTGGGGCTGTCAGCATCCCCAAACACTGGATGAACTCTAGCAGTAAATTGTTTCCAGCAAATCCTTGCCTCAGCTGGTTGCCATAGTGTTAACTTTCAGCTTTGCATTTTTTGCTGACCAAGTCTTTGATTACCAACTAAGCATCTAATGCTAGAAGCACCCAGGATGCTTGTTTAAGGGAACACAATTTATTCATAGATAAAAGATGCCCCTTGGATTGACATTGTAGCTGTTTCTTCACTTTCTCCGTATCTGACACATTGACTTATTTAATGGTCTACTGCATATATAATTCCTACTTTGGGGGATTTGGGGAAGAGCATAAGCAATATGTTTAAAGTGCATATATGAAAGCCAACCTGTTCAATTAAAATAGACAAAGTTTTATAAATATTAAAATAACGTTTATTTGATTTTGATATAAGACATTTAAAATATAAATGATTATTTTTAGGGAAGACAATAGATCATTCTTACAATGCTACCACATATGGATCCTCCAAAAATGGTATTTCCAAAGTTTAAAGGTCGCTAAATCTCTACTCATCTCCAGCAACTTCCTCCAACACCCTTCTTAGGAAATGTGTTATGAAAATATAGAATAAACATTAGGGAACTTTGGAAGAAGTTAAAATTATCTACATTAGAAGTAGAAGAAAGTGGCCAAGAGTTTTGTTTTCTTTTCTCCCCCTTCCAATTAAATCAGAAATATGGATCTCCTGATGTTGAATTTTGTCAATCTACCACCAATAAAGGGTGATTGATATCTGCAATCAGCTGCAATCCCAGTTTAGAGGCTGTCTGGTTCAAAAGGAACATCTAGCTCACCCTAAATACTCACCGGAAGTGTCCTTTTCCCATAGTAATCTCAAGTTCTTTCCAAGCTGGATTAGGGGGAAAACATAGTTTAAAGAGGGAAGGACTTCCCCAAGTATTTGCACCATCACTTAGGTCTCAACAACCAGGTTGGCCTTTTAGATATTGCTGGGCGCTGAAGGAACTGGACCAACAAAGTCTCTCCAGAGCAAGAGCTTCAGATAACCCATGTATACATGTATAGATGAGTAGATAATAGGAACAGATTTTTTGCAATTAGCTTCTAATGGAATGGCCGGGAGTCAGGGATTCCATCTTAGTTCATATTCATAACAATGTCATTTTTATGGACAAAAAAACTTGATTTGTCTCTTAAATATTTTGGAATTAATTTTTTGCTGGTTTAGAAATGTTAAAAAAATAATCTTTAAAATGGCAAGTCTTTATTGCATTCACAGTGTGTTTCTTTCTTCTTTGTGAAATAGGTTTAACTGAGTTTAAGGATCTGGAAAATTGTTTTTCTTTTTGGTGGCACAATCAGCAAAAGGGGGTTCAAAATGATGATTTTGAAAAATTAAAAATGAACTAAGAATCTAGATGGTTTTGAAGTGAAAATTTGTAATTAAATATAATGCTCCTTTCTATGGGAAACATTGTTTGCTTGGGTTTTCTGGAAAGATAATACAATAATGAGGGATTTTGAATGTTGGACACTAAAGGGAACTAGGGGAAATTGGAGATTACTTAAAGAAGAACACTCAGATATGTTAATAGAACTAAAAAAAATTAACAACAAATGCTTTTGTGAAGATTTGGGACTTATGAACTGAGAAAATAATTTTAAGAATATCTAATGTCATTGATAGGTGATGGACAAACACAGCTACAGCAAAAGAACAAATAATGCCAGATAAAATTGAAACTGATTTGAATGTTGATTTAAATATGACAAGCTATGAAACTGATATGCAAAAAGATGATACACAGTACAAATGAAAATGACCAGTGTCTTGAAAAATGATACAAGTATTAATTCAGAAGAGTGATTTCATAATTTTTAATTGGGTTTACAAAAGAGATCTGTCAAAACAGAAGGATTTCCTGAGAGGAGAAAAAAGAAGACCAAAAGAAAACAAGTTTTAGGACATCATTTTAAGGGATCAAAACCTAATATTGTCCAAAGTACAGGGAAGGAATATAGAGTCAGATTATTTGATCAAGGTTAAAAAAAAAGTTATGTAGTTATTTCTGGTAGCCCTTAATAAAACTTCTGTTACCAAGAATGAATGGCAAATCTTTAAGTTTTGTTAATAGTTAAGAGATGAGCTATGGGGAAATGTGTATTTGTTATATCTTAAAAATGATGACAATTGACTACAATTTTTTTGGATAAAAAGGGAAGTTACTTTTTTCTTTTTTCCCTTTTTCTTTTTCTTTTTATATTTTAGTAGCTTGTTTTAATTTTACTTTTTAAATTGTAATCTTAATTAAATGATTTGAAAAAGAGATTAATGTGGGTACAGCTAGATAGTATGTTATTCCCTGAGTAGAACAATGTTGCTCTGAAAAATTATACTTTAAAGAGTTACCAATATAAACAGTTTTTGGAAAGATGCCAAAATATAGTATAAATATTCTTGATCAGCTTATTTCTTTATGCGAATGTTGTAGATATTAGCAAGCATCAGCAGTCTACAGAAATCTGAACTTGACACATAGGTATCACATGTGTGGTATGTTTAAAGAATAGCATATATCCATCTGATGTTTTCCTTTCTCATGTTTTCAAGCCAGTTTAATTATCAAGCAGTGCTATGTTTGTTCCTGAGTAACGTGTTGCAAGTCTGCAAATGCAGTTGCAAAGCCTATTGTAAAAAGTATTTGAAGACTGCAGTTGATTGAGTTCAATTTTCTTTTCAGGGTGGGTTCGTTTTTTAATGTATTCAACTTTAGCAACTAAACCAGCCTATGACGTCCGTTTTTATGGCAGGTTGGTGAACTGTAGACATTTCTAAGTCAATTTTAAATCATTTAAATATTTATCCTTTAAAAACAATTAATCAAACCATCATCAATTCTGTCTTTGGAATCAATACACTTTTGGAATCCTGAGAGATGCTTTGTAACTGGGACATATTCCTATAAGAATAAATATTTATTTTTCTCATTTCCCAAGCTTCCTCACCGAATGAAGTGATTCTAGTCAATGAACAATATATGAAAACAAAAACAAGGTAAAAGAAACAGAATACCTAAATAATAAAATTTAAAAACCTATATGTGTTCTTCCTGTTTTGAAACTCTGAGAATGGAAAGATGCCTTCTAAGTTCTTGCGGCTATGGGTGACAGTAAAATCTTTCCTTCCACCTGCTACTTTTGATACTGCCTGCCAATATGTAATATTTGCAAAAGAAAATGCTAGCAACTATACTAGCTGCTTTTGTTTTAACTGCTGCATTTGCTATCCCAATAATACTTCCAAAATTTGCTTGCAAATGCTATGATTTCTTAGCTTTATTTGGGGGGGTGGGGGGGGGGGTTAGGCCTTCTGGTTGCTGTTTAAGAAGGTTTTATCTTGTGGAGGCACCTCACACTGTGCAACAAAGTATGTCCTTTATCAGATGCTCTACTATATAGTTGCAAATACTTCACAAAAGCTGTTGTTGTTGAGCAAAGCATTCCGTTTACTCTACTGATTAGAAGCAAGGTATTACTTGCCTTGTGGAGATGCTTGAAGAAGACACTTTGTTCAACTCTCCTAGATGCAAATTACTCTGAAGAAGAGTTGCACAGTCTGAGTAAACCCCACCCACCCCCAATTCCCACTATGATGCTTCATTAAGGTGGAGCAGTGTTTCGGTCCTAATGAAACAAAAATGCCAGCAATGTATGATAGGAGTATCCTAGTACAGCCATCCAAATGATGGTCATCCCAACTGCCCAGCGAAAACAAACAATATCCATATTGAACAGCAGTTTTATAGGAAGATGCTAGAAAAAGATGGTCGCTTTAGTGACAACAGAGAAGGCAGCAATTCATACTGCCCAAGAGAAGTATTTGTACTATATTTTATGAAGAAAACCACAGGGACAGACAATATAAATTGACAGATGATACAGTGCCAGAAGATGGGCCCCTTGGGTTAGATGGCTGTCAACAAGTGCTTAAGAAGAACTGAGGGTCTTTCTGAGTACTAATGATGTTTATGACATGACCTTTGGAATGTCTAGTTGCTGATGTGACCATGCAAGAAAATCTAACAGAATTACAGTGGGAGCCTGGAATGTAAGAAATATGGACGTAGGAAGCTCAACCATGAAAGATGAAATCAATCAAGTGCACATTGATATCTCAGCCATCATCCATTTGAAATGGACTGGTATCACTCAGAAGTTCACTATTCACGACCTGAAAAACAAAGAAGGAACAGTGTTGCTTTCATAGTTAAAAAGGAATTAGCAAAGACAATACTTGGGTGCACTGCAGACAATGACTGAAAGATATCAATTAGAGCTTGTGGAAACTCTTCAATATGATGATTATCCAAGTTACAGCTACTGGTGAAGAAGAAAAGGAGATTGACAGATGTCATGGTCAAGTTCAGCTGAAATCAGCCCATTAGGTAGGCAAGATATGCAGCCTGTGTTTGGAGTCGGGAATGCCAGAGTTGGAAATATAAAGGAAGAAAATATATTGACCTAGGGAACAGAAATTAAACTAGAAAATGACAGCAACTTCTGCTATGCCAATTATTTCCTCATTGCTAACACAGTCTTCCAGCAAACAAAGCAGCACCTATATACATGGTCCTCATATAAAGGAATACACAGAAATTAAATCAATTGTACTATTGTTTGAAAGAGTGGAAATTTTCAGTTATAGCAGCAAAAATGTGGTCAGCAGCACCCCATAGAACAGATCATAAAATGATTATGTTCCAAGACAAGCTAAAGCAGAACAAAAAAGTGAACCAATTGCTACAATATGGTTTTGAGCACATACCCACAATTTATTAAAGATAACATCATCATTGCTTTGGAATTCTGAATCTCATTGATAAGGGAACCAGAGGAACTATGGAATGAAATCAAAGGCGTTGTTAAGGATGAATATGAAAAGAAACTGCCAAAGATCAACAAACAGAAGAAAACAAACTAGATGTTAGAACAAACCATGGAAATTGCCAAGAAGAGAAGACGGAGCCAAGAAAAATAAAGATCTCAAGAAAGAACGTAACAAAAATGTCAGAGAATAGTTAGAAGAGACAGGAGACAGTATTACAACAATTTCTGTGAAGACATTGAAAATGGAAACAGATAGCAAGGAAGCAAGGAAGACCTTCCAAAGGATCTCTGAATTAAAAAAAGGAGGTTTCAGCCTTGAATTGGTATGCTAAAAGAAACCAATGAAGAGATGTCACCATCCAAGATTCCTTAGAAGATATTCATTCTAAGAAGATTGTAAAAGGTTCTTATTTACAAGAACCTCTTGTACTAGCACATGAAGTTAGATCAACACTCTGGTTATTACCACATTGGCAGGTTACTGGAATGATAAAATAGTTACAGAAATACAGTAAGCAAAGAAGATAAATTATCAAGGTTCTCACCAAATAATTCCATCAAATTTGGAGAAAAACATTGCAGTTAACATGTTGGAAGAGGACACTTTACATAAAAGGAGGCTTAACAGAATGTGCAAACTATCATACAAAAATCCTTAATTTCACATGATAACAAAATAACATTTAGGATTATCCAATCCAAATTAAACCCCTATGTGAAAAGGTTCATGCCTGATGCTCAAGTTGGGTTTAACAAGCAAATTGATTACAAAAAGAATATTTAAAAGTGAAATCGCTGGCATTTGTTTGCTTCTCATCTTTTAGGAATAGAATAGAATAGAATAGAATAGAACAGAACAGAACAGAACAGAACAGAACAGAACAGAACAGAACAGAATAGAATAGAATAGAATAGAATAGAATAGAATAGAATAGAATAGAATAGAATAGAATAACAGAGTTGGAAGGGATCTTGGAGGTCTTCTAGTCCAACCCCCTGCTTAGGCAGAAAACCCTATACTATTTCAGACAAATAGTTATCCAATCTCTTCTTAAAAACTTCACTGTTGGAGATGATTCACTTAGCAACTCCAGCAACTTCAATTGTATGATTCACTTAGCAACTCCAGTGTTGGAGCATTCACAACTTCTGGAGACAAGTTGCTCCACTGGTTAATTGTTATAACTGTCAGGAAATTTCTCCTTAGTTCTAAGTTGCTTCTCTCCTTGATTAGCTTCCACCCATTGTTTCTTGTCCTACCCTCAGGTGCTTTGGAGAATAGCCTGACTCCCTCTTCTTTGTGGCACCCCCTCAGATATTGGAACACTACTATCATGTCACCCCAGTCCTTCTTTTCACCAGACTAGACATATCCAGTTCCTGCAACTGTTCTTCATATGTTTTAGCCTCCGGTCTCCTAATCATCTTTGTTGCTCTTTTCTGCCCTCTTTCTAGAGTCTCAACATCTTTTTTACATCATGGCAACCAAAACTGGATGTAGTATTCCAAGTGTGGCCTTACAGAATCTGTGCAGTGAAACAAATTCCATGTTCACATTTCTATGCTGAAAAACCTATTTGACCATTAGTCTTTGTAAGATGAGCTTTTTTAAAAATAATATTTCCCTTGTCTTGCGAGGACAGTTAGTCTGATATCTGACTTAATGATCAGTAAGCCTTGGAAGAACATAGCCATTCAGGAAAGTAGCTGCAATATCAGTATGTTGTGAATGACAGAGAAATGGAAGGAATGGAGAAATTGCAGGCATTTATGACACATGCCCCTTCCTCATACGTATCTACAGTATATACAATATATATTTTTAATTAAAAATAATAATAAAAATGCAGCCCATATTACAGGACAGCCTTATCAAGATAATTTAACTTGACGTAGCCAAAGAAACAGAATGAATAAACAAAATAACCATTTGGAATAACTGACTACTTTTCATTGATGCTAACAACCAGAACATACCTTAATTGCAAGAGAGACGTTTATGAGTATTATTATATATTATAAACATGTGTATCTTAGTCATACTCATAATCAGTAGCATCTGGCTTCAGTCAATGGCTTTCTTTCAAAAGGTGCTGAAATAGTCTAGGCAATTGATCCATATACACGCAAATCTTGATACCATTTTGTAATTGATACCTGTAGCAATGCTGGCATCATAGACACATGTTCATACAGTGGAGAAGGGATGGCTATTGGATAATTATTATAGACCACATACAGGCAACTGCCTACAAACATATATTCACCTATCAAAGTTACAACAGCACTGAAAAAAAGTGACTGATGACCAGTTTTCACATTTATGACCATTGCAGCATCCTTATGGTCATGCGATCAAAATTCAGGCACTTGGCAACTGGCAGGTACTTATGACAGTTGCACCGTTCCAGGCTCATATGATCACCATTTGTAACCTTCCCAGCTTGCTTCCCAAAACCAAATCAATGGGGAAAGTCAAATTCAGTAAACAATTGTATGATTCACTTAGCAACTGCAGTGATTCGCTTAACAACTGCGGCAAAAAAGGTCATAAAATGGAACACAACTCACTTAACAACTCTTGTTTAGCCACAGAAAAGTTAGACTCATCGTAAGTCAATGACCTCTTGTATCAAGGATGAGAATCTATGCTCCGTGAGCATATTCAGTCCCAGCTCCCTTTCTGTATCCCAAGGTCACCATCAAAATAGTAAGATATATCTGGATGGTTCAATCATTCACATACAACACATATATAGCTTGGCAATTACCTCAAATAGCAGTCTTGATAAATCCTCAGACTGGTAAAGAAATAAGTTGAGCAGAGAGAAAATGTTGGTTTCAGATCTGATTTGAAGGCTCAAACTTCTTTCCTCTAAAGAAACGGGTTAGCTCTTGGCCGGGGGGAAAGCTCTTTCTCCATAAATCTATGAAACTTAGCTCTAAACAGTATTTGCTGATCGTATACATAAAATAGATTCGCAGCAAAAGCTTTAGAGCCACAAACCTACATCTGGGTCTACTTTCTGATGTGTGAAATGGTTGAAGGAACTTGAGAAAGGCAAAACCGGCATTTTTCAGATATGATGCCTTTTTCAGAAATTCCAGATTCACAGGTTCAGTGATGATCCTATTTATTTTGAATGCCCTAAAGATAGTCCAGCATCAAAAGCCTCTATGAATGCAGATATACAATAGCTGATTTTAGAGAATGACATCGTTTTGATTTCAGACAAGAAGTCAAATATTAAAGAAATAAGGAAGAAACCATCAACACAATAGACAGGACCCTTGAACTTTGCCAAAAAATGAGCCATGATCATATTTTTTTTTTTAAAAAAAGTTGCTTTAGTTGTTTTTATGATTAATAGATGTTATTATAGGGAGGGAGGGACGGAGGGAGGGAGGAGAAAGAGAGAGAGAGAGAGAGAGAGAGAAAGAGAGAGAGAGAGAGAAAGAAAGAAAGAAAGAAAGAAAGAAAGAAAGAAAGAAAGAAAGAAAGAAAGAAAGAAAGAAAGAAAGAAAGAAAGAAAGAAAGAAAGAAAAAAAAAAAAGAAAGGAAAGAAAGAAAAGATGGAAGGAGGGAGGAAAAGGCAGAAAAAACAGACCATAAAATCATATTATGAATAGATATAAGAAATCCTTCCATCTAATTTTTGAACACATTTGATCTCTTAGAATAATGCTGATCGGTCTTCTCATTACATGGACAGAGAATCACTTTGTAAGCAGAATGCAAACAGATATCGGTCATCCAAGACTGTAAACCTAAGATAATCTTGTTTTTCTAGAACCAATACTTTTGCTGCCATTCATGCCTGATACATCAGCAATTCTTCAAATAATATAGAGTTCCAAAACTGTATATAATCCAAAACTACATTCACATCTGTAAACTATATTAATCTTGGTAACAACATGTTGAGAAATTTATGAATAATTAAATCAACTGAGACAATGGTAGAATAAGCTCATATCATATGACTCAGTGTCCTCTTATTCATTTTGCACTTCTAACAAAATGAAGTCGACAGCCAATCTCCTGTAAACATTATCTGGGTTATCTAGTAAGTACAAAAAAAATAACCTTTTGTTGAATTAATCTCCTCCTCCTTGCTTGTTTTTTACAGAGCTGTAAAAATTTAACTATTTGATAACGACTTCAGGGAAGATACATTAGGGGCTGCCCACAGTGGATGGTGCTTTTATTATAGTATTTCTTTTGTCTCTTGTTGTTCCTATTGTTTTCAATGCATTTCTTGTAAGCCTCTTAGAGCTGATCTGAGATAGAGTAATATAAAAATCAAATCAAATCTTGGGATCATAAGCAAAAACTTTTAGCATCTGTAACTATTGATTTGTTAATACAGAATATTCTTGCTCTTTGTTCTACACTAACACACACCCATGGAACCAGAATCATATAAAACACATACAGCAATGTGGGAATTTTAAGTGGTAGAAATGCATCTGAATTACCTTGTGAAATCAATAAAAGCTTAAATGGTATGTGCCACCATTTTGCAAATTATCTGGATGGCATTTAACATTTTATAAGTTATCCTCTTGCAGTGACTGGAATGGTTAAAAATTGTGATTTGGCAGCTGATCAATGTCCTTCCTTTTATTTTAGTGAAAGTTGAAAATAGGTAATATAGGACAAGTAAGGTTGTTTAAATTACCATGCTTTGAAGAAACTGCATTAAAAACTGAATTGTTTCTGAGCTCCTTGGATTTGGATTTCCAAATTACAGAGTCTCTATCAACTCGTAAAGCAGAGGTGGTATTCATCAGGTTCTGACCAGTTCTGGAGAACCGGTAGCTGGAATTTTGAGTAATTCAGAGAACCAGCAAATACCACCTCTGACTGGAGGTTTAACAGTATCCTTCCCCTGCCATGCCCACCAAACCATGCCCACAGAACAGGTAGTAAATAAAATTTGAATCCCACCACTATTGTAAAGCATTCCTGGCTTCCTCTCGAGTTTTCATAAGAAGGAGTGGGGGAACCCTGACAGTCTCCAAGATTTCAGATGTTCGGACGTTTGGGGTATATATGCAAGATGACAAACTGAATTGTGATACTATCAGACTGGATGCTTCTCTCCTTCAAAAGCCATGGGAATGGACCAGTGATGGGATTCAATTTTTTTTACTACCAGTTCTGTGGGCGTGGCTTGGTGGGCGTGCCAGGGGAAGGATACTGTAAAATCTCCAGTCAGAGGTGGTATTTGCCAGTTCTCTGAACTACTCAAAATTTCCGTTACCGATTCTCCAGAACTGGTCAGAATCTGCTGAACACCAACTCTGGAATGGACAGAGAAAAGATGTCCCTCAAATTTGCCAGATTTTATTGCACCTCTAAAAGCTCTGACAAGCTACAGACTGAAGTGGGTCAACAATAACCTCTTCTGATGTGAGAGCTTAAAAGTGTTTTATCTAGCAATCGCACTCCTTCTTTCAAAAGTCTTGCTAAACATATGTTGCCATCAAACACGTAGTATCAAGTAAACCAATTTCATAAGAACTTCCTGTTCTGTGCAATTAAACTGTGCTGATTTCTTTCTTGCTCTTATCTGTTCCTCGTAACCATATTTTGAATAGATCCAGCAGTTACAGCATACTTTTTCATGTGGTTTTCACTTTGCTCGAGTAAATAGATTAAAAATGTTAATGTGACTCATATAGGCTCTTTTCCTGACAAGACAAACTCAGAAGGAAAAAAAGGATCTTTCTTCACCTCCCGGCCCTGGTAGAAGCTGATAAGGTAGACTCCAAAGTTCAAAGAGGTCAGGCCTAAAAAAAACAAAGGGAATTATTAAGTGACCGGATGTTATTTTGGGGGGGAATATAACCCTATCATGAATAGGGTTGTTTTTCCATGTATCTGGCCATTTGATGTGATATATTCAGAGGCAACATAAATCAAAGTCCTGATAGTAAAACACAAAGAAGGTAAAGTTGAGCAATTTCTATTTACTGTAATCAAATCTATATATAACTGGGGTAAGCAATCTCTGTCATTCCAAATGTTGTTGAAGTATAACACCCAACATCCTCCACTATTTGCTATGCTATGCTAGCTGTCAGGGTTCCTCAGCAGGAGGCTGCTGGGAGTCATATCCCATCAATGTCTGGAATTACACAAATTAATTTGTGAGACTTTCAAATACAGACAGATCGTCATTTGGAACACAACATGCCAGATATCACAGTTGTCGAAAACCAAAGTGTACCATTTATTGATATTGCTGTACCAGGAGAGTACCAGAGTTGAAGAAAAAGAACTGGAAAAAATCATGAAATATCGCGACCTGGCCATCGAAACAATGAGATTATGGATGAAACATGTACAGTAACAATGATACCCATTGTCATCGGGGCACTTGGTACCATGTCCAAGAATTTTACAAAAAACATCAAGAAATTGCAGTTTCCTGCAATAACATCAGCGGAACTGCAAAAAACTACGCTACTCAGAACACTGTACATTTTAAAAAGATACTTGTTTAATACGTAGGATGCTGGCAGCAACCTGTATCAACCATCAGTGCCAGTGAATGATATTTGTGATACATTTTTAAATGTTCAGTTGACTGACTTTCATGTCTAATGAATAAAATAATAATAATAATAATAATAATAATAATAATAATAATAATAATAATAATAATAACAACAACAACAACAACAACAACAACAACAACAACAACAACAACAACAAAAATAATAATAGCATGCTTCAGGAACCCAAGCATTTGGAATGCCAGGAAAAAAAGTTTTAAACAAATTAAGATGAAAGGAGAAAAGATCCAAAATAAATTGATACTAATCAAGAAATTGTGCAGTTGCTTCTGGTTGGTTAGCTTTTCACATTCAGATTCCTTGGAAATACTATATCTAATATATCTGGTGGTGGTTTTCAAAAATTTTTACTACCAGTTCTGTGGGCGTAGCTTGGTGGGCATGGCATGGATTGGTGGGTGTGGCTTGGTAGGCATAGCAGGGGAAGGATACTGCAAAATTTATTTATTGGTTTGATTTGTCAATCACTTACAAGATACAGGTATAAGAATAATAAGAAAAATAAGAAAACTTATAAGAAAAATAAAAAGAAACAATAGGACAGGGATGGTAGGCACAATTGGTGCGCTTATGCATGCCCCCAATCTCCATACCCACCCCACTCCAGAGGAAAGATACTGTAAAATCTCCATTCCCTCCTGACTCCTGGGGGAAAGTTACCACCATTTCTCTGAACTACTCACAATTTCTGCTACTGGTTCTCCAGAACTGGTCAGAACCGGCTGAATGCCACCTCTGAATACATCTGGAAGGCACCAACTTTGGGAAGCTAGCCCAGGAATTCTTGACAACTTCCCAGTACTGACATTTTATATTCATTGAATGCCAGACACACATTTTGCATCTTAAAAGTAGCAGAAATGAAAGATCATCAGGGATGGGGTTTTTGGATGACAGTTCTCTAATGTCTTCCCCTGACATAATGTTAACCTCATGGCAATACTTTCCCTTTTTATCTCTAGTTGATCTCTTTACCTCATGTTCTTAGCAGGCTGGCTCCACCTCAGAAAAGAGACAATCATATGTAAAATGTAAAGCATTTGCTTTCTTCTTCTCATGCTTGTCTGTGCAAAATCGGAAAAGTACTTCACGAGACAAATAACTTTTTCAGAGCTACTCGTGCTATGCACGGGTAGGGAGATGTTTATGATCTCTGTCAGATTTGCTTGGGAACATTTGAAATAAAAATGAGGTGCGGAGAGAGATAAAATATTGTACCTGGTTATGAAATTTTAAGGTTTCAACACCAAGTATATTTATGTTTGTCATACCAACAGTGAACGTGCTGCAACTAAGACCTAACCAAAGTACTGGAACATATGTCACCATTTTTTAACTTCCACAATGACACAGTCTTTGCTCTGCGTGGCTGGGCCATAAACATTTAAGACTTCTGTAAGATCAGGTCAATTGTCCATCTGTGCCAACCTCTTGCTTCTCACTATGGTCAACAGGTGTGTCTGAGGTATCTTACAAGCAGAAGACAATAGACTTCTGTTTTGCAATTGGTATTCAATGATGATCTCCCCTATTTTGACAACTTGTGGCAGTCATAATTAGTAACTGTTGAAAGACTTCATGAATGTATGCATGATGACATCTGATTACCACTTTATTTAAAGCAACTCTAGGTTGTATATTTTTCTAATAATCTTTGAAAGTACTCCAAACCATTATGATGCAGGCTGCCCAGAGTCACTTGTTGAGATGGGCAGCTATAAAAATCCAATAAGTAAGCAAAACACTAAATAAATTGTGAGTCTCAATTAAGCTTTTCTTTCTTTGTCTTCAGTGAACCTATGATTAACATTTTAATAATGATTTTGAACTAGAACATCTTTCTTGGATTTGGGTAGAAATGAGAATTAGACTTCGGGATTCAGAGCCTCAAAATTCTGAACCTCATTGACGAATATACAGTTAGATACAGATTAATAAAGTTGGAAGGGACCTTATAGGTCATCTAGTCCAATCCCCCACCTAAGTAGGAGACCCTACACCATTTTTGACAGATGGCAGTCCGGTCTCTTATTAAAAGCTTCCAGTGGTCAAGTTCCCACAACATCTGAAGGCAAGCTGTTCCATTGGTTGATTGTTCTCACTGTTAGAAAATTTCTTCTTATTTCCAGGTTGAATCTCTCTTTGTTCAGTTTCCATCCATTATTTTTTGTCTGGCCTTCAGGTGCTTTAGAAAATAGTTTGACCTCTCTGTGGCAGCCCCTCAAATATTGGAAGACTGTTATCATGTCTCACCTGGTCCTTTTCTTCACTAGACTAGCCATGCCCAATTCCTGCAACTGTTCATCATATTATGGGAAGGAAGCTAGTTCCTACTGAATAATGAATAAGGTGTCAGACAGCTATCTTCCAGTGCTATCTTTTGAAATCATTTTTCCAAGAAAGGGTAGGGTCCTATGAACTGGTGCCTGTTGTCTTCCTTTGGCTTGATTTAGAAAGACATCATGATTTATGGATTGGAAATAATTGAAAAGTACAGCAGGACCAATAGAGACGTACGTTCTATTGAGTTCCTGTCCAAAGTGTTCAAACTAGTCTCCATCCTTTAACCAAGATTGAAACTAGATTGAAATGGATCTATATAATCCATCTAGAAACTCCTTTGGCTAAGAGTCCAATCATGACCAGTTTGGAGACAGAATGCTAAAGGACTACTACCTCCACAAAAACAATAATGGGATAAATTGGCCACCACTCAAGCCTCCTGCAGAGACAGATGAGAGTAGACATACAATTTAACATAGGTAAGCACAAGAAGTAGATGCATTTTCTTGGATGTCTGCAATAAGAAGATAAAATAGCAATAGCTTTATTTCCGCCCCAGTAGAGACTCAAATGACTAGGAATAAAATCATATTTCGGGGGAAATGTATGTAAAGCTTGATAGGAGATATACTACCTATACAGTATATACAATATCCCAAGTGTGCGAAACCTAAAACGAAGGTGCAGCTACTATCTTTCATAAATGGTTTTATTATTGTATTTACTCAAGAATAAGCATGGGAACTCTGCACAATTGTAACACAATGCATGGAGCATGGAATGTCATTGTGCTTTAAATTACTGGCCCTTTAAAAAGAAAGACTGTTGAAGTTTAATGCCCTACTAAATCCCTTGCATTATCTGTGGCCAACTAATCTAGCAAATGTTGCTGAAGCCCCACCCACCTGCTGGCCCCCACCCTTCAGCTTCTGCCCCCCAGAAATTTGCCTCCTTCCAGCAAACAGCAAACAACCTGGTCAGCTTCAGCACCGCCTGATTTCGCATGAGCAGCTGATTGTCAATTGGATCGGTCTCCTGAAATACCGACGATCAGCTGTTCCAATCTTCAGGGATCACCGCCACCTATCGCCGCCTCTGTGCACATCATTTTTGGCCTCCGCACGCCCTGATTTCAGCCTCCGTGAGCCCCACGGGATCCAGGGTAAAAACGTAGCGCATGAAGGCGGTGATAGGCGGTGGCGATCCCTGCAGCCTGGAACAGCTGATCGTCAGTATTTTGGGAGGCAGATCCAACCGACAATCAGTTGCTCATGGTAAATCAGGCTGTGTTGAAGCTGACCAGGCTGTTTGCTATTTGCTGCAAGGAGGCAAATTGCTGGGAGGCAGAGGCAGATTTTTTTTTCTTGTTTTCCTCCCCAAAACCTAGGAGTGTCTTATAGTTCAGAGTGTCTTATAGTCAGAAAAATATGGTATTCATTTGGGAGGCACAGGGACATACCATAACTTGCCTGTAAATTTTTCAGAAAACCATTAGATGGGGAAAAAAAGGAGATGGAGAACACCCTAAAATTGCTGCCATATAATGGCTGCCTGGATTTTTGCAATCCAGCTATTGTCAGACTAGCTAAAGAGAGGTAAAAGAAGGGATTGGCTGTGCGAAAATCTGAATGCCAGAGGCAAAATTGATTTGGAGGGTGTATGAACACACATGTAACATCTGTTGGGAACATCTTAACACAGCTGCCTCTTTTCTTGGGCTTCTGCAGCTGCCTTCCACAGCTGGTACATGATCCCATGTTTTACTCAACGTAAAACATTCCCAGCAAGTGCTACGTGAGTGTCCAGTCACTCTCCAAATCACATGCTTGGTCATTGAATTTCTGCACTGCCCTTCTTGACAAAACTGTTGGCAAAATCTTATTTGTATGTCAATATCCACTGAGCTAAAAGGGATAGAGAGTGAATGTTCTGATTGTTTAATCCACCATCCGGACAGAAGAGGCAATCTTATAGCTCTATCTACATTCATCTCCTTTACTGACTTCTTCATATAGGAGAAAGCAACTTTATAGAACCTTTGAATTAGGCTAGCTAATCTGAGTTTGCACAAGTTTTTTTTTAATATGACAAACAGCCCAGATTTCTTCAGTAGCATTATAACTTTAGTCCAGCAGTACTCTCTCCTTCTCCCTCTCCCTCTCCCTCTCCCTCCCTCTCTCGCTCTCGCTGTCCCTCCCTCTCCCGCTGTCCCTCTCTCTCTCTCTCCCTCCCTCTCCCTCTCCCTCTCTCACTTGCTTGCTCTCACTCTCCCTCGCTCTCCCTCTCTCGCTCTCACTGTCCCTTCCTCTCCCTCTCCCTCTCCCTCTCTCTCTCTCCCTTGCCCTCTTCCTCTCTCGCTTGCTTGCTCTCCCTCTCCCCCTCTCTCTCCCTCCCTCCCTCCCTCCCTCTCCCTCCCTCTCACTTGCTTGCTCTCCTTCTCCCTCCCTCTCCCTCTGTCGCTCTAGCTGTCCCTCCCTCTCCCGCTCTCCCTCTCTCTCCCTCCCTCCCTCTCCCTCTCTCGCTTGCTTGCTCTCCCCCTCCCTCTCCCTCTCTCCCTCTCCCCCCTCTCTGCTTCATCCTGAAGTGAGATTAGTTTAGGTTAAGGTATGGTATTCAGAATAGGTACAAGATGTGTGCAGAGAGTGCAGAATGCATGTCTTTATGGGATGCGATTACTATTCTGCCCCGCTCCCAAAGATTTGCCTAAAATTCTTGTCCCTCCTTCTTTCTTTCCTTCCTAAAGAGGGACTTTCAGAAATAGCAGGATTTGAAACATTTAAATACAACCAACATCACCTTCAGGACATGTATAGGTTTATATATACAGTATATATGTAGTTCTTGACTTCCCACCACAATTGAGCCCAAAATTTATGTTGCTGAGTGAGACATTTGTTAAGTTAATTTTGCCCCATTTTACGATCTTTCTGGCCATAGTTGTTAAGTGAATTACTGAAGCTGTTAAGTTAATGACATGATTGTGAAGTGAATCTGGGCAGGGGTGGGATCCGACCGGTGTAACTACTGGTTCGGTGATTTACGATTTGCGTGTGCATGCACGCATCATCAGTTTGCTGCCTGGACAGCTGAGCAGCGCTGCATGCGGGTGCGCAATGGTTGAAAAAGCACTTTTTTCCTGATTTCTCAACCGCAGCTGTGCCGTGCAAAACAGCTGAGGTTGAAAAAACAGGAAATAAAGGTCAGGTAAGAGCCCGGGTGGGAGGGTGGGCCCAAACAGCAGCAGACATAGAACCGGTTCTATGTCTGCTGCTCTTCAGAGCTACCGGTTCTACAGAGCCATACAGAACCGGTAGAATCCCACCCCTGAATCTGAGTTTTGCATTGACTTTGCTTGTCAGAAAGTCACAAAAGATGATCACATGATACCAAGACACTTCAACTGTCATAAATATGAATCAGTTGCCAAGTGACTAAATTTTGATCACATGATTTTGAGGGAGTTGCAATGGCCATAAGTGTAAAAAATGGTCATAACTCACTTTTTTCAGTGCTGCTTTAACTTTGAATGGTTACTAAATGAACTGATGTAAGTCAAGGACTGCTTGTATATAAATTGTTATTGAAATATGGCACAATAAAACAATAGAACAAATTAAAAGTTATATCATAAAGTGGATGCAAAACTCAAAGAAATAATCAGAGTGTAACAATGTGAACGTTTAAGGGAAAATCAATACAATGTTTTCCAAGTTATAATTTAAAGGAAAATTGGTACAAAATGTTTTACAGATGGTGCATAATTACAAAGTTAGAGAAATTATATAATAATAAATGCTGCAATTGACATAACAAAGAACATTTTATCATATGCAGTGCTTATGAAAAAAAAATGCCTTAAAAGTACTGAAAAGATATACATCAAAACATTCAGAAATCTTAAATATAAAATGTGAACTGAAACCACAGCTATTTTTGTTAGGTATGCTCCCAGAAAACATAAATGGAAACACATCACAATTTATTAATAATATATATATATCCACAACTTTGGAAAAGAGGAATCTTGCCAACAATATCAGATTGGGAAAGTCCATGCATCAATGATAAAATTGACAGTATATATCCATAATAAAAGTTTAACCAAATTTAAACAAGAATGGCTGTCTTATGTACAAAACATTGCACTTCAGCGCAAATTTAGATATTTGGAATGTGGCTTTTAGAAGGGAGTTATGAGATCAGCCGTAAATAATAGATGCAAGGATTTAAATAGATTCTAGCAATAATCTTTAATATTTAGTGCAAAGTATAAGTATTTGGATCAGGCATGTTCAACTCACAGCCTGCAGGCCACATGTGGCTCTAGACAGCTAGTAATGCAGCCCCACAAGATCATAAACTTTTAACATTATTGTGCAATTTTTATACATTAACTACACTACATATATTTATCTGCATCCCAAAACAATTCCCCTTCACTTAATGCGGCCTAAGCAAGCCAAAATGTTGGTCACTAATTATCTAGATTGGGAAAGGGAAAGGGAAGGGGAGGGAAGGGAAGTAGACGGAAAGAGAAGAGAAGAAAGAAGAGGGGAGGGGAGACTGTGCCACTATCAAATTTTTATATATGTTTAGTAGCTGTTTCTCTTTGTTTTACTCTACTCGTTATCTAACGTAGATTGTGTTTCCTTTGTATTTTACTATTTTAAAACTAAAATTAAGAAAAGTGCATAAAGCTAGCAAATACAATGTTACATTTATCAATGTTAAGTGAGGTAAATTGTGATTCTCGAAATAAAAATAATTCATCCCATATCAGGTGGGACCAGGTGTCTACAACAGGTAACTCTGGCTACCCAGGTACTAATAGGCAACTGAAACATCCTTGCTTCCATTTCTCCTGGTTCTTTAGCAGGGAACAAAAGCAAGCCAACTTTGGGGGTGCCATGAAGATATTCCAGGGCTATGATTTAAACTCAACAGTCAAGAAAATATCTTAGAAGTGTAGAAGGATCTTTCCCATTTTACATAAAACAGGTCTTCTTATTTTTAAAGTGATGGATACCATAAAATAGCTTACAGATTACATGTTATGCAAGCAGCTTAGATTTGATGGAGGAAAATAAAAGATGCATGTCACATCTGGTGACACTTCCTGAAATCAAACACTTCTTTTCCTAGGGTAGCCATGCAAGCCGAAGAAAAGACACAACTTCTTTAAGGACTTGCCAACAAGGGCGACATGCTTGCCCATGCTTGCTTTCTGTTTTCAGTCTGGATCACTGCATAGCTCAAATAAAGATTACTGTGTCTTTCTGAACCAGAAAACAGACCTTTTCGGAGTGCACTGTTGTGTCTTTCACAGAAAGACTTTTCCAGACACAAGTGGTATGACCTTTCTGCAGGCACAACTCTTATGTTGAACTGACCTGGTTTTGCTAGAAGATAAGTTTTATTCTTTTTATTACCTTCAGCAAACAGAAAGATAAACATTTCAGCTGGTTATTAAGCAAACAGTGGATTTGATGTCATTCTCTTTCTTAACAGAGCTATTTTTTTTGTTTTGTTTTGTTTTATTGCAACTCGGCTCTTCTTTCTTAATCAAAATCTGACTTCTGAAATCAACCAAACAGGCATGTAGTTTATTTGGAATTAGATCTCACTGAGTTCTATGAGGCTTGCATCTAGGTAATAATAAATGCATATTATTGCAATCCTAAATCCAATACAGTACATTTAAAAATAAAGGAATCATGCTACATGGCAGGAAGGGCTGGATAATCTGCTTAAACCCCATAAAGCAGCTATCATTCTGTATTGAGAAGACTGAAATAAATCAGACAATGCTCCCCCTAGACAATATGTTATGCATTTTTTTTCTTTGTTCTTTGTAGTGTAAAGATTGCACGTGAATCATTACTTTTATTCCTCTTTCGATTTAAAACAGTAACAACAACACTCTGTTCATAGGAGCTGCAAAGGTGCAAACTTAGAGGCTTCATTTGTATTTTTTCATTTACATTCGAATCAACTGAGAATATTTAATATGGACTCAGGGGTCAGAGCTGATAACAATCCCCTCATATACATCGTCTGCAAAATTTACATTGTCCAAGCCTAGAGCTGCCTTTAAGTTTGGTTGTGTGCCATGCATAACCCATGTGTCTCCTCAACATAGCCTGTTACCTTGCAATACAACAAGGTGTATTTTCTTAACTTTCTTCTGGGGGTGATGAAGTGAGGGAAGAGGCATCTAAAGTGCTGTTGCCACTTCATGAAGGATGAACTTGACCGAACACAGGTTAGAGGCCTGCTATTAGGCCATGGTGACACAGTGGTTAGAATGCGGTATTGCAGGCTAACTCACTGTTCACTGTCTGGAATTCGATTTTGACCAGCTCAAGGTTGAGTCAGCTTTCCATCCTTTTGAGGTTGGTAAAATAAGGATTCAGATTGTTGAGGGAAATATGCTGACTGTAAACTGCTTAGAGAGGGCTGTAAAAGCACTATGGAGCAGTATATAAGTTTAAGTGCTATTAGGCCTACCTAGAGGTTCTGGAGAAGACTCCTGGGAGTCCCTTGGACTGCAAGGTGACCGGTCAAACCGGTCAGTCCTAGAGGAGATCAACCCTGGCTGCTCTTTAGAAGGCCAGATCCTGAAGATGAAACTCAAATACTTTGGCCACCTAATGAGAAGGAAGGACTCACTGGAGATGAGCCTAATGCTGGGAGCGATTGAGGGCAAAAGAAGAAAGAGACGACAGAGAATGAGGTGGCTGGATGGAGCCACTGAAGCAGTCAGGGTGAGCTTAAATGGACTCAGGGGATGGTAGAGGAGAGGAAGGCTTGGAGGAACAGTATCCATGGGGTCGCGATGGGTGGGGTATGACTTCACGACTAACAACACAACAACAACAACAAGGGTGGTGAAGCACCATTACTCCTCTGTTCTCATTTCATCCACATATAGTTGTCCCACTGTCCTGTTTCAGGTGACATGAGCTCAGAAAACCTTTGTAGAGGGGTGTGTGGAGAAATTTTTCCAGCATCTGTCAAATAAAATTACTTGGATTTGTTATACTGGCAGGGTCTCTGGGGCTGTGAGCTCATCCACCTGCTCCTTAGATCCATGCTCCTCCTGGCTGGCTAAACTGCCCTGAGGTGGGGGGTGGGGCTTCACATGAGTGGGTTCTACGGTGGCTAATGTGTCCTTGACTTACAGGTTGTTCTTTCACCTGTTAAGGAAGCACTGGTTAAGGAGGCGCCCTCCTCAAGATGCCATTGCCGGACCCCACTAATCTGGACGATTTCAGTATCTAATCTCCCTTAATCCCAAGGTGGTTGTGCAGCATCTTCAGAGGACTTTTGATATAGCAGATTATCTCAGTCTCTTTCAGTTAGCATTCAGGCCTGGCTATGGGATGGAAGCTGCATTGGTCCCATTTTAGATTATTTCTGGGAGGGTGGGATGTGGGTTGTGCGTCCATCCTTTGAACTCTCTGAAACTTTCAATATCATCAACCAGCATATCCTTCTGGACTAGTTCAGTGATTGGAGGTGAACAGCAGAGTGTTGTGCTAGTTCACCTTCTTTTTCTGAGGCCAATTCCAGTCAGTGGTTGGGGAGAAGAGAAGAGTTCCTACCCTTGGCTTTTTTCTAGTCCCATGTACAGAAAAGGTAATCAAATGGGGGAGGGAGAATATTCCAAGAAGGAGGTCAATGGAAGTAGGTGGTATTTGTGAGCAAAAATAGACCAATTTCCACCCTTTAAACCAGGGGTCCCCAACCACCGGTCCACGGACCGGTACCGGGCCGCAGAACAACTCCTACCGGGCCGCTGGCTTGCTGGGCGCCGCCATCTTTTTTTGATGAAAAAGTGCTTCTGGTGAGCTTTTCCGGGTAGAAAGCTCACCGGAAGCACTTTTTCATCAAAAAAAGATGGCGGCGCCCACCTGATGCTGGTACCGGGCCGCGGCGCCCAGCTGATGCCGGTACCGGGCCGCGGCGTCAAAAAGGTTGGGGATCACTGCTTTAAACCACTCCAATTTCACCCAGAAATTGTGCTAGCCATGAGCTAGAAAGTCAAACAGAGATGGAGAAAAGCAAAGAGAAAGGAGAAAGGTAACCAAATAAATTAAAATATTGTTCATTTCCAACCCAATTGAACATAAATTGAGGAACAATTTCAATTGAATAAATTCAATTTTTTCCCCTCTGCATCACAGCTTTTCATCAATACACTTGTTATAAAAAGAGTTCTATGTCATGTTTTCCAGTTTATTGCCATAATATCTTTTCAAAATATTGTCCTTTCCAACAAAACATGTCTGGGTTACAGTTATTTTTAAGATTTTTACTTGTCCGGATGAATGGTTAAAATATTAAAGTAGAGAAAATAAACACAAAAATGTTGTGCAGCTTAGTATAATAAAACCCCATGCCTAAGTAAAGTTCTCAAAAATTGTTGCAATATTTCTACAGTATATTCCTACTGTTTCAGAAATAGACATAGTAGTGCTAGTATTTATATCTCTGTTCTTCAGGTGATCGTGGGCATCTAATTTCTTCTGCTGGCTTTATTTGTGTTTTATAGCTTTTCACTTTGTTGTCCTTGTCTTATGCTTCTCTTTGTCTGTTCATGCGTTAAGGCATTCTTAGCTGCAACCTCTGTACGTATGTGACATCATGCAACCATGGGACCCATCTTATATAGGTGTTTTTTACCATGAATGTGTCTTTTTATATATAATTAGCTGGATACTACGAAACTATGTGATCGGGCTTAGTTTTTTGGGAGGAAAATAAGGGGAAAAATATGCCTCTGCCTACCAGCATCCATCAGTATTCATCTGATTAGCATCCTGTCAGTGTGTCAGAGAGTTGAGGGCTGTTTGGAAATTGAAACAGTATTTGCTGTGTGAGCAAGAAGGAGACAGCAAGGAGCCTGGGCATGGCTTAGCTCAACTGTTCTGTACTAAAGCTTCTTGCTGCTGTGAAACTGAAACTGAAACTCTCTCCTCTGCTTGTGTTTTGTATTTGGAACAGATTTCTTTTCAGGCAGGGAGGGGGAGTAGAACTCCTTAGCATCAGAGCGTGTTAATAATAATATATGAAATACTAATGCTCTGATGGTCATTTTGAAAAATCCTTTCTTAGTGAGTACCTAGAAGCCAATATATGTGCCAAATTTCAAGTTTGTAGGCTTTACAGTTCTGGAGATTTTGTGATGAGTTGTATTTCATTATATATATATATATATATATATATATATATATATATATATATATTCTTAAGTTTTCGTGGGTACTTACATGTATGGTATTCAGCTTTGTTCGGGTATTTACCCACGTCATTATAGTTGTGTTTTTAAAGTTGTAGCAACGTTTCGGCAGAATCTCATCTGCCATCATCAGGCTTCTGTATTGTGTTCGTCTGTGAGTCAGACTTTTACAGTTGTTTCAGTTTTAAATTTGGGGCTAGCCTACTGCTGTGCCAGAATGGTTTTTTCTTCATCCTGATTGGTTGGGAGTCTTGGTCTGTGTTTATTGGTCCTGGAATTTGCTGTGTTCTGCTTGATTGGTGTTTTGTGTTGTGGCTTTTTGTGTGTGTGTGTGTCTTGATTGGCTGGCAACATTGTGTTCCTGTATTGGAGGCTTTTAGTGCAGCTTGGCTCCGAGTAAGTGGATGGCTATCATTTGTTAGGAAGCTAGGTTTCATCTGGGTGCCTGGTTGGGGTGCGTTTGAGTTGGAGGTATCAGGGGGGATCTGTTTGTGCCCAGGTGTTTGCCTGGCTAGTGGTGTGGAGATTTTTTGTTTGTGAGTGCAGGCTTCCAAATAATTGACAGTCTGGTGGAATCATCTCTTCTATTCATGCTTTCAGGTCTTTTTTCAATCTCTATGGCTTCTCTGATAATTCTGTGGCTGGGGTTTTCTATAGTGGCTAGGGTTTTGGTGCCATTGAAGTTGATGCTATGACCTGTGGCTTTCATGTGTTGGACTAGTGAGGACGTGTGTTCCAGCTTTTTTACTGCATTTTTGTGTTCATCCAGCCGGGTACTTATTCTTCATATGTTTAAGAAAACATAGATAGATAGATAGATAGATAGATAGATAGATAGATAGATAGATAGATAGATAGATAGATAGATAGATAGATTGTAGGTTTTGAACCAAGCAGCCTAAGTGAAACACCAGGGACATTTGAGTGTGTCTACCACATCTACCACATCGCCAGAACTCACCAGTACCTGGTGACCTCTGACCCCTATGTCAAGGGGGAAAGCCTCGCCATCATGTTCCAAGGTCCTAGTGCATAGGGGAGAGGAGAGGGGTGATAAGAAGAGGGGAAGACTTCATAGTATTGCACCTGTACAAAAAAAATATCAAATCATAATTTGTGGCACCTCCCAGTAAGGTTGGGAAACTTTCATCTGAGAAAAAAGGGAGTTGCTACCCATCAGTTCTAGCCTTGTTTGACCTGGATAAAGAGCCCTTTGTTTTTTTGCAAAATGTTTTTAAATAGCTGTAGAACAATAAATGTCACGTAAGCTACAATTTACTGAATGTTCCTAATATCTTTGTACATGCACTGTACATTTAATAGTAAAGGAAGACTGTACATAGAAGTAAAGGCAGCCATTCTACAGCCTTTAAGATGCCAGACAAGAGGAGTTCCCTCCCAGAGCAAGGAGCCTTTCTGGCTCCTTAGGAGCTTTCAATGCCAGTTTTCCTTGAGGTCATAAAAGAGATCAGGCATGTTGGGTCATGCTGTTTATCATCTGAAAGACAAAAGGCAAATGGCAAAGGGGACTCTCTACTTACATTGAGACTTTTTCAGTTGAAAATTGTCCTTGGAACAGTTCACACTTTGCAGAAATAATGCAGTCAAGCTTCTACTTCTTATAAACTAAAAGCAATGAAATCAAAGGAGGAGGCCATGCAGTTCTAGAAGACCTCAAAAGGCCTCAAAGCAGCCATGCCATGCCTTGGAGCAGCTCTTGAGGCCAGCTTCAGTGAATAGTGGGAAGGAAGGAAGGAAGGAAGGAAGGAAGGAAGGAAGGAAGGAAGGGAGGGAGGGAGGGAGGGAGGGAAGGAAGGAAGGAAGGAAGGAAGGAAGGGGAACAGGAGGAGGCAAGGGGGAAGAGGAAGAGGAAGAGAAAGGAAGGAAGGTGGGAAGGAAGGAAGGAGAGGAGGAAAGAAAGGGAGGGAGGGAGGGATACAAGGAAGGGCATTTGTTCAGACACAAAGAGCTATTTTGCACAGGGTTTGGGTTAAAATGAGAAGTGTCCCCAGGAAATGGGATGAATAGAGCATATATCATGGCATCACCAATGCTTGGGAGCATTTAGATCCTTGGGAGGAATCTGGTTCCTGCCCCTATAGTGGAAAGCTGGCCATTAACTTACAGTGATAGCAACACCCACAAAACCAGTCACCTCAAATGGCTTTATAGCTGGGATCATGATTGGGTGACAAACAGAGGCGCTCCCTCCTGTATCAATAGAAGAGAATAGCTATAGTTTCAAACATCTGCATGAAAACAACGAAGTTCAGAGAGCATCAATGGCTCCACAGTTCCCTTCTAGGCATTTGTGGCTGATTTGCCACAGTGGAAGAAGGGAAATTTCTCCTCTCTTGATTTTCCTCTGCATTCCCTCCACCCTGACTCTTTTACCCCTCTGCCAGTCAGGGGGAGAGAGGGGTTATGCACCAGGGAAGGTTTAATGCACATCACCTGTCCAGCACACAGGGGCTTCTCCCCTGCTGATGCCCCATTCCCCTCCTCGGCCACTTTGCTTGTAAGGAGTAAAAGTGTGATTGAGGAATTAGCTGCCAAGCCTGCTGTGCCACATTGGGGGTCAGCCATGGGTAAACAATCTCACTGGCTTTGTATGGGGATTTTTCTGAATGAAACGGTGCGTTTGAAAGCAGCTGCCAGGGAGCTATGGCAACCGCAGGATCTTCCGTATGGCTTCACTTCAAATGCTCGCATCTGGACGATCAGAAAAAAGAGGAACAGGAGGGGATGGGAACCCAGCAAACTTCTGAAGCACAATTTGTGCTACTGTAGCTCCCAAGGTGTATGGACTTTCTGAAGCTTCCCTTCCTCCAGAGTTGCTCATTGAAGATAACGTTGGTCAGCAGGGGGGTCTGAAGAGTTGGTTGAAAAAAAGTAAAGATGAAGCAATAACAATACAGTCAAAGGGAAGTTTTGGATTGAGCGGCCATTTTGATTTCTCCAGATTAGGCCTGCTGATTAGTCAGCTAAGTTCTGTGACGAACTTCCTAAAAATTACTTTCTTTGTTCATTTCGTTTTATATTAATCTGCCATCCAGCATCTCAGGCAACATCTCCCCCCTCCAGTTTTACCTCACAAATTTGTGAAAAAAGATAGGCTGAAAGATATAGCTCAACACCTTATTTTCTGTACTTTATCAAATGACTCCTACTGTCCAGGCATTATTATACAAAGCAAAATATAGGGCCAGGTGCTGGTAGTAGCGGTGATAGTGGAATTTAAATGTATTTATTCAGATTTGTTTCTGAGTTTTTTTTTTTTTAATGTAATTCACCCATTTTAAGAATGTGTCTTAGGGAAATCTACAAAAATTGATATTTATTTGTTTGTTTGCTTGTTAAATTTATTTGCTGTCTATCTGACTGTGGAGCTACTCTAGGTAGCCTACAATAATATATCCCACCTATTATAGTCGCAAGTCAGAATAGCCACAAAGTGGATCATAACATGACTGATGTAATTTTATGAACTTTTCTGAGGTGGTTAGTAGGCAGACCCATTGGATTTCTTGCTGAAAACTGGAAGTCAATGCTGTTTTTCTGCAAAAATGCTATCAATTGTGGTCATGTGACTGCTGGCTGCACAAATAATCATCATTGTGGGCTAGTTGTCAAGTGCAAAAAATACGATCCTGTGACAGGGCGGGATCAGCTGTTGGACCTTTGGAGTACCCTTTGGAGGCTCCATTATAACTTTGAACAGTTACTAAGCAACCGGTTATACATTGAGGATTACCTACACTAGGAAAAACATCTAGGCAAAATTTCCAACAGACATGCACAAAAAATATTTCAAATTTTAGGAGCAAACTTGAAAAGAAGTCTCAGACTAATATAGCAATACTATTGTAGAAAGTTAGCACCCACTCCTCTTCTAGAAGAATGAAATATTTTGAGAAATATTTTAAAACGGCAGGATAAAATATTTCCCCTAAAAGAGAAATAAAAAATCTTAAGGGAGACAGAAACTCAGAGCCCCAGCTCCCTGTCCCCAGCAGATATTTTGTGACCATTAAGAAAGACTGGGCCATCCTATCTACAAAACAAAATACCTCCAGCTCCAGGATGATGGGATTAAGACTTGACCCTTCAGGACATAATAGGATTAAGCCACTACCATTTAGCAGCAGAGCTCACTACATTGCACAATCTCCTAAGGACATTGCATCACCCTCCAAACTTCAACCAAAGTTAGTTCAGACTACCTATAGAGCCAGCTATGACCCCTACATAACCCCTACAACAGCCAATAGAATACATGTACTTGCACAGGAACAGAAAACTCAAACACGGGGCCCAGAAAGGGTATAAAAGCTACCCACTTTCAACTGTATGTGGTCAGCTGCCCAGAACCCATGTGGTTCTGCTTCATCATTAAACCATCGTTCCAGACAGCCTCCATGTTTCCAGTGTCTTTCTCCCAGCTTGGAACTGAACCAGATGGATATTTCTTCCAACACTATGAACCAATCATACAAGAAACCAAAATTGTTAGATTCCACCATTTCTGCTTTGTCCTCCCCCTCTTCAGGGTTACACCATACTGCTATGATTGGTTGAAAATGCAAGCTTCAAATGCACCGTAAACCTCAGGGGAATCTCTACAACCTGGTGCAATTATCATAATTGAGAGCTATCTCACTAACAATTAGTAGTTCTGAAGATTTACACTCTGATATTGAAGTTCTTGTTAAGAAAGTAAAACCAAGAAAAAAATAGCAACAGGACACAAATAAAGAAGAAGATAATTGTCACTGCTTTCAAGCATTTGCTGAGTTCACATATTACTCTAATGAACTAAATAAACTATCACTGGTTGGATTCATTAGCAATCATGCTGAGTCCAAAGTCATGGCTCCTCGTAATAACCTCAGCTAGATTTATAATCTGAACACACAGAATGGGTTCACACATTGCAGCAAACTGTTTACAGCTTATTTAATCCAGAAGTTGTGGGAGCTTCATCACAGGAAGCTTTCAAGAAGAGACTGGACTGCCATCTATCAAAAATGGTGTAAAGTCTGCTTGGGCGGGGGGTTGGACTAGATGACTACAAGGTCCCTTCCAACTCTGTTAATCTGTATCTGTTTCTAAGAATAAGCTAATGAAATCAGGATTTAGCCAAAATCAAGCAGATCTCTTCATATGTCAGTATGTTGTTTAACCAGAGTTGAAAATCCTCAAGGACTATTATGATCTTAAGAATTTCATCATCAGAACTGTTTCTGTCAAGTTGTGTAGACCATATCATGGTTTGTTTGGATTTGACTTTGTATGTTTTTTTTTAAAAAACAAGTTTTATTAATTTTCAAAACACACAAGTCATCATTATCCATTACATATTTAAACCTTTTTCCATTATAAATTTAACAAGTCAGATGAACTATAATTCTGTTTTAAACCATTTCCATATAAACATACAAAAACCTCTTATCCAATTTCTCTTTATTTCTCTTTACTCTTATTCAATTTTATTATTATTATTTCATCTATTTCTTTCTGACTTAATTACCATTATTCTCATTCTATATTTCTGCAAGGTTTTATTAATTCTCCCCCCCAAAAAAAACATACCGTATTTGCAGGCGTAAAGGCGACTGGGCGTATAAGCGAGCCCCTAACATTTCCACTCAAAATATAGTTTTTGTTATATACTGCAGTATAAGACAACCCCCCACTTGGAGGCATGCTTTTCAAGGCAAAAAGTCGTCTCATACGCGGCAAATACGGTGGTTGTAACACTTGGGGTATTCTGGATATAATTCTTGATTGACACCCCAACCCCTTTCCCCAAACTTCAAAGCCACCAAAATGCTTTAGAGGCAGCTTCGCCTTTCTCAGGCTGGCACTCAATTCCTCTCCCTTCCTTTGTGACAGCCCCGCGTGCGTGCCATCCGGGACTCAAGGGTGGGGGATGGACAGCTGCCAACTCTCTCTCTCTCTGTGTGTGTGTGTGTGTGGTGTGGAGGGTAATTCGGCTATCTCTGGCCTCCGCTCGGTTTTAAAGTCGCTTGGCGGTTCCCAAGTATAGCGCGCGCTGGCAGAGAGCGCGGCGCCGGGTGGGGCTTCGGTGCAGGGAGGCAGATCTTTCTCTCTTAAGCGGGGAGGGGAGGAGGGGACAGAGGAGGGACGGGACCGGGACCAGGGGGGCGGGAGGGCGCTCGCCTTCTTCCACCGCCCACGGACCCTTTTCTTCCCAAGGGACCCTGGAAAGCAGCTCGGGAGCCGGGTGGCCCTGCCCGTGCAGGGGGTCCCATCAGGAGCACCTCCTGAGGACACCCCCCCGCCCCAAGCACAGCCCTCCGGTCTTTCAAGAGGGAGGGAGAGCGGGAGGAGCAAATTGCCGCCCGCCGCCCCGCTGCCCAGAAGGAGGGCGCCACAGTCCACACCCCACCACCTTCTCCCCCCACTCCCGGGCCATTACGCGGCTCGGGGCTGGCTGGGCGAAGCGGCCGCCAGAGACCCTCCCGCTCCACCCCACCCCACCTCCAGATTGGCCTCCGCAGAAAGTGCCCGAGCCGGGCGGAGGGTGGGTGGGTGGGTGGGAAGGAGGAAGAAGACCGGCTGGGCTTGAAGGGGCTTCGCAGGTTGCGGAGCTCCCGCCCCCGTCGCTCTTGCAGTGACAATATATTTTACCGGCGTATAAGGCGACCCCCCACTTGGAAGGCATGTTTTTAGGGCAAAAGTCGTCTTATACGCCGGCAAATACGTATATACACAACACACAAAACATAAAAAAATCTTTTGGAAAGTAACTTGGACCCAGGTATCTCTCTCTTCATGGACTTCAACTGTATTCATGTTCATCTTACATATCATTACTTATTTTATTTATTACTTATTTTCTTCTATATTAACTTCTCCACATATTTCACTCTTCTTAATTCTATCTTAATTAATCATCTTAATTTGAGTCATTATATTTGTATATTTTGTCCATTCTTTATTGTACCTTTGTCTCATTCCTTATATAAAAAAAGAAATTTCTCCTGAAATCACTAATCAGAGTATGATGCCTTTCTATCTCCCCACTAAATTAATCAAGTTAATCTTTAAAATACCACCCAATACCCAATCCGATTTTGCTTGGTACATTCTATCTGAATAATACATCCAGAATAATTAAATACATAGTTAAACAATAGATCTAAATATTAAAAACAAATACTATAATAAAAATTATATAATAACATCAATACCATAATCTTATTATACTCTTTAATTAAAACTCAATATTCTAAACCTCCCCTCATATTATTAAATTTTAAAACCAATCATTATTAACATTTCAACATTTTAATCTCTTATCAACTCTTAAGCCATTTAAGTTTTCTATTTCTAATACAATACTACAATATCATCTTATGTACCTTGCAAAATCTCTTTGAAGAAATTATACTTTATCCTTTATCCCTAAAAAAAATTCCTTTTTCCCATTTAATTTCAAAACTTTGTAGCTTTTCTCCACCTTTCCCTTTCTTTCTTCTCCCAACAAACCTTTCTACCCCCCTTCTTCTAGCCTCTGCCTTACTGGCTTCCCTTCTCTGTCGTATTCCTTTTCCCTTTTGCTTACTATCCTTATATTGATTTTGCACCTTATTTTCCCTTTCTTAAATGTTTTTAAATCTTAAGTCCTTTATTTCTCTTCCTTTCCCTCTTCCTTCTTTCTTGGTGAGTTCTGAGATTTATTAAAGATGGCTTCCTCTCCTTCTTCTTCTTCTGCTGTCTTCATCTGTTGTAATGTTTGTTGATAGTTAATAAGCGCCATTTCTAAAAAAAGGAAGGCTTCTTTCAAACCAGCTTTACCATTTTTTTGCTTGTTCATAATCTTTTCTCAGTTCCTCAATAGAAAGAGCCATTATAAATCTTTTCTTTTCTTTTCCCCTTCTTTCTTCTTACAACAACCAGAATATTCCAAAGAAAAAATAAAACAGTCCCAAAGTTATCAATCAGTCCAAACCAAGGCAGAGTTCTCACTTTCTCCTCCTAGGGTAGTATCAATCAGAGAAAAAGAAAGTCCAAATCTGTTTCTTAAAATCTTATTGCAATATATTTTAGTCTTTCAATCCTTAAGGCATCTCCTCCAACAAAGTCTTAGCATACAAATATATATATTTTTTTTAGTCCTCTCTTTTCCCACTCATCGCTCAAAGCCAGTTTTCACCTAAAAAAAATAGGTTTCTTAATATTCACTTTTTATTCCGTAGGAAAAGAGGGTAAGCTTTCCCTTCAGCACCATCAAACTGCCGCTTTTTTCCTCTTCTCGAAGGTATCATTCAGAAAGTCATACTTTTCAGGAATTTTGTTAAATATGTCTTAGAGTCCTAGGAACCAAGAAAAACTTTCTCCTATCGAACACTTTCTCCACTTCCTCCTGCGCATTCTTACCCGGCTGCCAGCTTCTTTGTGGTGGCCATTACGGACCGCCGCTGCACCGTCCTGGGAAAAGGGGTTCTGCCGGCCGGGAGGGGTCTGCAACACCCCAAACCCTCTCCGGATCCCCCTACCTTCAGCTGCCCCTGCAAGGGCAGCCTAGCTCGTACCCGTCCGGATCGGAGCCCCAAAACAACTAGCGCGACGAGGGATCGCGCAGCTTCGCGAATCCCTACCGCTCGCGAAGCCGACAAACCGGAAGTCCGACTTTGTATGTTTTTTGAAATCAAGCAATTATGTGTTTGTCAACAGATTATTAAGATGCAAATCATAGTTTGCTGTGGTATAATTTGGGAAATTAATCAAACTTCTGACACACTTTTTTTCTTCAGTAGTTTCTGAGTATAAAAATAATAAGAAGGAAGCCAAGGGTGGGGGGAGAATTTAGCAGTGTCACTTTGTGTTTAAAAAAATTACAAGAAGTTGTGGTTTATACAGATGGATCTTATAAGGGCATGGTCCTCTCATAGCAATTCATTTATCATCATTATTACAGGTGACATAGGATATATATTATTAATATATCATGACAAATTTGCTTTAGTCTCTGCTGTCTTTCATTTTTCCTTCCCTTTTATATTTTGGCCTCTTCAGTTTTCAACTACTAATCCTCTCTCAAAATCCCATTTATCATGTATTTTTTCTGCTGCTTGCTTGTTTGCTTTCACTGCTTTGAACTTTAACCCACTACAGATTTAGATGTTTTCCTGTCTATCATTAAGATGTTATTTCAAAACTCCTCCATTTAGTCTTACATCTCCTTTAAGAACACACATCAATTCATGCACAAATTTGGGCCTACAGTTAGATGAAGTTAAGGATCCCACACAGGTTGCAGTTTTTAGGTTGCAATTTTTAAAAATAAATCCTATGTGACTAAAATAGTAAGACAGGGCTAAATTGAAATTAGATTGGCAAATTGTCCTGAATTCAAATCTAGTCCAGAGGGTCAGAAAATGTGTCTGGTGTGTGTGTGTGTGTGTGTGTTTCTGTTGCATTAGGATTTAGAAATCTTCTCAGCAAGACCTAACCTTTTGGTGTTATTATAGTTTTTTCTCTAGTCTGTCTAGAGAAAAGTTGTGACTTGATGTCCCCTTTGGTTTTCTGTTTGAGGGCTACTGTATTAGGACTGTAAACATTTTGGAGACAACTAGATGACAGGAAAGAGATTTTTATTAAATCTTTCTGTTGCCAACTAGTAGTGGATTTTTGCAATTCAAGTAAGGTAGCCTGTTGCTACTTCTTTCCTGTATGTAACTGTATGTACTATGTATGTGTATGTGCCTTCACTAGTCCCTGCAGTGTTATTGGCAAGATTTCAGAAGTGGTTTGTCATTGTCTGATTTCTAAGAGGCTAAGAGGGTGTGACTGGTCCAAAGTCACCTAACTGGCTTCGTGCCTAAGGAGGGATTAGAAATTACTGTTTTCCAGTCTCTAGCCTGATGCTTTCACCACTACATCAAATGTGAGACACAAAATATATTCATATCATCAACTTTTGGCATTTTATTCCTCTTGTCCCTTGATTTCTTTTTCCTGGGTTTGAACTTTAACAGAGTTGCCTGTCTTCTTCCTGTCTTCATATTGCTTTGGTTTAAGAAGTACGAGGAATGGAATGGAATGGAATGGAATGGAATGGATGGAACGGAACGGAACGGAACGGAACGGAACAGAACAGAACAGAACAGAATAGATTAACAGAGTTGAAAGATATCTTGTAAGTCATCTAGTCCAACCCCCGCCGAAACAGAAGACCCTATACCATTTCCAATACATGGCAGTCCAATCTCTTCCTGAAAGCCTCCAGTGATGAAGAATAGAAGATAGCCAGTTTGGTGCAGTGGTTAAGGCATCAGATGGTAAACCAGGAGACTGTGAATTCTAGTCTTGCTTTAAGCTGGGCCAGTCTCTCTCTCTCAGCCTAGGAAGGAGAGTCAGATCAATTTGGTTTCAGAAAAAAACTATCCTGTAATCTGCAGCTTTTACACTGCAAAAACATATGGACTACACAACTCAATCAGGGCAAAACAATAGACGCAATCTACATAGACTTCTGTAAAGCCTTTGATTCAGTGGTACACAACAAACTACTCCTAAAACTAAAATCTTACAGTATCTCTGGACAACTGCATAACTGGATAGAAGCATTCCTGTCAAACAGACAACAAATGGTCAAAAATGGGAGTGTCCAATCAAATCCTGTACCTGTCAACAGTGGTGTCCCCCAAGGCAGTGTTCTAGGACCAACTCTCTTCATACTCTACATTAATGACCTCTGTGATCATATTAAGAGCAACTGTGTTCTCTTCGCTGATGATGTACTGCCACCCTTCAAAAAGATCTTGACTATGTATCAGAATGGTCAAACAAATGGCAACTTCAAATCTCAACAAATAAATGCTCTGTCTTACATATTGGAAAAAAAAATAGAAAATAAAATACAAGCTGAATAGTCAAGGCCTTGTTGATGATCCAAGCTCTGTAAAGGACCTTGGAATACTCATCTCTAATGATCTAAGTGCTAGAGCCCACTGTAACTACATAGCCAAAAAGGCATTAAGAGTTGTTAACCTAATCCTGCATAGCTTTTTCTCTGGTAATATCACACTACTAACTAGAGCATACAAAACATTTGCTACACCAATCCTCAAATACAGCTCATCAGTCTGGAACCCACATTATATATCTGATATTAGCACAGTTGAGAAAGTCCAGAAATATTTCACAAAAAGAGTTCTCCACTCCTTTACTCGTTGTAGAATACCTTATGCCACCAGACTTGAAATTCTAGATCTAGAAAACCTTGAATTACATCATCTTCAGTCTGATCTAAATATGGTAAATAAAATCATACATTGCAATGACTTACCTGTCAATGAATACTTTAGCTTCAACCATAACAACACAAGAGCACACAATAGATAAAAACTCAAGGTTAACTGCACCAAACTTGATTGCAGAAAATATGACTTCAGCAACAGAGTGGTCAATGTCTGGAATACTCTACCTGATTCTGTGGTTTCTTCCCCAAACCCCAAAAACTTTAACCTTAGACTGTCTACTATTGACCTCATTCCTTTTCAAAGAGGTCTGTAGGGGGCGTGCATAAGCGCACCAACGTGCCTACCGTCCCTGTCCTAATGTTTCTTTTATTTTACTTATATGTACCCATTTCATGTATTCATAACTATGTATATACTTATACTTGTTATCTTGTAAGCGATTGACAAATCAAACTAAATAAATAAAATAAATAAATCTTATTTCAGAAGAAAGAAAGAAGAACAATATAAAACAATGAAGAAACTTCTTTTCCCTCAGTTATATCTCACATTTGGTGGCACTTACTGAAGCATAACTGAAGGTAAAATTGCAGTTTGCTCACAGATACCCTTGGAATTTGGGAGTTCAAGAATCCTTTTCACATTTCACTGAGATCGGACTCTGATGAGAATAGCACTCCTCTTGAAGTGCTTACTTAACACAATGGGAGAGAAGCAGTCAAGCAGCACTGAGCACAGGGTTTTAATACGGTGGGAAAAAAGAGAGAAAGAGAAAGAAACAGGCAATAAATTGGAATGCAGTTTTGCTGAAATTTTACAGTGCTTTTGGAAGAAATCCTTCCTTTGGAAGAAATGCAGCAAAGTATAGATGGCCTTCCATGTTAATGCAGTTCCCAGTGAAGAAAAGGGACATACAGACACAGTATCATTTTTCACCAACAGATCCCCAGGGTCCAGAGACACAACTGACAAATCAGTTTCAAGACAGAGGGGGGATCATCTCTCAGTTGTGGTGAAGAAGACAATGTTATCTGCAAAGTTGTTGGGTTTGGCTACCATGGTAGGCACAATGAGATACAGTCTTCTTAAATAACTTCATCAGTGGGTGATAGTACGAATGATTAGGCTGCATAGAATCCATAAAACTCATCAATTGTCTTATCTTGAAACCATCCCTCAGAACAGTATTCAGGAACAGACTGGATGATGTAATATTCTATTCCAAAGATATTCCTGGAACATAGAGGGAGGCCACAGGGAGAAAGGCATGGCTTGCAGCATAGATTTCCTGAAAGTTACAGCTTCAATTGTTTGAATCTCTATTTTAAATGATTGGTCTCACATAGTGGGAGACTTTACTTCTTGATAAAGTGGGACAGCATTTAGCAAGATGGTCTGATAAAGTAAGACAGTACCGAACAAGATGGCCTGACCTGCCATGTTTCCCATATTTAATCATAAATTAGTCACCCACATGTCACTTAGTATTGTGCAAATCTGGACCATCCATTTAGTTTATAATAGATTGCAATATCCCAGGAGTCTGATTAAAGAAGTAGACCATTTAAGGAAAATGTGGACAAGCATAACATGAAAATAATGCAGCAGCGGTCATCCAGAGTTCCAAGTAATGTCCCAAAACATTTTCTTAAAATTTCAGCTCAGTATCTATAGCACCTTATCTTTATTACTCAGAAGATTTCAGTCTGGAAAAAGGACAAGAATGTGAGTTCACACATTATGTTAAGCCATTGTTTGCTGCATGAAACAAAACAATTAGATTCACACAGCACACTAAGCTGCAGACCATGATTTGATGATGTTATCCATTCAGTCATGTCTGACTCTTGGCAATTCTATGGGCCAGGTCTCTCCACTTCTTCCAATCTTGCACTGCTTCTTTGAGTTTTCCTATCCTCCGGCTGGTGTCAGGTTTGATGGTGTCCAGCCACAGTGTTCTTTGGTGGTCTGGTTTCCTTTTACCACTAACGCTTCCAAATATAATTGTTTTCTCTAGTGAATTTCCCCATGTGACATGTCCAAAATAAGTGAGACGGAATGTTGTGATTTTGCCTCTCAGTGACACATTTGATAGCATGCATTCCAGTACTTCCTTGTTAGTCACATTTGCTGTCCAAGGAATACGCAGGACCCTTCTCCAACATCACAGTTCAAACTGATCAATATTCTTCCTGTCTTGCTTTTTAAGTTCCAACTTTCAGACCATGATTTGCAAACCAATAATACCATATTCATGCAACACTCTCAAGCAAAATCCAAGTGAATCACATGGTGATTTAACAGAGGGTATGACCTCTTTTGTAATGTGCCTTTGGATATAATTTCAGGCATACTGTTGTGCCTCTCACTTGAAAGAGAGCTGTACACATGGGCAATTCTTGAAAAACATTAGACAAAGCTACAGACTATTTCAATAGCTTGTGAGAAAAGGCAGTGTTTAGTTCATAAACTTCTAAATACTGAAGACAAAATCATACAGTCCCGAGGACTTGCATAGACTGGGGAAAATCTGTTCTGCATACATTCAGAATAATGTTTTTCTTCCTTACGTTTCAAGTCTTTCTAATATTTCATTGCACAGATGTGGTCAAGATGTGGTCACACATAGCTTAGTCTGCTGTATGACTCTAGCCACTCTACAATAACTGCAGAGACTTAGTTTCAGATTTCAATTCAATCAGAGAAGCCACTGGCTGATTATGGGCCACTCACTAACTCTCAATCCATCTGATCTCCCAATGTTGTTATGGGATTAAGTTTGGAGAAGAGTTACGATTTAAATAAAGCTCTGGACTTATAAAAGGGAGATGTAACCATCCATCTGAAAAAAAGGGAGAGAATGGAATGGAATGGAACTGAACAGAACGGAATGGAATGGAATGGAACGGAACAATAGAATAACAGAGTTGGAAGGAACCTTGGAGATCTTCTAGTCCAACCCTCTGCTCACACAGGAAACTCTATACGGTTTCAGACAAATGGTTAACTGTCAGGAAATTTCTTCTTAGTTCTAGGTTGCTTCTCTCCTTGATTAATTTCCATACATTGCTTCTTGTCCTGCCCTCAGGTGCTTTGGAAAATAGCTTGATTCCCTCTTCTTTGTGGCAGCCCCTGAGATATTGGAACACTGCTATCATGTCACCCCTAGTCCTTCTTTTCATTAATCCAGACATACCCAGTTCCAGCAACTGTTCTTTATATATTTTAGCCTCCAATTCTCTAATCATCTTTGTTGCTCTTCTCTGCACTCCTTCTAGAGTCTCAACATCTTGGTGGCCAAAACTCAGTACAGTATTCTAAGTGTGGCCCTACCATGGCATTATAAAGTGGTATTAACAGTTCATGTGATCTTGATTCTATCACTGTATTAATGCAGCCTAGAACTGTGTTAGCTTTTTTGACAGCTGTAGCACACTGCTGGCTCATATTTAAGTGATTGTCCACAAGAGAAGAGAAGAGAAGAGAAGAGAAGAGAAGAGAAGAGAAGAGAAGAGAAGAGAAGAGAAGAGAAGAGAAGAGAATATATTGGCCAGGTGTGATTGGACACATAAGGAATTTGTTTCCAATGCATAAGCTCTTAGTGTACATAAAAACAACAAAGTGATAAACATAAATCATAAAATACAACCATAAAACATAAGCTACTAACAACAAAGTGGTAAATTATAAGATACCAATAGGAGAAGGTAATAGGAAAGATGAAAAGAATAATAGCAATACAGCCCATTACATGGGTAAATATCTTTAAGCATAAAAGAGTGCTGTGGGAATTAGGTGTTTAGCATAGTGATGGCATGTGAGAAAAAACTGTCTCTGTCTCTAGTTGTTTTGGCATGTAATGCCCTATAGTGGCGTCCTGGGGGGAGGAGTTGAAACAGTTTGTGCCAGGATGTAAGGGGTTTGTAAATATTTTCTCAGCTCTCTTTCTGACCCATGCAATATACAGATCCTCAATGGAAGGCAGGCTGGTTGCAATTGTTTTTTTCTGCAGTGCCAACTATCGATTAAAGTCTATACTTGTCTTGTTTAATTTCTGTACCCAAACAGACAGTTATAGAAGTACAAATGACAGACTCAATCATTCCCCTGTAGAACTGTATCAGCAACTGGTATAAAAACCTGGTATAAACCTGGTATAGAAGAAATCTCTTCATTCACAATTGTACAAGCCACAATTCAAGGTTTCTTTGGAACCATGTGTGCATACTAGAGAGTGAAAGCCTGAGGAAGAGTACAGCATATGAACTTAGCACAAAGGGTTTTTATCTTTCATAGAGAAAATATATTGCCTTCTTTATATAAATATGAACAGAACCAGATAAACATTGAAATTGGCATGGCAACCAAGGAAAATACTGAGAGGTCAGCTAAGACATGGAGGAAGAATTAGATGATAAATCTGACTTTGTGTTCCAGTTAGGAGTAGCAAACCCTACATGATCCTCCCACTGCTTATCGGACCGATATTTTTTTTTGAAAAACCACTTGTGCAGGCATGTTTTTCTATGCTTATATTACCCAATGTCAGTACATCACGTTTTGTCCTTCTATCTGTTACAAAAGTGAAACAAGCCAATGATAGTTTAACCCTTGCCAGGGAACATTCAAATTTTAATTTTAATTCCTCCCCATCTGTTTTAAGATACTCTGGTGCCATAGATGAGCTTCCTGAGACATATGGCTGAGCTGGAGTCTTGTTTTATTAACTTATTAAAGGGACTATAAACTAAGCTTTTGAAGATCACAACTAGAAGGAAATAAGCAGGTAGACAAACCTATCTGTAAACTGTTGCTGGCCATTGGGAAGTGAATCAAGTTTAAGGAGTGGCAAGATTTTGTGGTGGTTGTCATTGTGCGACAAAAATATAGTGTAGCAGTCACTAGCATTGATGGCAGTCCCTTTAGCATGACATTTATTTTTATGAGTATTACATAAACAATCAACATGCAACACTGATTTTATTTGTTCCCTTTGCTGTTTTCCCCTGATCCTAGTTTTGCCATGAAGTAAGGTTTGAATTATCTCTAGCTTTATGATGGCATCTATGCTTACCCTTGGTTGTTAATTTGGGCACATATTTTATTTGTGGATAGATGCTGTCAGGTTGAAGCAGAAGAGGAGCTAACATAAAAGCCTTTCATTCTGAGATCATTTATTTAGCTGGGTTAAGGTCTTGGTCTATCCCAGATAGTGGAATGAGTCTTCAGAAAGAAAGACAGAAACTGTCAATAAGGGATTTTCTTTGAGTAATAAATTATCATTTCTTCAGTACAAGACGAAGTTACCAATTTATTCTTTTGCCCCTGTAAATCAAAAGATTGTCATTTTAGGAAACCTTTTGGGAAAGCAGGAGAAACAGAACAAAGTCCAGTAGGTCTTACTTGGGTAAAAGTTCATTTTTAATACAAAAAAATGTTCATTGCAATTTTTCATTACTCTACAAAAATCACGATCCTGCTTCTCACTTTCATTTATTAACTCCATTAAGTTTGGAGTCTCTATGATTAATTCAGTTGCTTTGATTGACAGGGACACAAAGCACGTGTTCCTTTGCTGTGAACAATGAATAGTCAGGAATAATTTGACCGATCAGGAGGACATGCTGTTTACAGGATGTAACTTAAGGAAATGTAAACTCAAAAACAGGAAAGGTGGGAGACAAAAAGCAGATGAAAATCTGTTGATCTTATGTAGCTTTGATTCTTCAGACAAAGTACTAACCCAATAGTCTTAAGGGCAGACTGGTTTGAATTAATAATAAAGATATGCCTGCAGTAATATTTTAGCACTTTCTGAAGCACCTGTTTCAAAGACTTCAGCAATAGTCCATGTTCTAAAGGGTATTACTATATTCTGTCAGTGTTATCCAGATGGTAGAAGCATTGCTCTCGTGTGTGTACACGCAAGTACATTTATTTGCTTGATTACTTTCTGTTTCCCTGAATTCTACCATCTGCTCTCTGAATCTTTTTTTTTTGGTTATTAAATGCATCTGACTCTGAATTATCAGATTGGATCCTGGAGTTGGGTGGCATCTATTTATTTTTCTAAAAGGCAGGTTCAATCCCATTTAAAGAAAATAAATGTAGATACCCTAGATTTGAATAGTGAAACGCTCCTGTCAGACTCCTTGTTTTTAGATAAAATACTAAACAGTTTCATCTCCAGACATTTTAGGGTGATAATTATTGTTTATATTTGTTCCATTGGATTCAGCTTGGTGCCTTGCTTTCATGACCTTCACTGGGAGATGGACAGAAAAGAAAAGCCCTTTTTGGTACATGACTTGTTGGAACAAAGCTTAGAAGCCGCATGTTCTGAGGATTACTGCTCTTTTTCAGGAAAGAGACCACTTGTGGTATTATTTATAGCCCATGTGACTGTCATGTTTTGCAATGCCTCAAGATTTCATCCTGTCCCTAATATTTGCTACTATCTATTAGAGCTGTGTGAGCTTTGAAAATCTTCAGAAAACTGTCAGAGACAAATAATTAAAATCATATGGTGTAATAAAAGAATTAGGATCAAGCTTAAGATTTTATAAGACTTGTAAGAATACAGTGGATTAGCTCTATTTCAAATTCTATTATCAAACTCATTTGGATTGCATATTGTATTATATCACGTTATGACTAGACTTTGCTTCCATCAAGGGAACAGGACTTGCATAAACACCCTTGGTTTGATGTAAATAATGAAATGCCCAGGAGCTCCTATACTTTTTGTATATGCCGTTAAGAAAGCCTTAATAATCCATCTGAGCGGGCTTTTAAATATTTTTTTGAAGCATGAATGATTTTGAATTTATATTGGCATTTATTTATTTATTTTATATTATTTTATTTGTCAATCAAATATTAGATAAAAGGTATAAGTATAAACATGGTTATGAATACATGAAATGGATACGAATAAAAAGAAACAATAAGACAGGGACGGTAGGCATGTTGGTGCACCTATGCAAGCCCCCTACAGACTTCTTAGGAAAGGGGTGAGGTCAATAGTAGACAGTCTAAGGTTAAAGTTTTTGGGGTTTGGGGAAGAAACCACAGAGTCAGGTAGAGTATTCCAGACATTGACCACTCTGTTGCTGAAGTCATATTTCCTGCAATCAAGCTTGGTGCGGTTTACCTTGAGTTTGTATCTATTGTGTGCTCTTGTATTGCTATGGTTGAAGCTGAAGTTGTCATTGATGGGTAGGACATTGCAATAGATAATTTATGTACTATACTTAGGTTGGACCAAAGGCGGCGTAGTTCTAGGTTGTCTAGGTCTAAAATTTCAACCTTAATCTGTTACTTTGTTTTAATGGATTTAAACAATCTAGTGTCAATATTGTAAACCACTTGAACCATTCAGGAGAGTCTTAGTGGACAACCAGCTAAATATGAGCCAGCAGTGTGCAGCAGCAGCCAAAAAAGCTAATGCAATCCTAAATTGTATTAACAGAGGGATACAATCAAGATCAAGGGAAGTACTAATACCACTCTATAAAGCCTTAGTAAGACCACACCTAGAGTACTGCATCCAGTTTTGTTCACCACATTATAAAAAGATGTTGAGACTCTAGAAATAGTACAGAGAAGAACAACCAGGATGATTAGGGGACTGGAGGCTAAAACATATGATGAATGGTTGTAGGAACTGGGCTTGGCTAGTCTAGTAAAGAGAAGGACCAGGGGAGACATAATAGCGGTCTTCCAATATTTGAGAGGAAGGGGTCAAGCTATTTTCTAAAGCGCCTGTAGGCCAGACAAGGAATAATGGATGGAAACTGAACAAGGAGAGATTTAACCTGGAAATAAGGAGAAACTTTCTGACAGTGAGAACAATCAACCAATGGAACAGCTTGCCCTCGGAAGTTGTGGCAGTGCCATCAGTTGAGACTTTCAAGAAGAGATTGGACAGCCATTTATCAGAAATGGTGTAGGGTCTCCCACTTTGGTGGGGGGTTGGACTAGATGACCTACAAGGTCCCTTCCAACTCTGATTATCTGTTATCTGTTATCTGAGAGATGGATGAGGATGTGGATGTGGATGTGGATGAGATTGATGATGACATCCTCTTCTCTCTGGACCTGATTTGTAATAGTAAGTCCTTACTATGTTTGTTTCAGTTTTTAATGTTTATGTATTTGATTAAATTTGTTTTTGTATATTTGTGACAAGCAAGCAACTTTTCTTCCAGTAATCTACTGCTGCTGGTCCTGGTTGCTCAGCCAACAGTCCTGAGTCCTATACGCCATTTGCCATCAGATGTCAAGGTATTTCACCACCTAGCGCAGGGGTGGGCAAACTATGGCCCGCGGGCCACATCCGGCCCGTTGGTCTTTTTAATACGGCCCGCCTCTGGAAAAAAAAATCCCCTCTGAAAAAAAAATCGGGGCTGGCCAAAAGAGACCCCGTGCCGTGCGCCAAAAATTCAAGCTGGTGCGGTTCTTTACTTGGGCAGCCAGACACCCGCAGCAGCGCCCGCAGCAGCAACAGGCAGTTCCGCCTGGGCTCCGCTCAGGTGTCCGGCTGGGGCTGTCAGGAGTTGCTACCACCGGCGCAGCTCCACGCGGCTCCAGTCCCGCGTTGCCTTGGGAAGGGAAAGGCAAAACCAGGAGCTGCTGAGCCTGAGCCTCCGGTGCCGCTGCTGCCGTTGCAAAGCGCCGCCGCATCTCTTCCTTTTTGCCTTTCCCTTCCCGAGGCAATGCGGGACTGGAGCCGCGCGGAGCCGCGCCAGCGGTAGCAACTCCTGACTCAGGGGGAGGGGAAGGAGGAGAAGGGGGGAAAGGGTGGGGTGCGATTCCCCAAAAAATGACCCGGCCCGTCTGTCAAATTTTAAAAGTCAATGAGGCCCCCGAGCCAAAAAGTTTGCCCACCCCTGACCTAACGTGATCCTTGTTGGCTTGGGTGATGACCAATTTGATATAGGTTTCTATAAGTTATGTCTCACCTTATTGTTTCCCTTTGTCTGGCTCCTCTAATGAGACCTCTCCAGTATGGTTGAGCATAGACATCCTCAGAGCATAGAAACCCCACTATCACATCAAGATAGTGTCTCAATAGAGGTTAGTATTTTTAACTGAGTTTATGATTGTTTGCTGTCTCACTTGTTTGAGATGGATGGTTATACAAATTAATGAATAAATAAATTGCAACCTAGATTATGCAATGCATGCCTTCCTTGACCATTGGGCTTAGAAGCCATCATCTCAGTAGTGACACAGTTGGTAAAGATGCATGTTGGAATTTAATTAGTTAATTGATTTGATTAATATATTGATTGATATTACTTGTGTTGGTTTTTTTAAAAAATAATTTACTATTTGTGTTTTTTATAACATTAACTGCCTTCATTGCTCTTGGGCTAGAAAATAAGAAAATGAAAAGATGAGTGATTTTCTCTCTCATTAACACATGATAATTGATGATGTGTCTCTGTGTGTGGTATATGTGTGTGTATATACATATATACATGCACAACCCTCATCCATCAATTATATTTTTTTAAAAAAAATCATTCCTTTCACACCCTTATGGGTGGTCTATGTTTTCCTCAATCTCAGGTCTTCTTAGCTGTTCCTAGCACTGCATTCTTCTGGACAGAGAATTCCAATGTAGTTTCTCAGACCTGCTACTCTCCCAGCTTATGGAGACAAAGTCCTAAGTGCTCCTACCACAAGTGGAACCACTTCGGCCTTTACTTCCTACATCCTGTCTAGTACCTTCTTTAGACACATGGCCCTCCCACACTCCATTTTCAGCTGTGATGGCCTACTGCAGCCTCTGCCAGTGAAAATAGAGCTCGGGGGGGGCACACACTGTCTCCACGGCCTCTGTTTTCACTGGCAGAAGGTTGCAGGAAGCTGTCGCAGCCAAAAATGGAGCTCAGGAGCCTGTTTTCGCTGGCAGAGTGACATCAAGCTGGCCACACCCATCTTGATCATGCCCCCCACAGCCCCCTGAGGTCAAACCCAACCCTGATGTGGCCCTCAGTGAAATTGAGTTTGATACCCCTGCTCTACACAATGCCAGCTTCTGGATTGTGCCATTCAGTGTATTTCCACCCCGTCTCTTTTTTTTCCTTCCTTCCTTCCTTCCTTCCTTCCTTCCTTCCTTCCTTCCTTCCTTCCTTCCTTCCTTCCTTCCTTCCTTCCTTCCTTCCTTCTTTCTTTCTCTCTCTCTCCCTCCCTCCCTCCGTCTCTATCTTTCTCTCTCTCTCTCTCTCTCCATACACAAACACACATGTGTGTTTGTGTGTTTTAAAAGCACATTTATTACAAGCTACTTTGGGAAGTAAAGGAGAAATATAAAGAAACAAGTACATTTGATGTCTGCCTGTCTGATCTAATGGTATAATAAAGTAGCTGAAGCTTGAGCAGGCAAGTCCATGGTAAATCTAGAAAAAGTGCTCCTCTTGAAATGCAGGGGACAGGACTTCCAGTTTGAGCTTCTTCGGTGACAGATTGAATCCGCGATCGTGTGCGGTTTTGATCCGTGCTCGCCACCGGAGTGCCCCAAGCAAGCTGGATTTGGGGCTAAGACATCCCGTAGAGGTGGTGAAGAGGGGGAAGACTGCCAGCAGGGTTGAGGAGAGCTGCATCTCTCCTCCTCAGCTGGTCATTACTCCCTTCCCTGAAGGCAGTTGCAGCAGTGGTCAGAAATGGCCACCTCAAAGAACTTGATCAGAAAAGAATGTGCAGGAGAAAGTTTTGTTTGACCAGGTTGAACTGAAAAAGCAACAACATAAGGTACCCTGCAATTTGAACTATAAAAAATAACATTGTTCCCAAAGAAGACTTTGAAGCAACGAAGGAGAGAGGGAAGGGAAAGGATTTGGCTTTTATTTTTCCTCCCTTCCTTATACTGACAGCTAAGAGATTTAAGTAAGAAATTGACAAAAATCCACTTCGACATCAATAGGCATTTAAGCTGAAAATAAAATGTCAAAGGGATAATAAAAACTTTTGGATACTCAAAAACCTTTAAAAGCAGGAAAGGAGAGAAAAGGAAAGAATAAAAGGGCGGGATCTGGAAAAATGGAGGAGACTGCCTGGAACTAAAAGGAATTTACAGTGAAACCTTAACAAGATTCCTAAAAGATACATTCTAACTGAAACTTTGTAACAAAATAATAGAACCCCAGGAAGAGAAAGTGGAAAAAAAGAAGCAAGAAGAAACAGCTTTGGATTATTTGGATTACTTGGTGATTTTTAGATTGTTGGGAATTGGATTTAAATGACTAAAATCAATCGGGTGGTTGTTTAAAAGTGTTTAAAATGGCATCACTTTTCAAAGAACTGAAAATGGAACTTAAAAAACAGAAAGAAGATGCACAAGAAGGAAGAGGTTCTTTTGGCTTCGTATTTCAATTTTTAGAAATGGAGATCTGGAACTATGGGAAACAACAAGAAACACTTGTAGAACAAGAAGGTCGGGACAAAGAAGAAGCCATCTTTAATGATCAAGTAACTTTATGTGGTGGGGGGAGGAAAGGGGGGAAAGAGGGTGAAAAGTTTAAGATTTGAAAAAATAACCAAAAAAAGAAGAGTTTGAAAAAAAAAAACAATATTAGGAAGCAGCAGAAGAGAGGATTACAGAAGAGAGAATTAGAAGTAGAGAGACAAGGGGGCAAAAAGGGGAGGGAGAAGAAGAGGGGGAAGAAGAAAAGGAAAATAAGTTATAAAAGCCAGAAACAAGATATAGAGAAACAGGGAAAATGTATAAGGATTGAAAGTATAAGCCTATTTAGAGATAATGGGTGAAAATTTAATTGAAAAAGGGATTCTGCAAAGATACATAAGATAGTACTGTTATATTAGAAGTCGAAATAATTTTAGAAAATATGAAACAATGTATGATTAAAATGATGGATAAAATACTTATGGTAATGCAGTGGAATGTTTGTTAATAAATAAATGAAATAAAGAGAACAAGAGAATGAAATTAAGAAAGGATGGGAACATTTTAATTATTATTAATGTTTTATAAAAAATATAAGTGAAGAGAAATATGAAAAAAAAAAGAATTAATTATGGAAAGTTTATAAGCGTTCCCAAGGAAGTATGATATTCAACTGAAAAGAATTGTTAAAGACATTAAGATTCTAGCTAATATTAATGATAGAATTGAATTGGAATGGAATGAGTGTTTTATTTACTATTGAATGGTCGATAATTATTTATTAGGAAGCTAGGTTTTCTTTGGGTTGGGAAGCTAGGTTTTATTTGGGTAGCTGGTAAACAGACACCCCCCCTCAATACTTCCAGTCTAAACATGCCCCAGCCAGCTACCCACATAAAACCTAGCTTCCTAATAAATAATTATTGGCCATTCACAAGAAACCAAGCTGCACTAAGAAACCCCAATGCATAAAACACAATGTTGCCAACCAATCAAGAACACAGCAACTCGAAGACCAATAAAAACAGACCTAGACTCCCAGCCAATCAGGATGAAGAAAAAAACCATTCAAATAAAGCAGAAAGCCAGCACCAAATTCAAACAAAAAATGGCTGCCAAGCCTAACACACAAGATTAAAAAGAACCCAATATTCAAGCCTGAGGATGGCAGATGAGATTCTGCCAAAACATTGCTATAATAAAAGCACAAATATTAAGACGTGGGAAAATACCCAAAGAAACAAGCAAAGCATGAGCTGCCATCTCCCTATATATAATGATGGGGAGGTTGGCTGTGTTGTCATTTCTTGATTGGTTTTGGTTTTGGTTTTGGTTTTGGTTTTGGTTTGGCTTTGAATTTGAAGCCTGGCAACTGACACACACCATGAACACATATCCAGGCCTCAAACTCGGAGCCAAACCAAAACCCGGAATGTCACATCACAGCCACCTGCTCAGGATATCACATCACGAAACTCAAGAGGTTACACCACAAAAACTCAGGATGTTACAACACAACCAATGACCCAGGAGATTACAGCACAAGACCCAGAATGTCAAAACAATAGAACTCAGAAGGTCATCACATAGCCCATTACCCAGGTCATTACAACACAGGAGGCTGATAGACACACAGCCAATACCTCAGCCACACATGTTCTTAAGAAAAAGCCAGCCAATCTGCAGACATCAACTCCATCAACCAATCAAGAAATGACAACACAGCCAATCTCCCCACCAGTATATATAGGGAGATGGCACTCTGATCATGCTTTGCTCGCACAAGCATTAAGCCGAAAGCACCAGCCTGAACATGGCGAGTGGGACCTCAACGAAACGTTGCCAAGATACTCTCAATCTTACATGGGAAAAGACCCGAACACGCCAAGACCTGCATACCTATATATATGAACATAGTGTGTATTTTAAGAATGTACCAAGCAGAATTCGACTGGAAGTTATGTACTATATTGAATGCTATAATTTTAATGGCATAAATTGAAGTTTAAATAAGAGTTGAATGGATAAAATTAAAAGATATAAAGGTGTCATACTCCAATTAGTAACTACAGGGGAAAATTTGTTTAATGAGAAAAGATAATATGAAATTGAAACAGGACAGACAAAAGTATAAATATAATGATTAGAAAGACATCGAAACTTAGAAAAAGATATATAATTGAATTTAGATATGAGATAATTAAAAATAAAGTTGAGAAAACCAAGGGAGGGGAAAAATTATGGAGAAAATGTTAAAATAGTAATAAGATATGGAATAGAACACAAAGATGAATATGAAATTGAGTTTGTGTCTGTATGGAGAAGTGATAACCCAGGATCATGCTATTCTCAAAAAAAGATGTTTTATTTGTATTATGTTTTATGAAAACCCAAATAAAATTTATATTTTAAAAAAAGGAATGCAGGGGACAGGAATGGTCTTTTGGGGTTGTCTAGAAAAGCTAGATAAGTTCTCCTAATTTCTCCATTAGGAAGAAAACAAATTACCTTCCAACAAATTGAATGTTAAAAAAAGTTTTTAAAAAAGAAGATATGGGATTAAATTTGATTCCATACTTCCAACCCTATGTGATGATTGCTACTACCTACAGAAGTATCAAGTATCAAGAAGTGTACTGTGGCTACCTGAAAAAAATCAAGCTTTATTTTTAATTTCCCTTTAAATGGTGACTATTTTTCTATCTTTGTTAACAACACCCTAGTTGCCTGGAATTTCTTAATGAAATTCACCAAATGAGAACATTCACCTGGAAAATGTGGCTGTAATCTTGTCGAAAACAAAAAAGTGAACTATCCAGATGGTGTTTGAATCACTAACTGATTTAGGACGATTGCATTTATTATTTAAGATTTCCATGTGCTTTTCTCTTTTACCCTACTTTCTGGAGAAATACGAAACTTTGACACATTAGATGAGTGAATGATAAATCAAGTGATGTTTGAGCACTGTCCCACAAATAGGGATTATTTTAAAAGTTTGGTCCTCCAGAGTATCTGTTCCTTACTGCTGCAAAATGTCATCCATATGGCCAGGAAGCTGTTATCCTGTCAAATATGCAGGATCCAAGCCAGCAGGATACAATTCAATGGATCTTTCAGCCAATGTTGGAAAATGAATTGAATTTGTGATCGAAAACATAGGCAATATATAGGCAAGCTCTCAAATACAGCTGTTCTACTTGGAGCCTATCACAGAGCTTTAATCTGATTTAAGAAAAGTCTTGTGACCTTTAAAGAAGCACACTGATGGTTTACCTCTAAACTTTGACTAAGCCTACACCAAAGTGGTTGATAAGGATGATTCCTACTTGTTCTTCAAGCTTTGTGTAATATTTCAGTGAGGATTTATTTAGCATATGGCAAATACTTGGATGTATAGTAGTTCAAATGTTAATGTCCAGTCCACCCAGCCATTCAAGGACAGGGTGGTCTATATTGAAAAAAAAATCAGATATTGGGCTGGTGTAAGTTCTTGATGAACATTTGGACACAATGTGGTGGATATTTTCTCAAGGAGCACAAAAGTCACACTGAGGGGTAGAGACAAGACCCCACGTAAAAAATGAGTCCTGGCAGACACCATGTTGGGTACAGATCCTGTTCAGAGTTGACCAATGCTGGTGAGGAAGGTCAAAACCTGGCATCTTTTGTGTAGGGTCATCTATGTAACTGCCTGTATCTGGGCATTCAGCAGCCCATTTGGCTTTCCACTGTGTGTTGATGCCAACATTGTTAAACAGCTGTTGAGCGAGAGGACTTCCTGGATTTAAGCCTGCCATTTGATGGATGAGGAAGATCAGTGTGCAGAGGAAGAAATGGGTTTCTCATAATTTTGTTGTACTCCTTCACTAAGGCTTCCTGCCTTCGTAGAGCTGGTGGTGCAATGTGGCTCAAGACAGGGAGCCAGCAAGTGAGGAAATCTGTAGAGATCCTCAGTCATCCAAGTCACGGTTGTCCCAAAGGTGCTTTTTCAGGAGGCAACTGGACTTTCTTGTTTTTTCTTTGAAGACATTTTGCTTCTCCTCCAAAAAGCTTCTTCAGCTCTGACAGGACAGTGGGGAATGGAAGGATTTCTATTCCTTGCAGACAGCTCGTCATTTGCACCCAACAACCCTCTAAAAGGATGCAAATGACCAGCTGTCTGCAAGGAATATAAATTCTTCCATTCCCCACTATCCTGTCAGAGCTGAAAAGTTTATTGGAGGAGAAGCAAAACGTCTTCAAAGAAAAAACAAGAAACTAGTTGCCTCCTGAAAAAGCACCTTTGGGACATTTCAGTGAGGAGGGAGATTTGTCAATGTAAGGTTTCCTGTTCCAAGGGCTGGTAGTATCATTTCCACTTCCATGAGGTATCTAAGACATTCAGGAAGGTTTGAAGCAAAGGTTGCTATGGTATTTTCTTAGAAACTTAGTTCTGCCCGTCTGCTGAGCAGAGAGAGAAACTCTTTTGCATCTAGATGGCAATAAATTATGCATGCTTGTCAAAACCTTCACAGGGTTCTTTATCAAGTACAGTAGCTTAAAGAAAAGAACAAGAATACCTGTATATATGCTTTCCCCATGGCAGTTGTTGAAGATGACTTTCTTTCTTCAAAGAATTACCTGTGAATTTGGGATGGGTGAAGCAATGTCCACAAAGGGAATCAGAAAAGTGAAGATGGCAGTCACAGCTACTTGATTAAACCCCCTTTTTTAACCTAGAGTTTCCATCACAAGATTATGTCCGTCAACTTCACCATCAATCATCAATCACTTTTATACACTCACATGCCAATTCTGACCAAATGTATACCTCTGGGTTAGGTTCACGTATGGAATGGAATGAACTATGGAAATCCATTTGGCCCTTATTTTCCCAATGTTCAGGACAATGACAAAACCATCTTTTCACTAAGCTTGTCATTGTTAACTAAGTTGATTTTAATGATACTGGTTTTAATTTTACCCATGGTCCTAATTGTATTGTTTGGTTTAAAAAAAATAGTTTGCAATTTAAATTCCCTAAATCTGAATAGAAAGCCTGATTCAAATGAAGGATAAAGCCAAAGGAAGAAATTCTTCAACTATAGATTTTGGAATGTTTTCATAAAAGACTTTCAGTGCCATCAGTTTTACAATGACAACAGTAGGATTTTTCTATTTTTGGTCAAATTTAATAGTATCTGATCTGGCATAAAGGCCAGGAATAATTCATATTCATTACTAGCTCTTTGATTTGCATTAACAAAAGGAAGGGTTTTGTTTTTCATTTGGCACTCACTCATTTGCCATCAAAACTGAGTTTCTAGTAATACTTTCCACACTTTTAAAAATTAATTTAATGCAAAAATGATAGGCTTGAGTATTATTGTTGTAGAGAGGTGGAGTTCTGCAGCTTGTTGTGCTTCCTGATCTGAAAAAACTTTGTAGGAAAAGTCATCAGGATGCTTTTCTCTCAGATTCACCTAAAATGAAAAAGCCAAGAATACATTTAGCCTTATACAGCCTTATAAGAGGTTTACAGAGTCAGCATATTGCCCTCAACAACCTGGGTCCTCATTTTACCCACCTCAGAAGGATGGAAGGCTGAGTCAACTTTGAAAGCAAGACATCTACACACAGCTAAACAATGCAGTGTGGCTTTGCTTTCCACAGCCTCTTTGAAGCAACTTGCCATCGTAATACAAGCAATCCATTAACAGTTCATTTAGTGACCATCCGAAGTTACAACGGCACTAAAAAAAAGTGACTGATAACCATTTTTCGCCCTTGTAACCATTGCCACATCCCCACAGGCTCACATGATTTACATTCGGGTGCTTGACAGTTGCAGTGTCCTGAGGTCACGCGATCAGCGTTTGTCAAGCAAAGTCAGTGGGGAAGCCAAATTCACTTAATTACTAATTTAACAATTAATTAATTAATTAAAACACGATAATAAATTAATTAATAAATTAATAATAAATAAATAAATTAATAATAAAGTAATTAATTGATAATAAATTAGTAGTTTAATTAATTAATTAAAACAATTAATACTTAATTACTAATTTAACAAACGCAGTGATTCATTTGACAGACGTGTCAAGAAAAGTTGTAAAATGGGGCAAAACTCACTTAACAAATTTCTCATTTAGCAATATAAATCCTGGGCTCATTTGTGGTTGTATGTGGTGGCTGTAAATCCTGGGCTCATTTGTGGTTGTATGTGGTGGCTGTAAATCCTGGGCTCATTTGTGGTTGTACCTGTATTGAAATGTCAGTCCCTCTACGTCAGTGCCTTCAGTTAAAGGCTGCTTCTCTGCTTTGCCTCTCTCTGTGGCATCAGAGGACAAGTTTTCTGCGCATACGCACACACTAACCAAGAACAAAAAAGAGGCTACCTTGACTTAAGCAGAGGGAAGGGACAACTTCATTTTGAAGAGCTGCATTGAAGAGTCAGTTGGATGAAGACTCTGTCCAAAATGAAGAAGCTTTTTTAGACTATTCACAACCTTGAGTAGCCAGCCAGCCCAGGCATATTCCACAAGGAAGGTGTACCAGAATTTTTCAGCTGACCCATAAACATTTCACTTACAGAGTAACATAATTGGAAGGGACCTTGGAGATATTCTAGTCCAACCCCTTGTTCAGACAGGAAACCCTTTACTATTTCAGACAAATAATTGTTGAAACTCGTCTTAAAAACCTCCAGTGTTGGCACACCCACAACTTACGGAGGCAAGTTGTTCCACTGATTAATTGTACTAACTGTCAAGAAATTACTCCTTAGTTCTAGGTTGGTTCTTTCCTTGATTAGTTTCCATCCATTGCTTCTCGTCCTGCCTTCAGGTCAGTGGTGGGATTCAAATGTTTTTACTACAGGTTCTGTGGGCGTGGCAGGGTAAGGATACTGTAAAATCTCCAGTCAGAGGTGGTATTTGCCGGTTCTCTGAACTACTCAAAATTTCTGCTACTGGTTGTCCATAACTGGTCAGAACCTGCTGAATACCACCTCTGCTTCGGGTGCTATGAGAATAGGTTGACCTCTTCTTCTTTGTGGATATTGAATGGAACACTGCTTAGATATTGAATGGAACACTGCTATCATGTTACTTCTAGTCTTTTTTTTCACTAGACCAAACATACTCAGTTCCTTCAATTGTTCTTCAGATGTTTTAGCCTACAGTCCCCTAAATCATCTTTGTTGTTCTTCTCCTAAGTCAGAATAGATCATCTGCACAGAACTATCTGTTATTAATGCTGTCCTATATGTTATGCATAGGATCGTAAGCAAAATTCCTTATTTCACAATGCAATGTCTTCAATTTATGGACCCAATTAACCTTTGGCTACAATTTTGCTAGCAACAGATAACTTCTTAAAGTTTTCCTCCTATCAGTTTACCTGAAACTTGCAGAAACATTGCAAAGTTGGAATAGAAAAATAGGGTGCTTAAGTGTCTGCCATGATATAGAAATAAGATTTCTTTGTTCATTTTGTCAGCAATTGGAAATGATACATTTCCAGAAGGAAGATTCTTGTACAGATTGTACCCAAGTTTTCTTCATTTGCTCCCAAGGCCTTTGGACTAATCTCTTGATCACTTTCTCTAAACCTTACAAAATTTTAATTTCCATTCATTTTAGCAGCATCAGCAATATTTTTACAAGTTACTGTAATTAGCCTTCTTCTAATGTTTTTTAAAAGCTGCAAGTGCAGACAGGCAATAGTCTCATTTTTAGCGACTTTGCAAACACTGAGTTGCTAAGAAATAGGCAGTTTTAAAGAACCAAGTAAAAAGAAAATAGCTGTGATCAGGTTACATCTAACCCATATTTGCAATTTTATATAGTCTGTAAGGTGGGCAGCAATACAGTTAAAGTCAAGAGGTAAATATTATTTGGCAGTTTTATGTAGATAGAGAAAACTGTTCAAAAATCAGAAAGTTTATAACGTATCAGAATAAGAGTAAATTAAGCAAGACTTCAGGATTGATGAGCTTGAAATATCCCTGATGATTTTCTATGATTTACTAGGGGGGGCGGGGGAAATAGCCAGATCTGCTAAATCCTGTAAAATTTCATTTTACATAGAAACAGAGTCTTTTTACATAAGAATAGAAGTTGATGAAAAAAATGGAGGAAGCCATTTTTAATTCTTCAATTCTTCTGTTGTTCTTTCTTGTATTCTAAGCTTTGTGGCTATATCTATTGCTTATCTCTGCACTTGTCTCTATTGATTATCTCTGCACTGGATTAAAATTATTGACTTTCAGTCTTTTGGGGAACTGGACTGTATTTAGATGGGTTTTATTCTAACTGCAGCCTCTTCCAGAAATCTGTAGTATAACAGACCAACGTGTCTAGCCTTTTTACAACTAAAGGCCAACTTTGACTTTTCTTACAGTACAGCTAGATGTTTTGGCAACACTGTAAATCTTTACCGGTTTAGCCAAATACAAATAGAATAAATAAATAAACTGGGAAGGGTTTTTTTGCCTATTTAATACAGAAATAATGCAGAGGGACCCCATGCTTCTTTTTAGACACATTCCCATATTTAAATGTATTTCTATATACAAATACATACAAAATATATATTCAGCTTGTTAGTAACACGGCAGTCCAACCAAGTAATCATCAAAAGACATATTGACTTATTCTTGATTTCATTTCATTCTAGCCATTGTAAATCCACTGTGGGTTGAAGGCTTCTTCCACATGTTTCCAACCTATATGGTCCTGAGCTTTCTTTTGCCAATTGGACCCACAATGCTTGCTGATGTCGTCAATCCATCTTCCTTTAGATATCTTTTGTGGATGCTTTTTATCAAGTAGGATCCATTCTATGGGTGCCTTATTTCACCTGCCTGAGAGTAATTCTTTTACTCTCTTGATGCTATTGTATACTTTTCTTTGTTCTAATCCATGTGCAGGACTTCCTATCTTGTCTTGTAATGCTGAGCATATATCTTTGCATGGCTCTTTATGCCACTCGTAGCTTTTGTGTCAATTGTGAGGTTAATGTCCATGTTTCACTGGCATATGTTAGAACAGGTAACACAGACTGATTGAAAACACTTCTCCGTAGGCATAGGGAGATGTTTTTCTTGAAAATTATGTGTGATACAATAAAGGAAATTGAACCACATGTTAATTGCTGGCAGGTATTTGGCAAACTAAGTGTATTTGGTTACTTTTTATCCCTGATTATGACTTTCAAAAGACATAAGCAACTACCTTAGATTTAGGCATCAACTCAACACAAAACAACATGCCCTTCATATACTGCATCCAGTTTTGGTCACTACACTAGACTCTAGAAAGAGTTCAGAGAAGAGCAACAAAGATGATTAGGGGACTGGAGGCTAAAACATATGAAGGACGGTTTAATGAAAAGAAGCACTAGGGGAGACATGATAGCAGTGTTCCAATATTTGAGGGGCTGCCGCAAAGAAGACAGAGTCAAGCTTTTCTCCAAAGCACCTGAGGGCAGGATAAGAAGCAATGGATGGAATCTAATTAAGGAGAGAAGCAACTTAGAACCAAGGAGAAATTTCCTAACCGAACAATTAATCAGTGGAACAACTTGCCTCCACAAGTTGTGAATGCTCCAACACTGGAATTTTTTAAAAAGATGTTGGATAACCGTTTGTCTGAAGTGGTGTAGGGTTTCCTGCCTAAGCAGGGGGTTGGACTAGAAGACCTCCAAGGTCCCTTCTAACTCTGTTATTCGATTTTATTCAAAAATCAGACAACACTTAGAATCAGACTCTAGATGAACTACAGCCATCCCTTTATTAAAGTAATAACCCAAACTCAACTACGGAGTCAACAATGAGAGGAAAAGAACAACATCCTCCTACATTACATCACCAATATCAATATCACTAAACAAACAGGAAGCAGCAACTAAGAAAGAACTACAGGCTTTCCAGCTAAATAAATTACCTATCATCAACAAAGCATCAATGACTTGCAAAACAGGACCATTTTTCCAAGCATGTACACAACAGGAAAGACAAAAGAATATAAAACCCCTGCCAACAATCATCTATGCTTCTTCAAAACTACTGAATTGGTATTATTAACTGAGGAGGTTAAAAAAATGGCTACAATTAAAAAACCAAGCTCGGAGATCTTTATCAATTCAACACACCATTTCTGAGCAACACATATTCATTTTCAATAATTTCCTAATTTCATCAATGCAAAACAAACTGTAAGTAGTCTCCAAAAATTCCTTTCCCAGTTTCTTTGTAGACATGGCCCAATCAGACTTGTTTCCAGTCCAGAACGTGTTCCAAATTCTACATTAATGTGTAATTTACCCCAAAATACAACTTTTAAATACGTATTTTCAGAACATAGTTTGAAACAGGTCTACTCTCAGAATAGATAACTGGGAAATATGAAAACCATGGATAATAAAGTTATGATTTCTACATTGGCCCAGGAAACAGAATTGTCTTCATATATTTGCAAAAATAGGATTCTTCAAACATCTATATTATTCTGATCATGCCTAGCTGGGCTGAGCACCACTGGACATGAAAGAATGAACCAGAATCTTTATATTTATATGGATATAAGACAATCCTTAAAGACAAAAGGATATTTCTGGTTTAATAAAAATATATGACAACATTTCTGTTCTTATAATTCTCTTTCTTTGTCTGTTTCCAAGTCTCTCTCTCTTTTTTCTTCAAAAACTGATGTGCAAAATGTTAGGCAGTTCCAGAAAAGGAAATTGTGTTAATATGTGATTCAATTTTGTTGGCAGCTGATGACAACACTTCCACTTAAAAACTTTTTATTTTCATTGATTTTTTTTATTGCCTTTGTTTCAGCTCATTACAGACACCCAGTGAAAAAGATTGGGTGGCCTACTGTCAAATATTTGAAGATCAAATATTGTGTAGCTTCCTACAAAATAGAAAGCTGTGTGATTTCTATTTTTTAAAAATCATTCAAAGTCACAATTACAATTGAAAAGAAGTTGTTGAAAATGGTGGATTTGCTTCGAAATCGATGCATTGGAGGAAGACATAGAAAGAGAAAGACACACCCAAGTTTGCTCTGCAAGAAGGAAGCACCTTTGGGGCAGTGGTAGGATTCAAAAATTTTTACTACCGGTTCTGTGGTTGTGGCTTGGTGGACATGGCAGGGAAAGGTTACTGCAAAATCCCCATTCCCTCTCCATCCCTGGTGGAAGGTTACTGCAAAATCCCATTCCCTCCCCATCCCATTAACCTGCTTTCTAGCTCCCTTCTCCTATGCAGGGCAACAAAAGAAGAGCCAGCCAATCAGCTTGGACTCGGGAGGCAGAGAATAGATGGGGGCAGGGCCAGTCAGAGGTGGTATTTGCTGGTTCTCTGAACTACTCAAAACTTCCGCTACCGGTTCTCCAGAACTGGTCAGAAGCTGCTGAATACCACCTCTGCTTTGGGGCATAAAAGCCTTCCATTTGTCTATGGTCTATGTTTTCTCAATTTCTTCAGGATACATGATGTTCAAAGAAAACTCTCAACCCTGGCAACTCCTGGCACTTAAAGATATTCTTAAGCATGATCAGAAGTCTCATTTTTAGTTATGGAGTCTGACAAAATGTCCCATTTCTACATTTATTTGTTTGTTTGTTTGTCAAACATGTCCAAAATAACAAGTATAGGTATGAACATGAACATGAACAAAGGAAGTGAATACAGATAAATGGGGACAGTAAAACAGGGACAGTAGGCACGCCGGTGTGCTTATGCACGGCCCCTTTAAAGACCTCTTAAGAATGGGGTGAGGTCTATGGTAGGCAGTTTGAGGTTGAATCTGTGAGGGTTTGAGGCTGTGACAACGGAGTCGGGTAGGGCATTCCAGGCATTGGCCACTCTGTTGCTGAAGTTTGAAGTGGTTTACCTTGAGTTTATATTGATTGTTTGCCCATATATTATTGTGGTTGAAGCTGAAGAAGTCATTGACAGGCAAGACGTTGTATCAGACAATTTTGTGTACTATGCTTAGATCAGATTGCAGGCGGCATAGCTCCAGATTGTCCAAGCCCAAAATTTCAAGCCTGGAGGCATAGGGAATTCTATTGTGAGTGGAGTGGAGGAGTGGAGTACTTTTCTAGAGAAATACTTCTGAACCCATTCAATTGTGTTAACGTCTGATATACAGTGTGGGTTCCAGGCGGAACATTTATCATGTTCTGCTTTGAATTGCTGCTTACTTTTCCTCTTCTCTAAGGTTCTGGCGTGGTGGCTTGAAAAGTGGATGGGAGACCCAGGAGATGGAGCATTTATTTTTTCACACTTTCACACAGAATACATGGAGGAAGTGAATAGGTATCTTTTGTTTTTGTAATAGTCCCCAAGAAAACACAATGGGCATGAATGATGAGGTGTCTTCTTGTGGCGGTTTAAGACTGGCTTAGGTGATACCGATTTGGTTGGATTCTCTGTCCTGCAGACTTCTCAGAAGTAATATCTATTGGTTGTTCCCGTTCTTGGCTTGGGCTTCCAACTTGTTCCAGTGATGTGGCTTGAATCCGTGCAATGAATTATCCTACACATCCTTCTATATCAGCATCAATTTAGTGGCTTCTATCCTTCGTGCATTCCTTTCCCTGCCTTATTTCAATCCTTTTATTAAAATAGCATCTTCACCCCAGGAAAGGATACCTAAAATTAATGTGCTCCAGAATATGCTCCTTCTGTTCATTAATTTAGCAGCTTTATGCCATTTCTGCAGCTCAGATTTCTGCTTCATGGCCAAAGCAGTGAAGAATTCCATTTGAAAATAGTCTCTTAATCCATTAGCTGCAGTGTCTCCTAAATTATGTACACAGCATTAGAAAGTCCTTTTCATTCTGGTACATGATTATATGCTGGAACATTTTCTAAACTGCATGCAGAGTAAAATATGGAAATGTTGAAACAAAACAAAGAGAAAAAAATCCTCAATAGACGGTTAGGGTATACACACAGACTGGATTTGCTAATTTCATTGAAGCAGTGTTTTGCATAACCATGGTTTACCAAACAAGCTACAAATCATTGGCTGGGTTTACAGAATTTGTTTTATAAATCTCAAAATCTAAAGATGGATAGATGTTCCGTGAAGCCACTACAAGTAGGCAGAATAAAATGCTGAACATTTTTTTTAAATGGCCAAATCTCCTTATCAAACCTTTGTGAGGCATGTTCAGAATCTTACTAGCTTCTAGGCAAGAACCTTGAATTCTCACAATAACCGGCAAATCTCAACGTAATTGGTGACCTTGTGAACTGGTCATTTTTATTTAAAAAATAATTGGTGTTTAATCAATTGTGAGGTTCTAAGAGTTCATGCATGCCATGTTAATGACCCTTCGTATTTGTGTAGCCAGTGGTGGGATTCAAACTTTTTTACTACCAGTTCTGTGGGCGTGGCTTGGTGGGCGTGGTGGAGAAAGGATACTGCAAAATCTCCATTCCCACTCCACTCCTGGGGGAAAGTTACTGCAAATCCCCATTCCCTCCCCACCCCACTAACCTGCTTTCCAGCTCCATTGTCCTGTGCAGGGCAACAAAAGAAGACCCAGCCAATCAGCTGGGACTCGGAAGGCAGAGAATAGATGGGGGTGGGGCCAGTGAGAGGTGGTATTTGCCAGTTCTCTGAACTACTCAAAATTTCCACTACTGGTTCTGCTAAATACCACCTCTGTGTGTAGCCTTCAAATATTTCTGATACTGATATAGCAGTTCATGTACAGAAAAACAATAGAAATCCCTATACTAAGGCGAAAGAATTGTGTGTTAAAGCTTAGTGAGATCTTATGCAACAAGTTAACCTTCAGCTGTTTATAGAGGTAGTAAGAAGGTCTCCCTCTCAAAATTGTCAACCATAATAGGAGCCCAGAGTTGGAGAAGGGCTGAAGGATGCCAGAAAAGAAAATTTGTTTTCTACTCTACTGTGCATCTTAGGCATCTGGAGTTATGTGGTGCATTTTTGAACCTGCTGATGGAATTTTTAGCATCTTGCGGTGTGGATTATAGGAGTGGTCTGGAATATGTGAGTCTTACACATGTAAACAGACATGCAGTATTGGGTGATGTTCAATACTTCTGCAGAACTGTAGCGAGTACTAGACTATCTCTTTTTATATTGGAAACTCCAAGTTATTGTATCACTGCTATAACCTTAGCCACTAGTCTAGCCATTTTCAGTCTTGAAATTCTCCAGGTTGAAGTGTGGGTTTCAAATCCAAGCCTTCCCCAACTGGCATGGCCTTTTCTGAGAACGCTCTCCCTTTTTGACGCACCCAGCATTGCAGATATGTTTTTTTTTAAAAAAAAAAAAAACATAATTACTCTCTTTACAAATCTAATTTATGAGGTGGGTTTAGGGATCCATCAAGATTATAGCTGGGAAATGTATATCTAATAAGAGTTTGTTTTGAGAGTCTTTAATATTTGGTCTTTGTATACCAGAACTTCACTTTCATTTATTTAGCGTTAGCCAGGTGTATTGAAACTACAATTCTTTTAATCTTCTAGCCAAGATAGCTATTGCTCAGGATGAGTGAAAGGAGGCATGCTTCTGTATTGACTCCAGTTCATCTAGATAATGCTCAGTTTTTGTGACATTATAGCTATCGTACTTTCACATTAAGTAGGTTTGCCCTGTTTAATTTCTTTCTTTACAGCACATAGTGAGCTTTGCAAACTTTTTCTTTGAGGCGATCTCTTACAATGCCTGTTAATCAATGGAATTAAGAAAATGGGAGAGGAAAGGATTATTTGGGATTTGAACTCGGGCCCAAATCTTCAACTCCCCAATCTCCTTACCAGCCTCTGTGGGTGATCGCGCTGCAAGAATGTACAGCATATGCCCACAATAGTCTCCCACCCAGTAGACATGTGCTTTCCACATGATCAGAGACTATCTATGGTGCAGAAACTTCATATTTTATCAGTCTGGGTCTAATTTGGACTGTGCATAAATATACTTACATAGCAATCATGCTATAATTAATGACAACAATCTCTGTAACACTTCCAGTGTTTTAGAGGCCTTTTCAATCTAACTGAATTCATCCTACTGACAATTTAGTGAAGATCATGACATTGTCTTTTTTCTTTGTGGGAAATGAATGGGTAAAACAATGCAGAAAATAAGAAATGAAGACAAGGCTGCAACCACAAAGCATTAAAAGTACAGTTTCCAGTTGCAGATCAGAGGTGGTGTTCAGCAGGTTATGACCAGTTCTGGAGAACCCATAGCGGAAATACTGAGTGGTTCGGAGAACCAGCAAATACCACCTCTGACTGGCCCCGCCCCCATCTATTCTCTGCCTCCCAAGTCCCAGCTGATTCCCTGGGTCATCTTTTGTTGCCCTGCACAGGAGAATGGAGCTGGAAAGCAGGTTAGTGGGGTGGGGAGGGAATGGAGATTTTACAGTATCCTTCCCCTGCCATGCCCACCAAGCCACGTCCACAGACCAGTAGTAAAAACAAATTGAATACCACCACTGTTGCAGATGATGATGCTCAGGTAACTGCTCTGTAGAAATGGAAACTCAAATCTATATTCAACACATTATAATTTTGCTAAACTTTGCCCACAACCTAGAGACCTCTTTTGTGCAGCCACTAGTGATGTACATATTTTCTGATAAAGACAAAATGCTCTGCCTACAGCAAAATTAGGATGATTTTGAGAAAGTGAGAAAAATGTTTGATTCAAAGAAAGAACATGTTGGTGCAGACAATAAAATATAAATTCTAGCAATGGCCTTCTAACAATTCTGAAATTCAGAAAGGAAATATGATTTTTTTTAATTTTGATTAAAATATAACAGCACACGTTTTGACCCACTAAACTAAATATATTTGAGACTAAGTGTCTTGGAGACCAAGCAAGGCCAAGGGTCAGTAATATACAAAAAGATTTGCATTTGCAATGTGGTAATAAAATAATTGTCAACATAGATTGTGAGTATCTTTCCCGTTTGTCCCTGGGTATAAATTGCTGAAAAATTACCTCATGGTATAAGAAGTTGTAAGTTTTTTATTTAATTGTATTTATTTATGCAAAATTATCTACCTATCTAAGAGCCTCGGTGGCGCAATAGTTAGAGTGCTGTACTGCAGGCCATTTCTGCTGACTATCAGCTGCTTGCAATTTGGTGGTTCAAATCTCACCAGGCTCAAGTTTGACTCAGCCTTCCAACCTTCCAAGGTGGGTAAAATGTGGGCCCAGATTGTTGGGGCAATATGCTGACTCTGTAAACTGCTTAGAAAAGGCTGCAAAGCACTATGAAGTGGTATGTAAGTCTATAAGTGCTATTGCTATTGGTACCACTTTAATCTTCATGCTCTCTAGGTGAATAAAAAATAAAAATATGATTTATAACAAGCAATTAAAATTATTTAAATTTAACAAGAAATCTAAAAACGGCATATCAACAAATTATATATTAAATATTTCATACATGAGAAAGAATATTAAGAATCTGAGAACTGGGACTTCCGGGTTGAGCCCTCCTTGCTGATAGACCGTAGGCCGTGACTCTCCGCGGCTATGGTTCGTGCTCTTTTGTTGGAGAGCCCCGATCATCGCAATTAGGAGCTGAAGCTGCCTTGGAGGGGTGGTGGAGTAAGGGGAAGCCACAAGCCAGGTTGAGGGGAGCCGCATCTCCCCTCCTGGGCTTGGTCTTTTCCCCCCCAAAGACCAGTGGCTGTCTAAAATGGCCACCCCGAAGAGGAGGACTCAGCTGGACTAAGATTTGTGCAGGAGGGAAGAAAGAGGTGGATAACATCTGAACTGGGACAACTGTGTGACACAACTAAACAAAAGTACCCCGGGATTAAGGTAACATTGAATTCTTAAGAAAAGAAAAATGAGCAGCGAAATTACAAAGGGACAGGGAAAAAAATTAGAAAATATTTTTGACAGCTAAGCAGGGCTTCGAACTGGGAAAGGAAGAAGCTGGAATTAAAGATTTAACTAAATTGGACTAAAATATTTTGGCAATAAACAGGCATAAAATAACACTGGACTTAAGATTGTCAAAAAATAATAATAATAAAATTTACAAATTGGAGACTGGATTGTACTGGATATTGAGGTTCAAAAAAACCCTAAATAAAAAAATAGGGGAAAAAGGTGAAGACTTTGTATAATGGAGAGTGCCATCTTCTGAGAAAAACTTGAGCTCAAACAAAAGGGAAAGCATCCTGTTTCTGAATGAACTGGTGCTGATATAACATTAAAGAAATATTGAAACAAAATAAGAATCTTAGAAAGTGACAGCTGAACCAGAATAAAGAAAAAAGCAAGGAAAGACTGACTGTGGGATTGATTGATGTTTTTGGTATAGACCCTGGGCTGGAATAATTGAGAACTTTAGAAAATTGAAAGAAGAAAGAAGGAAAGTAAAAGTGTTTTTTGTGGACTTCAATGATTATAAAATATAAGAGTGTGTAATGATGATATCTCTTTGGGAATTAAAAATGGAACTTAAAAATATGAGAGAATTACTACAGGAAAGAGGTGAATCACTTTGCTCTGTGTTAGAAAAAATGGAAATGGCAATTGAAGAACAAGAAGAAAGAGCTTCAGAGGAGGAGGAGTCGACTCAAGAAGACATCTTAAATAGACATTTAACACAAAGAACACTACAAAGAAGTGGGGAAAGAAGGAAGGCTAAAAAGTTGAGATTTAAGAAGGCAATCAAAAAGGGGAATACCTGTGAAGTCAGGAAAGGCAGAAAGACCCAGCAGAAAAGAGGAAAGGAAGATATCAAGAAAGAGAGGGATATAAACTGGAATGAGAAAAGATATGGGGAAAAGAGGGGGAGGAGAAGCAGTAAGAAACAGGTGCATGAAATAAAGAAATACGGAAATAGTAAAATGTTGAAAAGGAATTGTTTTTTCAGAGATAATGGTTGATGAATTAAAAAAGGGATTCTGCAGGGTGACAGGGGGTAACAAGAATATATCTGCAAGTAAAAATATTTAGAAAATAGGGTAATATAGATTATTAAAGGAGGGATAGATACTGATAACTCTTATTAAAAATCAAGGGGGGAAAATATGCTGCGGAGTCCAAATTAAAAGATGTAATGATTATTATTGTAACTTCTTAAAAATAATGGTTTATTGGGAATCAGATGAGGGAATAAAGGTATATTTTAACCTCTGAGATGCCACACTCAAAGCAGTAAAAGGAGGGGAAACCTATACTTGTTTTTTTTCTTTCATGTTAAAACTTGTAGAATTTATAAAAATTTATAAATTCTAGAATTTATAAAAAGAATGTGTGATGGAAAGGGAATATGACAGACTAAAGAACCACTTAAATTAATAAGTTAACATAGACTATTAAAAGGAAGGACATTATTATTATCATCATCATCATTATTATTATTATTATTATTATTATGCAAACATATATTGTTTATCTTTATTTTTAAAATAAATATTAAAGGATTATATTTGAAATAATTGAAATGAAACAAAAAGATGTTTTGATTGAGATTAATGAAAGAGGCTAGAATTAATTTGTTTGTTTCTCTCCTTACTGAAAATTTGTAATGGAAAAGGTAATAATAGAATTAAGTATGCATATATGAATGTATAACTGCTGTCATGTTTGTATGTAAAAGTGATGACCCGGAAATATGTTGTCCACTAAAAAGAGATTTTTGTTTTTATGTGAAAAACTGAATAAAATGTGTTTAATTTTTTTAAAAAAAGAATCTGAGAACTGGATTCAGCTAACCCATTATCCTTAAAAGAAACACGAAATTCAAGGAATCTTTTCTCCCTCCCTCCCTCCCTCCTTTCTCTCTCTCATTGTCTACAAAATAAAATGTTTATGATACTTGTATTTGCCTTAAAATTCTCTCAATGTTTATTTGAACAAGTAAAACATTTGCATCATTTTAACTTCAATTGGGTAAAATCTAGGAACCCCAGTATTTTACAAGCTTATAATCTATATGATAGATTGGGGGGGAAATTCCATGAAAAATATCCACACAAGCCAAAACCGAATTCTATGGGTGGCAGAGGAGGTTAAAAATGTGCATTGTATGATTGAGTTTAACCTAATTTCAATCTTTGTGTATTTTATGTCATTGCAGGGGTTTCTTTTCCAATGTGGGGGTTTTGGGACTGTAGTGGATTTATTTTCCAAACAAGCTCATTTTATTCCATGCAAAGGTCTACTATCAGCCAGAAAATTATCCAAAATGTTTGTGAATCATATATATATAGACTACATGGAGTGCCTCGCAGAATCATTTCAGATAGAGGGGTTACAATTTACTGCAAAATTCTGGAGAGAATTCATACAAGCAATTGGATCCTCTCAAGGTCTGAGTTCAGCTTTCCATGCCCAGACCAATGGATTGGTTGAGAAGACTAACTAAATTATTGGACAATATTTGAGATGTTATGTAAATTATCAATAAACCAACTGGGCTGATTTGCTGCCATTTGCAGAGGTTGCTTATAATAATGCTGTACATAGTAGTACTGGATTAATACCTTTCCCAATCAATACTGGGATGGAGTTTGTTCCCATGCCTGAATTGCCAAGGGACTCCCTGCCATCCATGTCAGTAACTGAGTAGATGGACGCAATTAAAGACTCTTGGGAAAACACAAAAAAGGCTTTGAATAAGGCAGCACAGATCCCAAAAATACAAGCTGACAAACACCCGCAGCCACAATTTAACCTAATTTCACCTAATTTTAATCTTTGTGTATTTTATGTCATTGCAGGGGTTTCTTTTCCAATGAGGGAGGGCAGCCTGTCAAGCCCAAAATTGACATAAGTTGTAGCCATTTTAGTTTGTCTTAGTATATATTCTTTTTCTTCTTTTCGCTGTGGCAGTCATGGGGGGAAGGGTTTCGGGCTTGACACATTCCTAAGGGGGTGGTGGAGAGGAGATAAAGAGAATGTTATGGCTAGGTGATCTTCTTTCCCATGGGAAACGAGCTGTCCATTCTTGGGCCCCTGCAGGTGGAGATTTATGGCATCAAGCAACGTTGAATTACTTCTATTGGAGAATGTGACTTTTGGGGGTTGTTTCTAACTTCTAATATTGTGGGGTAATTCCGGGTTAGGTCAGATCCGGAATTACCATGGACTTTGCCAATTTGATGTTTTCCTAAATAAAAGAAATCTTTTTGAAAGATGGACTTTGTACTTTTCTTTTTAAATGGATTTCATCACTTGGAAACCTGACACCTACCTGAATTCCATTTTTATAATTTTCTGAAATATAATAGGATTGTGCATGTTTCAGAAGTGCTTTGGACTTCATAGCAACATGGCATCTCTTTGCTGTTCATTAAAGCAACCCAAACTTTTCCAACTTCCATGAGCATCTGAAAAAATGGTGCTACTGCTTTTAGAATCATATTAGTTTTAATAAGTTGGCTTCCTAAAGTAACCATATATTTTTTTCCCCAAGAACATACTGAAGCACTTGTTCAAAATCTTTTCACAATGTGCGCAATCATGATTTCCATCACACCAAAGAATTCCACCTAATCAAAATTTTCTTGTTTTTCTTTAGGCAAATGTACAATGGTGTAACAATGGTCTATTTTGGTTTTCTTCCCAAAATAAAAGAGGCAGGAAAATTGTTAATCTTTTGGCAGGCTATAGTTCATAGGTATTAATCAAGATATGCTAGAGATCTTGGTTCACAAGCTATCCAGCCCAGTTTTAAAATATGAAATTTTATAGGAGAAAAACAACTGTAGGCATTAGAAATCATCTGTAAGTAATCTCATTTTAGTAAGTGTGTCTATTGGGATAAAAAGCTGTTCAACAAAGGGTTATGCTCAGCTACATATTACAAAATTTGGAAGACTTTAAGCCAGGCGTATCCAGCCTTTTGGCTTGATTGGGCTGCAGTGAGGGAAGAGTAATTGTCTTGGTCTGCATATACAATATGTAATAGCAATAGCATGTATACTTATATACCATCCCATAGAATTTTACAGCACTCTCTGGGTAGATTAAAAGCGTTATTTGCATAATGACCCCAACAATTTTATCAATCTCAGAAGGATGGAAGGCTAAGTCAACCTTGAGCCCATCAAGATAGAACTCCAGGCTGTGGGCAGAGTTTTGCCTGCAATATTGCACTTTAACCACTGAGCCACCAGGGCTCCTATATACTATATAATATAGTAACTATTGCTAGAAATGACATAATAATGTTAAAAAATTAAAGTCTTATGGAACTGCATTATTAGCTCTCCAAGGCCACATGTGGGTTCAACATATCTGTTCTAAACACTTTCCAATGCCTGCTGAACCTTAGCAATAGCAATAGCACTTAGACTTATATACCGCTTTACAGTCCTCTCTAAGTGGTTTAGAGCAGTGGTCCCCAACCTTTTTTGTACCAGGGACCTGGTGGAGCAGCGAGAGAGCGACTGAGAGAGAAACGAGGCAGGAGGAAACGAAGCTGCTGAGCCAGAGAGCAGGACAGGCTTCGGTTGCTTCCTCCCTCCCCTTCTTTCATTTGTGTCCTTGATCCCCGATCCCAGCAGCATTCACGAAGGCGAAGAAAGCCGCCATTTTTTTTAAAAAAAATTCTTTGCGGCCGGTACAGAGTGCTCCACGGACCGGTACCGATCCGCGGCCCGGTGGTTGAGGACCCTGGTTTAGAGAGTCAGCATATTTCCCCCAATAATTTGGGTCCTCATTTTACCCACCTTGGAAGGATGGAAAGCTGAGTCAACCTTGAGCCTGGCGAGATTTGAACTGCCCAATTGGCCACTGGCAGGCAACTGCCCAGCTGGCAGGCAGCAGAAGTAGATTGCAGTACTGCATTCTAACCACTGCACCACCATGGCTTAACAAGCATTTATGATGTTCTGTATGCTCTGTAATTCCAATTTCTCCTTGCCAGGATTTTCTGTGGATCCCTTCTCAGATTTGCAAAAAAGACTTTGATATTCCTGTGCTTTCATTCTTGGAAATATAAATGTAAACATAGCTTTCTTTTATGGATGGTAGGTAAGGTACTTTGAAAAAGTTTTCAGTTGAAGACTCAGGTAGATAGGACAATATTTCAATACTTCTGATAGGACAATATTTCTCAACCTTGGCCACTTTAAGATATGTGGACTTCCACTTCCAGCTGAAGGAAGGGAACTTCTGGGAGTTTAAGCCCATATATCTTGAGGTTGCTAAACTTGAGAAATACTATAACAGGACTTCAAGGACATTACTCATTAAAATCCTTCATACCTTCACAATAATCTCGATAATGTAATTTAGACTTAAAGTGGTTCAGCAAAGGCATTATGATTTGAATCCAGCAATCTTGAGTCAAAACATTACTTACGTCACACGGGCTTCTAAGCTTGCTATTTGCTTGGAGTTCTGGGGTTTTAAATATTATTACCTGAGATGCACTTTGTTTTAGCATGTCATTTATGTGCAGCATGACCTGCCCTGGAAGCCCAATGAGACTGATAAAAAAAAGAAGAAGATTCTTTGTTTAATGAATAGAACTTCAAAAAACGATTGTGGGTTCATCTGAAAAAGATAGTACTTTTGCATAGTTTATGTAGGAGAAAATGTGCTGTTTGATAGCACAAGGCTCATTACAACAAATTTAGTTTACTTTTTGATAATTCTACAGAAAATTCCAGGCATTATTCTGAAAGAGATTAAATTGACCACCAACACTGGCCCCCGGCACTCTGACCTTAGTACTGGATTCAAAAATCTCTTTTGAATGTTCAGAGTCAACAAATAAGTCTATCTCATCAGCAAGCTAAAAGCTAGTCAGCAGCTAGAAGTCCCACAATATTCGATGTTTAATATTATGTTTTTTACGTTGATAACTACATTGCTCAATGTAGCCATGCCTCTTGGTACAGAAATGGTAAGCACTGCAATTAACAATGGAAATATGATGAAAACAAAAGCAAAGAAATTAATAATAATAACAATAACAATAACAATAACAATAACAATAACAATAACAATAACAATAACAATAATCTGGGCAGAGATCTTTCTCTGTTTCTCTATCTGAGCCACATGGGTCACACCAAGAAGATTTTGGAAGACTGCTGAACAAGATGCCACCAGATGCCCAACTCCTCTTCAAGGCAATATATCCATTCACTAGCTTTCTTCCTCTGCATTCAACCCATGCAACCATCAGAAAGAAACTACAAGTCAGATGGAGAGAGACTGTAATTCTTCCCATCCTCAACATAGTTTGCCTGCTTGAATGGGCACATGGGGAGCACAGCAACAATGACCTGGAGCATGACTAAAAGGCTCCAGAGACTAGCAATGGCAGAGTTTGGCATTGGCATCTGCTATTGGCTCTAGTGGCAAGGGAGAAAATATTGTTGGGACTAATGCAATTGTTAGAAAGAATTGCAATCTCTTTGTACAGATGACTTTAAATTTCCTGATGAGTCTCAATGACATTCTCTATTGAAGCCCCAATGCAGTGAGAAAATGGATATGAAAGTTATCAGTGCAAGTGGCTGAATCCATGTATCAGTTTAAGCAAATGGGCAGGATAAAATATTTCATGCAAAGCCTTTAACAGACCACTGAAACCACAGAGAATGTAAGAGTTTGGCTGGATCAGGCAAAGACCCAATCTTGTTCAATAGTCTATGTCATACTATGGCCAATTACTCTTTCATTATGTAATGCATTATGTAGTATGTATGTATGTATGTATGTATGTATGTATGTATGTATGTATGTATGTATAGCAATCAAAATAGTACTTAGACTTATATACCTTTTCACAGAGCTTTACATCTCTCTCTAAGCAGTTTACAGAGTCAGCATAATTGCACCCAACAATCTGAATACTCATTTTACCCACCTTGGAAAAATGGAAGGCTGAGTCAACCTTGAGCCTGATGAGACCCAAACTGCCAAACTGTTGGCAGTTGGCAGTCAGCAGAAGTAGCCTGCAGTACTGCATTCTAACCATTGCACCACCGCAGCTCGTATGTATGTATGTATGTATGTATGTATGTATGTATGTATGTATGTATGCATGTATGTATAAGCTAACTAGACAAATAAACAAAATGATTCTTCAAAGAAGAACTGATCCAGCTAGCTTTTCTGCATTTTCTCCAATCTGTCATATAACATCCTTCTTAAAAAAGATTATGTGACTTGCTTCACTCAAGCCAGTTTAATCTATAAAGTACATTTCTGATATAAAGATACAGCTCCTTTTGCCTGCAAATATTAAACATGGAATAGAATCTCTTCTCCTGTTTCTGTTGCCATGTTGGATCAACCAAATGTTAAGTTTTTAAGTTGTAACACTAGAGGAATGTTTTGTGTGTGCACATTTTAATCAAGCTTATTCACTTAGAAAATACATTCTCTGAGACTATACTGTAGTGATTTCATTTATTAAATTGTGGATGTATCCAGAGTTAATGCTGATCTGAGACATTCAAACCACAGATATGATTGTCCTTAATTGAAAGATTTTTTTAAATCAATTCCTTACGGAAGGGAAGGGAGAAAAAAGACTCTAATGACAGCCTTAGAATTGATCTTATTGTTCTGAATCTGCTAGTTATTATCCATGATTGCTTTTCTTCTCTATCTCAGTAGCTCTAATTAAGACCAATTCATCTTCTATTTTCTTATTTGCTGATACAACGATAAAAAAAACCCAATAAATACAGAAATCTTTTTCAATCAGATTCTACACCAAATCAGTATGAATGAAAGGGGCCCATGGTGGCTCACATGGTTAGATGCTGATGCTGCACACCGCTGAGATCAGCGGCTCGATTCCCGTGAGTGAATAAACCATGTAGGGACAAGAAAGGAGCCTTGCCCAATTACCTACCGGCATTCAGGTGCCCTGCAGGTAAAGATAACACCGCCCAAAAAATTCCTTTCACAGAGACACCTCGGTGATTCCTGGTTAACATGGGCCATACGCTAAAAAAAAAGTATGAATGAAAAAGGTGTCAACCTACTCTCCAAAATACCCGAAGGCAGCATAAGAAGAAATATGTGGAAAACCTATCAAGGAGAAATCCAACCTAGAACTAAGGAGAAATTTCTGATAGTTAGAACAATTAATCAGTGGAACAACTTGCCTCCAGAAGTTGTGATTACTCAAACACTGGAAGTTTTTAAGAAGAGATTGGACAACCTTTTGTCTGAAATGGTGTAGGGTCTCCAGCTTGAGTAATGGGTTGGACTAGAAGACCTCCAAGGTCCCTTCCAATTCTGTTATTCTGTATTCTGATCAAAAGAAAGTGAAAGGAGGTGCCATCAGTATATTGATGGTGTCCAACACTGTATTTTATCTATCCATTCAGTGTCAACTCATAAAATATTTCTATGGTCTTTTTAGAGTTGCCAACAGAAAGGGAGGGGGGAAAGGGGTTTGGAAGAGCAGTGCGGCAGCTTGGAAATTGAAAGTACATTCCATAAATGGTTTTTCAAAGATAGTAACTAGGTGACTGAAGTTTCTGCCGCACAAATATCTAACTGGAGAACATGATTGATGACTCTTGGCTATGGATGTGTCTCATTGGAGAATATGAATTATGATACACCCAGGGGGTGGGGGGAAAAGCAGGTTCAAAGGTGACAATGAATTATGTGTCTCAGAGTCAGCTACACCCAGGCAGTGCCGGACATGTTAACTCCCAATAAATCCTTTTGAAGTTTTGGAAGTTTGGCTCGAGACTCATGATTTAATTGGGCTAACTGCCGGAATCCTGACATTCAGAAGTAACAGTTCCATTTCTTAAATGGAACCAGACTGAAGAACTGTAGGTAGTTGTATGGGAAGTACAACTGCAACAGCAACAACAATAATCACCAATGTTATTTCCAGGCAAAAATCAAGAGTCTGGAAAAAATAGAATGACTTGGTATCTTTGGGTCCAAACACTTTACCAGTGTGGCATTTATATTTTAACAGCTGCAACTTATTTGTTAGCTTTTACTATTTCGGGAAAAAGCTTTCAACTTTTTTTTAAGTCTTTAAAGTGTAACACCATGATAATTCTTTCATTGGTCTGCATTGGCTGGTAGACTGTGCAAAGGTTCTGCAAACTATTAGAAATTGCACTCTTATATAGCTCATGTTGCATTGTGTGCTTTGACTATTAGGCACAATTCAGTGTCAAGAGGCTATTATGTGCCCAAACTCAGCCTAAACTAAGTAGTTCATTACTCTGGGATTAGCAATTCAGGTATTCCTCATTTAGCAACAGCTTCATACAGAAACTATTCACAATTACAAAATCAAGATGATGACAAAATAACTTTGCAACCAATTCCTTCCACTTACAATTTTTGCAGGTCTGTAAAGCATGGGTGTCAAATTGATTGCATCATGTGACGTACCATGACGTATTGCGACATTTTGTGCCTTTGCGGAGTTGGGGTGGTTGTGGCCTGCATGTGACACATCTGTCCCGCAGGCTGCCAGTTTGACAGGCCTGCACGGTAAAGCAAAGGAAAGCTGAAGATCATATGCACAATTTCCCTTAATGACCAGAATCGAGTTGCCAGTCCTATTTGTGGTCACTAAACAAGGACTATCTTTATTATTCATTCTGATATATATAATATACATCCTGAATGGGTGAATGTATATCCTGCACATACCTTCTAGTTTGTGGTATGAGAGTATGTTTGTTGACAAAATAGTTTCTGGATTCTATTTATTTTTTATTTATTTATTTGTCAAGCAAGTATTAGATAACAGGTATAAGTATAAACATGGTTATGAACACATGAAATGGATACAAATAAAAAAAAGAAACAATAGGACAGGGACGGTAGGCACATTGGTGCACTGATGCATGCCCCCTACAGACCTCTTAGGAACGGGGTGAGGTCAACAGTAGACAGTCTAAGGTTAAAGTTTTTGGGGTTTGGGGAAGAAACCACAGAGTCAGGTAGAGTATTCCAGATATTGACCACTCTGTTACTGAAGTCGTATTTCCTGCAATCAAGTTTGGTGCAGTTTACCTTGAGTTTGTATTTATTGTGTACTCTTGTATTGTTGTGGTTGAAGCTGAAGCATTCATTGACAGGTAGGACATTACAGTAGATAATTTTATGTACTATACTTAGATCGGATCGAAGGCGGCATAGTTCTAGGTTGTCTAGGTCTAAAATTTCAAGTCTGGTGACATAAGGTATTCTGCTACGAGTAGAGGAGTGGAGAACTCTTCTTGTGAAATATTTCTGGACTTTCTCGACTGTATTAATATCCGATATATAATGTGGATTCCAGACGGATGAGCTGTATTCAAGTATTGGTCTAGCAAATGTATGCTCTAGTTAGTAGAGTGATATTAGTAGAGTGATATTACCGGAGAAAAAGCTACGCAGGATTAGGTTAACAACTCTTAATGCCTTTTTGGCTATGTAGTTACAGTGGACTCTAGCACTTAGATCTCCAAGGTCCTTGACATAGCTGAAGTCATCAACAAGATCTTGACTATTTAGCTTGTATTTTATTTTCTGATATATATATTTTTGCGAATAAGTAAGACAAAGCATTTGTTTGTTGAGATTCGAAGTTGCCATTTGTTTGACCATTCTGACACATATCTTGCATAGAATATTGTTCAGCGTGTTTTAGAATAAAAATGAAACCTTTCTCGTACCTGTTTAACACTAGCCAAACTATGCCATGATTGACTGATGTTACCCTTACCATTAATAAAGAATGTTGCATCTAGCATGAGTACAAGTAATATTGCTAGACTAGTGCAGGGCTGTCAAACTCCTGGCCCGTAGGCCGGATGCATCACATGCTGGCCATGCCCATGCCCAGTTTAGCAAAGGGGGGGAGTCCCGATATGTCACATGATGCCACCATGACGATGTGAGTTTGACACCCCTGGAATAGTGTGTCCCATTTTTAATTTTATTAAGAATTCATCCATACATTCCCTTAACTGCAGGTTGAAGATGCTTCACGAAGAATACTGCACATCTTTCAAAACATATGATCATGCTGGGATCTTTTATTTTTCTTATTGCAAATCTTCCATTTCTTTGGCTTAATATTTTGTTATTCCTTTTCTGGGTTCTGAATAGCAATAGTTATACCAGTTAGACTTATATACCACTTCACAGTGACTTACAGCCCTCTCTAAGTGGTTTTACAGAGCCAGCATATTGCCCCCAACAATCCGGGTCCTCATTTTACCCACCTCGGAAGGAGGGAAGGCTGAGTCAACCTTGAATAGTTGCTATTGTAGTTTGTGAAGATACAAAGAAGGAGAAAGAAGAAAGGGAAGAAGAGGGAGAGGTAAAAGTATTGAGGCAGAATGTTTTTATGTGTTGTATTTCAAATATGCATCTATATATACACACAAATATTTACAGATTTTACATGACTGTATCTTAGGTTTTCTTTTCTTATAATTTTTAAAAAACCATCTTGGGTTCACGTGTAGCAAGGAAGAAACAAACACCACCCTTACTGGATGGCATTTAGCCAATTTTATTTTACAAACTGTTTATTATGGGAATAAGTTGAGGAGGGGGTATTATGAATATATTTTAAGATTCTAGAGGGAAGGTAGGATAATGATCATCAAATGAACCAACAACCACCCCCCAAAAAAGAAATGTAGCAAGATTATTTAGGCCTTAACGCATGCCTTTTTGTGAGTTTGAAAATTGGTGTGAAAAATATATCCTCATTATTTAGTAATTTGCCCCCAAATGTAGACAATGTGCTTTTACCTGAGTCAATCTCATGAACTTCATGTGGTTCCAGAGTCCTGGATTATTCAATAAATGGCTTCTTTTTTATATTCAGAGATTAAAGTGTATACAAGTGTGTACAAGTGTGTACAAGTGTGTACAAGTGTGATGGCTGAAGCTTGCAAGGTGGAAATTAGGATCTTGGAATTAGAGATTATTGTACTTTAGACACAGGGACCATCAACAACCCAGCAGCAAACAACTAGTCAAGGGAAGAACCTGTCATGCCCCTGTCGGAGTCTGAATCTGAGGAGGAAGACGAACAGCTGACAGGGAGTGGGAATGTGGCTCCGTTGGCTGTGGAGGAAACTGGGGAAGGGCAAACTTCTGGCAAAGCAGTGGAGAGAGGTAGAACAAGGGAGAAGGAGTTCAGAGGAAAACCCAGGCCCACTTCTTCATCCTAGGGCACGCAAGGAGGAACAGAGAAAAGAGCAACGTGGGTTGCATGGCTTATGGGGGAGGAAAGGGCCCTGATTCCCTTCATTAGCCACAACTGGGAAGAAAGTTCAAAAGAAATGCATACTGAGTACAGCAGCTTCTGGGAGGAAACATGAGTTTATCTTGTGTTGACTTTGCTTATCTGTGTTCCTGGCATCTTCCCAACCGTGTGGAGTTATTGCCGTGCCTTCACATCTGGAATTCTTGCTCCTGCCCTGTTGGACTAATTACCTCATTTTGCCTTGATTGGACTTATAGTTACAGTTTTTGTTGACCACGTTTTGGACTTGATTCTCTGCAGTCAAAGGCTGTTCCTGGGAGAGTTTTTCTCCAGCCAGAAGGTAACCAGGACATTGGGGGCAAAGTTGGAGCTAATAAAGGGACTCCTACTGATTATCTGACTGTGTTGTCTTCGTGCCACACTCTGGGTCATCTCAGAACCAGAGAAAGATGCTCAGGAATTAAGTGTTGGGATTTGGGCACCTGCAAAGGGACACACACAGCTAGATTGTTAGTCTCTGCAGAAGCTGGTCTTTGCCATTAGGGCTGCAGAGTATCTATAATAAAGTTTCTTCTCAAGTCAACTCCTTTGAGACTTCTTGAGAGCAGTCTGAATTCTCAGAGAGAAAGAATTACTGCATTGGCCCAGATATAACCCCTTACATGAAAGCAGGAAGGAACGTTATTACTGAGAACTCATTTTGAATAACAGTGAACAATACCCATACTTTTTAAAAAAAACACATTACTTCTTAGAAAAGCCATTGAGGATGCAAATTAGAAGAAATGGTAATATATTTCATGCCCGGCCATCTTCCCAGCGCTTCTAAGAGCAATGTGCCTCATAACACTTTATTCCCTAGTCCTGTGAATTAAGATAATAAAATAATAAGCCCACATTATCATCAGGATTTCAAATTAAAAGTTATGAAGATTTTTTCATATCAACAAATGATGCACTGTGTTTTACAAATACACTCTGAACCATTATAAATTTAATATGAAATATTTCAAATATAATATCCATTTTCTTAAAGTAATGCAGCAACAAAGAACCTAACATAACCAGGGCTATGGAAGTAAAATCCTAAAAGTAATAAGAGTATGAAGTAATACATATTCAAATTGACTGTAATAAACCTTTAACTTTGGCACATTTCAAAAAAAAAATTTTTTTTAAAAAAATGCAATGAATTCAAAGCTATAGAGAATCAGGGCATTATACTGTGGGAAGTGAGGTGGCATCTATCACCTACCACATATCTCCAGATTCTGAAATCCCGTTCAGATGTTATTAACACCATGGGAGTGCTCTTCATAATAACTGTCTCCATAGATTAACACAAAGTTCTGAGTAGTGTGGAAGCCAATGTAAGGATAGTTTTACATGTAAAGTCTTTCTTCCTTCACATGTCATTTGAACAATATTGCAGGGATGATATAAAGGCAGGATAATTGGGTCACTTCTTATCTTTTATTAATCAAAAATTGTAAATTACCATCCCTAATGAGTTCACAGTTCTAGTATGAAGCTCTTCACACAAGAACACCACTTGTGAAGAATATTCTCACCAAAGTAAGCTGGAATTGACTCTCTAGCAATGTGGACTTACAACTCAAGGAAGATTTTTGCATGAAAAAGAACAGCTCGCTGCCTCCATATATAATACCCTATTTACTGTGCGGTAAAGCATTTTCCCAAGTATCCCTATCAGAGAGCTTAAATCAGAACTCTGAGGTATAGAATTCTGAGTGAAATTTGATGTTTCAGCCTGTAAAGCAGTGGCCCCCAACCTTTTTTGAACCAGGGACCGGTTTCATGATTATTTATTCTTCCACGGACCGGTACCTGAGTAACGCGAGACTCCACCGCCATCGGGATGGCTCTTCGTTCGAAGCCCCCCTTCGACGAAACTAAGGCGCGAGCACCCAAATGCCGCTTTCCAACCGAAAACCCAGAAACATCGCCTGGTGGCAAGTGCCGCCAACCGCCGCCTTCTACTACTAGTCCCTAAAGCAGCGCGGAGCTGCTTTAGCCAGGCTTCTCTCTCCCTTCTCAGTCTCTCTCACCTTCCTCAGTGACCCGTCGCCCTTCTTCTTTCCAGCCTCAGGCAAAAAAAAAAAAAAAAACTTGGCACAGCCGGCTAGAAAGCACACCCAAATTCCTTGCAGCTTCCCGCCTCCGCCTGCGAGGAAGTGGGCGGTGGGGGGGCGAGGGGTGCAAGCGTGGGCCGGGAAGCACGACTGGTCAGGGAATGACCTTCCCCGGGAAAGTCGGAGGCGCAGCCGCCGCCGCAGCTGCTACTGCTTCCTTGCGCTCTGGCGATGGACGCCGTGGTGCTCCTTCAGCGCCTGTGCTCAATCTGTTCCTCTGGGTCGTGGTGCAGCAGCAATAGCAACAGCAACAGCTTTATCTGCGCGCATGCATGTGCGTGGTTGACGGGGGAGAAGGAGAAAGAGAGGAAAAGGGAGACTAGCGCTGGGCATACCGTAGCGCTCTTTTCTCCCTCTCTCTCCCTCGCGGAGCCCAAGCTTTGCGGCCTGGTAAAAAATGATCCACGGACCGCTACCGGTCCGGGGACCGGTGGTTGGGGACCCCTGCTGTAAAGTCTATGAAGTGACTTTCAGCCTGTGAAAATGTTATCAGCAGAGTAAAACTTCCAAAGGCATGTCAGCTGACATCAGCCAGAGTTGAAGTAGGAGCAGGAATGGGTTCTCCCTTTTCTTATTTATCCAGTTCTCTGACTTCTTCCTTGTTTGCCTACAAATTGGTTCCAGTGGGGCAAACAAATCTGAGAGCAGAGGAAGTCCAGAAGTGGGATGAAGGGGAAATATATAATGAGAAAAAGCTGGAGAATGAAGGAGCTTTAAATCTAAATTTTACCGACTCAAATCTACTTTCATTGCACAGCTGTATTGTTATGCCCATATCCCAGGGAATAACCCACTTTGGGATCTATTACTTGCTAAGCAATTAATAGAGCTGAAATTAGATTTCAGCCCATGGAAATATCTAGAGGTGTACTTCGGTGTGGATGCAGAAAAATGCCATCAGCAAAGGGGCTAGTTCTAACCTCTCTTCAATAGCCATCTCAAAGTATTGGCATCACGCTGTATGTCACTCTGTATAAGGTTTCCTGCTTGAGCAGAGGATTGGACTAGAAGAGGCCTTTCAACTCTATTATTCTGCTATTCTGTCACTGGTTTATGAACGATTTTGGTTTCAGCTCCATTTCACATTTGCTTGCCTTGTCTGCTTTTCCTCACCTATGGATCAGGAGGAGTCGTCCTTGTAGCAAGCTCCACAGAAATTCAGACACCCAATATTTCAAGCTTCTAAATGTGCAACAATATAGTCATCCAGGCATTTTTGAGCAAAGCAGGTTCATCATTATCTCTGAGTTAACAGGTCATATATATCAGTGCAACAAGATTGGTGGATATCCTATGCCCTTCATAGATGCCATTCTATGTTGGTAGCATCTAAAAGGCCTGCCAGTTGAAGTTTCCCAGAGTGACCTAAATATGTAGATAAATCTACCTCTCTGTTCTGCTTCAAATGGAGGAGCAGCCATAAAAGGCTGGACAACCATCATCAGAAGATCTTAGAAAGGCAACTGGGACACTCACAATTTCCTGGAAATACCAATTTCTGACATCACACCTGGTGTTCATTAAGACAGGGCGGTAAAACTCCTGGCCTGCGGGCTGGATGCATCACACACTGGCCCATGCCCAGTTTAGCAAAGAGGGGAAAAAAATACCAATACAGCATGTGATGCCGCCGTGACGGTGTGAGTTTGACACCCCTGCATTAAGGGATACAAACTGGCCATACCAGTGGTGGTATGCTGCCAGTTCATACCGGTTCTAGCAATCCGGTAGTGCCAGTCGGCAGTTGGCCCTGCCCACCTGCCCCCGGCCCTTTCCTGTCCTATATTTCCTTTGTTTGTTGCTCAGCTGATAGGCGCGGCAGAGCAGATTGCCACACCTCAGCTGTTTTACTCACAAGCACGTGACAGTGAGGTAAATTTTCATGCTTAAAATTGCCTGTTTTATAATGCTTCGCACCCGCAAAGCGCGCACCCACAAAACCAGTAGTAAAATATTTTTAGTTCCACCACTGGGCCTCACCCTGTAAATACTACAAGCCTGTAAGTTTCCAAGCTTTTTCTGAGCCTGCTTTCTGTCGAGGGAGGCCAGACTTTCTCACAGGAGGCCCAATGATGCAGAGTGAAGCAAATCCAAACATACTGCTCTCTTCACCGAAGCAGCAAAGATACCACGAAGAACATTTTTCTCCTTTCGTCTCCTCATCCCCCCCCCACCCCTTTTGTGCTGTTCTCCTGAACTGTTTACATAAATAACTGCAACTAGTCCTTGGCTTCAGAGCGCTTCTTCAAGGATTCAATCCAGTTTGAAAAGGCAGGTCACCGTGACTTCCCCACTTTAGAAAGCAACCCGAGAAGGGAACTGAACTTGAAAAAACACAAAAAAAAGGAAGATTAGGGCAATGTGCTAAAACTGCAAAAGTTGATTGATTTCTAGGGCAAAGAAAAAAAAAGTCAATAATTTCCTCAGCATCTGTATCTCTTCTCCTCGATTTTTTTTATTATTAAGCATTGACATCTTACTTCTTGTGGGATAAGATGTGCTTTATTTGGTGCCGGTATAATATATCCTTCTTCTCCATTCACAAATCCCACATCTTAGTTTGGAGCCTGACCTCCCTTTTACTGTCTTTTTAAAAATCAAGCATACAGGTAGTCCTCGACTTACAATCACAACTGAGGCCCAAATGTCTGCTGCTAAGTCAGATATTTGTTAAGTGAGCTTTGCTCCATTTTGCAATTTTTCTTGCCCTGGTTGCTTGAGTTGAATCGCTGCAGGTGTTAAGTTAATAACAGGATTGTTAAGTGAATCTGGTTTCCTCATTAACTTTGCCTGTCAAAGTGATAGCAATAGCAAAGGGATAGCAATAGCACTTAGACTTATATACCACTTCACAGTGCTTTACAGCCCTCTCTAAGCAGTTTACAGAGTCAACCTATTGCTCCCAACAATCTGGGTCTTCATTTCACCCACCTCGGAAGGATGGAAGGATGAGTCAACCTTGAGCCTGGTGGGATTTGGACTGCCAAATTGTAGGCAGCTGGCTGCAGAAGTAGCTTGCAGTACTGCACTCTAACCGCTGCGCCATAGAGGATCACACAAGTCCAGGACATTGCAACCATCATAAATATGAGCCAGTTGCCAAGTGCCTGAATTTTGATCACGTGACCATGGGGATGCTACAAACGGGCTTAATTGTGAAAAACGGTCACTGGTCACTTTTTTTCAGTGCCGTTGTAACTTTGAACCATCACTAAATGAACTGTTGTAAACCTGAGGACTACCTGTACGTTATTCTACTTCTCCACCTATTTTATTCCTATAAAACTGTTTTCACCGTGTACCTGAATATAAGGAGCTATTTTGCTTAACTATCAATCTACCTACCCACTCAGGCACCCTTGACTTGTGACGATACTTTAATTTCTCAGGCAGATTGCTTTACCGTCATACTGTCCACGTATGACATTTGGCCCTGTCTGACTCGGAATCCATTTTGTTGAGATCTTCTCCTTCCTTCCTTTCCTTCCTTCCTTCCTTCTTTCCTTCCTTGCTTGGACAGCTGAGATGATTTCCTTCTAGCTCTCCACAGAGTTCCCATAGTAAAGCTCCCATTTTTGTAAACTGCATCTGTGAAATTCAGTTGCATTTGAGACCATTTCCCCAGTTTTGCAATTTACCCAATTTTTCAGTCCCCGCTCTGCTTCCTAGTTAATCACTTTCAAACTCCTTGTAAAAAGCTAGTGGATTTGCCTTATTTACGTAAGTAGCAAGAACCAAACTTACCTCGTCCCAGAAGTTAAGAGTAAGTTAATAGCAATAGCACTTAGACTTATACACTGCTTCACAGTGCTTTACAACCCTCTCTAAGGGGTTTACAGAGTCAGCATATTGCTCCCACAATCTGGCTCCTCATTTTACCCACCTTGGAAGGATAGAAGGCTGAGTCAACCTTAAACTGGTGAGAATCAGAGAAGAGCAACCAGGATGATTAGGGGACTGGAGGCTAAAACATACAATGAACGGCTGCAGGAACTGGGCGTGACTAGTCTAGTAAAGAGAAGGACCAGGGGAGACATGATAGCGGTCTTCCAGTATTTGAGGGGCTGCCACAGGGAGAAAGGGGTCAAGCTATTTTCTAAAGCTCCTGTAGGCCAGACAAGGAATAATGGATGGAAACTGAACAAGGAGAGATTTAACCTGGAAACAAGGAGAAACTTTCTGACAGTGAAAACAATCAACCAATAGAACAGCTTGCCCTCGGAAATTGTGGGAGCGCCATCACTTGAGACTTTGAAGAAGAGATTGGACTGCCATTTGTCAGAAATGGTGTAGGGTCTCCCGCTTGGGCAGGGGGTTGGACTAGATGAGCTACAAGATCCCTTCCAACTCTGATTATCTGTATCTGAATCTAACTGCCGACAGCCAGCAGCCTGCAGTACTGTGTTCTAACCATTGTGCCACCATGGCTCTCAGTTAACCTGTCATTTCTCAACCTGTGGTCTGTGGACCGCTGGAGGGGAGGCTGCAATGTCATCACCAGGGGTCCACACGTTCTTGTAGGAATTTTATGATTTAAATCTTCTGTTAAGTCTTGGTGGTTTGTGGCCATGATCCGTGGCCACCAAAGGTATTTAAATCCGTGGGGCGTGGTAAAGAAAAGGTTGAGAACTACCTAGTTAAGCCATTTCTCTGTCTCCCTACATAGAAGGTTTACGCTCTGCAACAGGGTTACAGCCATGGAAAAAACACCAGCCACAACAAAACACATCATCACTACTGTAACCGCTTTCAGTGCAACATGCCAGAAGGAATGATGTCTTAGGTCAAAAAACTTTCCATTCCTCCTTCTTTTTTTAAAAAAATAACCAGGCAGACAAATTGACACAGCATGTACTGAAAACACAGGGGAGGGAGAACTTATCATTTGTTTTTCCCTTTCTTGTGTACAGTGGGTATGAGAGGATTTGTGTGACTTCAGGAGTTCTAATAGCTCTTAAATTACCATTTTTACACTCTTCTGGGGATCCACTGGAAGGAGGATGAATTTCTAGTTCATGGTCTCTGCTTGTTCTCCACATGCTAAGGTTGAAGGAGCAAAGCTAAAGACACAACCACCTTCAAAACATGTTGGAAGAGCTTTAGCTGGGGAGATCAGGAGCTGAATTCTGTAAAAAAAAAACAAAAAAAAAACAGTGTGTGTGTGTTTTATGGATATTCAACCTGGGGACCAAATAATATTTCCCTGCCAATGCCTATGCAACCTAAACTAGGGTCCTTCATTCCATAGAGATTTCTGGAAATCTAATTAAACTCTTATTTTTGGAACTGAGATGTAAATGTGTAATCCTCAACTTGTAATCATTAATGGAAGCAGTGGTGGTATTCAGCCAGTTTGCACCGGATCGGGCAAACCGGTAGCAAGGATTTGGCATGGGTCATCAAAGCTCTTCTGAGGCCAGGAAGCTCCCAAAACAGAGCATGGAGGGGTGCTGCGTGCCCCTCCCATGCTCTGTTTCTTTTTTCTGAGACTTAGAGGAGCCTTAGGAGAACAAAAACACCCTCCGAGGCTCCTCCAAGGCCCAGAAAGCCCAAAAAAGTGGGTGGAGGGTGGCTGAAAAAAAGAAAAAAGCCATGCCCACCCAGTCACATGGCCACGCCCACCAAGCCACACCCACAGAAACAGTAGTAAACATTTTTGAATCCCACCACTGAATGGAACTGCATCTACTTGGAGGAAAGTACTGTATAAAGTGGGGTACCCTAAGCTCTGTCTTACACCCAGTACTCTTCAATATCTTTATATATGATTTAGATGAGCGGATAGATGGGGAACTTGTCAGATTTGCAGACGACACCAAGCTGGCACAGATAGCCAACCCTCCAGAAGATAAGCTTCATGAATATTAGGCGCTATCTAACAAAATAAAATTCATTGGTGAAAAAAGTCGAGTTCTACATTTAGGCAAGAAAAAACAAATGCACAGGTATAGTATAGGTAGTACCTGGCTTAATAGTAGTAACTATGAGAGGGATCTTGGAATCTAGTGGACAATCACATAAATATGAGGTAACAGCTACAGCTGTCAAAAAGCCAACACAGTTCTAGGCTGCATTAACACAGGGATAGCATCAAGATCACGAGAAGTGTTAACACCTCTTCATAACGCTTTGGTAAGAGATGGTAAAAGTGGATGCTGCATTCCACACTTAGATCCAGTTTTAGCATCCAGTTTTAGTCACTATAGTATAAAAAAAAGATGCTGAGACTCTGGAAAGACTACGGAGAAGAACAACAAAGATGATTAGATGACTGAAGGCTAAAACATATAAAGAATGGTTGCTGGAATTGGGTATGTCTAGTTTGGTGAAAAGAAGAACCAGGGGTGGAGTGGTTCCAGTGAAACAACTTGCCGCCAGAAGTTGTGAATGCTTCAACACTGGAAGTTTTTAAGAAGAGATTGGATAACCATTTGTTTGAAATGGTATCGGGTTTTTTTTCTCCCTGAGCAGGGGGTTGGACTAGAAGACCTCCAAGGTCCCTCCCAACTCTATTATTCTATTAAACGTCTCAAAGACTGAGGACATGGGATACACTTCTGAGACCACCACCAAATGGCATTATGCAATTCTTGGTGCAAGCTCATCTCCATATGTTCTGTTCACTAATATAAAAGGTAGTCTTCAATTTGCGATCATAATAGAGCCCAAAATTTCCATTGCTAAGTGAGATAGTTGTTAAGTGAATTTTGTCCCTTTTTTATGACCTTGTTGTTAAGTTAGTCACATGGTTATTAAGTGAATCTGGCTCCCCTGATGACTTTGCTTGTCAGAAGGTCACAAAAACCAATCACATGACTCTGGGACACTGCAACCATCACAAATACAAGTCAATTGCCAAGCATCCAAATTTTGATCACATGACCATGGGGGATGTCGCAACAGTTGTAAGTGTGGAAAACGGTCATAAGCCCCTTTTTTCAGTGCCATTGTAACTTTAAACAGTCACTAAATGAACTGTTGTAACTTGAGGACTAGCTGTATTCAGTTTTGAAGGCATATTTTGTTATTTCTTTGTTTTCTTGTTGTGAGCCATCCAGAGTCATTGAGAGTCAGGCAGTACACAGTTTTAATAAATTAATATTTGATTTTTGTCCATACTTTTTCTATAATGAGCTAGTTTAAAATTGTAATGTTGATCTATCCAGATTTTTTTAAAAAAAATTATTAAAAATAACATTAAAAAGTATTAAACGTGGTGAACTTTCTTTGACATACTTTTCAGTCTTTACATTTTAAACTAAAGAAAAATCAATAGCAAATCTAAACATTTATATACATATATACATACATTTACATATATACGCTTAATCTTTGCATCATTATTAGATCTTATTCTTGTACCACATTTCAATTAAACCTAAATTCTAATTTTCATTTTATAGACTTCCTTTCATGTCTCTGCATGTGTATTCCATACTTTATAATATTTGGATACATCTCATTCTTTTAATTCTATTGTCAAGCTATCTAATTCAGCACATTGAAAAATCTTATCTATTATAGTGTCATCATTTGAAATTTCTTTTGACTTCCAATTTTGGGCTAGTAATATTCTTGCTGCTGTAATTACATGGATAATTAAGTAAATATCTGATTTGCAAGAGTTATCTTTTATACCTAATAGGAACATCTCTGGTACAAAGCTAATTTTTAAACCTAACATTTCTTCCAGCCATAGCCAAATTATTTGCAAAAATTCCTGTATTATTTTTTTTAGTCCCACCACATATGGTAAAAGGTATTCCGTTCTTTTAAGCATTTCCAACATACAGGCGATTGAGAACCATACATTTTTGCTAACCTAGCCTGTGGAAGATGCCACCTATAGAACATCTTAAACAGAACTGGTTCTTCATACATTTTATGGTCTCAAGTACATATTTATAGAGTTTCTTTATTTATTTTGTCTCAGGCACTAATAATATTTTATCTAATATTGTGTCTTGACAATTGATTTTTAAGTTGCCTATAGGTTTTGGAAATGCAATATGTAATTTCACATTTAAAAAACAAATAAATGTTTTTTTTCTCCCTAGCTTTATTTATTATTGCGTGTACCATGCTTGCCCAAGATTGATTTTTTTATATTTTTCTTCTCTGCAAATAGATTTTAAAATATGCTCATATATCACAGTCTAAACAGAAGTTTTCAAAATATATATTTTACTTCCCTTATAATTATTTGGTTTACTCTATTTCCTTAAGCTGTTCCCAGATCTAAGCCATTGTTAATCTATATCCTCAAGGTTTTTTTAAAGTTTATTTTTCATCTTCAGAACTGTATTATTATACCATCAGTGTAAAATTAGGGTTAAATAAATGGAGTTTATTTTGGCTTGACTTTTAACAGTGCTACTCAGTTCTCTGAAGCCTCCGTCATTTAGAAATTATTTATCTAACTGACAGCTGACATTCTTGTAGTTTTGAATAGAGGTGTAGGTTCTTGTTAAACAAACACAATGTAAATTGTATACAGTGTTGCCCTTTAGATTTGAGCTGTGCACTGCATCAAACTCAAATAAGAAGGAATGCTTTGGAACTGGAAGACGAATATGAATAGTTCTTGATTCATTAAAATAATAGCTAACTTCTTTTTTCTTTTGGTTTATGGAGATTCTCAGTTCTCCAGGTCATGGTTGTTCCAAAGGTGTTTTTTTCAGGAGGCAATTGGACTTTCTTGGTTCATCTTTCTTCTTTGAAGACATTTCATTTCTCATCCAAGAAGCTTCTTCAGCTCTGACTGGATGGTGGGGAATGGAAGGATTTATACTCCTTGCAGACAGCTGGACATTTACACCCATTTATACCCATTGAGGCCATTTGGAGGTTTATCTGTGTCCTCAGGGTCACCTAAGTAGCAAACCTCCAAGTGGCCTCAACAACTCTCTAAAATAATGCAAATGACCAGCTGTCCACAAGGAGTATAAATCCTTTCATTCCCCTACTATCCAGTTAGAGCTAAAAAGCACTTCTTCTTAGAGCTTCTTCTTGGATGAAAAGCAAATTGTCTTTGAAGAAGAAAAAACAAGAAAGTCCAGTTGTCTCCTAAAAAACCCCTTTGGGTGTAAAAGTTCTCATTCAACCATGAATAACCAAATGACATCCATTCTCTCTCTCTCTCCCTCTCTCTCTCTCTCTCTCTCTCTCTCTCTCTCTCTCTCTCTCTCTCTCCTCTCTCTCCCTCTCCCTCTCTCTCTCCTTCTCTCTCTCTCTCTCTCTCTCTTTTCTCTCTATCTCCCTCCCTCTCTCTCATCCTATCTACCTCACAATGTTGCTTCGGGGAGTAAAATGAAAGGAAAATCCTACATAAAGTATGCTAGGTTGTGCATGATGAGTTGTACCAGCTAATTTCTTACATAATTGTTGGTGTAGTTTCTTTTCAACTGAAGATCTTATGGACTGAATCTGGGAGTTTTACAAGTCCACATTCCACCAACTTGTCCCAAACTCTCACAATCTGGTGACTGAGTTAAAAACAAGATTCAAGGAACATTGCAGACGATGAGATATATAGAAATAGTGTAAGCATCCCATTTGCAAGCAGTTCTGATAATAAGGGCAATATCACCTTTGCCTTTATTAGTTATAAAGATAAATAGTAAAATACAGGCAAGTTCACTTTGCATTAAAAACTCAGAGATGGGTAATGTTCTGTCCTGGAGAGTGGGCGCAATAATGGAGACGAGGCATCGAATAGTGACTCCAACTCTTTATTAGTGACTTCAGAACAGAGCAAATAAGTCTGGCAGCAGCAGCTCCTTTTATAGAGCTGGCTGCTGTCAAAACGTCCAATGATTTAAGTTTGCCGCGCTTGGAGTGTCCAATCGCGGCAGCCCGTTAACTAGCCAATCGGATCAGCCCAGAACGACCAATCACGACCCACTGTTCACGGACCAATCAGATATGCAGGATTACGAGCCTGCTGTTGAAAAGGGCCAGTCAGGTTTGCAGGCTTACGAGCCTGCTAGTTCGGAACAGGTAAGATCATCCCGTCTCTGACTGATTATGTGCCATCAGATCAATGTTGACTCCATAGATGATTGACAAATAGATGATCCCATTCTTTACCCAGATGTCAATTGTATTATTTGTAATTTGGCCTTTAGTGGTCAATGTAGGATGATATTAAAGGGGGGGAAATGAAGGTAGGCCAAATAATAATTACACTTATAACAAAATGAAGCTATCACTTGTCATACAACCATAAAGATATTGCTTATTTATCTTATTTATTTAGAAAAAGCGTATTTAGCTCAACCAGCATGAGAGAAAATGCAGGTTGTGAGAAGATGGACAATGTCAATAAAGAAATTTCAAAATATGTTCATGTTTGGTGTCTTAACTTAATGAAAGAACAGACTAGCTGACTGAAACATTGCAAAAGGAGAAAAAAAAAAAGATTTACAGGTAGTCCATGACTTACAACCACAATTCAGCCCAAAATTTCTATTCCTAAGTTAGACATTTGTTAAGTGAATTTTACTCCCATTGCAATACTCATGTGAAAAATGGTCATAAGTCACTTTTTTCAGTGCAGGTGTAACTTCCAACAGTCACTAATGAAATGTAAGTCAAGCACTACCTGTATTACAAAGGTAGACAGTTGTGCACGCAATAAACAGAAACAGGAAAGTTGAAAAACCATTAAAAATATATTGAGCTGGCAGAGAACAATAATGATGCCATATGTCTTTATTTGTGGAGAGACAGTTCATCGGTTTTAATATAGGATGTTTAAAATATGTGTGTTTATACTACTCAAGAATTTCACTTACCAAGAGAGTTACATATTATATCTTGTTGGGACTGTCACTGTCATTTTAAGAAACAGTCCACAATTTTTGTAAAGACAGGTGGGTTTTCTGCTGGATTTTTTTAAACTTAGTTTTACGCAAAATTTCAAAATACAGCAGTACAGTATCTGCAGAAACAAATTTAAAAAGCTCTCCTTGAGCATGCAGCATATTCTACTACAGGAATGTATTATGCAATGACGAATTGATAACCGTCATGGTTGTGTATAAACACGATCTATTTTAGATGCAGCAGCATCAGCTGAGTTGTGAATTTAATGGCTAAAAGAAATTCAAATCCACTGCTATTAAACTCTTCAAAGAAGAAAGAAGTCCAGCTGCAAAACTATACAAATAAGAAAGAATATGCTGCACTGAGAAAAATTAGCTGCTAAAGAGAAAAGAAAATATTCTATATGATAAATCTGTGAAGAGATAAAGTGTGACATCACTCCTAAAAAAGTATAGGCAGAGACAGAAATAGCAGTAGGTTCAGAAACAGAAGTAGAAACCATTTTAAATGCCCTTGATGGCTCTTCACTAGTATATTGAAATATGTATTTTACACCCAGGGGAAGATTAGGAACCATCAGAAATATATTTAATATTCTATTTTACCAATTCTATTTTTAGCAAGTTAACAGGCATATATTGACAGTTTAATGTCTATACAACTCATTTTCAGAATTCCCAGATTTAAAAAAAAAATAAGAGAAAGAGAGAGAGTCACTAACATAACACCAAAGAAAGATTCAAGTAAATATTCTGGAGCAAGCATATTGCAATGTTATTTGTTGAAGCAATTCTAGGCAGTATATAGATAATAAAAAATTTAAACAGTAGAAAAACACTGATGACAAGAATTGGAAACATAACAATCTACACCAGGGAACAATGCTGTATAATCCTTGCCAGGTAATAATAGTAAGGCCTGATCTCTAATTGCCAACCTCCATCATTATGATGGATAAAGCATGAGAAAAAGGGCTTCATCAATTATCTCAGTGAATGAGAAAGTTCATATAATAATGATGGGAAAATAATAATTAAAAAATATGCAAAAAAAATATTTTTTTTGCAAATCTCCCTTTGCTACCCTCATTTCTTTCCAATTAACATCTGAGGTATGAACTTGCATAAACATTATCTTTAAAGGTACAAGGAACACATATGTTGCTTCCCATTCACCAAGGTCAAAGGTCAAGAATTCAACCTCAGGGTCAAGAATTCTTCCTTCCAGATGTCCTGCCCTCCAAGGTCACTTGTTTTTAGGACTGGAAATTAACAACCCTAGAAAATACCCACCTTCTTAAGTTATTGGAATTGGAAAGGGGTGAGGCCAGCTAGGATTGGAATACATTAGATCCTATGCTATTTTGCAGGCTGCTATTTCTCCTGAATGTTCTTAATATTTAAACTAGTTTTCAAGCTAGCAATAGTCAGAGTTGTTTTCCTTTAGATATTGCCCTTCCTGTATTTTCATCAAGCTACTCTGATGTTAGCGGGGCACTTGAAATGTTGGGGCTTTGTTAGGATTGTTAGTTAGTTACAGCACAGTTGGAAGGGACCTTAGAGATCTTTTAGTCCAACCCGCTACTCAAGCAGGAGACTTTATACCATTTTGGACAAGTGGCTGTCCAGTCTCTTCCAGTGATGAAGCGGTCACAACTTCTGAAGGCAAGCCGTTCCACTGGTTAATTGTTCTGTTTGGAAGTTTCTCCTTAATTCTAGGTTGCTTCCTCTCCTTAATTAGTTTCCATCCATTGTTTCTTGCCCTGCCCTCTGCACCTTGGGAAATAAATTGATCCCTTCTTCTTTGTGGCAGCCCCTCAAATATTGAAACTGTTATCATGTCACCCATAGTCCTTTTTTTAGACTAGCCATATTTGTTTCCTTAACTAAACAACAAATTCTTTTGTTAAGGTTTTTATGAGGCATGTTGTTAGTGTTTTAGAAAAAAAAAAGGTATCTGAAGTTCATTTTGGCATGGGTTACACATGATTTCTCACAGCAGGATCTTTCATACAAGGCTGGTTTATATGAAAACTGAAGGGCTATTTTTTCAGTGAAGTGTTAGAAATTAACCAAACTGTCACTGCATTCTAAGTGATACCAGTTCTGTGAATTTCCAGGAACTAGATTTATGGAGCTATGTACAATGATTTTTGTTTTCAGAGAAATGGGCCTTTGGAACCTTTTTTTTCCCCCTAAAGAAAATGTTCTGATCTGTGTTTTCTTTTTTATGAAAAACCTGAAGAATATGGGCAAATTTTGCCTCCAAAGAAAGCTTGTTAAAAATATAAACACAATCTCTGAACAAATTTCAATATGCCAAGAGAACTTGTCTTCTGTTTAATATGCATCCAAAACCATCTGGTATCTTCCATTTATGGCCAAGAAACACAGTAATTTTATTTTTTTAGAGGATATTTGGCGTTTTATCTTGAAACTCATCTGCCTCTCTTGGATAGCAGTTCAGACATGATGTTTCAGATGATACCGTGGAGTTTGGCTCCAACTTGGGGAGGGGTGACTTAGCTTCTTCACTAATTGTCAAGGATGCTCTTTCAGAAAAGGACCCAGAGAAACCAATAGGAGTGGTTACATTAAATTTATCTTGTTAAGCAAGACATTTGTAAAGTGAGTTTTGCTCCATTTTACAACCTTTCTTGCCATAGTTGTTAAGTGAATCACTACAGTTGATAAGTTAGTAACAAGGTTGTTAAGTGAATATGGCTTCCCCATTGACTTTGCCTGTCAAAAGGTTGTAATCACACGACCTTGGGACACAACAATGGCCATAAGTATGAACCAGATTCCAATTTTGATCACATGATCATGGGACTGCTACAAATGTCGTAAGTGTGAAAAATGGTCATAAGTCATTTTTTTCAGTGCCATTGTAACTTTGAATGGTGACTACACGAACTGTTATAAAGCAAGGATTACCTGTACCCAGAATCATGGACCACATCTACCTCTGCCTTTTCCTAAAGGTGCTTTTTCAGGAGTCAACTGGACTTTCTTGTTTTTTCTTTTGAAGACATGTTGCTTCTTATCCAAGAAGCATCTTCAGCTCTGACAGTATCTTGTCAGAGTTGAAGAAGCTTCTTGGATGAGAAGCAAAATGTCTTCAAAAGAAAAAAACAAGAAAGTCCAGTTGACTCCTGAAAAAGCACCTTTGGGACAACCATGACCTGAATGACCAAGAATCTCTACAGACGTTTACCTCTGCCTTACTACCTACTTTCAGTTTGATGGACAAATATAACCAACAAATCAGAGGAACAACCTTGGAGTCACTAGTTTCAGTATTCACAGTAGAGACTAGAGGTGGTATTCAGCAGGTTCTGACCATTTCTGGACAACTGGTAGCGGAAATTTTGAGTAGTTCAGAGAACCGGCAAACACCACCTCTGACTGGAGATTTTACAGTATCCTTCCCCTGCCACACCCACCAAGCCACACCTACAGAACTGGTAGTAAAAAAATTTGAATCCCACCACTGGTAGAGACTAATGCAAGATGTAGAAACTATACTCCCAGGCATACCACCAAAAGTATGGGTCCAATATGTAGTTGACACCTTTGTCATAACAGAAAAAGAACAACTAGAAAAGACACATGAAATAACACCTTCAAAGGAATAAAACTCACAAAGGAAGAAGAAAACCTCAATATACATTCTTCCCTGATGACCTCATTAGGAGAGGAAATAACAGCAAATTAGAAATACAAGTTTATCATAAACTAGTGTTCCACTAGCCAAGTGTTCCACTTCCAAGCTAACAATAGAACCTTCCACAAGAGTCCCTATGTAAGAACATTATTTAGATGAGCACAAACACGCTGCAGCTGTGAACCAGAAAAAGGAAATAAAGTGCCTATATATTTTCCAACAAAATGGATACCCATACATATTTATCAAAAAACACCTGATTATTCAAACCACTCCAACATAACCAACACAAACTAGGAAAAGGATAACACAACTAGACATCCAAAACACCTCAGAAATAACCACGCTACTACCTCATAGTATCACCCTAGGACACAAATGAACTAAAGTCCTTCAAAAATCTTAAATAAAGCAAAAGATCCAGTAGTTCAATAAGGAAAAACAAGAAAAACCTATGAACACACTGTGAAAGGATTGTATTAGCCACTATGTAGGACAGACAGCTCAAAACAAGCTGAAGTGCATTCATGAACACCAACTAGCAGTCAGCAAACACAATAAAAAACCCTTAATCTCACATGGACAGATTCAACCATCCTTCCAACTGAGAAACTGTGAGCATTCTAGACCCAGCTCAGTTCAAAAACACTAAGGAATTATTGGAAGCTTGGCACTCATAAATCAGCCATCAATAGACACACAGAGATAATATTTACACACCATTCAAAAGAAACAATGAAAACACTAAAAAGGAAACAAAAGGACCAAAATATCTCCTTGCCAGCAATTGACACTCAAATAAGCGGAGATTAACACGAGGATTAACATGAAGCAATCAAGCCATAACAATACTCCAATCAAATACCAACTCAGACAAACAGGGAAACAATAAACAACAGCCTAAGCAAGGAACTACCAAGAAAAAAACAATATTGCCACTAACATTGACAACACTGTACCAGAGAGCAAACCCTACTCTCTTCTAGCACTGAAGATGTTACCAGGTTAACTAATGAACCATCTGCAACATGGATGTCAAACTCGCCGCGTCACCTTGCTGACACAAGACATTTCATGATGCTTTCCCCATTTGTGGAGCTGGGGTGGCCTGCAGGCTGCCACTCCTGATCTACAAGAATACAACCAAGCTCAGAGAACATCAAGGATTCCACAAGAAAAAACATTATTGGAAGGTTCAGCAACATTTCTACATCATGTCCCAAAGATGCTTTTTTCAAGAGGCAATTGGACTTTCTGGTTTTTTCTTGGAAGACATTTCACTACTCATCCAAGAAGCTTCTTCAGCTCCAAAAAGTCTAATTGGCTCTTGAAAAAAAGCACCTTTGGGACAACCATGATCTGGATGGCTAAGAAACTTCACAGACATTTCTACAGCATATTTTTTTTTCAGAGGAAATCACAGCAATAAACTCAATATGATGAAATAGCTAATGCCTTTGTGACCAGGTTGTTTGAGTCTGAAGAAAATCAATACATCAAAGTTTCAGAAAATAAAAAGCTTAATTGAGAAAGCTATTTTTAAAAAGACCTTTTATGCTGTCTTGTGATACAATTGTTTGTGTAATACTTGATGTGTGATACACATCAAGATAATATTTTATATAGTTTTGGGATAAGCAACATGGGCTTGTGGACACCACCCTTGGTGCCTGCCAGGCTCACTGCATCACCAGATCAAAATTTTATAAGATTTTTTTTAATTAAACAATAATAATCTGGAAAGATGCCATGCTACAAAACTTCATTTTATTTACAAAAGTGCCTAGAGGGATTCTTTAGAAAATAATAATATTGAATGGCTTCAGGCAAGTGCTTTGTTTGGACGTAGGCCCATTAGCCTTGAGAAAAAGAGAGAAAGATGCTAGAGATCGTTTGAGAGGAGAGCTAATGGATGTCAAACCTCTCCTACTTGTCTTCTTAATCAGTGTTTTGTGACTGACTATAGCAATCATGGTAGCCATTTTAGAGATCACTCAAAACGTTTGCTTCCTGGCATAAGCTGATGCTGCCGTTTTAAAGGAGATGTTGCAGCTTCCTTGCAAAGGAAGTGTCACTCTGCACAAACAATGCTTTTTACTGACAAAACAAACTCTGACATTCCAGTGATTGTGTCACCTTTTTGAGATAAGCTAGTTTACAAGTAGATGTGTTGGAACGACTCACCATTCTCTGATTAGTTGGATACAGTGGGAAAGCCTCAAGTTCACTGCCCACATGGTATATATGTGCTCAAATTCTTAATTGATGTGCTCATTTTCAAATAAAAATGAATAAAATGAGAAGTCTGGTCCACTTGTTCTCTGATGCTGATAGATGGCTTGTCCTTGGATCCAGGCTGTAAGAGCACAGCATTACTTTCCTCATGAGCTTATTTGAGTGATTACTTTATGGTATTATGGATTATGAAATAGTTAGTGAAGAATAGATGGCCATAAGGCTAAAAGCTCTCTGGGCGTTTATGTAACATTACACATTTCACAAATCATTATCTGGGTTAGATAGAAGAATTACAGTTTTTTCCACTTAACTGAGTACAATTTATAATTTTTCTGGCAAAGATTCCTGGGTTATGATCCATGGTACATATGTTTTCAAATCTTTACCATTACTGTATATGATGAGACCTTGGGCCACCTACTTTCAGACTGGAAAGTCTGAAAAAAATCTATCTGCAAACCAGCATGGTAGATTATGATCCATAACCTTCAACAAAGAGGCTTTCATCCTGCAGTTGAATTGATCTGGATGGTAGTCAGTCAATTGCAAAAGACAGCTTGACTTGGAACAGCTTATAACCTACAACAGCGGACTTTGAACTTAGTAAGTTTAAGACTTATAGACTTCAACTCCCAGAATTCCTGAGTTAACATGACTGGAGGAGGAATTCTGGGAGTTGAAGTCCACAAGTCTTAAGCTGTCAAGTTTGAAGACCCTTCTCCTACAATGATACTTTTTAACCAACAAACAACAACGTATATGTATCTCAGGTTGGGTTGATTGCAACCAACCATAATAATAATAGCAATAGTAATACCTTCTTATCAGGAAGCCTTATATGCATTAAAAACATGAGATGTATTCAAGGAAAAGTTGACTAGATTCTCCAAGGATTGACACACAGAGAGAGAATATGAATGGGGGAACAATTTGCCGAAAAAGCAGAAACACAGTGAAAAGTGTCCCTAAGTAATAATCATTCTTTCTTGGTAAAATTGTCTCTTGATAGGTTTTAAATCCTGCATATTGCTAAAACATTTATCTATGCCACTTAAGTCAACGTGTCTCCTTACATTATCACTAACTTGATACCCTTTAAAGCAGGAGTCAGCAAAAATGCTACAGATTTTCTTCCTTTCCTCTTTTCTCCACTCATAATTCTTAAAACATAATTCTTGGTGCTACAGCATTTTCATCGCCTTTCCAGTTTCAGGATGTGAACTAAAATTTTCTGTTATTGATCAACGATTAAGTGTGCATTCATATAAACACATATTTTCCACCTTTCAGGATTACAATCCATTACAAAAAAAAACCCAAATATATGTTTTACAAGAATAAAAGCCACATATTCCCAAAAAATGGTGATAAGGAAAAATAAATCATTGTATAATGGAATCGAGTACAGATGAAGGGATACAAGAAAAGAAAAGGCTATTTATGATGGTGAAAATATTCTAGAATAGCATTCCTACTAATTACACCAGATTAGTTAGGCTGATCATAGTTTGGGTGATCCAGGAAAACTCAGATTGATGAAACAGAATAATGGAATGTACACACCATGTTTACTTGTCTCTTTTCCCAAAGATATCCCATATCTTACATGACCAAACCAACCCTATTCCCAATCCACTATAATCCGGACTAGAATATCGAAAGTTGGCATGAGAATCAATTTTGTTGTATATATGTACAATGACAATAAAGGTTATTATTATTATTATTAAGAAACACCCATGATCAGTATGAGAGACAAGGCTGCAGTGAGGAACTGCCTATCCTTTAAATTCAACAGATGAGTGGATTCATTTTCAGCTAAGCTGTAGTGAATTTTAAATTGTAATAACCCTCATATTCCTTCCTTCCTGTTGGTATGAATAAATGGATGGTTCCCAATGTTGAATAGTTGAATTTACCCACATTATGAATCTTCTTCCTAAATAAATAACACATCCTATCAGAAATAAAGATGAATTCTGTGGTCTAATAATGAATTCAGGTTTGATACCTCCCCACCCCCAAAAAGTAAATATGGTAAATATTCAGAAGAAGATAAGATGAGTCAACCACAAAAGGTCAGCAGCAGACTAGAAAGCTAATTGCAGCATTATCCAGCAGCCATTAGAAAAAAACAGCCATTTTGTCTTTCACTGAGTAATGACAGTCTCATTTCTTTTTTCTTTTTTTAATGAATTATCTGGGGTCACCACCAGAACAGAACCTATGTGAAAGGAGAATGGCAACTATTTTTACAAATATTTCTATTGTACTTAAGGGCTACGGCTATCATAAAAAGAGGATAGCAGAGAAAATCAGATAAAATTGACCGAAATCTTCTGTTATTAAAATATTTGCTTAGATAATATGGGGCATTAAAATAAAATAAAAAATTGATTGTGTTTTTAAAGTGCTCCCCTTCTTCTCTCTTCCTATATTTCCCAAGCCTATTTTTCTATGTGTCCGATTTCAAAACTTGATGAGTTACTGCTTTACGCTCATGCTATTTAAACTTCATGTGTACCTGACTCTTAATTCTTTGTGTAGGTAGTAACATTGCACAGGGAACAATAACCTACTTTGGTTAGGAAATGTAACATGCAGAGATTGTCACTTACTTGGTTTACTGTTAAATAAATTCAATTCCTGAAAGTACCAGCATGTGAGCTGATCACCTGCCTGGCATTGAACATCAGCTGAGGACTACTACTAACTTACTCCTCTAAATGTCTTTTTAATATAAGGTACAGGTTCACGTTCCTCCAGGTCATGGGAAGGATTTCTCTGAAAAAGTGATATTATTGTACTTTCCCTCCCAAATTGCAAAGGACAAAACTTTAAATCAGGTTAAAGAAAACACTCAGAAATTGTTGTCCTTATAGCAATGCACTAGTTAGATAATATTAAATACATAATATTCTTCTAGTAACCTTTGCTAATATGAAAAGATTTCCTATTTATAGCTCATGTGTTTCTTAGATGTCCTTTCTATAGAAGCATGCACTGACTTATGACTGCTATTAATAGTAGTCTTAGTAGTTTTGAGGACAAAATCATTTGCTTCTTAGTGTTGTCAGGTACTCTAACGTCTCTAGAGAGTTGAACAATTTTTTCCAGCTTTGGTTCTCCTTTAACTTTTAGGACCCTATTAATATACAACTCAGTTTTTAAAAAAAAAAAATGCTTTCATGTTTCGTGTTTTTAGTCTTGTTACGTTTCACTAAGCATCAACCATAGTAAGATTTATAAACATACAGGTATATGGTATGTGTGCATATACTTATTTCCAGTGTAATACTTAGTAAGTAAAGCATTTTAGTATTTTTATTCACAAACTAGTTTTATAATCCTGTTAATTAATTATAAGATCTAGATTTCTTAACATTTTATTTTTTGCATGTATAGCATTATTCTGAATTGTATTATTTATTTCAGTTTTAGACAATATGCCTGCATTTGTAATTTGAACCTTGTAACCTCTTACAATAATTGCACAAAATGCTGGCAGTAAAAAGTTAATTAATAATAATAAAAGATAACATAGGGAAGACCGATTAGAATGTTTCCACACATATCATTTTATAGTCTATTTAGACAGCTTCAAAGTCAAGGCCACTAGCACATTCTACAAAAGAGAAGTTATCTTCTTTTCCCAGGAATTCGTTGTGTCTAAGGCCTACAGTCAGTAAACAACAAGGACAAGTAATTAAAATATATTACTTCACACTTCTGTTATAGTATTCTTCCATAATAGAGTGATGAAGTCTAACTACAGGAGAATTACTCACATATATTTTCAGTAGTACATGGACCAGGCTTAAAAGCTAATTGAATAATTATGAAACTAAACCAAAGTGATTTTATGGAAATCAACCTATAACTGAATTCTCACTCACAGCATGTTACACCATGATTTAATTCCAGTTTATAAAATAAATCAAAATTACAAACTATAATTTTGGAAGTATAAAATCAATTATATTAATCCATCTTCCTTATATGAACCCAGACTATCTCTGGGCTCTTTGAACTATTAAGTTAAAGTTCAGTTTTACTTAAACTGAGTGTTGGGGTTGCCATTCACAGAATTGGTTGTGCAGACTGGAATTTATGGAAGTTGGATAAGACTGGTTTGAATATAGAAATGCAGTGTGTTGATCACCCAATAATTAATCCAATCTGAAATAGCAGGAAGGAGCTGAATTTTAGACCCACATAAATGACATTTTCCTCTCTTTGGGACTACACAGTGCGATGTTTGCACAGATATTATATCCAGAGCTGTTTGTGAGTAGAAACAGACTCTTCATGATAGGGAAGCTATTTGCTGAGTATGTATTTAGGATTACAGCTTTGTTCTTTCAGATGTTGGGTATCTGTTCGCTTAGGCTTGAGTTTTTCTACAAGCACACGGTCTCTCTTGTATGCAAAGATTCATGGCATAGAACCATAAGAGAATAGTCTGCATGTCATCCAAACTGCCAATAAAAGTAAATTGAATAGTCAAATACAATACCACCCAGGAACTGGGGGCAACAGCAGAGTTTGATCTACAGTTCCATTCCATAGTTGATGGCTCTTTATGTAAGCACCGAAATATGTTGATCAAGCCTGGTAATAAAAACAAAACAAGCACAAAATAAGCATTTATTTGACCTTTTTGTGTTAAAGTTGGAAAACTTCTAAAGAAGAAAAAGCAAATGGCCTTTGCTACTATTACAGGATGGACCTATTCCTATGGACAACAATGAAACAGCTAAATAAGTATGTGCTACACAGAATAATATTATAGTTTAACAACAGATTTAAAAGGAGCAGACTGTTCTTTGAAGAAATTACTTCCTTACGTTGTATGTTTCCTTTCTAGAAAACATAATTGGGTAAAAGGTAATTAAGACTGCCATGTATTTACTAGGAATAAGCAAGAAGCTTACTTCTCAGTAAATAATTTGCTATAAAAAAAGTTTCTCCATAGAATCTTATGATGGTGAGCTATCCCCCCCCCTCTTTTTTTTTCCAGGGCTCCCTTGATCTTTCCTGTGTTTATTGTATTTTCTTTTCAAAAAAATGAAATTATGTGAGAATGATGAAATAAGTCAATTGTAATTAGGTACTTGATTAGACATTCTAGTAAGTACCATTTGCAGTTAATATCTAACACCGGAGGCTTGTTTGGAGTTGTGCTCAACTTGAGTTTTTAAGAGCTAAAATTGGTACTTAACAACACAGGCCAAATCTGTTATCTCTTAAGTTCTCTTCAAATAATTACATGATTATTACTCATTCTCCCCCTAATTTCTCCAGTGTCTTGGCTTGTGACCAGCAGAAGTCTATTGGCTTGCCATAATGGGAGTTACAGTCTTCCAGATATAAAGGAAATATTTTTTTACTTCAGTCAGTGCAGATGTTATGGGAAAACTGACTTGTTTTTTGGTGCTTATATGATATGCTTTGTATATACATATTATCTCTCTCTTTCTCTCCCTGTGTATGGGCTTTCCAACCAGTGTTGACTCCTAGTGACTGCCTGGAGAAATCCCAGCAATATTCTTGGTGAGGATTTTTCAAAAGTGGTTTCTGAATTGCCCCATTCTCAGGAGATAGAGGATCCCTTCTGGGAAGGAAGGAAGGAAGGAAGGAAGGAAGGAAGGAAGGAAGGAAGGAAGGAAGGAAGGAAGGAAGGAAGGAAGGAAGGAAGGAAGGAAGGAAGGAAGGAAGGAATTACTCCCATTCTTATTGATTTCTTCTTCTTTTTTTGCCCAGCCTTGGCTATTCTGTTTCTCTGTTTAGGAAACATCTCTGAAATGATGACCTAGTTTGTATAGTGAACATTAAAACCAAATACAAGGTCACTAGAAGGTGCCCTCATATATTATCTCCAAACAAGGTGTCAAATATTTTCTTGTTCTTTAGAGCCTGTCCATCCATCTGTTGCATCTCTCTCAGCTTTTCTTCTTTGGTCAGATGTGGTTTTACAACCATCTTCAATCACAGGAAATCTTCCAATTTGCTTTCTCTTCCCTCTCCGCTCAATTTTTTCCACAGAAATGTCTGTTTCACAGTGCCTTACAGGAAAGGAGTAATACTTGAGCAGGGAGCATAATCTGAGGCCACAGAGTCCCAATAAGCTTGCATGGAATCATCAACCTCCTGCCAAAGATGTAATTTTTTAACAAAGTTTTTTTTTAGAAATATTGGATGGATGTAGTTATACTAATGGTATTGTTTTAATGTAATGTTTATCTTGGCCCTGTGTATTTTGGGACTACCACATCCCATTCCAGTGCTTCTCAGTGGGTAAGAGATAGCCTTATCAAGCATTAGAGTTCCAAAATGGATGGGAATTATTTCTTAAATTCTGTTTTCACCAATGTCAGTCTTTGAAATCTGGAGTTTTTCACTTGCACATGTAGTCCTCAGCTTACAACCGTTCATTCAGTGACCATTCAAGTTGCAACAGTGCTGGAAAAAGTGACTTATGACCTGTCCTTACACTTATGACAGTTGCAGCATCCCCATTTTCAAAATTCTGGCACATGGAAACCAGGATGTATTTACAACAGTTGCAGCGTTCCAGGGTCATGTGTTCACCATTTATAACCTTCCCAACCGGTTTCCAACAAGCAAGTTAAAAGGAGAAGCAGGATTTGCTTCATGACAGCATGATTTGCTTCACAACTATGGCAAAACAAACGTTGTAAATTTAGGAATAACTCAATTAACACCTTGCTTACCAACAGAAATATTTTTGCTTAGCAATGGAAAAATTGGTCTCGATGGTCATAAATTGAGGACTACCTGAATTAGACTAATTTCCCATAACTTCCAGTCTGCAGGAACAATGAAAGTGTTGCCTGGGAACTGTGAAGACTAGTCTCACTGCTCTGGATAACCCAGACTGACCCTGAGCCAAAAGAGAGTGTACAGAAACATTGGCTTTTCAGGGAAAACTGGCCCACAGACTGAAGTAATTTTAAAAATGGATTGGTCTCTGTGCAATTCCCAGGGTTTATTTCATCTTGCTTCGATATGTATGTATTACATTAGCTAGTAATGTGGTTTACAAATATTGGACTCGCAGGGTAGAATTAGCTTGCAGCTTGTTGAGCAACATCCTGTCATTCATCCAAGAACCACATCCAGTTTGCCAGTATGCTTCTCAAATGCTGTCTACTTTTTTGTACATGTGGACAGGAAAAGGCAAACCTGTTTATCACCTCAGGTTCTGGCTACCATTGTACCACTTTCTGCTTTTTTTTTTCCTTTCTATTTACAGACCCCTCACATCGCGGACATAAACTGTTTCAACTCCTACCCTCAAAACGACACTATAGAGCACTGCACACCAGAACAACTAGATACAAGAACAGTTTTTCCTGAACGCCATCACTCTGCTAAACAAATAATTCCCTCAACACTGTCAACTAATTACTAAGTCTGCATTACTATTACTATTAATCTTCTCATCGTTCCTATCACTCATCTCCTCCCACTTAGGACTGTATCACTGTAGCTTTGTTGCTTGTATCCAGGGATGGGATCCAATTGGTATAACTACTGGTTCTGTCTATTAGCATCGTGAGCGCATGCGCAAGTCATGTGAGTATAATTTACAACCTGCTGAGCTGCCCGGACAGCTGAGCAGCGCTGCATGCAAGTGCGCAGCAGTTGGAAAAGCCCTTTTTTCCTACTTTTTCAACTGCAGCTGTGTCGTGCCCGGATGGGGGGGTAGGCCACAACAGCAGCAGACATAGAACCGGTTCTATGTTTGCTGCTCTTCGGAGCAACTGGTTCTACAGAGGTGGACAGAACTGGTAGAAACCCACCCCTGCTTGTATCCTTATGATTTATATTGATTGTTTCCTAGTTTGATTTGATTGCTTATTTGTACCCTATGACTATCATCTTATGATTCTTGATGAATGTATCATTTCTTTTTATGTACACTGAGGGTATATGCACCAAAGACAAATTCCTTGTGTATCCAATCATACTTGGCCAATAAAGAATTCTATTTTTAAAAAATAAATTTTATTAATTTTCTATTAATTACATTTCTTAGTGCTTAATAAACATCGTGTTGTCTGGGTGTTTAATTTGCTTAATAATACAGATTCCATTCTTACACTCCACCCCTGTTTTCCAACCACTGGTAAAATTGGTTCCATGTTTGATAATATTCTATGTCTTCTTTCTGTTTGATTTTCAATGTAAGTCTGTCTATTTCTGCACAATCTAATATCTTCTTAATTATCTCTTCATCTTGCGGTGTTTCTTCATTTTTCCAATATTGTGCGAAGATAATCCTCACTGCTGTTAAGACATATAATACTAAATACATAGCCTTCTTATCAAATTTTTCTGATATCATCCCTAATAAAAATCGTTCAGGTTTAAAATCTACATGTTCCCTTATTATCTTTTCTAGCCGTCTGTGTATTTTTGCCCCAATTTTTTTTTGTTTTTGTTTTTTCTTCTTCTGTACATTTCACTTGGTTGATTCTAGATGGCTTTTGAGATGTGTTAAGTTCTTACTGCTGTTTAAGGTGTGTCTTTCGGAAAGAATGAGAGTTCAGAAATGGCTTCAGAATGTGCTTCAGAGAGAGAGAGAAGAGAAAGAGCGAGAAGAGGGAGGGAGAGAGAGAGAAGAGGGGGAGAGAGAGAGGAGAGGGAGAGAGAGGAGAGGAGAGAGAGAGAGAGAGGAGAGGGAGAGGGAGAAGAGGGAGAGGGGAAAGATAAAGAGAGAGAAGGGAGAGAGAGAGGAGAGGGAGAGAGGAGAAGGAGAGGGGAGAGAGAAAGAGACGGGAGAGGGGAGAGAGAGAGAGAGAGAAGAGGGAGAGAGAGAGAGGGAGAGGGAGAAGAGGGAGAGGAGAGAGATAAAGAGAGAGAAGAGGGAGAGAGAGAGGAGAGGGAGAGGGAAAGAGAGGAGAGAGGAGAAGAGAGAGAGAGAGAAGAGAGAGAGAGAGGGAGAGGGAGAGGAGAGGGAGAGGGAAAGAGAGGAGAGAGGAGAGGGAGAGTGAAAGAGAGAGAGAGAGAGAGAGAGAGAGGGAGAGGAGAGGAGAGGGAAAGAGAGGAGAGAGAGAGGGAGAGAGAAAGAGAGAGAAGAGGGAGAGAGAGAGGAGAGGGAGAGGGAGAGAGAGGAGGGAGAGGGGAGAGAGAAAGAGAGAGAAGAGGAGAGAGAGAGAGAGAAGAGGGGGAGAGAGTGAGAAGAGGGAGAGGAGAGAGAGAAGAGGGAGAGGGAAGAGAGAAAGAGAGAGAAGAGGGACAGAGAGAGAGAGAGAGAGAAGAGGGAGAGAGAGAGGAGAGGGAGAGAGAGAGAGAGAGAAGAGGGAGTGGGAGAGAAGAGGGAGAGGGAGGGAGGGAGGGAGATTGATTTCTAGACAGGTTGTGGTCAGTCATGGCCAGACACAAAGTATGAAGTCTCTTGCAGGGATGAAGTCTAATATAGGTAGTCCTCGACTTACCACAATGGGGACCAGAATTTCAGTTGCTAAACAAGAGGGTTGTTAAGTAAGCCATGCCTGATTTTACAATCTTTTTTTACCAAGGGAGTTAAGCAAATCACTGCTTTTATTAAGTGAATCGCATGGCCATTAAGAGAATTCAGCTTCCCCTTCCTGATTTTGTTTGTTGGCAAGTTGCAGGTCACATGGCCACAGGATGCTCCTAACCATTGTAAATACAGGCTAGGTGCCAAGCGCTCAAAATTTGATCACTTGACAGTAACAGTAACAAAGTTCGAAGGAACTTTGGAAGTCATCTAATCCAGGGATCCCTGACACCACCACCACCCCCAGGCTGTGGCCCAGTACTGGGCCATACCCTATTTGGAATTGGGCCATGCGGCTGGCTCGCTGGAGCACTCGCGCACAGCTCAACTAACATGTGAGGTGGGCCAGTGGGCACTTGCATGCATACATGTCGGCCCGACCCTCACACAAGTCAAGCTGCGCGCCAGCCCGCCACTCACACTGGGGCTGCATGTGCATGCACACCGGCCTGCCGTTCATACGGCCCAATTACCTTCTCCCTTTCCAGCTGGGCCACCAAACCGCGAAACCTAGGAACCGATGGTCTAGTCCAACCCCCTGCTCTCGCAGGAGATCTACACTATTTCTGATAAATGTCTGTCCAGTCTCTTCTTCAAAGCCTCCACTGATGGGGCACACACAACTTCCGAAGGCAACTTGTTCCACTGTTTAATTGTTAATTAACTGTAGGGATGCTGTGACAATTATCAGTGGAAGATCAGTTGTAAGTCTCTTTTTCCAGTGAATGGTCACTAAACAAATGGTTGTAAATCAAGGACTATCAGTCATTAGATGGCCATGTAAAGGAATGAAATTAACTCACAGCAAATTATAATTTTCTTAATACTGTGTGCTAAAAAATCCCCCTGCATTTTTTCCTTCAGATTTATCATTCAGTTTGATGAACTAAATTTTGGAAAAACTTATAGATGAAGCTGTGGAATTCTTCAATTATTTTAATTACAATTGACCCAGGGAAATGAGTCAATGCCCTGCCTTTCACCGAATAATGGTCTCTCATCAAGTTTATTTTCTTTTATTGGTCAGCTACTCAGAGTCACATTGAATGGTGAGATGGGCAGCAAATAAGATAATAATAAGTAAGTAAGTAAGTAAGTAAGTAAGTAAGTAAGTAAGTAAGTAAATAAAACTGTGAGACTTCTGAAAACAGACTGATAAAGTTTTGGAACACAACACCCTGGATATCACGATTGTGGAGAAGAAAAAAGTGTGGATTGTCAACATTGCCATACCTGGTGACAGCAGAATCGATGAGAAACAACTTGAAAAAAAATCACCAGATATCAGGACTTGAGAATCAAACTGCAGAGACTCTGGCATAAACCAGTGCAGGTGGTTCCAGTGGTACTCGGCACACTGGGAGCTGTGCCTAAAGACCTAAGCAAGCACTTGAAAACAATTTGTGCTGAGAAGATCACCATTGGTCAGCTGCAGAAGGCCACCTTACTGGGATCCACTCGCATAATCCGCCGATACATCATGCAGTCCTAAACGCTTGGAAAGTGTTCGACTAGTGGTTTGTGATACGAAACCCAGCATAGTTATCTCATTTGCTGTGCATACTGTTGTTTTTTGTTAATAATAATAATAATAATAATAATAATAATAATAATAATAATAATAATAATAATAGATTCAGTGATCAAATTTATACACCACCCCATCTCATTATCTAAGTGAGAGATTGCAACCTCTTTGGCTCTCCACTCTTTAATTAAAGAGAAAGGGAAGACTTGGTGGAAAAAGACCTTCTCTAGCAGAGCATTTTCAGATTGGGAAGGCAAAGAGGTTTCAGAATGATGGAAAGATGTACAATAAAGAAGAACAACACTAGCAGTGGTAGCTCTCTGCCATTTCTAACAATAATTCCTCACCGCCACCAACCCTCCCCAAGTCCCCAAGCATTCAAAAGGAATTCTCTCAGGAAATAAGATGGAGAAGCCGAAGCCTCTTTTGAAGGAGGAGAAAATGTTTGAGAAAGTGCAAGATGGATTTCAGTGGCAGCTTATTATGTCCAACGACATATTAAAGGTCCAGGATATATTTTGATATTTCTAAGGCTGGTTTCCTGATTTACAAAACAGAAGGTTAACTGATTAAAAGTCTAGGCACTTTTTCCTCTGGTGAGAGACAAACCTCTCTCTCCATAGCGGAAAATATCAGTTTTCTTAACAGTGGGAAAAGGGCACCATTTCTTTGCATGCCCTCTTGTGAAATTTAGATGCCTGTAGCTCCAGTGAAATCATTTGGAGCTCTCTCTGAAAGGATTGAGAACACCTTAAATTTAAAAAAAACAAAAAACATATAAAAAAAACCTTAAATTCAAATATGTGAGTCTTTCATGAGAATAATATCAACAAAATAAGAAAGTCATGAAAAGATCACTGGATTTTTTTTAAGTATATGAGTGTCCTCTATAAATCAGTAGAGAGGTACTTCAGATATCCCTTAGGAAAAGAGTTGCAAAATGATTACATAAAAGACCATGTTTTGTTTTGCTTTTTTAATGAGGCCTTTTTTATTCTAGCTTTACTACTTTTTATAAATAACTTCAAGAGGTAAACATGCATAATATTCTTTCCTCCTATTTTCCAATAACAAAACTGTGAGGTAACTTGGGCTAAGGGAAAGTGATTGGCCCAAGGTCACCCAGCTGGTTTCTAGGCCAGTATCTTAAACCATTACGTCAAACTGATTTGTCTTCCTAGTATTCTTCAGCTGGTGTCTCTTTCTGTTATCTAAAAAAGTAGTTATTCCCTATTCTCAGAAAGATGACAAAATATCAGTCCTGATGCAAGTAGATAAACTTCAGACAAATTGCTCTAGAAGGGTACATTCTAATTTTTTTAAACTGAACTGGAATGAGTAGGCAGCCAATTATAGAACAGCTATAATGCATCAGGAGTGTTTTACTCCTGCAAGTAACCTATTGCTGCTTTCTGCTTGAATTGGAGTTTCAAGATCATCTTTAATACCATATTATGCACCCGTGAGATCTTCCCCATCAAGTTAGCATCTCCTTTGACCTTAGTTATAAATATAGCTTCTAAGGCTGTTTGATGAATAGACATTGCAGGAATGATTCATTGTTGAGTATTGGTGCCATCATGTTTCCACCGGTAGGAAAAAAATTCTGAATGTGTCCATTGGATCCCAGGGGCCAAAGTCTCCTGATTTCTTGTATTTGTGATTTGGAGGGCATATGATTTCCCGCCATTACAAACACAGGCATTCTTACTCTTTTCTAAAGTTGCTGCTTTCAAAAAGCAAAATGAAATATAAAAATCTTGTGAAAGAAGTACCTCACAAATATAGTCAATAATTACTTCCTCCATGTAATGTGAAGGAGTATTGAGACTGGAAAATAATGGCTTATAAGCAAGCAGCGTAGCAGTAATTTATGACTTCTACAGTGCCTGCTGAGATGGAAAAAATTTACATACAATGCCTTATTCTCCGTGTAGCCAAGGTTCATAAGGAAAGTCAGTAACATTTGACAGATCTAGGAAGAGAAAATGTAACCTGATAAAATTGTCAGTGAAGCAAGCATAGTTAAACAAAAATAGTATAAGCTCTCTTATAAAGAAGGGACCTGAAATGGACTGACTGACTGATTATATGAATAATCAATAAGAGTGTCAACTCTTAGAGACAACATAACTAAACCTTATCTTGGGTATCTAGTGTGGTCTTTCAGCTCTTTTAGTAGAACACCTATCATTGGTGTAATTGAGGGCATCCACTTTGCGGTTGGCACTTTCCACTTTTCCAGCGTGATAGACTTCTCAAGATGCAGACGAATTAAGGCTATGTATAATTCATAGTACATTTCTGGTTGAAGTTCTGCAATATTAAAACACAAAGAATGTTATCTCAGCAGCTGGTCAGATTATATTTTATTCCTTTAAGGAAGCCCTCTAACCTCATTTTAGTCAATGTTTTCCACAGTTACCAGAAAGGCTTGAGGGCAAGGATATGGAGTTCACAGGTCCCTAAGGTGAAAGTAGTGTTTCAGATGAAGAATTATACAAAACTGAAATATGGTGTTGCCCATATTAATTGCTGGTGGGAGGAGGTGGTAAGGGAAATTGTTACAAGACTAAAATATAATCCAAGGTTGTTGTTTTTTCCATTATGGGAGGAAGTCAGACTGAAAAGGTTGTTTTTCATAGTGTACAATGGAATCCAGTGTTATTATATACTTAGAAATATCTAAGAAACTATACAACACTTTTATTGGGTATTTGCATAGCTAGCAGATGTTAAATAGGAGAAGTTACATCATCATTCCTCACTCTGTTTCCATTAGGTATTAGATAACTTTCTTGCGGCTCCCTCAGATTTTCAGCAATATTTACCTCATCCAACACAACTCTTGGGTTGCAACAAAGATAATTTCACCTTTTTGTCATTTTTGTTACTCCCACCAATCCATTCTTAACACATAACCAGTTCTTAATTAAATACAGGTGAAACTCAAAAAAATTAGAATATTGTGCAAAAGTTCATTTATTTCAGTAATGCAACTTAAAAAGTGAACCTAATATATGAGATAGACTCATTACATGCAAAGCAAGATAGCAAGCCATGATTTGTCATAATTGAGATGATTATGGCTTATAGCTCATGAAAACCCCAAATCCACAATCTCAGAAAATTAGAATATTGTGAAAAGGTTCAATATTCTAGGCTCAAAGTGTCCCACTCTAATCAGCTAATTAAGCCATAACACCTGCAAAGGGTTCCTGAGCCTTTAAATGGTCTCTCAGTCTAGTTCAGTAGGAATCACAATCATGGGAAAGACTGCTGACCTGACAGTTGTGCAGAAACCCATCATTGACACCCTCCATAAGGAGGGAAAGCCTCAAAAGGTAATTGCAAAAGAAGTTGGATGTTCCCAAAGTGCTGTATCAAAGCACATTAATAGAAAGTTATATGGAAGGGAAAAGTGTGGAAGAAAAAGGTGCACAAGCAGCAGGGATGACCAGAGCTTGGAGAGGATTGTCAGGAAAAGGCCATTCAAAAGTGTTGGGGACTTTCACAAGGAGTGGACTGAGGCTGGAGTCAGTGCATCAAGAGCCACCACACACAGACGGATCCTGGACATGGGCTTCGGATGTCGTATTCCTCTTGTCAAGCTGCTCCTGAACAACAAACAACATCAGAAGCATCTTACCTGGCTAAAGAAAAACAGAACTGGTCTGTTGCTCAGTGGTCCAAAGTCCTCTTTTCTGATGAGAGCAACTTTTGCATCTCATTTGGAAACCAAGGACCCAGAGTCTGGAGGAAGAATGGAGAGGCACACACTGCAAGATGCTTGAAGTCCAGTGTGAAGTTTCCACAGTCTGTGTTGATTTGGGGAGCCATGTCATCTGCTGGTGTTGGTCCACTGTGCTTCATTAAGTCCAGGGTCAACGCAGCTGTCTACCAGGAGATTTTGGAGCACTTCATGCTTCCTTCCGCAGATGAGCTTTATGGGGATGCTGACTTCATTTTCCAGCAGGACTTGGCACCTGCCCACACTGCCAAAAGCACCAAAACTTGGTTCAATGACCGTGGAATTACTGTGCTTGATTGGCCAGCAAACTCACCTGACCTGAACCCCATAGAGAATCTATGGGGCATTGCCAAGAGAAAGATGAGAGACATGAGACCCAACAATGCAGAAGAACTGAAGGCTGCTATTGAAGCATCCTGGTCTTCCATAACACTTCAGCAGTGCCACAGGCTGATAGCTTCCATGCCACGCAGCATTGAGGCAGTAATTGCTGCAAAAGGGGCCCAAACCAAGTACTGAGTACATATGCATGCTTATACTTTTCAGAGGTCCGATATTGTTCTATGTACAATTCATGTTTTATTGATTGCATGTAATATTCTAATTTTCTGAGATTGTGGATTTGGGTTTTTCATGAGCTGTAAGCCATAATCATCACAATTATGACAAATCACGGCTTGAACTATCTTACTTTGCATGTAATGAGTCTATCCATATTTAGTTTCACCTTTTAAGTTGCATTACTGAAATAAATGAACTTTTGCATGATATTCTATTTTTTTGAGTTTCACCTGTATAAGTCATACTTCATTCATTTCTAAATAATTGGGCTATTAGCATGTAAAAATATAAAATCAATAAAGTATTAAATACCAGGTAATTTTTAAATAGTTTTATTTTAATTTTATATTAAAGACTTGGGCATTCCTGAATATGTCCCATGCTATCTGGGAAATTAGAAAGGTTAAAAGCCACTATATTTCCAAGCTATGTTTTCTAGGCTGTTCTTACAGATCGATGGAGTCAGAGAAGCACTTGCTTGAAATTAGGAACCAGAGAAGAACTTTTGAGGAAAATGCAGCAATGGTCTGCAGCCCAGATCATTTCAAGCTGGACGAATTCATGTTTCCTTCAGCCAATTAGCTATGAACTTTGGCAACATCAATGCATCTTTCTAGCACTGCATAAGCCCAACTTAATGGTTGCTATTTTAAGTATCACAAACCAAAACCATTTAAGGAGTAAGTTGATTTGGATTTTCAAAAAGCCTAGGCCAACATAGATTTATTCATTCAATTTATAAAACTGTCCCTTTTACTTTTATAGGACTCTAGGTGGGTGATCCTAAAGGGAAAAGAATTGTAAATTACAAGCTAAGAGAAAGAAATTCCACAAAAATATGTAATGAAAGATCTAAAAAAAATAACAAATATGCTGATTCAATTAAAATCTGACATCATGTGTTATATTTTTGTATAAATATAATCTGCTTAGCTGCAACTATCAAATCTGCATGTGCCGGGTGTGATTTCCACATTTCTCTTCTCTTTTCTTTGCATCACTACAGGAGCATCATTGTGAGAATCTGTCCTCAAGCTAACATCCCAAACAAAAGCAAAATCATGCTTTTATGTGTTGGGAATATCCTTGCATTTAATTTCCTGATCATCTTGAGGGTACCAGAAGGAGTGAGTTGAGGGGTACCTTTTCAACTGGACTGGGAGCCCAGGGAATGGGACAACTATAATGTTTTGGATAACCATTTGTCTGAAATGCTATAGGGTTTCCTGCCTAAGCAGGGAGTTGGACTAGAACAGTGGTCGCCAACTGGTGGGCCGGGGACCACGGGTGATCCGCAAGAAAATTTTGGTGGTCCGCTGAGAAATGTCCCCCCCAAAGCACTTCCCCCAAAGCAATTTATCCAGGCTGCATGGGAACACAAGGCTGCACCACCCACATGGCACCCATCCTTCAGCCAAGTACAAACCTTATCTTGAGTAGAGCCACACAAGCTGGAACTGGAAAGTAAGACCAATGGCGGCGGGGGGGGAATCTGCCACAGGGTGGCTTGCTGACGTTGGTGGTAAAGTCTGTCTCATATTCCAGAGCTGCAGTAGTCACAGGACTGGCCCTTTGGTCATTCTGGAGCAGCAGCTGCAGTCCACGGCAGGCCATGGCAGGCCGGTGCACCCGGGTGGAAGAGCAGCTGCTCTGGGATAACCAAAGGGCCAGTCTTGTGACTACTGCAGATCTGGAATATGGGACTGACTTTCCCACCAATGTCAGCAAGCCACCATCAGTCAAAATTCATATTAGTGGTCCATGGGATTTAAAATTATGAATTTGGTGGTCCCTGAGGTCCAAAAGGTTGGTGACCTCTGGACTGGAAGACTTCCAATGTCCCTTCCAACTCTGTTATTTTAGTCTACTTGCCACAGCCAACTCACTGTAGCCAACTCATCATGGCCAGCTCACTGCAGGACAAGTTGCCACAGGACAACTCGCTGTGGGACAATTTAACAATTCTATTTAATTATTTAAAATAAATAAAAAATATTTTAATTTTTGCTGTTCCACATTTCATTCTGTCTCTCCTTTTTCATCCTTTCATTAATGATTCCATTCCACCATTTCTTTGATATTAGTGTGACACTTGTCCTGCAGCAAGTTGTCCTGTGGCAAGGTGGCGAATTAGCCATGGTGAGCTAGACGGGGTGAGTTGGCCATGACAAGTTGGCCATGGCAAATTGTCATAGACACAGGAGCTCATGCATTTGGGAACAGAGTCCTTCAAAAAACAACAACCCTGAATTATTGAAAACTGTATCTTGGAGAACACCTTATTCTACAAGATTCTGCATCCTGTTAGAAATATGTCATAATTTACAGTGCAACTATTTGTTTTTGAGTGTTATGGTGGGAAAGAGTGCTAGTTATGGTCACTACATTCACTTCCCATCAACTGCATACTGATAGTTTTTCAGCTTTCTGTCTCCATGTCTAGATTGATTTCAATGGCCTCAGCCTCACTGAAACCAAGGTGCTTGTCCTGTAAGGCAGCTCAATGAAAAGATGTGACTTTAAGAAGTAAAGAAAATGGTATTCATTCTGTTTGTGTGTGAGAGATAAGGGGGTGGGAGGCTCTCCATAAATTGCCATAAGATATTTTGGATAAGAACACTATACAATGTAGGGTTCTAATTAAAGTAATATAATGAATATTTCAATCTTCTAACATCCCTTTAGAGCTTGCCTAACCTGAGGACTTTTTTTAACTCTCAAGATCCAACTTCTAGACATATTTTGACGGTGTGATATGCAAATGATATTTTTAATAACTGATTTATTAGGCTGCCTTTAGGGATAATACTTAAGTTTTATTTTTTACATAGATAAACAGATTTATTTATTTTTTAACACAATAACATTACTGGCAGATCAGGAAAGCTAACGTGTTCAAACAATAATTAATTTTAGAAGAGTGATGCTAGTCTATAATATACTTTCCTGTTGAAGGAAAACTTCCTTCCCAAGAGAGATTGGGAGTTGATTTACAGAATAAAATCAAATGAACATTAAAAGGATTCATTCCGAATCAATATCAAAAGTGTTCTTTAATAGAATCCAATTAAACTGGTATAAGGTAGCAGGTACAGTAAGTTGCCACTGAGTTCTTCTGAACTTAGTTATTAGTTATTAATTAATATTAATTGTTCTCAAGATATTTTAATGTCTTAGATGAAGAGATAAAGGGAATGCTTATTCAATTTGCAGATGACACATAATTGGGTGGGATAACTAATGTTCAGAAAGACAGAAATGTAGTTCAAATTGGTCTTTATAGGGGTAGGCCATAAGGTCATCTCAATATAAGCTCTGCCTCTTTCATTTATTTATTTGATTTTTATCTCATTGCCTATGGAGATTCTCAATCATCCAGGTCATGGTTGTCCCAAAGGTGCTTTTTTTAAAAGGACTTTCTTGTTTTTTTCCCCTTGAAGATGTTACACTTCTCATCCAAGAACTGAAGAAGCTATCAAAGAAAAAACAAAATGAGTCCAGTTGCCTTTTGAAAAAGCAGCTTTGGGATTTTTTTCTTACCATCATTTATTGTTTATAAATAATTCAAGGTGGCAAGTATATCTAATATTCCTTCCTCCTCTTATTTTGCCAACAACAACAACCCTGTGAGCTGATCTGGACTGAGAGCAAGGGACTGGTCTAAGGTTATCCAACCAGTTTTTCAAACCTATGGTGGCACTAGAACTCATAGTCTCCTAGTCCCCAATCACTAGACCCAACTGGCTCTCATACTTGCAGACCATATCACATTATCCTAAAATGGTGGCGCTTGCATTATATGATGCTCCACTTATCATTTACACCCATCCCTGCTGCAGACATTGCTGTTTACGACTTAGAAAAAATGGGCTGAAAGTAACAAAATCCAACTCAACAAGAAGCAATGTGAGGGTTTTTTTCTAGTTAGGCAACAACTAATACATAAATATAGATCTCGAAAATTTGAATTAATAATAGTGCTTTTTCACAAGTACTTGGACTAGGGTTTGACTGCAAATTGAATATGACTCAGAAGTACAATGGGTGGCAAAGAGGGAAAGCACAATTTTAGGCTGCATCAATAAAAGAATTAGACTGTACAGTTTCTAATTCCAGTGAAGTACTAGGTCTACTTGAGTCTACATTAATGAGTTTCCACTTTGAGAACTTTGTGCTGTCCTGGGGATGTTTTTAAAAGTTTTAAAGGTTAATTTTTTATTTTTTTAAAAAAAGAAGTTTTAAAAAGTAAAAGAAAAGCTGGAATAGGTCCAGACAAAAGAAACAAAATTATTAAGGGACTAAAAAAAATATGAAAAGAGAAAGAGCTGTATACATATAGCCTTGAGAAGACTGAGGGGGTCAAATCGACAGCATTCTCCCAGCTTTTGAAAGGATGTCACACAGAAGGAGGTTAAGACCTATGATTCAAGAATACAAAATAAGATTTTAAGTTATAGAAGGACAAACTTCAGTGGAAAGTTAGGGAAAAAAACACTCCCGACATTAAGACCATTCAACAGTGGACCTAGCTGCTCAGGAGATGTCGAATGTTTCTACTCATCAGATGACTTCAATAAGGTAAGTTTGGGTAACTGTTACAAATTCCACATGGAGCAGGTGTTTGACCTAAATGACCCCTTCTAATTCTATAATTTGAAGCAATGGAAGCTGTAGTCTAAGTTTAGGTTAAAATCACTTCGTTGTTTGAAACATAATTTTGATGTCAACAAACATTTTATGTAGTAGCTTAGAAAAGAATAAAGACTTGATTTTGAAACTCTAGTTCAACCATGGTTAGATCTCATTATGTAGATGTATGATTTGCTTTTGGTTTTAGGAGCCAAGAAAAATGAAATGAAACCATCGTTTGCATTAGTTAGCACTCTCTGATAATTGAAAGCTTTTTTTTTCTTCTTTTTTGGTATGGGCAACACGGGAATTTCTCTATATATACACATATGCAGACTGTAACAGATTATTATATGTATATGCATGTATTTCTGTGTGACTCAGGAGGGAAAATGAGGGTTCACCCACCCACCCCGCATTAGATTATCCAATAGGGTAGGAATAGGTACAGACAAGAGAAACAAAATTATTAAGCGTTGGATTTAATATTAAAAAGCTTAAGAATGTCTGATAAACTCTAAAGGTAAAGGTAAAGGTTCCCCTTGCACATACGTGCTAGTTGTTTCCAGCTCTAAGGGGCAATGCTCATCTCCATTACAAAGCCAGGGAACAGTGGACAGTGCTGTCCAAAGACGTCTCCGTGGTCATATGACCAGCATGACTAAATCCTGAAGGCACACGGAATGCTGTTACCTTCCCACCAAAGTGGTCCCTATTTTTCTACTTGCATTTTTACATGCTTTCAAACTGCTAGGTTGGCAGAAGCTAGGACAAGTAACGGGAGCTCACTCTGTCATGCAGCGCTAGGGATTCAAACCACCAAATTGCCGACCTTTGAGCCACTGCATCCCCATGGTGATAAATTCTAAACACATTGAATTACAACTCCTGTTATCCTCAGACAGCGTAGCTAGCTTGATTGCCCTAACTGTCTGGGCATTGTGAGATTTGAATCCAATACATCTGTATTACAGGTATGTTCAGCCATTTTAGTACTGTTTCACAATTGTATCAATATTCCTCATGTGTGGATTTCAACTCTCCATGCTAGCTGGGGAATTCTGGGAGTTGAAATCCATACATCTTAAAGTTGCTTAGGTTGAGAAATACTAGTTTAGAACTAGAAGGTTTGTTTGTTTGTTTGTTTTGGTCTATTCAAGTAAATGAAATATTGAACAAATGTATGATAAGCAGTATCATTATAAAGCAGTATATAAGCAGTATAAAGCCAAGTATAGGTGTGGCAGGCATAAATGGAGTCTGACTTTCATCTTCTCTGACAAATTAATAATATTTTTTCTATGCACATCAGATAAATATGAACATTAGAAAAGTAGTGAATCTATAGATTATGGAACAGGTTTGTTTGTTTATTAAATTTATAGGCCACCTATCTTACCTCAAATTTACTCTAATACAATGTTTAATACAAAACTGTAGGAGTAGTGCAGCTAAAATGCAAATATATTAGTGTGATCCATTTTTATAATTTCCTTCTGAGTAAAATTTGGTAAAGCATAACTTCATTATTCAAAATGGATTTGGGCATGACCTCTTTATTCAATTTAAACAGTAAAATATATGCATAGCACCATGCATTATGAAGAGTGCGTGATATTGGATGACTGAATTTTCCTGCCTTAAACTAAGAAACAAATCTGGAAAAAGATGAAATCCCTACTTACACACCCAGTGATGAACAGCCTCGCTATTTAAATGAATATTCATAGCTCATAACTGACAAGGCCAAGTGCATACATTTGCTATTTAATTTGAGTACCTTCTGTACCAATTTAAATAATAAAGTGTGACTTCGCTGTAATGCAGTCATATCATGATGGAAGTTTCATATGTGGATGTGACAATTAGCTGTTATGATTAAACTTTATTAGGTACAAATCTATTTATACAAACATTGGATGTTCTTGGCCTAATTTTGCTTTTAGTTACGTCAGGAACCTCTTCTAAGATTTCATTCCTTAAGGTTACATACAGAAAGAAACAGACACATATATTAGTGCTAATATACCCATAAGCTTTTCTTGAGTGCTGGGGGAAAAGATTTTTAACTTTTGAAGGACAGTTGTTTTGATAGGGTATCTATGCTTTTAGCAAGTAGAAAGGCGAAAGATGAAGTTATATCATAATGTTAGAAAAGATGCATTTTAAATTTTAGCTAATTAAGGCACAAAAAGATACAGGCAGTCCTGCGCTTAAAACAGTTCCTTTAGTGACCATTCAAAGTTACAATGGCACTGAGAAATGCCACTTATGACATTTTTTACTCTTATGACCATAGTAGCATCCCCACGGTCACATGATCAAAATTTGGATGCCTGGCAAACTGACTCATATTTATTACTGTTGCAGTATTCCAGGGTGAGGTAATCTCCTTTTAATGTATGAATGAATGAATGAATTTTTTATTGGCCAAGTGTAATTAGACACCAAAGGAATTTATCCTGGTGCATATGCTCTCAGTGTACATAAAAAGAAAAGATACATTCGTCAAGAATCATAAGGTACAACACTTAGTGATAGTCATAGGGTACAAATAAGCAATCAATCTTTTTGTGACCTTTTACAAGCAAAGTCTTCTTACTGAACAACTGTAGTGATTCACTTAATGGCTATGGCAAGAAAGGTCATAAAATGAGGCAAAATTCACTTAACTGATGTTTCACTTAGCAACAGAAATTTGGGGGTCAATTGTGTTCATAAGTCAAGGATTACCGGTACTGCAAACAATTCTTAGCCATCTATACCAAGTACTTCTAAAGACACATATACCCCATATACACACACAGCTTGTGTGCTTGTATGAAAGAGAGAGAGGGAGGGAGGGAGAGAAGAAGAGAGGGGGGAGAAAGAGAGATGGGGGGTATTCTTGCCCTTTCTGAATTTCTACAGATGTCCCTTATGAATCTCATCTGCTATATATTCCAGGGATTGAAATCCCTGAAATTCATACTGGATAATTTCTAGGCAGTCTCAAATGTTCCTATATGAGCATATGGTAGATTACACATAACATAATTTAGGGTGTGTTTATGACAAAGAGATTGCTTTGGTTACCATGGTGAATGATCTAATTTGCAAACTAGTAAGGAGTGTATGTTGCTTTCGATTTTTCTGGATTTCTCAGACATTTTTAAAAATTAAAATGGCCATGACATCATAATTGGATAAGTCTTCATAGCTCTGTTTTATGATGGGTCTGCTCCTTCTTGGAGCAGGTTTCAAGAGATGGTGCCAAGGCTCGATAACAGTTTTCATGTTATCCTGCTTGAATTTTTAATCCTGCTAGGAAATACTCTGTATTTTAGATATTCAATGCCATTACTGGAAGTCCTCAATTTATGACTGTTACTGAGCCCAGAATTATGATTAAGTTGTGGTGGTCATTAAATAGGTCACCACATGATTATGTGTGATTTCACAACCTTCTTTGTGGTAGCTGTTATGCAAGTGCCACTCTCATTAAGCAAATTAGTTTTTTACCAATGGGTGTTTTTTTGCAGTAAACCAGAAACAAACCCTGGAAACCAGTGAAAAATGCCAAAAATCATAGCCTGTGTGCTCTTGGGATGCTGCAAACAGCCATCAATGTGAGTTGGTTGCCAAGCAGCCCAAATGTGATCATGTGACCACATAGAATTTCAAAAAAAAGTAGCTCTGGGAAGGTCCACCAGAAGTTTGAACAGTCACTAAGCAGGGATTGTCTATAGAATACTGATTTCTATAACTTTAGTGCTCCATCTCCATCTTGCAAGGAAGATATTAAAATCCTAAATCAGCGTCCAGTACTCTTAATGTAGTAGAATAGAATAGAATAAAATAGAATAGAATAGAATAGAATAGAATGGAATGGAATGGAATGGAATGGAATGGAGTGGAGTGGAGTGGAGTGGAGTGGAGTGGAGTGGCGTGACATGGAGTGGCGTGGAGTGGCGTGGAGTGGAGTGGAATGGAGTGGAATAGAATAGAATAGAATAGAATAGAATAGAATAGAATAGAATAGAATAGAATAGAATAGGTTTATTGGCCAAGTGTGATTGGACACACAAGGAATTTGTCTTGGTGTAAATACTCTCAGTATATATAAAAGAAAAGATACGTTCGTCAAGAGTCAAGAATCACAAGGTACGACACTTAATGATAGTCATAGGGTACAATAAGCAATCAAATCATACTAGGAAACAGTCAATATAAATCGTAAGGATACAAATGACAAAGTTACAGTCATACAGTGGGAGGGGATGGGTGATAAGGAGTGATGAGAAGATTAACAGTAATAGTAGTGCAGAATTTGTAATAGTTGAACAGTATTGAACAGTGAAGCTTAATCCACAAAAGACTAACATACTTTTGGACAGTCATCACAAAATAGGCCATAGGATTAGAGATATCATCTGTGCTGGAGTTATATATAGCCTGAAGATGCCTTGGCTCAGCCCTAGGATTCCATTCCATACATCAATTCCCATAATATTAATATAACTGTCCTTTATGATGTTATTTGCCTTGGTGATACATCTTTTGATCACAACTTAGTTGGACAATATTCTCCACCCAGGGCAATCCCTAAAATGGTTTGGAAGTTCCATTGATCTAAATTATTGATTAAAGTTAGCTAAAGGGATAACATGAGTTCCAAGTTAAAACAAACTTATCAATTACTGGTAAGTTTTAGGCCCAATTCAATTGTGTTGGTTATGACTTAAGAAGTTCTTTACAACTTGAAACCCTATCCCAGGGAATCTGCCCAAGTCCCAAAGGTGACTTTTCAAAAGGCAACTGGATTTTCTTTGTTATTCCTTGAAAACTTTTCACTTCTCATCCAAGAAACTCTTCAATTTTGCTTCTCATCCAAGAAGCTTCAACTATGGAGCTGAAGAAAGAAGCTTCTTGGGCGAGAAGCAAAAGGTCTTTGAGGAAAGTCAAAGAAAGTGCAGTTACCTTTCAAAAAGCACCTTTGGGACAACCATGACCTGGATGACTGAGAATCTCCACAGGCAATCTGCCCAGGTGTTAAGGTTTCCTAAAAAAATACCCTCTTTCAGTTTTACCATTATCAAGACATGGCTGGTGGAACATGAGATAGGCAACTTGGTGATTATTCTTTACTCTAAAAAGTGGTAAAGCTAATTGTGGTCCTCATATTGGCAGAGTAAAAAAACAGGCAATTTTTTTCACCTGTAGTCAAGGATTGGCTGATAAAGTTAGTATATTTCAAGTCATGGTATATCTTAATGTGTTTTAATGTATGCTTTTAGTTATACTGTACTGTATTGTTTAAATTTATCTTGTTAGCTACCTTGAGCACCACCTATTGGTGAAAATATAGGATACATATCGCCTGAATAAAACACTGAATCTGTTTTTAAAGGGAAAAAAATGCTAAATAATTATGGAGGCATTTACCATTAAAGCTTAAAATTATTACACATTGCCATAACACAATCAAATTTGACATTTTAGAATCACATATATTAGTTGGAAATATTAAGCCTGCGCTTAAGGCTGTAATTTAAAACATAACTCAATAGCAAGTTCTGATTCAGTCAATCACATTTTGTTGTATAAAGCAGGGGGTTTGGGGGTAAAAATCTGTTATTATCACTCTCACACTAAACTAAATGGACTTTAAAAGTATTTAATTTTAATGATTTAAACTTTAGGTCCACACATGCTGTGGAGTGTAGATGAAAGACCAGTATTTCACTTTTCAACTTGCTACTTATTAACCATAGCATCAACTGTGTACAATTTTGTAGTGTGTGAGTATATTCTACCTGCAATGTAGTACATCTGGTTCTATAATTCAGTGTTTCTGACTTTCCAGAATAGATGCTATGGATGTCAACTTGGATACGAATAGACTCTGTGCAAACCAATAGGCTTACTGAAGGATGCTGACCCGTCCCCATCTTAGCCTAACTAACTTCACAAACCTAACTAACCTCACATTGTTGGGAGTATAAAATTGCAGGAGAGGAAAAGTGGGATAACAATCAGAAGAACAAAGAAATCACTCAAGAGCACAAGCTTGCCGTGACTAACATACTGTTTCATGAGGTGCTTTGAATGTCTGGAAAAAAGATCTGGGAACATGGAATTGTAATTTTTATTGCCGCATAAGCATTTATAACTGGAGCCCATTTGATTTAGATACATTATACTTTAAGGTGAGCTAAGATGGTCTAATGATGCATTGCAGAAGACAATGAATGAGTTCAAAAATATGTAATTATTTTGTAGCCCAGGTCCTGATTGCCAATGGCGAGATTAGTATATTGTGCAAACACCATAATTCAATCAGCAGTGAAGAGGTAGAAGGTTATGTTTAATATTAGACAGCTCCAGGTTTAGGTGAATGTGTTAGGCTGTCGTCATTTGATACATTGCATTGTGTGAATGCTATATTCTGTTCAAAGTACTTTCCAAGTTCTGTCCAATCAATCCTATTAAGAAAAAAAAGTGTCTTCACACAAACATGTAATCCATCTCCAAATTAACCCATGTTATGGGTTTCCATAGTATGGTGAATTTAATGTTCTTTAACCAAGCCATTAAAAAAATAACCAAAAACAAGTAAAGTTGCCTTTTGCAATTGACCAGTGATTTTGTCAATGATAATGGTGTCCAAGGGGTGCTCCAGTTATTTTGGGATTGCACCCCAGCCCAGGCAACTATTACTATCGATATTACCTTTGCTTCCTTTTGCCACAGTCGTTCTATTTCTATTTGCATGTGTTTGTATTTTGTTATCTTCGCCAGTTCTTTCTCTTCTATTTTGCTGTCTTCAGGTATGCCACATCCATTATCCAGATTTTGTCTTTCTTATCCACAATTGTTAAGTCTGGGCTGTTATGTGACAGGTGCCTGTCTATTTGAATTCTAAAGTCCCCTAGTACTTTAGCGTCTTCATTTTCTATTACTTTCTATATTTTATGGTCCCACCACTTCTTGCTTGCAGACAAATCTTTCTTGCAGATCTTCCAATGTACCATTGTTGCTACTTTGTAGTGCCACTGTTTGTGGTTAATCTTTGCAGTCTTTCTGCAGCAGCTAACCAGATAGTCTGCTATTTCTTATTATTATTATAAAATTTATTTGCCATCCATCTCACTGTTTCAAGCGAGCCCAAGCAGCTATAACACAGCTATGAAGCCCAGCTCTTCCACCTTGGATTTCACTGCAAAAAATCCTTTTGTTTCCAAACACTGGTTGACTGTAGCACAAAAGCCATACCTACTTCTGTCCACTGAGCCAACTTTGAACCAATTGCATTTGTAAAGATACTTTGTGGTGCAAAAGTTCATGAGATACCAATCACTTCTAGGAGAAAGTGAGTCACATTGCAATGTTGCCTGAACCATCAGTTAGAACAATGTTTCTCAATTTTGGCAATTGAAGATGTTTGAACTTCAGCTCCCAGAATCCCCCTAGCATACCAGCTGAGGAACTCTGGGAGTTGAAGTCCAAGTTGCTAAGATTGAGAAACACTGGGTTAGAAGACTTAACTAGGTTAGTTGACTTGCTGATCAAAGGCTGTTGTGCAAATAGCACTGGTGTAATAACAGGAATTATTAAATTACAATGAAAGTTTTTAAAAGTGCCCAGTTCAAAACTTGATTTTTGGCATATTACTTTCATTCTAACCACCTCAAGGGCTTGTCTGAGGAAGACTGAATGTCCTTGGAATGGGTATACCAGAGAAAAATTCCAAATAAAATGAATAACATTTAAGATTCATTTAAGAGTTTTATTTTTAATTCTAGTTCTATCCTGAAATTAGATGAGAAGAACCAGTGTGGTGTAGTGATTAAGACACCAAGCTATAAACCAAGAGTTCTGGTTCTGTCTTAGACATGAAGCCAGCTGGGTGAACCTGGGCCAGTCCTTATTTCTCTGTCCTAGGAAGAAGGCAGAGACAAACCACCTGTGAAATCTTGCCAAGAAAACTGGGAGGACTTGTCCATGTAGTTTCCAGGAGTTAACACTGACTCAAAGTCACCAAAAAGAAGGGGGGGAAAGAGAACGTATTTATTAAATCCTGTATAATCCCATACCACTCTGTGGCCTTTCCCCACAGCTGAACTGAAGGGTTATCCTCCTGTTCTTTAAAATAAAAAACTGTACTGGCATTAAATTTGCTTTCCTAATTGCGATAGCTCTATTGCTGCTGATCCCAGTCAGCTCAGGTGCCTCCAAGGTGATAGGTAACAATTATCAGAATTTCCATGTCTTCAGCTTACCCCTGGGCAGTGTCAGGATAAAATGACAAATATTCCTTTAACACCAGTGCAGCTAAGGACAGCTCAAGCCTGTCTTGCTTGTGGGTTAAAGATGAGACGCATCACAAAACACAGAAAAAAAAGATGTTGTCCAGGCAAGTTTGTAGCATGGTTATTTGCAAATGAAGCGAGTCCCGTAATTACTTCATTGTAACTTTAATGCAGCAGAGACGGATGTCATCATTTTAATGTTTACACTGCTGGTATTTATTTTATAGGAATTGTTATGGTTAACCAAGGACTGATCCTACTTACTGTGGCACAAAAACACCTTGGTAAGCAGTTTTACGAGAGCTGTGCCCCTGACATTGCTCCTGTCTCATCCCTAACCTACTGCAGAGAGACCCTGAATAGTCTTTAGTTCCTTTGCTATTACAGAGCTTTTTCTCTTCTTCTCCCGACACAAAACGTGCAGTACAGACAATTGATGTCTTGTTGAAATGCTGGCAGTGGCATGATCAGGGATTGGGATCTGCCCAACTCCTACTGGCTATTGAAGTCATTCTTCCCCACCACGCCACTGGGCACAGGCCATTCTCTCTGTTCCTTAGGATTTAAGGGGGACTGGATGGCCACCAGACTACCTATGTAGAGGTATATGCACAGGCCTAAGTATCTTCTGCAAGACCAGATTGGCTTCTACAATACAGCAATCTTTCAAAAGAACAATTGAAAGGGGATTATTAGTTCATTTAAACTAGGGATGTGTTGGTGGATGTGTCCTACATTAGTACGTTAAGATGAACATGTACGCTGTTCTCATCCTGGACTTATAATTTATTAGAAGGTGGGGCATTGCTATTGGACTATCCCAACCCCGTCTTATGTTTTCTGAGTAACTACCTTGTATTGCTGATTGTGGCCTCCAACTTTATACATAACTACCTCACTTTTCAAGCAGTGAAGTTCACTTTTTTGTCTACATGAGGGTATCATCGATCTTTGCATGTGTCTGTATAACCTTGGTTTAGAGACCAATGTGGGTATAAGAGAGGCAGAGTGAATACTATTTCTGATGTGCCTAGGAATGCATTCCCAATTATTTTTCTAGGCAACTGTGTTTACCTGCCCAATACATTCAGTTGCACTGATTCTGGAATGCTATATGATCAGTTTTACATTTTTTTTCCTGAAAAGACAATATTGATGACAATGAAGCCTACATCCAAGTACAACATACAAATTTTTTTTAAAAAGGTAGCATCAGTAAAAGTTACTTCTTTCCCCCCCAATAGTTCATGCCTAAATAAACTTGCAGGGAAAAAAAGCCCAAATTTAAATTACCCTGTCTACAAGAAGGCTAAAATAATACAAGTAAAACTTCAAAGGGGAGGGGATGTATTAAATTTCTTAAGAAAAGCACCGGCAGGATTATTATTTTTTATCAACCCCCATCCATTTTCCTTTTTATGTCTCTGAAAGAAAAAGAGCAAAAAGGTGTGTGTGTGTGTGTGTGTGTATACATATATACATATATATATATATACATATATATGTATATATATATATGTATATATATATATATATATATATATATATATATATATATATATATATATATGTATATGTGTGTGTGTGTGTGTGTATAATGTAAAAACCCTGCACTTTCCAGAAAATATTAGTAAGATACTCGATGGTCCCGGGTTAATTTTTATCAAACGGGAAGATAAATTGAGGCAAGCTTGGCCGATCAGCGCCTAACCTTAAGAGAGGTTCAGAGCACAAACCCAGGCGGGTTTCGGGAGGCAAAATCCTAACGGGAAAAGCGAAGGGAGCTCTTTTGAACACACGCGCAAAAAGTGACGCGCTGTCCTTTCGGGCCGGTGAGGCAAAATCCTAAGGGGAAAAGCGAAGGGAGCTCTTTTGAACACACGCGCAAAAAGTGACGCGCTGCCCTTTCGGGCCGACGCCTTCCCTGCCAGCGTGCCCGGACGTTATGTGGGGAAAGGATCCCCTCCTGAAGGAAAATTTTAAGAGGGAGAAGGCATGCTTGGCCTTGGCCTCCCCGCCACCGAAGGTAAGGGCATGAACTTCCCAAGCCCCAAAACGCCGCGGCCTCCGCGCCACCAAGCAGCAACCCCTCCGGCCGAGCGGCAGGCAGGAGCGCTTGCCTTCCCCACCTTCTCCCTCCTTTTGTCCCCTCCTTCCCGGGAGGCGGGAACTCTTGGATCCCGCCTCCTCGGGAATCCCAAGGACCCTGAAGTGCGGCCGAGAAACGGGGGGTGGGGTGGGGGGGAGGAGGAGGCGGAGGGCGAAAAAGGGGAGCCGCAGCTTAGTGGGGCTGATTTTTTTTTTCTTCCTCTCTCTCTCTCTCTCTCCTCCGTCCCCTCCACCCAGCCCCTCTTGCTAAAAGCACGATGCTGGTGTTTATCCTCTCCCGAGCTCGACTCCTTTTTCTCCTCTCGATCGACTGGCTTCAGGGCGGACAGTTCTCGCCACAGCCGAATCCCGAGAAACCCAATTAGATGAGCGCGATCCTCAAGTTTAATAAAAGTGAAGTCGGGGAAGGCGTTGTGGGGGAAGGAGGAGGAGGAGGAAGGGAGAAAAGATCTCGGGAGTTTTGACAATAAACCACCTCTCCTTCCCTCTCCGCCCCCCCTCCCCAAGCAACTAGAAGGGAGGACTTTGGGGGGGGTGCCAAGGGGGGTGGAAAGCTCGATCGCTGCAACGAAGCGGCACAAACCACCATGCAGCTGGTGTTATGGGCGGTAGGATTAAGCACGCTACTCCTGCAAGACTTCTTGAATAGAGCCGGCGCAGCAGCAGCAGCAGCAGCCAGAAAGCAAGGGAGGCATCTCCGACAAGGTAAGATGCTTGGCAGGACTTGGAGAGAAAGTCGCAAGAACAGGCGCGCAGAGTTGTCGGAAAGAGAGCCGGCGACTTAGGCGTTACTTTGTGTGAGGTCAGGTTGTTGTTGGGTTTTTTTTGTTGTTGCCCCCCCCGTTTCTCTCTCTCTCTCTCCCCCCTCTACATTGCCGCAGGGGAAGAAAAAACGGCAAAAGCTCAGAAAGCGGTGTTAAGCCGTTGAAGTTCTCTCCAGCAGCTCCGCCTACAGATGTATGCTAATTTTATTCATGGTGGCTCTTTTCGTGCATGTCCTAGAAAGCACCGATCAAGGGAGTCACCAAGTGTCCTCTTGCCACCCCGAAAAGGGGGAAAAAAAAAAACCCACCCGTTCACCATGCATAACTTGCAAGCATATCTGTTTATCTCTTGACACGTTGGCCTTTTGCATTAAAGCTAATAAGGTGGTGGTTGTTGTTTTTTTAAAGTCAAAATATTGCCAGGGGGCACAAGTTTTAAACTGTGCCCCCTGGCAATATTTTGACTTTTTTGGTGACAGTATTCTCTGGGAGTCTGAGAAGCTTCTTGCAACGCTATTTTTTTATTAAATGAAAATACTTATTTCCTACATGATGAGTTTATGGTATGTTAATAGCGAACAATTATTGTATTCCTACCTGTAATGCTGCAGTGGGACTGTTTTGGAAGTAGTATTTGCAGGTCCTAACTGAGTTTCTTTTTATGCTGCAAATGCTGCTGATTGAGTGTGCTGCTCACAGTTACTGAGCTTGGTTACATAAAGACTAAAAATGAATTCAGCATCCTTTGCTGCCACTTTTCTAAGTTGCCAGCTTTTCACCTATGGGACCAGACGCAGAGACCGGTCAACTTTGGGAATATTGCAGAACTTGAGTTGGGTGGGTAAAAGGAAGGAGTTTGATTTGGGTGCTACAGTTTTAGAAGGGCTTTCTAATCGGTTCCAACAAGAATATTCCTTCGTGGCTGCCTAAATTAATCTCTCCCTTATTGGACCAGAGCTGCAAAAAAAAAGTATTGTTAAATAGTTTGCGCATGCGCACGCCCACACCCCCTTATGCATTCATGGGCACCTATGTCAACTTTTCACAGCCAAACTGCTGGAGACGCTGAGAGAGTACGAGATTGTGGTCCCGACCCGTGTGAATGAGCTTGGAGAACCATTGCCTGCAAAGGTGCACTTTGAGAGAAGGAAACGGAGCCTTCCTTCCGAAGCTGAGCCTTGGATCTTGGATGCTTCCTCTCCTCCCATCGCCTCCTCTTCTTTCAGTACCACCCAAGTGCATTATAGACTGCAAGCCTTTGGGCAGCACTTCGTTTTCAACCTTACGGCCCATTCGGGATTTATTGCCCCTCTTTTCACAGTCAGCTTCCTTGGACAACCCGAGGTTAACCAAACAAACTTTTACACCGAGGAGGAAAGTGATATTAAGCACTGTTTCTATAAAGGACATGTCAACACGGAGCCCCAACATACAGCAGTCATAAGCCTGTGCTCTGGGATGGTAAGTGTGTATAATCGTCTTGCTGAATTCAGAGTTTTATTTACAGGATGCCAATCAAAATTAAGGAAAAACCTCCATTCCCAGCTTTGGATCTTGCTAGGAGTGTGGGAAGCACATTCCCACTGTTTTTTTAAACCTCTTTTCTTTCTTGTCTTCTCCACTGCTTTCTTGGTTTTGATTGCAACAAAACTTAAAAGCACAGCAAAACTTCCTTCAGAGTTGTGCTGATCAACACTACAACAGGGTGCCTTTCTTTTCCTGGTTCCTTGCCCCCTGCCCAGCCACTTTCTTTCTTTTAGATTATAAATAACTTCTATCTAGTGGCAGAAAACTTAAGAAATCATTACTGGAGTGTATGGCAAAACCTCAAGAGTCAAAGGCTTTGCTTTTAAGGAGCTCTCAGTTTGATTGATGGGAGGGGGAGAAGAAGGGAGGGGAATCCTGGGAGGTGCCAGCAACATGCAAGTAGTCGTGAACCATTTCTATACTTTCTCTCTTAAGGGTCATCCCAGACAGGTAGTTTGGGAGCCTTGTTTTGTGCACTTGGCAACAGCTGCGTCCCTGAAGACTTTCAACATCTTAACATCAAGGAGACTGATGTTTGCCAGGGGAGTGAAAGCGAGGAGGTGGGGTTTACCCCAGGTGGCTTTTGGGAAGAAGGGGCCGCTGAGTGGGCTGGTGAGGAGCTTTTGAGTCTGAACCGCAAACAAGGGTGGCACTTGGAGGCCCGAGAGGCGTTTAAGGTGGAAGGAAGCAAACAGAAACTGCGTAATTGATTCCTTCTCCCTCGCTCCCTCTAGGGACAGAAAGTATACTCCAGGCAGATTTGAGTGCCAATGCTAAGAGCCAGTTGCTCCCGTTTAATGGAACTGGGGTTTGATAAAAGGCAACGAATTGTCAGCATGCCTACATTTGGACCGAGAGGAACCATTCCCACCACCCGTGGCACATGGAAACCGTTTAGAAGTAAAGCAGTTGAGGGGGAGAGTAAAGGAGAGGCTTTCAAAGCACCAAACCAGTAATTTGATTTTACTCCCCTTCCGCTTGAAAACTTGTGCTCTTAGCAGCTCAAAGTTTGTTGTGGAGTTGAGGGGAGAAATCATAGTTTGGTAGCTGTCTGTGGTGAAGAAGTAGGGGTTTGGTTTCCTCTGATTTTCTAGATCTGTTCTGCAAATATAATTGGGGTGAGGGGCGAGGGAGCTAGGCTCTTCTTTCCTTCTTCAGTATTCTAAAAAAAGGATGCAAGCAGCTGAGTTTAGCTATACTTACCAGCCAGGCCGAACTGTCCAGTTGGCAGTGCCCTACATCAAACAGGAAGGGGCTGCAGGAATGGGGAGCCCCCAGTTCTCCATCACCACCACCCCCAAACCATCTTGACTTCCTCCAGTTTGTACCGTGGTGATCACTTTCTGGGCTTGTTGTTGTTGTTGTTGTTGTTGTAATGCTCTGGTGTTGGGCGGGTGGGGCAGAGGAGAAAGAGGAGGGCCGAATACCGCCCCAGAGTTCTCCCAAGGGAACCAGCGGAGCTGGTGGGAGTGTGTTTTTCCCAGCCCTCCAGGCAAGCAGGGTTGAAGCTGAGGAGGGAAACAGTTCACAGCCACTTCCTGGTAGATAAGGCACTGCAAGATTTGGCATTTGCTTTCATGGAAGGTCAACCTTAAGGGAGGCCAGGCTTGTTTGTGGAGACTTAAGGTGGAAAGAAGAGAAGGTTGTCCAGAGAGAGGTCCAAAATGAATTGTGGCAGATGGCAAGAGGAGCCCTCCCCCAGGGGTAGCTTGGAAGTAACCCCTGCAATGTGGGGGAGGTAAGGCTCTGTCGTGTAGCGTCTGCCTTTCGTGTGTAACTGTGTGGCAGACAGTGCCTTCCTGCATTTATAGGATGTTTAGAGCAGCGTTTCTGAATTTTGTGCAGAAAGACCCAATGGATCTTTTCAATTGTTTATTAGGGTAGAAGGAGCAGGTTTTTTTTAAAAAAAAGACTTCTCTTATTTTATCAAGGAAACTCTTTAATTTGCAGAGCTATCTGTACATTAAAATAATCCCTTTCCCCCATAGTCTAGGGTTTTTTTGTTTTGTTTTTTTGTTACATACAGTCCTGAACTTGTGTTGGTGAAATACTGGCCTGGTGAAAAATGTGAAGGGGTCAGTTACAATTATATTGCCTCAGCTTCCAGGTCAATTTCCACTTTATTTATTTATTTTTCTCTTATATTGTTTTTATAATTTTATAATTCAAGGTGGTGAACATAGGTAACACTCATTCCTCCTCCTATTTTCCCCACAACAATGAGGTGGCTTGGACTAAAAGAGAATGACTGGCCCAATGTCTCCCAGCCAGCTTTCATGGGTAAGGCAGAACTAGAACTCACAGTCTCCTGGTTTCCCACCTGGTGCTTTAACCATGAGACCAAACTCTTTCCTTTCCAAGAAATTGGATGAGCAACTAATTTGGAAGGCAGGTTGAAGACAAGGCTGGCTGACTAAAAGCATACTTCTTGGGAAAATGTCCCTTTTGGTTGTTGATTTCTCTGGTTGCATCACTGTAGTATAGTAAGGCTCCCAAAATTTAAAGAGATAAATTAATCAAAGAATCTGAATCTGATAGGGAGTCATGAAACTAGTATACTAAGCCTGTCAAACTGGCGGCCCGTGGATGGGATATGGCTTGCACAGGCCACAACCACCCCAGCTCCGCAAAGGCAAAAAACATCCTGATACGTCGTGATATGGCATGATATGTCATGGTATGACCCACGATGCAATCAGGTTTGACACCCCTGTACTATACTATCTAAAATAGTTTAAAACTGTTTCATAAATTATGCCAGCCATTCTCCAAATGCTACGCTCTAGATTTGTTGACCATACCACAGGGTATTGTGGCTCTACAACAGGGGTCTTCAAATTTTACAGCTTTAAGACTTGTGGACTTCAACTCCCAGAATTCCTCCTCTGGTCATCTTAGCTCAGGAATTCTGGGAGTTGAAGTCCATAAGTCTTAAACTTGCCAACTTTGAAGACCCTTGGTCTACAACAACTTGCCATAGCCAACTTACTGCAGCCGACACACCACAGCCAATTCACTATGGGATAACTCTACATGCCCAACTCACCATGGGACGACTCACCGTAGGACAAGAGTTACAACTAATATCGAAGAAATAGTAGAATAGAATCATTAAAAGAAAGTATGCCAAAGGAGGGACAAAATGAAATGGGAATGACAAAAATTAAACTAATTTTGTAATTATTTTAAATAATTAAATTGAATGGTTGAATTGTCCTGCAGTGAGTTCTCCCAGTGAGTTGGCCATGGTGAGTTGTCCCGCAGTGAGACAGTGAGTTGGCCATGGTGAGTTGGCCATGGCGACTTGGCTATGGTATGTTCTCCCATTCTGCAGGATGGTGGCAGTGACTGGAAGGCCTTATTGCTGGGCAAGCTGGCATTAGAAAAACATTGTGTCTCCTTTAAATTGTGCTGGTGACTTCATGGACAGAGCCATTGAGCTAAGTTTTGTACCAGCAGTACAAAAGTGGTTTGCCATTCATTGCATTCTTCCAGTTGAGATCTTCAACTTCCCAGGCTGATAATATAGCTCTCTGGCAGTCTCCAGTACCATTGCAAGTACTAACCAAACCTGCACTTACCAAGTTGACCAACCACTGCAGCCTGTTTTAAGTAAAGGTCAACTCAGGTTGGCAACTGAGTGTACATTCAAGAATCCAAGCTAGACAAGTTTTCTACTTGGGTAGGCAAGTGTGAGAGCCTTCCTGGAGTAGCTACTAAATTATAATTTTGTTGTCATCCAAGGGGGAAATTATTACACGTATGGGAGCAATTATATCAACTTGAATGTACTTGGTTTAATTTTCATGAGGAAGTACAAATAATTTTGTGGCTTCATCCCCCATCTTTTTTTTTTTGGAGGATAGCCTTTACCTTGGCCCCAAAAAGGGCTGACCTGCAGGAAGCTTAGGAATGATAAAACATATAAAGCAAAACCAGGAAAAAAAAAACCTTGTTGGCCAAAGAAACATCTATAGTTCTCAGCAGAAGATTTATAAATCTCTATTAAACTTTGGTGTCTTTCTTTTTTTATTATCTTTTTTTTTTTAAGCACAGCTCCATTGAAAGTGATGTGATGTGTCTCTCATTCCTTCTCAGTTAGGCACATTTAGGTCTCATGATGGAGAATACTTTGTAGAGCCGCTCATATCACCTGATCAACAAGAATATGAAGAAGAGAATAAAAAGCCACATATTGTCTACCGACACAGTGTACCACCAACACTCTCACCAAGGAACAAGCAGACCTGTGACATTTCAGGTACCTTCTGTTTATACTTTCACAGGCCTTCGGTCTGAACTGGTAAAACAACTCTTTAAGAATACTACTCTGTTCATGAGAACTAAGATCCAACATGAAGTACTGATTGTATGGGATGTTTCTTTACTTTAAAAATAGTAAAACCAGATTTGATGCCAGTACTGAATAGAGATCTCCTGGGGTGAAGTTCAGCCGCTTTCATCTCTCATTACATGTGGCTTATATTCCTTGTATAGGTAGTCCTCGACTTACGTCCACAATTGAGTACAAAATGTACGTTGCTAAGTGAGTTTCGTCCCATTTTTTGACCTTTCTCGCCACAGTTATTATGTGAATCACTGCAGTTGTTAAGTTAGTAACACGGTTTTTAAGTGAACCTGATTTCCCCATTGACTTTGCTTGTCAGAAGGTCACAAAAGATGATCACATGACCCCAGGACACTGCAACTGTCATAAATAGGAGCCAGTTGCTGAGCGTCCAAATTTTGATCATGTGACCAGGGGGATGCTGCAACTGTCATAGGTGTAAAAAAAAGGGTAATTAGTTACTTTTCTCAGGGCCGTGGAAACTTCAAATGGTCACTCAATGAACTGTTGTAAGTCAAGGGCTACCTATATTTCATTATCGTTGAATCTGGAAATGAGCACTTAGTCTCCTTCTATGAAAAATATGGTAATATGGTGTTCACTTTATATTACCTCAGGAAGTGGCTGAGAGAGAGGAAAACTTTCTTCAGGAACATGGGCCTGAGAAGTTATGAGTTGATATAATTTTATTTGATGATTTATGTGTTTATTTATTCAATTTCTATAAATTGCTTGAGAACGCAGTCAAAACAGAGAAAACTTTAGCTGCCATCCAGAGTTCCTTCCACCCTCGGTCCATCACCAAACATGTCCTGTTTGACTCTTCTTGTGGCAAGGCCTTTCTGACAGTAGATATAAGGAACAATATCAGATTCCTTCCCCCCAAAACTAGAGCTAAGAAACCGAACAGTTATGGGATTATGCAACTTAATGTGATTGATTTCTTTAGTCATTAGACTAAAATAAATAAAACTATGAAGGCTGCACCAGCTGTGTTTTATATGTTCAGTTTAGAATAGAGTAGAGTAGAATAACAGTTGGAAAGGGAACTTGGAGGTCTTCTAGTCCAACCCCCTGCTTAGGCAGCAAACCCTACACCACTTCAGACAAATGGTTATCCAATCTCTTCTTAAAAACTTCCAGTGTTGGAACATTCACAACTTCTGGAGGCAAGTCGTTCCACTGATCAATTGTTCTAACTGTCAGGAAATTTCTCCTTAGTTCTAAGTTGCTTCTCTTCTTGATCAGTTTCCACCCATTGCTTAAACTAATATGTAAGATTATTACTTATTGTATCAACCTGTAAGGTATAAAAAAAAATCCATATGAAACATTTGGGCTTCATGTTAATGTTGACCACTAACCACACCCTCGTTTTAATTGCATCTTGTTACTAAAATAAAAATAAAATGTGATGGACATAATACATGACTATGTATAGCAGGGATGTCAAACTTAATTTCATTGAGGGCTGCATCAGGGTTGTGTTTGACCTCGCGGGGCTGTGGGGGGCATGCCTGGGGGGCGTGGCCAGCTCTATGTCACTCATCAAGGCTCTGTTTTCAGCCACGATGGCCTCCTGCAGCCCTCTTACCAGTGAAAACAATCCTCTCACTGGCAGAGAACTGCGGAAGACCGTCACTGCCCAAAATGGAGTCCAGGTGGGCCATGCGCAGTCTCCCCGGGTTCTATTTTCGCTGGTAGAGGCACCGTGCGCCAGTCCTTCACTGTTTCCAGGGCAGTCCCACAGGCCAGATCTAAACACCCAACGGGCCGGATCTGGTCTTGAGCTTGACACCCCTGATGTATAGCACTGTTAAAAGTCAAATGATGTGAGAGGAAGGGTGCAATCAGAGGTGGTAAATAGCATAATATGACAGTATAGTTGTCATGGCTTCTTGCATCATTCTGAGAAAAAGAAAGCTGGAGGTTTAGTAAGTGCTAATGAAAACTAGACCTATATGTCCGTATAAATAATATTTAGAATGTATTTTTTTAATCTTGATTTAAAACTGGTAAATAATAAACCTTAAATTTGGTGAAAATGCTTTACATGCTGTTTCGAGTAATTGCTACCTATAAAGTATATTGTTAATTTCCTCATGTTGGAGAGAATTTTATGGCAGCCGTAAATGTTGAACTCAAGAGCTTCTGTTCCACATTTCAGCAATTGTGCTAGCATTCAGTATATAAGGATATATAGAAAATGATGGAGACATGCAGTAGGATTTAGCTTGGAAGAGGTGCTTTGGAACATGAGCACAACATCTGCCTGTGATTCATTCAAGGAAGTTTCCAGGATTGTGCAGCTTCTGGAAGTGGATATGACTGCTTTAATGAGTCACAGACTGGAATGGCATCCTCATTACTGCACGTTCTGAAGCCCGTCTTTCAAATCAAATCTGAAGAATTGGACAGCCATAGGTATTGAGCTGTACAGATAGTAGATAATATCTAATCAGCCTTTCCCAAGTAGGAACTCTCCAGATGTGTAATGGGAAGGGACGAGTAGAAGTATTAATGCAACCAGGAACCATCGTGCTGAGGTGTGCCAATTTCATCCTATTAGATCATGTGAGAGGACAGAGCATCTTGGAGAGAGAATGGTACCTCTCACAAGGCTTTTATTGTTCTTCCAAGGGTTGCTGCTGGACTATGCCATTCTGGTTTCTCTCTTCCAGCTGAATCTGCTCCCTTCTTTGAGATCAGATACAGGAGATTCAGAACAGTTGGAAAGAAACACGGAATCTGGCACAGTTCATCAGCAGCCCTTGGAAGATTGAAGCAACAGATCCCAGACCTCAACAAGGCAAAGGTAGTTGGAAGGATCCCAGCAAACTGTTTGGACATTTTTCTTCTTTGTCTTTCTTTTCCCCCCTTTCAAGTCTTTCATTGTCAGTACGGGCAGAGAGAGAGGGGGATTAGGGCCATCCTTCCTTCCTTCCTTCCTTCCTTCCTTCCTTCCTTCCTTCCTTCCTTCCTTCTTTCTTTCTTTCTTTCTTTCTTTCTTTCTTTCTTTCCTTTCTTTCTTTCTTTCTTCTTTCTTTCTTTCTTTCTTTCTTTCTTTCTTTCTTTCTTTCTTTCTTTCTTTCTTTCTTTCTTTCTTTCTTTCTTTCTTTCTTTCTTTCTTTCTTTCGGAATTGCTTGATTTCCTCTACTTGATTGTATATTTGCTTGGAGAACCCCAAATGTTGTTTGCTCCTCGAGAAGAACCGGGTCTCATTATTCAGTTTCTCAGCCATCATCCAAGCGGAGACTGCTGTGCTGGTAACTACTGACCTTAAAGATATCTGGGAAGCACAATACATACAGACCATGAGGTCCTTTTCATTGACCTTTCTGTTGGAGAGTGGTTTACTCCAAAGGCACAGGGCAGTGGGGGGGGAGCAGTGGCTTTTGTCAGCTTCATCACTGGGACTTGCCTGCTGATGTCCTTTTGTGTAGGGTGACTTCATCAGTCACAGATGCCAGCCAAACCCGAGGCAAAGAAATAATCTCATTGTCACTTGGAAGCTTGCAGGAAGACACTCTGTGTTTACAGCAGCCCCAGAACAAATTATATTTTGCACATGGCTTCTTATCAGCAAAGGTTGATTAACTAATGGAAAACGAATCAAGGAGAACTAAGAAGAAATTTCCTGACAGTTAGAATAATTAATCAGTGGAACAACTTGCCTCCAGAAGTTATGAACGCTCCAACACTGAACATTTTTAAGAAGAGATTGGACAATCATTTGTCTGAAATGGTATAGGGTTTCCTGCCTAAGCAGGGGGTTGGACTAGAAGACCTCCAAGGTCCCTTCCAACTCTGTTATTCTATTATTCTAACTAAAGAAGAAAATTGCAAACGCAGACATACCTTAAAGACTCATTCATAATAGTTCAGCTAAAGTCTTGTTGGCCAAGAGTTGAATACAGGTTCATGAGAAATAAAAGGTTTCTCAGATACTAATAGCTTTTAAATATTTCCTAAATGTAAAAATAATTTATGGGGTCATTTCCTTATATTTTACTTAGGGGTCTTATAAGGAAGACAATACAGTAGTTCTCTGGAAAGTACTTCCTTTATTTCCTGGGGGAATGACAAAAAATACTGCCTTTTTCTAAATGGTATTCTGAGAGTTTTTCTTTCTTTTTCTTCTTATCTATTACAGTTCAAAATAGGTTACAAAAATGCTAATGGGAAATCTGCCTCACAGGAGGGGAAAAATATTCTAGAATTAGATAGAAATTCTCCATCACATTTAAGATCAGGAAAATTGAGTAGATGCTTATTTCAGCAGATGGGAAACTATCCAACAATTTCTCAAGGGCAGAACTTCACTAAGTGGTACTATTACTGGAGAGGTTCCCACCTTATGTCTTTCCTTGTGCTTTAATTGAAGTGTGGGTAGCTTGGCAGACTACAGACTACTGGAAGGTTAACCGTATGGTGCCAAGAAGGACATTCATATTCTCTGTCCACGTTGTAATTGAATAGGTTCAAAAATACACACATCAACTCACCAGGATCTCTCTACCCTCTTCACTACTGAAAGAATTGCTAAAGCAAAACTTCTTTCCTCAGACAGAGTAAGAGTTGGTAGAGAAAATGCAGCCCACACCTAAAACTGTCTAGGAAGAAATTGGATAGCAAAATGTGCTAAATTTACTGTCTGTCTGTCTGTCTGTCTATCTATCTATCTATCTATCTATCTATCTATCTATCTATCTATCTATCTATCTATCTATCTACATGTACAGTACATGTACATCTACAGTACACTTACACATATACGTATATTGTACATATACATTTTGTTTATTTGTTTATTAAATTTCTACACTGCCCATCTCGACTGGGTGGTTTACTATGACATAATAAAACAATATAAACACATTAATAAAAATACAGATTAAAAACGGAGTTAGGAACAAAGTTAAAATTTATAAGGTAAAAGTGGAATTCAGAGATGAAAAAATATACCCTAAAGGCTAAAAATGGACAAAACAGGGGAAGTAGCTTCAAGCTGCCAGCCATCCCCAAGACTGAATCTTATTCTTAGATATCCACCCTAATTGGAAGAACCTGGTCTTTTCTGGAAAATCAGAAGGGTAGGGGCTAACCTCATCTCATGAGGATGTATCCATCTCCTACCAGTAGTTGGAAAGGACTGGACTAAAAACACTGCGGCACTGCTCATAGTAGCAGAAGAGCAGACACTAAACACCAAGTCTGTAGTAGTACGGATCTAGCAACTAGACAGGACCCAAAGTGCAGATAATGCAGATCATCCGGAAGAAAGAATATGGAGAAGTCCAGAAACTGGAGAAGTTACCAGGGCTTCAAAGATGAATTAGGATGTGGAAAATAAAGGGCAAAGTGGTTCCAGTGGTAGTAGGACCTCTTGGGTTGGAAATCCTAAACTGGGAAAGTGGCTGAAACAGTTCCCAGGAGTAGACTCTAGAGCTCTCTGTCCAGAAGAATGCAGTGCTAGGAAGAACGATGATACTGCTCAGAAGACTTGAACTCGCAGCCTTTGATAGAAGAAGATTGAGGAAGTCCCAGACCACCCATAGGGTGAGAAGGGAATTTTTTATGTTTTACAGCCCCTCTAAGTATATTGCCCCCAACAATCTCGGTCCTCATTTTACCAACCTGAGAAGGATGGAAGCCTGAGTCAACCTTGAGTCAGTCAGGATCGAACTTCTGGCAGTGGGCAGATTTTTGCCTGCAATACTGCATTCTAACCACTGTGCCACCACAGCTCTTAATTCTGATTAAATTCTGATTTAATTAAATTAATTCTGATTAAAATAGTAGAAGAGGGGACAGTGAGAAAAGCACCGTAGTTCTGTGCAGAGCAGGGAATGTTCAGACCAGACTTGCTCTCAGGCAGGTCATTGAAAAATAATGGGCATAGGAAAGTTTATTGTATTTTGTTGATTTAGAAACAGTACATAATGAAGTGAATAGCCTTGAATTATGGGGTGTTTTCTGCAAATACAGAATTGATGGTTCTTTGATGAATGTAAGATGGGCATAAAGAAAGCATAAGAATAAATAGAATCTCAAATGGTTCAAACTACAGATGCTGTTAATTGTTTAAAATATTTATGGGTGGAAATACAGAAATTCTAAGGGTAGTAAAAAAATAGTGGCTATGGTGTGGTCTATTGTGAAAAATGAATGTTTCTCAAAAGGAGCTGAATGGCTACGTACAATACAATAATATGCTTTGGCTCACTGTGTTATGTGTTATAGCTGAGATTGCCAGGAGGAATATAAAAGTAAGCTGGAATGCAGTCAGAATTTGGGAAGAAATGGGAAGAGACAGGAATGAATGGACGCTGAATGAATACATACGAATGAGAAACCCAACATGAATGAAGAACGTTGGGGTGGCTTGATCAAACAGAGTGAATGAAGACCCGAAGAGGAAGAAACAGTGAATGGGTGGAGAGGAAGAGACAGACCGAGAAAGTTAGGGTTATGTGAAGCTGAGATCCTCAGAAAGGGAGGTGAAAAGTTTAAAGGTGATAAATGAACAGGTGTATGCACAGGTGGATTGTAAGGATAGGTTTGGGGAGGTATGAGCACTGGTGTTTCAGCTATGTTCTTTTTCTTTTGCTTATCTCATGCCTTTAATTTCTTTGCTATTCTTCATTCCTTTACTGGAATAAATATGAGTAGATCTCAACTTAAGACTACAATTGAGCCCAAAATTTCTGTTGCTAGGCAAGACAGTTGTTCAGTGAGTTTTGCCCTGTTTTACAACCTTTTTTTGCTACAGTGGTTAAGTGAATCGCTGCAGCTGTTAAATTAGTAACATGGTTGTTAAATGAATCTGGCTTCCCCATTAGCTTGGCTTGTCAGAAGGTCACAAAGGGTGATCACATGACCCCAGGACAGGGAGTCAAGCTGCTTTACAAAGTACCTGAGGGCAGTACAAGAAGCAAAGGATGGAAACTAACCAAGGAGAGAAGCAACCTAGTACTAAAGAGAACTTTCCTGACAGAACAATTAGCCAGTGGAACAACTTGCCTCCAGAAGTTGTGAATGCTCCAACATTGGAAGGTTTTAAGAAGAGATTGGATAACTATTTGTCTGAAATGGTATAGGGTTTCCTGCCTAAACAGGGGGTTGGAGTAGAAGGCTTCCAAGGTCTCTTCCAACTCTGTTATTCTATTCTATTCTATTCTATTCTATTCTATTCTATTCTATTCTATTCTATTCTATTCTATTCTACTCTACTCTACTCTACTCTACTCTACTCTACTCTACTCTACTCTACTCTACTAGAGTCATAAATACGAACCAGTTTCCAATTGTCAGGATTTTGAACACATGACCATGAGGATGCTGCAATGGTCGTAAGTGTTTAAAACAGTCATACGTCATTTTTTTCAGTGCCGTGGAAACTTTAAATGGTCACTAAGCAAACTGTTGTAAGTTGAGGATCACCTGTATTGGTTAACCCAAGAGAGAAATGTTCAGATCAAGACAGATCAAGACTGTACTGTCTGCAGATTCCAAAGCCAGGTCAGGTACGGGGAAAACGGAAAGAAGATTGCTTTTAAAATAGAAGGGAATATAATTTGAATCGATCCCCGTTCCTTTTAAGCTGAGGGAAAAAAATCTTACCTGATGAATTTCTCATGACTTACAGATAACTTTTTGGCACTATTTCGAAGTCACATTTCCACCCATTGGAGCAGAGGCTCCTTCCTTCCTGCCTCCTCACTTTCCTCTTGTCTCCCATTTGGCTTAATAGAACACTTCCTGTTTCCAGGTCAAGTCCTTAGAGGGTCTAGGTGTGTCACACAGCAATGACAGGAAAAAAAATTGGGTAAAAGGAACATAGAAAGAACAGATGGGAAAGACACAGCGTAATCTTGCCTCTATCACATCAGGATATGAGTGATCTCTTGCCTTCAGGTTCATAAGGGGTGTGCGTTTCTCAGTCAAGCACCAGAGAACTAGCCTGGTGTGGGATCTTCATGTAATCACAGAGCTTTCCATTGATCACAGGATTTTAGCCCACAAGATTAAATAGCATATATGCAAGACAAACAGGGACGCGGTGACTCAGTGGCTAAGATGCTGTGCTTGTTGATCAGAAAGTTCGGCAGTTCGGTGATTTGAATCCCTAGTGCCGCGTAACGGAGTGAGCTGCCATTACTTGTCCCAGCTTCTGTCAACCTAGCAGTTCGAAAGCATGTAAAAATGCAAGTAGAAAAATCTGGACCACTTTGGCGGGAAGGTAACAGTGTTCCATGCGCCTTTGGCGTTTAGTCATGCCAGCCACATGACCATGGAGACGTCTTCAGACAGCGCTGGCTCTTCGGCTTTGTAACGGAGATGAGCACCGCCCCCTAGAGCTGGAAACGACTAGCACGTATATGCGAGGGGAACCTTTACCTTTTGCAAGACAATGCAATTAATAAGTGCAGGGAAATTTGCCCTCAGTTGAAAGGACAGTCAATTTCAACCTTAATTATCCCACACAGCTCTCTGGCGATAGCCAAGTTCAGACAGTATCCTTTGCTACCCCTATCTGGAGAAATTGGGCATTGGCTGTAGGTGCTTCTGGCTGCCAAACATGTTTTTTTGTGATTGAACTACTGTTGTTAGTATGCACATAGTGGATCTTGGAATTTAAATCTTGTTTTGACTGTAATAGATCAATCTGAATTGCCAACTACAGAAGATGCCGTTGATGTTTCTGTTCTTTTTAAGTTCATTGTGCCTGCAGCCTTGGAGCTTGTCAACAATAAATATTGCACACTGGGTAGTTCTGATGTGTTAAGATCTAGTTGCAACTGCACAGAAGTGAATGCAGCTACTAGTGGAGTCTTCTAGTCATAAGCTCAAATTGGTGCCAATTGTAAATTCTTCATGCCAGCATCCCTGTTGAGTGGGTCTTTCAGATCTGAGCTTCAAATAACTCTGATCTAAACATTTCCAGTTATTGTAGGGAGGGGAAGTGAAGGGGACAGCCAGGAGAAGGAAGGGATTGGGAACTTAAAAATAACTTTAATAAAGAAAGGAAATTTCTCATAGCAGATTTTAGGAGCTGAGTCTTTCCTGAGTTATTGAGGTAGGATACTGAGAGAGGAATTAAGATTTGCTTAATGATAAAGAAAGTTAAAAAAGTCAAGGATTACATTTTATTGCTAGAGATAGAGTGATATCAAGTCATAGCACTGTAAAACACAGGATGTTCATTTCATATCCTCTTATAATCTAGTGTAATTGTTCCTCACATATTTTCCTGCAGGATATACCAGAAGATGGCTTTAATCAATCACGCTTAAGGGAAACTCTTTGAATTCACGGATCAGGTTATAAATAACAGGTTCCATTGAATTCTGTGGTTTTACTCTAAACCTGATTTCTCCATGGACCTTTTTCATTATTTGCAAAATTAGTACTAGTGGAATTTATTTATTTTTAATCTATTGAGTTGGCTGTTAGAGTATATCTCTGCCTTTCTGGGTTCTGTTGTCATGATTTTATTGCTTCTCAGAATAACAACACATCCAAATGAGTTACTACTGAGTTAAATTTATGACCATCACATCTTACAACCATGATAGGCAGGCTCCATTACCGTTGTATGTTGAGGACTACCTGTACCAGTTTTGCGGCTTATCTTCTGCATGCTGTAGTTGTATAGAGAATGGTTTGGGCAACATTCATCTATATATATAAAATGGAAATACCACTCATGCATCATCACAAAATCTCCAGAACCCTAAAGCCTACAAACTTGAAATTTGGCACATATGTTACTCTTGGCTTCTAGGTGCTCACTAAGAAAGGGTGTTTCAAAATGACCATCAGAGCATTAGTATTTTGTATATTATTATTAACACGCTCTGATGCTAAAGTGTTCTAATCGTCCTCCCCACCTGCAAAACACAAGCAGAGGAGAGGAGTTTCAGTTATAGCTTCATAGCAGCAAGCAGTTTTAGTACAGAACAATTGACCTAAGCCACACCCAGGCTCCTTGCTGTCTCCTTCTTGCTCACACAACAAATATTGCTTCAGTTTCCAAACAGCCCTCAACTCTCTCATACACTGACAGGATGCTAGCCAGATGAATACCGATGGATGCTGGTAGGCAGAGGCAGATTTTTTTTTTCTCTTTCTTTTCCTCCCCCAAAACTAAGCCCAATCACATAGCAATGCTGGCTGAGGAATTCTGGGAGTTGAAGTCCACAAGTCTTAAAGTTGCTGAGGTTGGAGACCCCTGCTCATGATGACATGATCAAAATTTGGATGCTTGGCAACTGACTCATATTTGTGGCAGTTGCCGTTTCCAGGGGTCACGTGATCACCTTTTGCGACCTTCTGACAAGCAAAGTCAATGGGGAAGCCAGATTCACTTAACCACCGTGTTGCTAACTTAACAGTTATAAAGTGACTCACTTAATAACTGTGGCAAGGTTGTAAAATGGGGCAAAATTCCCTTAACAACTGTCTCACTTAGCAATAGAAATTCCAGGCTCAATTGCAGTCGTAAGTTTGTATAAATCAGTAAATGGTTGAATTTTACTTTATGTTATTTTACTTCTGTAAAACTAGGAATGCTGTCCTATATACCAGTGGTGGCTAATCTTTTTGGGCTCCTGTGCCAAAAATTGCACGCATGCCAGCGCGCACGCACTCGCGTACCAACACCCAGAATGCAGTGTGCGAGTCCCTCCCCATGCCCCCTGCGCATGCGTGCGCAATCCCCCCCGCACTGTGCCTCACAGCTGATTTTTCGGCTGGTTTGAGGCCTTTTTCGGCCTCCCAGAGGCGGTATTACACGAAGTGACAAAACGGGCCTATAATTCGGCCTGAAAAGCCTTGCAGAGGCTTTTTCCAAGACTCTGGGAGGCCAAAAAAGGCCTCAAACCAACCGGGGAAAAAAATCAGCTGTGAGGCGTGCGCATGCACAGCGAGGTAAGTTTGCTTGCGACTCGCAGGCCAGCACAAGTGGCTCTGCATGCCACTTGTGGCACATGTGCCATAGGTTCGCCATCACAGCTATATACAGTCCTACTCAGGAATAAGTTGCATTGTGCATATGAGGCTTATCTCCAATTAAACATGGCTTAGATCGCACAATTGCAGTTTCCTTCAATTTTCTCCTGCTAGATTTATTTCTCCCTACCTGTGAGCCTGTACACAGTCTTTCTTTCCTTCTCCCTATGCATTGCATTGAGGAAGTGTCCTTTTTAATGAGCTGTTTCTGGCCCTTTCTTCTTCAGCTTCCTGGTTGATTTTCAACTTGGGCTTTGGCCTTTCCTTTCTTGGCTTCCTTTGTTTTGTTCTTGGTTTCACCTTTATATATTTTTTTCAAATGTGTCATACAAGTTGCCTCCTCTTTGCTGCACAACATTTTCCTGTTGACCTTTCTTTGGTCTTCGGGGGAGGTTAGGGAGACCTGCATCTGCTTCATTCTGCAGAGACCGATAAGGTGATTTCTCAAGGAACAAGGTCGAAAGCTGAGTCCTGCTTTGCTTGGTGTGGCTGCCTGCATGCCTCAGCCCTTTGCAGCCACCAGGGATTCCTGATCGAGGTGAAATGTTCACTCGAGGCCCAGAGCTCTAGTGACCCCGCATTACACATCTCGTTTGTGAGTAGGAAAGCAATCAGATTTCCCTTTTCTTGAGAAGAGCCAAAGGGGGATTACAATCAGGGGAGAAAAGGCCTTCAGCCGATTCCTGCAGTGGTGGCGGAATTGTTCTTAGCGTGGGGCCAGTTTCTTGGACCCTACAGGGGACCTGACGCCAACATCTTTCTCTTCCCCTTTCAACAGTGACTGGTCAGGTGAAATGTGGGTGACAGAAGTGTTAAAGGCTTTTGCCTGAGGTCCTTTGTCCCCTCGCTTCAATGCACACCACAGCTCTTTGAAGCTTAAACGCATGAAGAAATCACCTCATACTTGATCCCTCTTGCTCCCTCCCTCTCTCCTACATGAAGTATAAATCAGATTTTTATATACTTGCATCAGATGTGGTTTGACTGATTTAGAACTATATACACAGAGAGAGCCTGACAGTTCACTTATGCACATGGCTTTCCTTCTAAAAGGAAAAAAAGCATGCAGGGTTGTGATAAACAGTACAGAAACAAAGCTAAATTGAATGTCAAACCATGCGCAAGAGTAGGATGGGCTTTTGTATACAGGAGTTTTACAGTTCTTGTGGACAGTCCCTGAGCTCAAGCCAGTCATTACTCTCTTTCCTTACTCCTTGCCATAGATCGTGTCTCCTATATACTTAGAAGTCTATCTTTCTCTCTATACCCTAGTAAGCAGCATATTGTCTGGGTCACAATTGTTGGGGAAAGCACCCGTTTGCAAAATGGCAAGCCTGTTTACATTTCACTTTCACAACTCATTGCAGCCTTTAAATGGAACCAAAAATTTAAATGCTTCCCTTATACATTTTTTACAATCCACTTGTTCGCTCACAGATTCCCAACATAGAAAGCTTCCATATTGTTTTTTTTTTTAAATCAACAAATAAAGGAATACAGTAAATGAAAATTGTGAGGGAGAGAGTACTGTACGCGGCCAATTTGTTTCATTTGTGCTTGAGTGTGGAGTGACAGCTTCATGTCACTTCTAGACTGGATGGTGTATGTTTCTGTTTTTTTTTCTCATCTGCTGTTGATCAACTAGACTAGAAGATAAGCAGCAATTGCAAGATTACCAGAAATGAAGAATATTGTGGAGTGATTTCAAATTGCTTTTTGAGAGATTGAAGTATGTGGAAGTTTCTGCAGCAATAATATTGAGATCCACTCTCAGCTTTGCACTTTCAGTTTTGGAGGTCATATTGGGAATGAATAGTCTTTGGTTCTCATACTTAGCTGTGCATTAAGCAATAGAAATGGGAGTCTCTGTGAGTGACCCCATTAAGTCTGGGTTGAAATACATTAGCAGAATGAGCAAAAGTTGAATTACTGTAGCCTGCATTACAGTATTGTATTATCTACCTGGAGTTTTGGGGAGGTCTGGAGGCAAGGTGAGGCAATGGCAATATGGAATAAGTTTCCACTATCTTTAATGCTAGCAGCTTTCATTAGCAGTAATCAAAAGGACCTTTGAAATTATGAAAAACTATCTATAATGGAAGCATTTAGAGATAAGCTGAAATGAATAGACATCTTTGTTATTATGGATGTTTTAGGACTAGTTCTACAAGAAGCGAATTTAAGAGTTAGATTTCATGGTAGCATAACCTCTCAGTCACTCGGTAACACAATATAGAGTAGTCTATAAAAAAGGAGAACTCACATCACTTGTCTTCTTTATATTTTCTTTTCACAACATTTATGATTATGTGGATGTGATGATTCCGGACGATTTGAGTCAAGATTGAATTGGCACATGCTTAACTTGATTAATAATAAGCATATGCTATCATTCCTACATCCCAGACTTAAAAATAAAATTACAAAGATACAGGTAGTCCTTGACTTACAACTATTCGTTTAGTGACCATATGAAGTTACAACACCACTGAAAAAAAGTGACTTATGAGACCGTTTTCACAGTTGCAACCCTTGCAGGTTCGTGATCAAAATCCAGGCGCTTGGGAACTTGGATGTATTTATAAGTTGCATTGTCCCGGGTCATCTAATCAATATTTCTAATCTTCCTGTTTGGCTTCCGTCAAGCAAAGTCAATGAGGAAGCCAAATCCGCATAACGATGGTGTGATTCACTTAAAAACTTGCGGTGATTTGCTTAACAACTGTGGCAAACAGGTTGTAAAATGGAGCAGAACTACTGCCTTGCTTAGCAATGGAAATTTTGGGCTCAATTGTGGTCGTAAGTCGAGGACTACCTGTAACTATGGCTGACAGAGAAAAACCGCTTCAAGAGCTGATTCTGAATGGACTCTCTCTGCTTTGGGCTCCTGCCTTTCATGAGAACATACAGTTGCTAAGTGGAGTCAGAGGACAAAAAAAGGAGAACGTATGATCCTTCTCCAGAGCTGATTGGAAATGCTCCCTATTGTGGGCTTCCTCATTACCTAAGTGAGATTTTTATTTTCCCCAGTCACTAGCATTTCTCCTGGCAAAATCTTCTTCTTTGAATTGTTAAAGCATGGATTAGAAACAATAAGAAAAGATTTGGAAAGCTCAGTAGTTGCATGTGGCTAGTTATTTTCCATCTAGCAGGGCTGAATGTTGATACACAGAATGCAATATATATATTTTTTTCCTGGCATGGAGATAAAATTACCAGTGCATCTGTCCAAATTGGGAAGTCGAGCGTCTCTCTCCCATGTGAGATTTGGTGGGAGGTAGGACCTAAGATTATGGAATAGTCTGCTCCCAGGGATCTGGTAACACCCTCCTGGTGGTGTTTAAGCTAGCAGTGAAGACAGGAATATTCCATAAAATGTGTAACGTTGCTGAGATGTGGATTCTGAAGGAGATTTGATTACATTATGGTTTTAATTGTTTGAATGGTTTTATGAATAATCAGGAGACACATAGAATTGTCAATGTATAAATATTGCAAGTAAATCGATCACTCACACAGTAGAGGAGAGGAAAGTTTTTTTTCCTGTTTCTTCACTCTCACTTTTCTCTCTGCTGTCTAGTTCAGTTCACACAGTGTATAGTATCTCTAAACCTGGGTTAACAACATGCACTTTGTGTAATAGTATGACCCAGTTTAGAAGACCATGGGAGATGAAGTTGTAGCAGTTGCTTTAATCAAGGGACTATGCATAGTATAATGTTTTCCAAGATAAGATGGGAAAAGCTCAAGTTATTGGGGTTAAATGCCATAATTGACAGCCAACATGTATTAGCTATTAGAAGAAACTGAATCTGTGGTTTCTGTCCCTATCTTATGCTTTCCCTTGTGCTTGTCAATAATGATGACCGTAAGTTTTCACTCCAACCTACCAACCTAAATAACCAGCTCTTAGTGTCTTTACCATATTTCTTGGTATATTTCCATTTATCCACTTATCCTTATTTTATATTAATCCAGACCTTGTAAAACCCAGAACTGGCAAGGAATTCATTTTTTTTCTCTTATAGCCCTTCAATAGGCCTTTCCTGAGTTCACTTCCAACCATAGGTTGTCAGCAGAATATCAGAATTATAAAGTGGGAAGGGACCATTGAGGCCTTCTAGTCCAACCCCCTGCTCAAAAAAAAAAGTCTATTATTTCACAAAAATGATTGTCCAATCTCTTCTTAAACACCTCCAATGTTGAAGCGCCCACAGTTCCTGGAGACAAGTCATTCCACTGATTAATTGTTCTAACCGTCAAGAAATTTCTCCTCAGTTCTAGATTGCTTCCCTCCTTGATTAGTTTCCATCCATTGCATCTTGTCCTGCCTTCAGGTGTTTTGGAGAATAGCTTGATTCCCTCTTCTTTGTGGCAGCCCCTTAGATGTTGGAATATCATATCACCCTTAGATCTTTTCACCAAACTAGACATACCCAGTTCCTGCAACTGTTCTTCATATGTTTTAGCCTCCAGTCCCTTAATCGTCTTTGTTGCTCTTCTCTGCGCTTTTTCTAGAGTCTCAGCATCTTTTTTATATTGTGGTGACCAAAACTGGATGTAAAATTCCTAGTTTGGTCTCATAAAGAAGTATTAACATTTCATGTGATCTTCATTGGATATCTCTATTAATGCAGCCTAGGACTGTGTTGGCTTTTTTTGGCAGCTGCTGCAAACTGCTGGCTCAGATTTGTGCTTCTAATTCAAAATCCTTTCAATCAAAGCTGCTGCTTCCTCCTCCATCAGCAGAACAATGTGTGGGACATTTCCACTGTTCTCTAGATCAGGGGTGTTCAATGTTGGCAAGTTTAAGACTTGTGCACCCTGAAATCCACAAGTCTTAAAGTTGCCAATGTTGGACACCATTGTTTAGATCCAATTAGATCCAAGATGCTTCTAGTTAAGAACAGACTCTACACTTTGACTTCCTTGTTTTTCCGAACAAAACTTCATAACAGGTCTATTTTAGAATCTGCATTAAACAAGAACCATACAAGCATACATCCAGGCATGTTCATGACATTGTATGCAAGTCTTGTAATCCAGTTTATTGCTGCCACACCCCCAGTGTGCTGAGACGCAGTGAAGGTACATTTGTTACAGTTCTAAATAAAGGCAATATCATTTGAGATTCAGCCAGTAAGAAAATCCCCATCATTTTCCATCTACAGTATGTGCAATTGCCAGAGGGAACGTTAAGTAACAAACAATCGGCTCTGTGAAAGCCTTTTGAAATAACTAATTCCCTCCTTATTGTATTTAGCCCTGAGGTAGCTGAGTCAAGGTTACTATAGAAATTCTTTTCCCCACACAGACTTGAAACCAAGTTTACACTTATTTTCACGTTAAGTAATAAAAAATGCTAGTTTCTGAAGCACTAGTTTAATATGGAAGTGAAAGAGTCAGAGGTACTAAGAATGTGTGATTGTCCTCTCATAACAGTTTAGTACAGGGGTCTTCAAACTTGACAGCTTTAAGACTTGTGGACTTCAACTCCCAGAATTCCTCCTCTAGTCATGTTAGCTCAGGAATTCTGGGAGCTCTGAAGTCCACAAGTCTTAAAGTTGCCAAGTTTGAGGACCCCTGATTTAGCATAACAACTCTTATGGGCACACGGATTATGGATATGTGATTTGCCATATAGCCTGGATATCTTATGTTTTTAAAGATTTCTAGACCGAGTGTTATATTGTTTGAACTATGTTGCCCAACTTTATTCTCACCTATGTTTTTCTGTCTTTCTATATTGGTTTTGATATAAGTAATATTCTGTTTACAGCTGCTGAAATTTTTAAAAAGTTGGGCAGATTATTTTCTGTTAAATCATTTATTAAGAAACAAGCTTTGATTTACACTGTGATAACCAATGGAAAATAGCCCCACAAGATTAATGACAGTCAATGTGAATAGAAATGTCCTTTAAATGTATAGTTCTCTTAAATGACATGGTTGCTAATTTTATTTGACATTCAAGAATGAGAGTTATAAAATAGATACAGACGTATACAGTGAGATTTTTTTCCTACATCATATAATTTTGAATGTTTTTCAACCTTGACAACTTCTAAGATATATGGACTTTACATAATCCCCCAGCCAGCGTTCCTTTTCCTTGGTAGCTGGGGAATCTTGGGAGTTGAAGTCCATACATCTATTTAAAAACCCTATTTATATTAATATAACTTAAGTGTTTATAGAATATCCCAAAGATGCTTTTTCCAAAAGGCAACTTTACTTTGTTTTTCCTTGAAGATAATTTGCTTCCAAGAAGCATCTTCAGTTCTGACTGTTTGTAGAATCGTAATACAATTTTGAAATGAGAATGGTTCAGTAATTGCATTATTATATTTTACTTTCCTCTTTGAATATTTTGTTTATATGTTTCTTTTTAACATTGTCCCTGGTTTTGTCACTTTTTATCATTTTTTAAGCTAGTTGGGTTCACATTTTCTTTTTGAACAAATACTTTATTATATAACAGTTTAGGTTTTGCCTGAAGTAGATTGTTATCAATTCTAATTAACATGCAATATATTTTAAGGTAATTTAACTGTAATGCACCATGACTTTTTTAAAAAACTAGATTTTGACAGCCAATACATGCATTTTGGCTCATAAACACATTTGGAAAAGATGTCAAACATACTCTACTTTTCTCATTTCTCATTTCTAATTTCTCCACTTAAATGCCTACTTTCGAGCATGGTATTTTGTTTATTGTACTAAGAACAAGTAAAGTTTTGGGTTTTTGTGTGTGTCTTACTAAGGTATCTTGTGGAGAATACTTACTGCTTTATTTTCTTTTAACACTGCAGGGCATGCAAAAAATCACAGAAACCCTAAAAGACAAAACAGGGCAAAGCAGTGGCCCCCCAATAGCATATTCTCTGACATAGAGGCCTTGAAACTTAACTTAGGGCAATTTCCTGTATCTGGTAAAAACAACACTGGCAACGTAAGGAAAAAAAGTAGTCCACGAAGAATCAAACGATTTCTCTCCTATCCCCGATATGTGGAAGTTATGGTGGTAGCAGACAGTCGAATGGCTTCATACCATGGGACTAATCTTCAACACTACATTTTGACATTAATGTCCATAGTAAGTATTAAAATGTATTTTATTTATTTATTTATGTGTATCTTGCCAGTAGTACTTTTATAAGTTACTCAAGGTAGCAAATATTCCTAATAGTCCTTCATCCTTCTATATTTCCCCACAATAACAGTCCTGTGACAGAGTTTGCCTAAGCTCATCCCACCAGGTTTCATGGCTAAGATGGAACTAGAACTCACGGTCTCCCAGTTTCTAGCCTAGTGCCTTAATCACTAGATCAAACTGGCTCTCTCTATATTGCTGCGCACCTCCACTTGTGCTTTTAAATGTTATACTTGCCCACTAACCAAACTGAGTGGGTCACCTATGTTAGTGTTTTTCCTTCTATTGGTTTCTAAATGTAGAACATGACTACCCACTGTGGAATGGTTCTTTGGTATAGAACACAACTACCCACAATGGAATGGTTCTTTGGTGTAGAACATGACTACCTGTAGTTCTTCGGTGTAGAATATGACTCCCGCAGTGGAATGTTTCTTTGGTATAGAACATGACTACCTGTGGTAGAATGGTTCTTCGGTGTAGAACATGACTACCCCACAGTGGAATGGTTCTTCACTCCACGGAGATGTCAACAAGACTCCTGGTTTGGAATTCTGATCTGATAGGTCAAAGGGAGCCCTCCCATGATACAGCCAAGTCTCTTTGTAGAGGGTGCTTTCCATACATAGAACTGACATCAAGAAAATGACTGTGCAATTGTAAATATGCTAAACTCCTGGATTTTTCCATTGTATTCTGTGGGCAGTTCTGCTGGGGGAGTCCTGAAAGCAGCATTCAGTTTGAGTCCAGAAATTCCCACTCCAAACAATGAAATTACTTGCTGAAATAGTTCATTATTTTTATGTCCAAACTATTCTGTAAGATCTTGGAAGCTACATATCTTTACATTCAGGACTTTTGTTTACACATGTATATAGTTTTGCATATTGAGGTAAGTCTTGGTTTGTGAAAACAACCTATTTTTGTGTGGTCTCTGTTTGTTCCCAGACTTATAATTTACTAAATCGCCTAAGCAATTTTTCCCAGAGAACAGTGATTTCTGGAAAAAAAAACAAAGCAAAACAAAACAAAAACCCCATAAACAAACAAAAAAAACAACACCCAAAACCTTTTTTATCTTTTTTCTACGTGTAATGTTTTAGAGTATTTTGGTGTATTATATAAACAGGGAACATTTTTTTCTGTGTTGTCTTTTAAACCTGCTCTATGCTTCTTAAGCCACTCTTTTTGCTAGATTCCTCATTTCAACTTTAGATTTCCTTTTGGCTTTAAAGTGGCGTTATTGTGGCTTTTGCTTCCTGACCACCAAGAAGGTGCTTTATACTTTATGACTGTACAAGCTGAACTTCCAGCACCTTTATGACTGTCAAAGAGAGGATATATAAATAATGTGAGTTAAGGAAGGCAATACCAGTCTGGATAGGGGAAATTGTCAGTCAGTCTGGTAGCCCAGGGCTGTTTTCTGTCTGTGCTTGCTTACTGAAAAGAAAAAAGTTATATCCAGCTGCAATCTTGGTTGCCTGCTGCTTTATGGTGCCACATTTCCTTCTGTGTAGCTTTCACTTTTTGCTTCCTTGTATATTTGTTAATACCAATAAAAGCGGCATCTTTTTTCAAAAGAAGGGAAAAAAGCTGGCAATTCTTTCCTTGCTTGTATGCTAATTAACATTTTAAAATTTTTATCTTTTACGCAGGTAGCATCTATATACAAAGACCCAAGCATTGGGAATTTAATTAATATTGTTATTGTGAAATTAGCCATCATACATAATGAACAGGTAATTGCTTTTGAGAATACTCCCTTTCTTTTGTGTAGCTGCTTGTTATGTTTCCAAAAAATGCCTTCTTAATTATTCCTTCAAGGAGATGCTTTACAACATGTCAGGCCTGACAATTCACTGTGTTTCAAACTGCTGAAACTTGACTGGTAGAGGCAGGTTGTTTAAATCTACCTCAGTTATGGGGCCTATATATTTTAGCTTGCATTAAAACCAAACATCATTAGCCACTGTGTGTCTCGGTTGTATACATACACATATACACACCTATAAACAGATATAGGAGTGTGTAGGTAGGTAGGTAGGCAGGCAGGCAGAGATAGAGATTAGAGATGGCGGTAGAGATAGAGAAAGAGATAAATAAAATGAAGAAACTCTATGTTGCAGATTCTGGGGACCGCTGGGCTGCAAGGACAATTCTGCTGTTCCTCAAGCTTGAATGCCATTGTTCAGGGCCTAGATGAGGGGAGGGGATGATAACAAATTCTTTTTGTTGTTGTGGGAGGGGTGACATGCCAGCAAGATCAAGTTACACATTTTCCAATTTGAGGGATCCTTGGTGCTTTCTGAGCTTGGTTGTTTTCTTGAAGGCATTTCATTACCCAAACCAGGTTACATCATCAATGCTAGTAAGGATATTTTCCGATTTTTGACACGCACTGCCAGGCCAAAAAGTTCACCACCATTGATGTACAGTGAGCCAGATCAAATCAAGTTTATTTATTAGATTTATACAGCACTCCCCTTTCCTCTAGATCAGGATTTCTCAACCTTGGCAACTTTAAGCTGTGATTCCCAGAATTCCCCAGCCATCATGGGAGTTGAATTCCAAACTGCTTAAAGTTGCTAAGGTTGAGAATAGGTTGCATTTCTCTATTTTCCCCGACAGCCATTCTGGAAGTTTGGAGGCATCTAATGGAGAGCAAGTGGTAAAAAGTCACCTAATGTGTTTTTATGGCTAATAGTCTGCTCTCTCTAATCCTAGTCCAATACTTTCACTAGGACAGCATCCTGGGACTCAGTTAAAAAGCTAACATCTTTGTTTTCACAATATGCTAACTTCAGTTGATTTTAACTTGGGCTGTTTTTGTGGGTCAGCACCTTGTATGAATGCAGGCAATTTAATTAGTTTGATTCAGCACATTGCGAGAAGCCAGAAAATAGGTTAATTTGGCAATCAAATAAAGTGGGTTGTGTGAGCCCATCTAATATGTAATTTAGCACTCAGTTTTTCTTTTTGTAGGAAAGACTTTATGGGAGAGTAAACATGCAGAGCTATTTTTCTGACAGTTTCTAGTACGGTTGATAATTACAAAAGCTGATTGTGAATCTTGTTCACATTACTTTGCGATTTTATGGCTATCCTTTTCATACTTTACTCTTTATTGAGTTTATATTTTACTGAGGCGTATTTGGGGCAGAAAAATGGTACATAGGTATTTTATTATCAGAATGAGATGCCTTTTAATAAGATTTCCCGATCTGAAAAGTTGACACCAATTTTCTTGTGACAGAGGGAAGGAGGACATTTAAGGTGGATAGAAAATTATATAACCCTTATTTTTGTACCTTTTATGTTTAGGATGGCCCAGCCATATCTTACAATGCTCAGACAACATTAAAAAACTTTTGCCAATGGCAGCAAACTCAGAATCAGCTCAGTGAAGAACATCCAGATAAACATGATACTGCTGTATTGGTGACAAGGTATGTCATGGGAAGCTTTCAGCTCGTGCTGAAATAACCATGTGATTGCTTTTTCCCTTCCATTCAATCATATCCAGTTCTCGGAGACTGTCTAGACAAGTTGATGTAGTTTTCTTGGCAAGATTTTTCAAAAGTGGTTTGCCATTGCAAGGGCTGAGAGAAAGTGACTGGCCAAAGATCACTCAGCTGTGTTCGTGCTCAACGCAAGACTAGAACTCCCAGTCTCCCAGTTTCTAAGCTAATACTTTAACCACTACACACATTGGCTCTCAAACTTGGTTCCCCACAGTGGTACCACCCAAATAGGTTCCCAGAATCCTCAGTCATGGGGTATGCCTGCTGGGAAATATGGAAAGTATAGTCCTAACATACATCTAGACAGTACTAAGTTACAAAAAACTGACTTGATCTATAACAGCAAAAATATCTAGTTAAAAGCATAAGGGACTATCTGGTTGTAACTGGATTGATTTAGTAATATATTATAAACAGCCTATGCTATGGAGAACTTTTCCAGCTACCTCCATGGCTTGAATTTTGGCAAAATTGCCTAAGATTCAGAGATACTATTACCTCTAAAGCAGTAATATACCTTTCTTTTTTAAAGAGATTGGTGGGGAAGGACCAGAGGTGGTATTCAGCAGGTTCTGACCAGTTCTGGAGAACCGGTAGCGGAAATTTCGAGTAGTTCAGAGAACTGGCAAATACCACCTCTGACTGGAGATTTTACAACATCCTTCCCCTACCACGCCTACCAAGCCACGCCCACAGAACCAGTAGTAAAAACATTTGAATCCCACCACTGGGAAGGACCATATACTTGTGACTTATAACAAGCTGATCATCACCTCCCAAAACCTGACTGAAGCCAGGACAAAAATAATAGTGTTTAAAGGCATGCTATGGCAACGTTAGGCATGCTAGAATGGCAACGTTAATTTATATTTCAGATTGTTTGTTGAATACATACATAAGATTACTCCATATGTACTTTACGTGTATTATTCTAACACTTTTTTTAAAAAAAATAGAGTTCATTCTTGTTTTTGAGCCTGCTGTTACTCAATCGATATGAAAAAATATTGAAAATTAACATTGACATTAGCAAAAACAATAGATTAATTGTATTGCAAATGATGACTTGCACGGAGATTAAAGGCATTAAAAGTATGCTTTGCTTTCAGGCAGGATATTTGTAGAGCTCATGACAAATGTGATACTTTAGGTAAGCTTAATCTTTTTTTTTTTATCCTTTAAGATGATAACATTTTTGACAGCATGTTGTGTGACTTTATAACAAGTTCTTTTTTATTGTTTTTTTTTAAATTTCCCAGGTTTGGCTGAATTGGGTACTGTCTGTGATCCATACCGAAGTTGTTCTATTAGTGAAGACAGTGGACTAAGTACTGCTTTTACAATTGCACATGAACTTGGCCATGTGTATGTGCTGTCATTTTATATCAACTTTAAAAACAGTAGTATGCAATATTGGGTAATGTATTTAAAAAGCCTATACAGGTAGTCCTCAACCTATGACCACAATGGAACCCAACGGTTCTGTTGCTAAGCGAGACAGTTACTAAGTGAGTTTTGCCACATTTTACGACCTTTCTTGCCACAGTTGTGAAGTGAATCCCTGCAGTTCTTAGGTTAGTAATACGGCTGGTAAGCAAATCTGGCCTCCCCGTTGATTTTGCTTCTCAGAAGGTCACAAAAGGAGGTCACATGAACATGTGTATCTATATTACCTTCAGGTCTAACCAATGTTGTTAATTTAACAGATCAATAAATGGTGCAAGAGGCAGGGTGGTGTCTCAAATGTTAAGATGCTGGGCTTGTTGACAGGAAAGCTGGCAGTGCAGGTTCTAGACCCAAGGTCCACGCAACGGGATGAGCTCCTTTCCTCATCCCAGCTCCTACCAGCCTATCAATTCAAAAGCATACAAATGCAAGTAGATAAATAGGAACCACTTCAGTGGGAAGGTAATAGCTCTCTGTGATGTCATGCTGGCCACATGATCGCAGAACAGAACTAGCTCAATGGCCATGAAAGGGAGATGAGCACTGTCCCCTATTAGTCAGGAACTACTAACAGAGTAAAATCTGCAGGGACTCCTTTACCTTTTACCTATGTGGTACATATAGACCAAGTGATTAATTATATAAAGGTAAACTCCGAGTTAGTGCATTATGAGAATACAACCATAACAAATGCTGAGGAAATTTCAAGACCATCAGGCAGAATATTCAGAACAGAATAGAACAGAATAGAATAGAATAACAGAGTTGGAAGGGACATTGGAGGTCTTCTAGTCCAACCCCCTGCTTAGGCAGGAAAACCTACACCACTTCAGACAAATGGTTATCCAACATATTTTTAAAAACTTCCAGTCTTGGAGCATTTACAACTTCTGGAGGCAAGTTGTTCCACTGATTAATTGTTCTAACTGTCAGGAAATTTCTCCCTAGTTCTCAGTTGCTTCTCTCCTTGATTAGTTTCCATCCACTGCTTCTTGTCCTGCCCTCAAGTGTTTTGGAGAATAGCTTGACTCCCTGATCTTTGTGGCAGCCCCTGGGATATCAGAACACTGCTATCATGTCACCCCTAGTCCTTCTTTTCATTAAACTAGACATACCCAATTCCAGCAACCGTTCTTCATATACTGTATTTTAGCCTCTAGTCCCCTAATCATCTTTGTTGCTCTTCTCTGCATTCTTTCCAGAGTCTCAAGATCTTTTTTATATCGTGGCGACCAAAAACTGGTGCAGTATTCCAAATGTGGCCTTAGCAAGGCATTATTTGTAGTCCCTGAACCTCCTTTTGGGGCCCGTTTCCTACCACAGTTGCCAAAAATTATTGGCACGATTTCCTGCCACTTTTGTGATACATAAATTGTAATGTTATGCCTCAGACTAGGCTAAATGTACATTGTCTTCAGGCTTTTGTCAAATGTATCAAGAGCTCAAGTGATTAGAGAATACAGCTTGCTAGATAGATCTGTTGCCTGTCTCTCTGTAGTAGTTAGACCATAACCAGATTTAGCAAAGTAAGAGAAGAGAATACAGATAGGCTTCAATTTATGACCACAATTGAGCCCAAAATTTCTGAGTGAGACATTTGTTAAGTAAATTTTGCCCCATGTTACGATCTGTCTTGCCACATTTATTACGGGAATCACTGCAATTGATAAGTTGGTAACCTGGTTGTTAAGTGAATCTGGCTTCCCCATTGATTTTGCTTGTCAAAAGTTTGCAAAAGGTGATCAAATGACAGCAACGGTCATGTAAGTATCTGAATTTTCATCACATGATCATGGGGATGTTGCAAAGATTGTAAGCGTGAAAAATGGTCATAAATCACATTTTTTTCATTGCTGTTGTAACTTTGAACAGTCACTAAATGAGCTGTTATAAGTTGAGGACTACCTGCATATGTAGCTCAATATTCAACTGTAGAGTCTTTGTTGTTCTCTGAGCTTGTTTGCTTGCTTACAGATATTTCACTATCCAACTAGGCAACATTATCATCAGTGCTAGTGAAGGTGAGATTTGCTCACCATATTAGCTTGCCCGCCAGCTGTTGTGACAGTGTAATTTTATCCTAGATAGTTCCTTGATTAGGGTATTGCTTTCTGCTTGATTGTTTGTCTGGTGTTAATCCCTGCTTATCTAGGTGTTGGCTGCTGGGGAGGATTTTATTCTGAGTCTTTTTGTTTCCTTTTTAACTTTTTTATTGTCTCTTTTGAGTGGTGCATAAATGTGATTTACCTATATATGTCTCTTGATGGCTGATTTGTCTGAATGCCAAGCATTCAGGAATTCCCTGTTATTTTTAGATTTAGCTTGATTTAGGATGCTTACCAATACCCTAACCAAGGCACTACCAAGGAAAATGTCACATACTAGCAACTACTGTACTATATATAAACAGGGAGAAAATTCAACATTCACTAGCAGTGATTATTTTACCTAGTTGGATAGTGGAACATCTGCCAGCAATGGTCAGTCAGCATAATAAATCTTAAGTATGGCTATTAAAGTTACTCTCTATTGAATCCAAAAATGCCCTATAATAGCAGAAGGTCCTGGCTTTGCACTAGTTTCTGCAAGCAGTAAATTTAAGGCACTTTGTTCTCCTAGAAGCCTACTGGATTGAGGGAAGAGGTGGGACAGGAATTTAGTCTTACCCAATCAAAAGAGTAAAAGAGAAAAGAAAGAATGCAGTAGCTGACAATAGAACAGCAAATCTAGACTTACATTTGAATCAAGCCTGTGTTCATTCAACTGTGAATATAGCACAGCTTATTCGGCTAGCTGAATCAAAAGTTTTCCAAACTTTAATATATACATATATACAGTACTTTATCCTAATGCATAACTGAAAATTTGGGAACTGAACTCTTTGTAAATTCAGAGATTGGATGGACTCTTGGGATTATCATAATAGTTCATCTTTTTATTATCTGTACTTTTGTGTCTTTAATTATATTTTGGTTTATGTGTTTTATTATAAACTCCTGTGAGCTGCAAGATTAGCAGGATGTAAATGTGCTGAATCTATAAAATAATTTATGAATTGTTTTAAATTGTTCCAAGAATTTAATAGTTTTCAGGAAAGAGCTTATTAACTGCAATAAACTAGGAAAACTAGGAGTGTTTTAATCAGTCAGTCATAGTGAATTGTAGAATTCAAAAATATTTCTACAATGGTTGCATAATATGTACGGTATGTTATAATGCAGGGCAAAATATTCATGAGTAAATGAATCTCTGAATCCCATGAGGACTGACCTCTTAATTTATGTATATCTCTTGATATCATTTTAGCTACTGGTGCTATTTTGTTTCCTTGCCTGTTTAGAAATTGAAATTCTTTGTTGGGATTGCTCCTGGGTTCTGGTTAGGGACAGATAATCATGCAGAATATCTGTGTGGTTGCTGAGAGTCAAAAATAACTTGATGGCATGTAATCAATCATTCTTGGGTTCAGATATATTTAGCCAACTCTACGATAGCTCCTCTGATTATGCATATAAGCTACAGATCTTTGCTTTGGAATGAGGATTCTGGTTTACAGAAAAGAACCCTATGAATAAAGTACTTCATATTTCAAAGAAACAGGGTATACAATTGTGTATGCTTGTCTGCAACTTCTGCACTTCTGTTTTGCACAATAAATCCTATTTAAATCATAAACCAGCAGATTCAGCTCTTTTAAACCTTGTTGATATTAACAGGGGAGTTAATCTGTCTAATTCATATAATCCGCTATATATAAAAGTATTTAATTTGAACAAATCAATTTTTTAATAAAAGGAAAATATTGTATAACGCAGTGGTCAACCTACTATCTCTCTTTAGATTTAACATGCCCCATGATGACAATAATAAGTGCAAAGAAGAAGGAGGAAAAAGCCAGCAGCATGTTATGGCTCCCACCCTCAACTACAACACTAACCCCTGGATGTGGTCAAAATGCAGCCGTAAATACATCACGGAATTTCTGGAGTAAGATTTTAATGATTTCTTGGCGCACGTCACGTGATTTTTAAAAATAGTTTATGAGCTGCTTTTGGCATAATATTGTGGGACAGTGACATGCAAATAACTTTGATGTAATGATACACTGTAGGCAAGTGTCTAATGGGTATGTCTGTGTGTGAGGGTGTATCAAAATACAGGCTACATTCAGAGTTTATTATATGCATGACATTACACATTTGAATTGGTTGCCATTTTCTTCTAAATGCTTCTTCACTTGTTTCACGTGCAAGTTTTGAATGTTCCTAACTGCTGTAACATTTTTTCCAGAAAAGACCTGGCTTTTTACAGATAGAATGGAATGGAATGCAGTGCAGTGCAGTATAAGAATAGAGTAGAGTGAGTGGGTGGATTGGAGTGGAATGGAATGGAATAGAATAGAATAGATGATTAAGATGACATTATTTTGTTTTTGTTTTATCATTTTATGCTTATGTTTTATAGTTACTGGTTTTTACTGTGGTTGTGAGCCACCCAAAGTTGTTTAAGTTGGGTAGCTATATTGTGATTGATTTATGAGATCTGAATTTTGGTGCACCTATACAGACATTCATGAAATGTACTGTGCTAAAATTCCCTTAGTGTAAACCACCTGAAATCATTTGAGGTAGGGCAAGATAGAAAGGTTGTTATAATTAGCACATAAATTTAGGAAGCATATAGTGAACATCCATACACGTATGCACCTCATCTCCTGAATCCTTTCTACATATGACATGTGTATGGATCATAAGGTGCACAGGAATGAATTTCTGTCCAAACGTTTAATTTTTCCTTGGTAAAGACCTGGATAAAAAGAAAGAACTAAGTGACAAAAAGCAGAACCCACATGGAAAAAAACCGTTTCTCTGAAAAAGAGTGTGATCACAAAACCCAGACCAAAAAAAGTTGCAATGATTTCTTTTCCTAATGCTAGACTGTGTGTTCTGTTGTCTTCTCTGGTTTTTCTCCTCTCTGGTTTTTCCCAGGTGTTTTCTAGATACTAAGCAAATTGATTTTCCATTGGGTTCATAAGGGGCAAAAATTCGGTTTTTGTAAGGATCTTCTACAAATTGGGGAAAGGGTCCCATCAAATAGTAATATCTCCCTCTTGTTTCTTTCATTCTTCTTTGGCTATACTTTTGCGGATACTTGGTAGCTGAGTTTTATATCAAAAAGAGTACTAAGGAGATTCATGTTGTAGTCCAGAACCCAGATCTTAAGCAGAGCTTTCTCCCAGAATAATAGTGCTAGCTAGGGTTTGGTAAGCTTCCAAAATTATTTGGAAGAATTGCCAAATAAGTCCCAGGAGCCCAGTATCTCTACAATTCATTAAAGAAACTCAAGTGGGTTTTTTTCAGCCGAGTGAAAAAAGAGATGCTACTTCTTCACAGTTAATGCGACTCTTAAGTCAGTCCCATCTTTTTCCATGCACCAAAGCTCAAAAAAAATCCTTAGCTGTTTAATTAATAGCAGCAAAGTTCTGTGCTCCCAGGAGGTCTGAAGCCCTTCTTCCAAGTCATTTTTGAAACAAGCATTGAATTTTATTTTTTTATTTTTTTGTAAATTTTATTTGAGTTTTCACAAAGAGAAAAAAAATACAAATAAAACATCTTTTTTGAAAGTAGCGTAATCCCGGGTTACATTTCTTCATACAGACACAAATTCAGGTTCACGCTCATTTTTATATTCTATTCCATATCTTATTACTATTTTACATTTTCTGCATAGCTTCTCCCCTCTTTTAATTTTCTCAATTTTATTTTAATTATCTCATTTCAATTCAAATCATTGTATTTATATTTTTTGTCTGTCCTGTTTCAATTATCTATTATCTTTTCTCATTAAACAAAATTTCTCCTGTAGTTACTGATTGGAGTATGACGCCTTTATATCTTTTCCCTAAAGTTGTAACATTCAATATAATACATAACTTCCATTCGGATTCTGCTTGGTACATTCTTAAAATACACACTGTATTCTTAATTTTTTTTATAAATGTATATAATTAAAACAACATTCCATTCCAATTCAATTCTATCATTAATATTAATATTTGTTAAAGTCTTAACATCTTTAACATTACTTTTCAATTAAATATCATACTTCTATGGGAACAATTATAAGCTTTCCATAGTTAATTCCCCCCCCCTCTTCACTTATATTTTATAAAACATTAACTAATTCAATTTTCTCATTTATTTTATTTCACTTATTTTATTCACAAACATTTCACTAAATTACACTAACTGTTTTATCCCTCATTTTAATCATACGTTGTTTCCAATTTTCTAAAGTTATTTCTATTACTAATATAACAATACAATCTTATCTACCTTTACAGAATCCCTTTTTCAGTTAGATTTTCACCCATTATCTCTAAATAGGTCCTGTTTCTCTATATCTTGCTCCAGTCCTTTGTAACTTCTTTTCCTTTCCTTCTTCCCTCTCTTCTTCCCTCTCGCCTTTTTACCCCCTTGTCTCTCTACCTCTATTTCTCTCTTCTGTATTCCCCTCTTCTGTTGCTTTCCAGTATTATACTTATTTTTCGAATTATTTTTTTTTCTTTGGTTGTTTTTTTAAGTCTTAAATTCTCCATTCTCTTTCCCCCCTTTCCTTTTTCTTCCCCACATAAAATTGCTTGTTCATGAAAGATGGCTTCTTCTTTGTCCCAGTCTTCTTGTTTTGCAGTATTTTCTTGTTGTTTCTCATAGTTCCAAATCTCCATTTCTAAGAATTGAAAAACGAAGCCAAAAGAACCCTTCCCTTCTTGTGCATCTTCTTTGTACTTTTTAAGTTCCATTTTCAATTCAGAAGTGGTGCCATTGTATAAATTTTTAAACAACCACCTGATTGATTTTAGTCATTCAAATATAATAACCAAGAATCCAAAGATCACCAAATAATCCAAATACACGCAAGCTGTTTCTTTTTGCTCTTTTTTTCACTTTCTCTTCCTGGGGTTACTATTTAGTTGCAAAGTTTCAGTTAAAATGTATCTTTTAGAAGTCTTGTTGAAGTTTTACTGTAGATTCTTTTTAATTCCAGGCAGTCTCCTCCCTCTTCCAGATCCTGCCCTTATTCTTTTCTCTCCCTTTCTGCTTATGAAAAAGAAAATTTTAATGTCCAGAAATCTTTATTATCCCTTTGGCATTTTGTTTTATTTTCAGCTTAATTGCCTATTGATGTCAAAGCGGATTTTTCCAATTTCTTATTTAAGTCTCTTAGTTGTCAGTATAGGGAAGGAGAGAGAAGGGGAAAAAAGCCAAACGTTCCCCTTTTCACTTTCCTTCACTGCTTCCGACTCTTCTTTGGGAGCGATGTTATTTTTTGTAAATTTAAATTCCAGGGTACCTTAGTTGTTGCTTTTACAGTTTAACCCGGTCATCCAAAACTTTCACTTCTTATCTTCCTCCTGCGCATTCTTTTCCGGTCGAGTTCTTCTTTGAGGTGGCCATTTCTGACCACCGCTGCAACCGCCTTCGGAAACAAGCATTGAATTTTAATGTATACTATAGTACTATTCTTAAGAGCAGGTGCATGTCACGAAATGCAGCATTTGATGGCATGATAGTGATTGTTCAATTGATGGCAGCTATATGAACTGAATGCTTTACTTACTGCAGGACAAGTGCTATCTGTTCAGTGTTAATATTCTCCTGATTATCTGTTAGTGGGAGATTTTAAAATAACCTTAATCTTCTGCCACACTACAGTAGTGAAGATAACTGTAATGCTTTTCATTCTAGCACTGGATACGGGGAGTGTTTGCTTGATGAGCCTTCATCAAGGACCTACACTTTGCCTCAACAACTTCCTGGTCACATGTATGATGTCAATAAGCAGTGCGAGTTAATTTTTGGGCCTGGAGCTAAGGTTTGCCCTTATATGGTAATGTGCTTTTTTTTACTTCTTTGGTTTGCTTATAATACGAACAACTGTTAGGTTTATCAAAAGGAAAATGCCTGCTTGGTATGCAAGATTTGGAACTGGAAAAGGACCTTACTTCTTAAAAAAAATTACGGTCTGACCAGTTTAGATTTCAGTTTTTAAATCCCAAAACAGGTTTCTACAATATTCAGCCTTGTTGTCAACTCATAAAACATTTCTATACCAGTTTTAGAGTTGCCACTTGTATATGTCCAGTGATTTGAGATATGTACAGGCAGTCCTCGACTTACAACCATTTGTTTAGTGACCATTGGAAGTTACAATGGCACTGAAAAAGTGACTTGTGACTATTTTTTACACTTATGACTGTTGCAGTAACCCCATGATCATATGATCAAAAACAGACACTGGCATCTATTTATGTCAGTTGAAGCATCCTGAGGTTATGTGATCACCCTTTGTGACCTTCTGACAAGCAAAGTCAATGGGGAAGCTAGATTCACTTAACAACGTTACTAAATTAACAACTGCAGAGATCCACTTAAGAACTGTGGCAAGAAAGAGTGCAAAATAGGGCAAAACTCACTTAACAACTGTCTTCCTTAAGCAATGGAAATGTTGGGTTCAATTGTGGTTGAAAATCGAGGACTACCTGTAGGTGAATGGATCACCACTCTCAAACAAACAGCACCATCCTTTCTTCGGGAATTTTGTCAGCCTTCCCTGGTATGGCCCATGCATTCCATGGCCCAGTGCAATAGTTCTCAACCTTGGCAACTTTTAAGATGGCTGGACTTCAACTCCCAGAATTCCCCAGCCACCATGCTTGCTGGAGAATTGTGGGAGTTGAAGTCCAGACAACTTACAGTTGCCAAGATTGAGAAATACTGATCCATTCTCCATCACTGGAGGTTTTCAAGAAAAAGACTGGACAACCATTTGTTGGGATGGCATATAACTGTGATGGCAAACCTATGGCACAGGTGCCACAAGTGGCACGCAGAGCCATTTGTGTGAGCTGCAAGCAAAGTTACCTCACTGGGCATGCACGCGCCTCACAGCTGATTTTCGGCCTCCCAAAGGCTTGAGGAAGGCTTCTGCAGGCTTTGCAGGCCAAAAACTAGCCCAGTTTCATCACTTCCTGTTTTTCCAAAAATACCGGAAGTAACGAAACGGGGCTAGTTTTTGGCCTGCAAAGCCTGCAGAAGCCTTCCTCAAGCTTTTGGGAGTCTGAAAAAGGCCTCAAACCAGCCGAAAAACAGCTGTGAGGCGAAGTACAGGTAAGGGGGTGGCGGGGATGGTGGGTGAGGATTACGCACGCATGCATAGCAGGTGTGGGGGGCCCATTGCCTTCTAGGTGCTGGCACGCAAGTGCAAGCATGCAAGCGTGCACAAAATTTTTGGCACAGGAGCTATGCAGAAAGATTAGCTACCACTCGATATAAGAATTCCTGCCTTGGGCAGAAGATTAGGCTAGCAGACCTCCAAGGTCCTTTCTAGCCGCATGATTCTATGATTTTAGTGAAAGAAGGTTATAGCAAAGTACAGGCTATGCCTGAATAATTGCGAGAAGGCAGCTATTTGATCAGCAATTGAGATTCTTGCAATCAATATTTTTTCAAAAAAAGGTTCAGAAGGAATTTGTCATTGTATGAGTGTAATAATCTCTAAAATTAGGTTGCGTGTTGAATTTTTGAGAGAAAAATCCATTAGCATAAAAAGTAGGGAGCTTGTTTACAGACATTCACCGCCACCTGTTTACACAAGCAAATATTTTAACAGAGTTGTTGTTTTCTTTATACAGCTATGAAAGAGCTGTGACCGTTGCTGTCACACTCATGACCTCTTGATTATTTAATCAGGATTGAGGTGACATAAAAATGACTAATCAGAGGAGTTGCAGATTAGATGCATCATTAGTTTTATCAACATGTGTAAAATGTCTTCAACAGTCACACTTACAGCATATACAATATGCACATATACCGTAATTTCAGCTTTGAAAGGTGGAATCTGTTTTTGTAACTTGGATGCATAGATTGGGGCTTGATGTAGACATCTTTCAGAAATGTGGGGTTTCTAGCTCTGAATGTTAGAATTTCATACCGTTTCCCCGAAAATACAACCTACCCCGAAAGTAAGTCTTAGCTTGATTTTTACATGTGTGTCCAATATAAGCCCTACCCCCCAAAATAAGCCCTAATTAAGATCCCGCTCACTCCAGGGGGCATGGGTAAAAATTAAGCTAGGGTGGGGATAGGGGAGGTGGAGCTGCCCTACTACTTACCTTTGGACAGTTGTAGCCAGGCTCCTCACACTCCAACACCTGCCTTGCCGGCCCATTTCTTCTGCAGCCGGCAAGGCTGGCAAAGCTTTCCTGAAGGCCTCTGTAGCTGATAGCAAAGCTCCAGATCGATTTCAGGAAAGCCTTGCCGGCTGCAGAAGAAGTTCCTAAAGGCCTCTGACAGCGAAAAGGAGGCCGGTGGGGGGGGGGCGATGCATGCAAGTGAGGTTAGTCAGGGATGACATCCCCTGAAAATAAGACCTGGTGCCTTTTTTGGTGGCAAAAAATATAAGACAGGGTCTTATTTTCGGGGAAACATTGTATTTATTTAAACAATAAAGAATAACCTAATCTGACCGAGTCATATCAACCATTATATGACCTGTGAAGCAATAGAGTTCTTGAGGATCAGAACATTTGGGGACATTTATTATCTCCAGAGGAGAGTGGCCACATAGAAGATGCATCCTTGAGACTTTACCTTCCTCATTTCTTATGGGTAGGGCATGTGCTTTCCCTCAAAGATTGCACTGAATCAGCCATATCTAGGGTAGGAAAGATGTTCCATGTAGTTACTTGTGCTCCAAACCATGCAAGACTTTAGGGGTAATAACTAGCATGTTGAACTGGATTCAGAAGCAGAATGGTAACCAGTGCAACAATCACAACATAGCTGAGTAGCAGATGGGCCACAGCATTATGTACCATTTGGAGTTTTGGGGTTGTTTTCAACCCAGCCACATATACAGAAAGTTACAGTAAACCAGATGAGAAGTCCCTCATGGCCCTATTCTCCATTTATACTGTAATAGGAGTTTAGAATCCTGAGGACTCCAAATTACAGACCTATAATATAATCCAGAATCAAACTTGGAATGAGGCTTCAGCCAGGAATATTACTGACAACTCCTATATTTCAGGGTTTTAATCTCAGCTTGTTTGATCCATCCAGGCCATTACAGCTAAGATTTCTGGGGTTCCCCTGGTTTGCTTTAGAGGATATCAGTATATGACTGGGTGTTATCATCAGATGATAATTCCTCACTCCAGACTTAGAGATGACTTCATCAAGTTCAGTCAGTATTCAACAGCATGGGGGAGAGAACCAACCCCACCTGGAAACCAAAAGCAAAATTGTTCTTCTCTCAAAGAACAACTTGTTTGAGGTTAGGTCTCCAAGCCTCAGTTCAAAAGTGTATCGTGGTATTTACTTAAAGTATATTGGCTGCGTAACTGGGGTGGTTGGTGTTGTCAGAGTCATCTCAGAGTCAACTCAAGAGATCTGTTAGGATCAGGAGGATGTACACATCCTCTCTCCAAGGCCCCAAAACATCATCCACTGGGGCAACAAATGCCATTTCTGTTCCAAGCTAAAACCTGAAACCTGGCCCCAATGGTTCTAATAAATTTGTTTCCCCTAGAATCCTCTATATCTGGATTACACACACACCCAACCCCCCACCCCCGGCAGTATCTTCTCTAAAATCTTCCATAATAAATTGGAAATTGGTCACTTGTTATCCAAAAGAACTGGACGGAGAAGTGGCTTCTTCAGGAAGGTGTATACTGGGTGGCAATCTTCAATTCCATCGCCATCCTCATAGGTTAGAGAATGGTGAGTCATGCAGCATAGGCATGCAGGATTGCTAGGAGATTCCCTAAGATTTAGCAAGATATATTCATCTTGTTTTGATTTCTTATTCATACACATACAGATATAGATATATAGATATATACAAAGATGGAATAAACAGAATGAATAGAATAGAATAGAATTATTTTAAATGTACATTAGTCAGCGTACATAAAAATAAGCAACTTATCCATGAAATTTCCCAGTGTCTACTCAGTAGTGATCTATTGAACTTAATAAAACTTACTTACAAGTAATTGTGAATTCTAAATTCTACCCCCTATGTTGTGCACAACCCAGAATAAGATATAGCCATTGTAAATAGAAATTACAGAGAAAGCTGAGTGAAATTCTGCAGAGTTGTAGCTTATATCTGTATTTTTTAATAAAAATAGAATAATATACAAGACAATCTCTCTCTTAGGAAATAGCGACTGATAATCTATGTAAGAGGTTTTGATTCAATGGGATTGATTTGAAAGCATAGGATGCTTAAGTCTTAATAATTTGGGGAACCATCTGCCTTTCTCAGCTGCAGCATATTCAACTCTTTCTTAATAATTACAAAATTTAAAAATAGAAACCATTAATTACTTCAAGGAAAGAGAATGCAAGTATAATCCAGATGGAGAACAGGGTCAAATATTTCAAGAAGAATCTTGTCAAATTTGGGAGTAATAAAAATGTTCACTATTTCTGATTTTCAGGTTTTGTTCATTTTGCACTTTTTTCATAATGGGATTTCTGAGCATTTTGTATGGGCACAGGTTTAGCTTTTGAATCAGGAGGTTTAAGGCACTTGAGCCAAAAATGTCAGCATTTGCAACCTTAGCCAAGTCACTTCCTCTAGTTTATTGTGCTCATTGTTTATACTTCCTTTCTCAGTGATGGTAATAACACCAGGGAGATAATCTAAAATAAGTATGTGGCCTATAGCATATGTTATACTGGCTGTTGAGTAATGCTGAGACCATTTAAAATCACTTAAGCAGAAGCAGTGCAGAAGACTATGGTGCATTAATGATGATGGAGCTCATAAAGGATGTCGTACGCAACACACACCGTGGGCGGATGGGACGGACTGTGGCCTTGGAAAGGTTAGTTGGTCTCTTTGCTCTATGTCTTGCCATTATTTATGTCTTAGATTTTTATCCCACCTTTATTTTTTGGGAAATAACTCAAGGCGGCAAACATACTTAATATTCTTTCCTCCTATTTTCACCACAACAATTTTATGAAGTGGGTTGGGCTGAGAGAGAATGACCGGCCCAAAGTCACCTCACTGGGCTTTCATGTCTAAGGCAGAACTAGAACTCACTGTCTCCTGGTTTCTGGGCCAGCACTTTAACTGCTACACCAAATAATGGTATCTGTTCATTGAGAATATCTTTAACCGTTTCATTGTTTGACGGCAGCATTTTTAAACTGCTCTGTCATCAGACTGTACTCGTTCACAGATCACTTCCTATTTGCCTATTCACTAGGAGAAAAAGCTCAATTTTTTTTTGAATGAGATTTTTTTCCTTTCTGTAATATCCAGCGTTATACTGGTGACCATTAATAATGGGGCTGCACGAAGACTACTTTACAGATTATTTCTGTGAAGGATTCTCCTGTATCATAACGTTTTCTTTTTAAACACTGTTGAAGGCAACATCACTCCACAATTAATTTGGAACAAGTAGGTTGAGTACAGCGTACTGATACAACATCTGGAGCCCAGATCCCTCAATTGGAGAAAGTTTATCTTCCTTTTAAACTATTTCTGTGTTTTCTAACCAAAGTGAAGCAAAATGTTTTGCTTCAGATCTGCAGATTTTAAAACTCATGGGTGTATGTAATCAGTAAAAAACAAATAAAGAGAATACATTTTAAGACCTAAAACCTGAGACACCAAAAAAAAAACAAAAAAACCCTGAAATTAAACCAACAACGTTATACAAATGTCTGCTTTAAACCTCTTTCCTACAGCAGACAAACTCATGTGATGTGTTAGACATATTTCATGTGTGAGAACACTGAGCTGGATAGTATTAAACCAAATAATAATCCAAATTCTAAACTTTTCAGACAAATATCTGTTATACAGTATTCGTTTACTTCAGGGTTAGCATGCTGCTGCTGTGTTATAAAAAGCAGATATATTTTTCAGAATATGATTATGGCATTGCATTTGCGCATCTAAATGGGAAATATAATCTGTAATAAGCTTATCGCTGTTGGGAACTCAGTCATAATAAATTTCTCACAGGAAAGGGCTTGCTTTCCACTGTTACTTCTAATTGCTTAAAATGTCTTGTATCAATCCATTTGGCATTGGGCATACTTGCTTTTCAGCAACTTTAGTACATATGGAGCTGCAAAGTATTCTTAAGGGATAGTGCTATCTCAATTAACATCATGTGTATGTTTTTTGTTAGCTACTAACAGGCTAGTGCAGAAGGATAGTGAGTTGATTTTCTTTAATTTTCAGGGTGTCTCTTCCATTTGGAGTCTACTGGGTGCCCATAAGTGGTGTGCAACCACTTATGGCTACTCATAGCCTTTTAGAAGGCTGACTGATTTTAAACTATCCAGATCAGAGACGTGAAGCCAAACTAACTAAAAAATACTGGGCTTAGCACTGCATCCCAGAACAGCCTACCCCACTACTTACATTCCTTGCTACTGCGCTATTTAATATGATAGTTTATGCATAAAAAAATCATTCTGCAGATAAAACATTTTCTGTTGAGATATTGTAATATCTAACATGTAACTGAAAAATAGACTGTTTTCCTTAGAAGCTATCACATTTTGATTTTCTTTTTTTTTCTGGATCAGTAAATGGGCACAGCCAAAAGAATAGATCACCCAGTCTTAGCAAATAAACTGCAAGTCATTGATAAAGTGAATAAGAGCTGTTTTTATTCGCAAAATATTATTATTATTATTATTGTTATTATTATTATTATTAATTATTATTATTATTGCAATGCAAGCTACAAAATTTCAGGGTTTATCTTGCCCAGTCACCTGAATTGCACACTTGTCCTTATTTTATTTTATTTTATTTTATAAAGCAAGGGAAAGACTGAAAGCTTCTGGTTCTGTTTTGTAACCAGTTCTGTTTTATAAGCAATTACCTGTGATATCTTCAGAAAACCACAATTCTGCTATTAGAAAAGGATTTGACAATTTGTATTAAATGTGTATAAAATGAAAAAAAAAACAACCAATGGCTTGCCATGAAGTATTCATCAAAGTAGATCCACATCCTCACAATCCTAATAATGGTATGATTAATTATTTCTCTTGGTACAACATGAAATAGCTTCATTATCATGAAAAATACTGCCTACTTTAAACAAAGTATTTAGAGGTGTAAAAAGTGTGCCTGAATTTAAAAGGCAGTATGTATGTGCATGTAGAATGTATATTTGTGTTTCCACATCTACTATAGAAATAATAGAAGTTTTGTTTTTGCCAACTTGGCTTTAGTAAAATTCACTCATGAGAATACCACTTCAGAGTAGGACAGTAGGACAGTAGACTGCTCTGAGGACAATATGGCTAGACACTGCCGATGAAATAGATTCCATTTCATTAAAAAGGTATGATACTATTTCGTTTGAGATCAGAGTTAGTGGTGGCTCAGTGACTAAGACACTGAACTTGTCGATCAGAAAAGTCGGCAGTTTGGCCTTCGAATCCCTAACACCATGTAATGAAGTGACTCTCAGCTCCCGTTACTTGTCCCAGCTTCTGCCAACTTAGCAGTTCGAAAGCATGTAAAAATGCAAGTAGAAAAATAGGGACCACTTTGGTGGGAAGGTAACAGTGTTCCGTGCGCCTTTGGCATTTAGTCATGCCAGCCACGTGACCACGGAGACACCTTTGGACAGCGCTGGCTCTTCGGCTTTGTAACAGAGATGAGCAACGCCCCCTAGAGCCAGAAACGACTAGCACATATGTGCGAGGGGAACCCTTTACCTTTATCTTTGAGATCAGAGACAGGAAAAGTCACATATTTTTTTCAAGGGAAGCAGTGTTAAACATTTTGTCTTAACCATACAGGTGGTCCTTGACTTACAACTGTTCATTTAGTGACCATTCAAAGTTACAGTGACACTGATCCTTTTTCATGCTTCTGACCATCACAGCAATCCCCATGGGTCACGCAACTGACTCAAATGTATGATGGTTGCAGTGTCTCAGGGTCATGTGATCAACCTTTTGCAACCTTCTGACAAGCAAAGTCAACGGGGAAGCCAGATTCACGTAACAACAGTATTACTAATTTAACAACTGTGGCGATTCACTTAAGAATTGCTGCAAGAAAGGTCATAAAATGGGACAAAATTCATTTAACAAATGTCTCACTTAGCAGTAGAAATGTTGGGCTCAATTGTTATGAGTTGAGGATACCTGCACATTCAAGGAATATTAACAACATGTTGTTAGAGCATATTTTTGGTAGGAGCAAGTTAAAAGAAAGAACATTTTATAATTTATTCTTATGTCCAGAAATCTCAATTCAATGCTAATTTATTTTAATTTTATTGGCATTATTATTTTTGTTCTGTTTCTTTTCATGTACACTGAGTGCTTCTGAACCAGGGACAAATTCCTAGTATGTTTAATCATATTTGGCCAAGTAAAGTATTCTATTCAATTCAATTTCATTTCAATTCAATTTCAATTCAATTTATATAATTAAAACTCACAAAGTTTCTAAGGCAATCAGAGAAGATACAGTAATGATGTCCCTGCAACAATAAAACTGCATACAGCATAGATCTTGGGCTTTCTGTTATATGGTGCACAGTTCTGTGTTTACAGTATAAAAATGCCCCTACTTTAAAAGCCATTCATTCTAATTTTCTGAAAACCATTCTTAACTGTTCCACACTTAACTTTAAATGCCTTTGGTTAGCTTTCTTGAGTTAGCCTGGGATTTCACTATCTCAGGTTTGGCTGAAAAGAAATCCTTTGCGGTGAGTCTCTGCTTCACTTTATTCTACTGAATAGGTTTTCCTCCCCTCTAAAGAAGCAAATAGATTCTGATCTCACATATTGTGGCATCTTACCACAGGCAATATGATCTCTTGGCCCAGACTAATTGAACTCAGAGGACTTGGGATTTCCATGCAGAAAATGAGAGTGCCCAAATGATCCATCCCTATTATATATGTAATTTGAGGTTGCTACTTCTATAACGACCTGAATATCTCAAATAGGAGACTTTTCACCTTGACTTGAATTCGTGCGATGGCTAGTATGGAGACTCTGGGCAAATATATTAGTCTCCCATATGTGCTTCTGCTCAGATACAGAAGTAGAATCAGTAATTGCTACACTGCATGTGGTATCACCCTTGCCATCTGACCCTTATATAAACCCTTTGCCCATCCCATGTGCTGAATGCATCTAAGAGGTAACATTTCAGTCAAGATACCCTGTTCAGAGTATATACAAATACCAAAACGTTGCACTTTCCATTTTTTCTGTGTTTCTGTTTTTTTAACTGAAGAGACTACAAGTGTTGCTTTAGGATAATATGACAACAATAATAATTAGTGAATTATTCATAGATTTATGTTACTTCATTTGTCAACATGGGTAGAGCCATATTTTTAACATTTGAATTTCTTTTTCCCATTTGTGGTGCCATCACATTTTTTTTTTAAAGTTCTGCTCTTTGTTTCTGCCAATCTAAATTTAATTGTCCCTCCTGCTGTCACATAAGCATATGATACTGGATCATTATAAAAGATGGTTTGTCTATCAAAATCTAGGCTACCAGCTTTCTCTCTGTGATTTTTGTAAATCAAAACTTAATTTCCTCTGACATCTTGACATGATATATTTAAGTATGAAGGAAACTTTGAAATATCATAAAAGCTGGATCTTATCTATGAAATATACAAGTGGCGGGGAAAATTTTAAGATAAACATGTTTTCTAAATCACTGTATCTTAACAAAATCTTTTGAGTTATTTTATGCGTAGCTTTTTATTCTTTTCATATTCAGTTACTGCACAATGACTACAATGCAGCATCAGCTAATAAATTTTGCAGCTGAAAAATATGGTAGTGAAAATCATTAAAAGTCTTTATCTGTTACAGATTTTCAAATGCCAGTGCCACTGAATTATCTATTATTATTAATTGTGTTGAGAAACATAAGTATTTCCAGAGTGATGGAATGTTTTCCTAGTTTCAATTGTTTCAAGTAATTTCAATTTTTTAAAATATTTATTACCTAACCCGGATATCTCTAGCTTTTTAAAAATGTATTTTATTACATATGTTTATTTATAAATTGCTTTTTGTAGTACATTTAAAAACCACAAGAAGAAAGAATTGTAGTAAGACAGCAAAGTAATAGATTGACATAATTTTGGATACTAATGAAAATTAATCTGTTTCATTCAGAATAAAACTATCTCTCTCAACTCATTTGAGAGCAAGGAAGGCTTATCTTTAGGGAAACATTTTACAAGTATAACCATAATGAGCCACAGTGGCGCAGTAGTTAGAGTGCAGTACTGCAGGCTACTTCTGCTGACTGCCGGCTGCTTGCAATTTGGCAGTTCAAATCTCACCAGACTCAGTCTTCTATCCTTCCGAGGTGGGTAAAATGAGGACCCAGATTGTTGCTTAGAGAGGGCTGTAAAAGCATTCTGAAGTGGTATATAAGTCTAAGTACTATTGCTATAACAATCTGCTAGCCCTCAATCTGCTAGTCCAGACAAGAAACATGGCAATAAATCCAGCTCTATCTTTATTGGAAGGTTACATTTAACAGAATCTTGCAAGTCTGAAAGTACCCTCTTGCCCTCAGTTTTACTCACCCAAAAACTAAAGGGGGGTCCCTTCTGACACAGCTTTGCCATCTCTCCTCCTTCAGATTCAAATTTCATTTATCATTTATATTTAGGCTGCCGCTCTTCTTTTTGTTTCCCAGGTCATTACCACAGCCATTACAAAATTAGAGAAAGATATATTTCAAAAAGATTGTAATGTGTGTGTGAAGAAGAGATCATCTGTTGTATTTTAAGAGGAAGTGATATGCTACAGGGTCTCTGACTTACAACCATAATTGAGCCCAGTATTTTATTGTTGTTGTTGTTACAGACATATGCCTCCATGTGGCTGCACTCAGTTTTACATCTGTTTATATTATGCTGATTAAGCGAATCACATGGTTGTAAGTCTGAATTTAGCTTTTTCAATGGGTGTTTTTTTGCCAGAAAATGGTGAAAAAAAGTTGCAAAATGCAATCACGTGACCATGGGATGCTGCAACCAGTTGTAAATCTGAGTGCCCAACATGTAATCGGGTGGCTGCTGGTGGGGTACAGCAGTCATAATTTCAAGGATGGTTTGTAAATAACTTTTTAGAGTCTGTACTTGTAACAGTTGTAAGTTGAGGACTGCCTAAGGCAGAGCTGTCAAACTCCTGGCCCATGGGCCAGATGCATCATGTGCTGGACATGCCCACGCCCGGTTAAGCGAAGGGGAAAAGAGTCTTGATATGTCACTTGACGATGTGAGTTTGACACCCCTGGTCTAAGGTAGACCCCAGCCTAGTTGAAAATTACAGACCAATCTCCTTATGCTGCATCACCTGTAAAGTCATGGAATCAATGATTAACCAATCCATTATCCTCCACTTAGAGACAAACAACCTACTCTCCAATAAACAATTTAGTTTCAGAAAAAAACTATCCTGTAATCTGCAACTCTTACACTGCAAAAACATATGGACTACACAACTCGATCAGAGCAAAACAATATACGCAATCTACATAGACTTCTGTAAACCCTTTGATTCAGTGGTATATGACAAACTACTCCTAAAACTAAAATCTTATGGTATCTCTGGACAACTGCATAACTGGATAGAAGCATTCCTGTCAAACAGACAACAAATGGTCAAAATTGGGAGTGTCCTATCAAATTCTGTACCTGTCAATAGTGGTGTTCCCCAAGGCAGTGTTCTAGGACCAACTCTTTTCATACTGCACATAAATGACCTCTGTGATCATATTAAGAGCAACTGCGTTCTCTTTGCTGATGATGTAAAGCTGTTCAATACCACAGACAATACTGTTACCCTTCAAAAAGATCTTGACTAAGTATCAGAATGGTCAAACAAATGGCAACTTCAAATCTCAACAAATAAATGCTCTGTCTTACATATTGGCAAAAAAAATCAGAAAATAAAATACAAACTGAATAGTCAAGACCTTGTTGATGATCCAAGCTCTGTAAAGGACCTAGGAATACTCATCTCAAATGATCTAAATGCTAGAGCCCACTGTAACTACATAGCCAAAAAGGCATTAAGAATTGTTAACCTAATCCTACATAGCTTTTTCCTCTGGTAATATCACACTATTAACTAGAGCATACAAAACATTTGCTAGACCAATACTCGAATACAGCTCATCAGTCTGGAACCCACATTACATATCTGATATTAGCACAGTTGAGAAAGTCCAGAAATATTTCACAAGAAGCGTTCTCCACTCCTGTACTCGTTGTAGAATACCTTATGCCACCAGACTTGAAATTCTAGACCTAGAAAACCTTGAATTATGCCGTCTTCGGTCTGATCTAAGTATGGTATATAAAATCATACATTGCAATGACTTACCTGTCAATGAATACTTCAGCTTCAACCATAACAACACAAGAGCACACAATAGATACAAACTCAAGATTAACCGCACCAAACTTGATTGCAGGAAATACGACTTCAGCAACAGAGTGGTTGATGTCTGGAATACTAGTCTACCTGACTCTCTGGTTTCTTCCCCAAACCCCAAAAACTTTAACCTTAGACTGTCTACTATTGACCTCACCCCTTTCCTAAGAGGTCTGTAGGGGGCGTGCATAAGCGCACCAACGTGCCTACCGTCCCTGTCCTATTGTTTCTTTTATTTTTCTTATATGTACCCATTTCATGTATTCATAACTATGTATATACTTATACCTATTATCTTGTAAGCAATTGAAAAATCAAAATAAATAAAATAAATACATAAATAAATAAAGGTAAAATTGTTTGTTCTTGTTATGATGGTGAGAAGTCACTACTTTATATTTTTTTTCTTTCCGTTATCCTTACTTTTCTTTCTTTTCTGTTGTCTCCTTGTTTTTCCCTTTTTTCCTTTCTTTTTTGCACCGTCTACTCTTTCCTTTTATTCTACTTTTTTAAAGTTTTTTTTTAGCTTGTATTGCTGCAATTACAATCTTTAATAAAATTGCTATTAAAAATACTGTAATATGCTAGAATGAAGCCTAACTGTACAATAAAATAATCTTGTTAATAGTTTTTTCTCTCTCTCTTTCTCTGTCTCTGTCTGGTCTCCTGTCTGGAATTTAGCATTGCAAGTATGGCCACTGTGTTCCCAAAGAGCGAGAAGTACCTATGACAGATGGGGTTTGGGGCACATGGAGCCCCTTTGGAGTTTGCTCACGAACATGTGGTGGAGGAATTAAAAATGCCATTCGAGAATGCAACAGGCCTGAGTAAGTACAAAAAGTTAAATATTACAGCTCTCTTACCACACTTTAAGGTTTTGTAATAAACCCATTATGAATGGGCAGCAACCTGTCTGTTTGCTACCCAGCAAGTATGTTTCTTCTTATTATATGTGTGGAATCTGGACAAAGTATTTAACAACTGCATTCCTATATGAAGCATTGGGAATAAACTAAGTTTAAGCTAGGATGAATTGTGGACTTAAGGGTACTGACTTCTTGAGGTTTACTGCATATAATACTACATTCAAATATCACATGAAGTTGTCTATTTCTGACTTGTGGTTAGCAGTCATCTGAAGCGGGAGTGAAGCTGCTGTGAGTAGGCCATAAGCATCAGAAAGTTGCTTGTTCGTATGACAGGATTCCTGGCTTTAAAATAAAAAATGTGGAAGCAGCCTGTTAGATGACAAAAGTAATGAGGAAGCTATATCATATAATGAACACTCTTCTCTGAAAACCCCAAATGTATCTTGATAATAAAATATGCTGCCCCACAAAATATGCAGGTTCTTCACAGAACAGTAGTGGATAGCACTCTTTGTGAAACCCATTTCTTAAAGAAGCTTGCCAGTTGGCTCTTCTGAATTTAGTTTAGAGCAGTGATACACTTTATTTTAATTTGGAGTGTTTTATCGTGGTTGAGTCTGTTTTTATGCTGTTGCTAATTTACCGTGTTGAATATTTTAGAATGTTTTGAAACATCATCTGCTTTAGAATTTTATTGAGAGACAGGATATAAATTCTTATAATAGATAGCTAGATTAAAAGATGAATAAATAAGAACACTGTATGAAAGGCATTTTGGTAAAATGGATCAAGATATCACAAATGATTCATGTAAATGGGGTTATGAAGATGATGAACAGATGGCACACATGCAGACATATAGTATATGACAAACAGATTGTACACATGCATACGTATAGTGTACATACTGGGGACAGCTGTAATCCAGTGAAGTGTTTCAACGTGCATTCAGTGAAACACATGTTTTATTGCATAGGTTGGTCTATGTATAGGTTTGTATTTAGATTGGAAATTGCCCCAAATTGGGATTAAATCTGAAATGCATTTATGAAGACTGAACCCCCAAGACTTTATTTCATTGCCAAAGCTCAACTCTGAACTAATGAAACTGGGACTTAGTTCAGAACTCCTCCAGCAAAGCTGTGATTTGCATTGGGGGGAAAACAGTCAATTCAGATATTTTTCTTAGAGGTACAGCTAGAATGGAAAGTGGAGAATTTACCTCCCCTGCCTGCTGCAGTCTTGATCACTTGAGACTTTCAAGAAGAGATTGGACTGCCATTTGTTAGAAATGGTGTAGGGTCTCCTGCTTGGGTGGGGGGTGGGGAGTTGGACTTGATGACCTACAAGGTCCCTTCCAACTCTGTTAATCTGTTAATCTGATACTACTACTACTTCTTCTTATGCCATATCCGGCATCGGATGTTGGCGATCCTATTTTTATCAACAACTGCACGAAAAAGTGCTGCTGAGTTTTGTCCAAAGCAGTCCCTTAGATTTTGAAGCCATATACATATACTTATTTCAGTTTATTTATTTTATTTATTTATCTAATGTATATAACTGCATATCTCACAAGCAAGTGACTCGGTGGTATACTACAAAACTAAATTTGAACAGAATAGAATACTTTATTTGGCCAAGTGTGATTAAACACACAAGGAATTTTGTGTGTGGTTCAGAAGCTCTCAGTGTACATGCAGAACAACAGAATAATAATCATAATAATGATACCAATGAGAGGAGGTGGTAGAAAAGATGAGAAGGATAATAATAATACAGCCATTCCACATGGGTAAATATACTTAGGCATAAGATAGTACTGTGGGGATTAGGTGTTCATTAGAGTGATGGCATGAGGGGGAAAAACTGTGCCTGGTTGTTTGGGCATGCAATGCCTTTTAGCAGCGTCCGAGAGGAAGAGTTGAAACAATTTATGCCAGGATGTGAGAGATGTATAGATATTTTCTCAGCTCTCCTTCTGACCCTTGCAATATTACAGGTCCTCAATGGAAGGCGAGCTGCTTGCATTTGTTTTTTCTGCAATCCTAGCCATCCGTTGAAGTCTGTACCTGTCCTGTTTGGTTTCTGTACCAAACTAGACAGTTATCGAAGTACAAATGACAGAAGCAATAATTCCTCTGTAAAACTGTATCAGCAGCTCCTGGGTTGAAAGAATAAATATTTAAAATTATTATCATTAACAAATATTAAGAACGTTTTAATTTAGCATTAAACTTAAATCATAAAATAATGCTAATGCTAATGCTTGAGTATCTTTGCAAGTGTCTTTTTTCATTTATGCTTGTAGGCTGTCATCATATCACAAATTCTTTGAAGCCCTTTGTGGTCTCCAAAGAATAATCTCCTGTAAAGAATAATCAACTGCTATGATTAGGAATTATTCCATTTTCTACTGAGAACTATAGGCAGTCCTTGGCTTACAACCATAATTGGGACCAGATATTCTGTTGCTAAGTAGAAAGTTATTACGTGATTTTCACCCAATTTTACCACATTTTTGCCATAGCTGTTAAGTGAATCATGCAATTGTCAAGCCTCCCCCATTGACTTTGCTTGTGAAAATCGGCTGGAAAAGTCACAAATAGTGATCACATGACCCTAGGATACTGCAAATAAATACATGCCAACTGTCAAGGGTCTGAATTTTGATCACATGACAATGGGGGTGCTTCAGTGGTCCTAAATATGAGGACCAGTTGTAAGTTACTTTTTAATGCTATTGTAACTTTTGAATACTTGCTAAACAAATAGCATTAACTAGGATTATCTATAATTGCCTTACTTCTCTGGATTTTTGTCACAATCAATGCAAATCAACATTTTCAATAGAGTATTACAAACCCATTCAAAAATGTAGCATTCACAAAAAACAAATCAGGAAAATATTACATAGGACTGCTAAATGTAAATGCAAACCTGTGGAGGACCATAAAATGCTAGCAAAGAGATGCAGAACCTTTTATTTTTTGCTGCCATTTTGCTAGCTGCCGAGACCTTTGCAGTTCATGCTGCTTTAAGCCATCAGAATCAAAACAGTAAATGGCTTTTTTTTGGTACCAACTTAAGAAGCTGTTATAGTTTCTGCAATGTGGGTAAAAAGTGCTTTCCTCAGATGAGCAACAACCCTAATGACACCCAGCTCAGCTATTTTCTTGGCCCGAGTTGGAGAATATGGTATACAAGGCTTGCTATGGGGTAAAAGGGAATTACGTAATGTCTGGAGAAAATAAAGTCTTATAAATATTGCTTTAATAATCTGCTTCCATACCATATACAGTCATGGGAACTGGCGTTAGTGTATGATTTGTCATTCTACAGGACTGACCCTCCCAAGCACAAATCATCTCAAGATAGCACCTACATTAGGACCATTCCACTGTTTCACTGCTTACATTTTATTGTTTATGGTGGCTCTGAGTAAGCCATGATACCTAATACATCAAGGCAAACTTCTTTTAGAGAGTTTTAATCAATTTGCTATGTAAGGAAAAATTTAAAGACTCTTTAGATTGCCTTTTCCAAATTGGTCCTTTTAGAACAGTTGGAATTCACCATAGATATACAGCTATGAGATGTTTTGCTTGTTTTGGTTCAACCTTCTGGTTGGAGAAGATTCCTAGAGTATTGACACCTTTTTGTGCCTGCAAACCATGACCATAGTTTTGGGGAGAATAAGGATGGCAGTTAATGGTACACCAATGCAGAGAGGCAGAAATATGTTGGTAGAGGCAAAAACTACAGACTCTTTCTCTGTTTTTACACCTATCTGCCAGATGTCATGAGAATTCTGTCAAGTTGGTGTTGTATGATTGTTAATGCATGGTTGGGAAATACATTGGGAAATACATTTATATTGGGGGGGGAGGCTGTAATAAAGATGTTAATGACATGGAACAAAATGTCATTTTGTTTCATATTTAAAGGCCTTAAATATATTTTTTCAAATAATTTTTGCATATGAGATACAGCATCCATTCCCAAACACAGGCGTTCAAATGAATAATATTGTTTATAGTGACGGTGGAAGCTTATGCCAAAACTAAGAAAAGGATACAGAAAAGAGTGAATTCATTAAGTTCCAAAAGTCCCTATGCCTGACAATATAAATATATGGTTTCTAATATACTGTACTACTTTTTATGTAATCTGGAAATGATTCCAGTTTTAAAATAGGAAATACCTCTAGGCCAGGGGTGTCAAACTCACTGCCTGTGGGCTGGATGTGTCACATGCTGGTCCCACTCCCACCCGGTTTAACAAAGGGGAAAAAAATCCCGTGACACCACCATGATGACTTGAGTTTGACACCCCTGCTCTAGGCTATCTCAATAAAACTTAGTGAATAAAAGTTAGGACTTCACAAATGTTTTAAAATTTCTTTTGGTTCACAGTTAAATATCAGTTTATGGGAATACAGTGTGAAAGGAATTTACCTTTAAAATAGTTTCTCATCTTTGCAATTGGAAAATTATACTTTGCAACAGATGCATGCTTGGTTAATTAAAAGGAAGCAACAACAGGATTAGGTGACATTGAATTTCATATATATATATATGATTATATTGCAAGGTTGCAATGTAAAGATACTTTACTTGCTAATAAGCTCTATTGAACACATGGGAATTGAATTTTGTGGGGGGACATGAATAAAGAACTAGGATAAACAGCTTCACCCCTTCCTGTCTTCTGAGAGTAGAGATGACAAACTGGTGGTTTATCATTGTCACATCTTCATGTATCTGCGATCACAATTTGAACGAAGATATGTAACTGGTAAAGCAGCTTATTTCTCATTATTCAATTCCTCAGCATTTTGATCAAGCCTCTACTCTCTTCTTCATATTATTGTTGGGATGGTTTGCATTAAAATCTGGAAAAGTAATAGACAAAACTTCAGTCATATGGAGCATTTACATGCATTCTGCTAAAACCAATTTTTTGCACATATCTTCATTCAGTATATAGATGTTAGAGGCAGGGAATAGCATCAAAATAGAGATAGTCCTCTTTTTGTCTTTAGTAGTTAAGTCTTGTATCTGGCTACCTCCAGCCAAATGTTTGATACTCAAACTTATTAGTTTTAATAAAAGAACTTGATTGACCATCCCTAAACCATAAGATAGACTTTGGCATAATAATCTGTTGGTTAATGATTCATGATGAAACATTAATATGTTAAAAAGGTTTATTTGTAAAGCTCAAGTCAACTTACAAGTCATGATTCAACAGAGGTCTTCTAGGCCTTTTTGAAGTGGGATTAGGTTGAGATCCATGTTTGCTTGCTTCTAAGGAAAGCAAGATTAAGCCTTAAATTTTCCAAAGTCTCATAACTTTGTCAGACTATCTAGGAGCAAGAAATGGAAAAGAAAGCCATTTCAAAGCAGTACGTATTAACCTATTCATCTCAATTGACAGAAAGTTCCATCATAGCTCTCTGAAGTTCGTAAATGCTAGCTTGGAAGAAGAACCTGGCATTGTACAGTTAGTGACAATTTTGTATACATATTATGTTACAAAAAGCAATATTGTATTAAAAAAACAATATTGTTATATATTACCTCTGATGTTAAAAAAAACAATATCCTAGGGAGAATAATATTCCTTTCAGAAATTATTGTAGGTGGCCTTCAAACCTAGTTTTAAATTAGACAATTCATTATTGATAAATTAAACAATCCATTATTGTTTACTGTCGTCAGATTAAAAATTGCATGCCATCTTAATTAAAAAGTATCATGTGTAAAAGTTTTCAGGAGAGATTGTTTATGTATACAAACCTCATAGTTATGTTTGTTTTAGAAATAGATCCCCATATAATTAATTATATGACTTGCTCCAGGCATCACTGTCTTTGGAGAGTGGGAGGGGCAGAATGCAAATAGTATGGTTTATATAAGTGCATCAAATATCAGGATGGATGTACATAACAAGCAGGCTTGTGTTGTGATGTCACGACATACATGTAATTTTCCATTGTTTTTCCTCTGGATGCTTACATAAATAGGTATGGAATTACATTACACCTTTGGCAATTATAATGGCACTAAATGAACCCCTACATGACAGTCCAACGTTGCAGTGCCCCTACAGTTATGTGATCAAAATTTAGGTGCTTGGCAGTGTGCCTACCCTTACGATAATGGGAATACTGCAAACACACACACACCCTTAACGGTAGAGTCCTCAGCTGCCTAGGAAACTGCACACACACTAGAAGGCCTCAACTGATTGAGCAGGCCCAACCAGGTGCAGGCTCCAATCTCTCCTCTTTCACGAAAGGCCTGGACCTTCTCTTTGCCCACCATGCCAGAAGGCACCAGCTTCCTACTCCTAGATCCAGTTATCTTTCCCTTTCCTTATAGCTTCTGACAGGTGTGTCCAGTTGATGCGAGGCTCAGCTAGAAAGCCTGGAAGAAAGACATCTTCCTCATGGTTAGAGAGACAACCTTTCTTAAGGGTGGCCAAGAACAGGAACTGGCTTGTGCTGGGACATTCTGGGGATGGTGAAGAGGAGGCCAAGGTGGAGAAGGCTAGGCTTTCTGGGAGTGTGGAGAGAGAGGAGGCCTGCATGCCCCTGGGTCTAGCCAATTGGCATAATGGCACAGGGAGACTGCTGGGACCTGGCTGGCCAAGTTCTTCTGGGCCCCAGTAGGTTTCTGCTTGCAGTTGGGTGCTGAGCCTCCCAAGACTTCCCCCTTAGGCACCTTTAACAACTGCAATGGGGAGAGCTGGGATTGTGGTCATTGAGCAAGGCAGTCATATGGATGTCTCATTTGACAAAAACATGTCTTGCAACTAAGATTCTGCTGTTGTAAATTGAGGTCTCTCTGTATTTCCTGGCACATTATTAAGCCTTGGAAAAGAAATTAAAAAAAAAAAAGAATTTTCATATTCTCCGTAAATGATGAGCAAGATGTGAAGTACAGCATGCAAGTTAAATATCCATTCAGGGCGTGGATTGGATTTATTTATATATTTATTTGTATCCTGCCTTAATTATATCAATAACTCAAGGTAGTGAACATACCTGATATTCTTTCCTCCTCCTATTTTCCCCACAACAACCCAGTGAGGTAGGGAGGGCTAAGAGAAAGTTATTGGCCCAAAGTCACCCATTTGGCTTTCATGCCTAAGGCAGTACTAGAACTCTCAGGCTCCTAGTTTCTAGACCAGCACCTTCACAACTACACCATACTGGCTCTCTTGAATGGCCACATACTTCATAATTTTCACCTTACCTATTTTCCTAAGTATTGGAAGGTGGCATTAGTGATTCACAATCAGATGCATGCACTTTTTAAAAATTCTGCCTGAAAATAAAGACATAGGGGAAAAAATCAGTTTTACCTGATTTCTAAATATAGGGTATATTTGACAGTTTTACCTGTCAAACTAAATAGGATATAGCTTCATTGTGTGGCTTTTGACAATTCTCTTGCTTTTGCAGTCCCAGTCAAATAAGAAAATATTGGTTTTTAGCCTTTATATGGCTATTCCACATAACTGGGAGATTGCATTTGGTCTCTCTATGTTATATATGTTGAAAATGAAATCAGTTTAATTTATAAAATGGTTTTTCTTCCTCTCTGAACAGATCCTGAAATGTAACCATTTCAGTCCAGTGCTTCCTCAGGTGGAGAATGAGTGTGATTTACAAGTTTTCTCCACTTCCCTTCTTTTTTCTTCCTTTGCACACTTCATCAACATATTTAAGGCTAAATGCTAATGCTAACCTAATTTCCTTTTACATTTGAATGTGAGGTTTAAGCTCCAATTAAAAGGTTTGATTGTAAACGTTTATCTTGAAATTATGATACTTAGTTCAAATTTAAGAGGACCTTCATTATTTAATAAATACATCTCCTTGCTCACTAAAACACACTGGACTGATTTAATTAGTTCTAATGATAATATTTCATTATCACTGTCCTTTTCTTTGAATATGATTTCCTTAGTCTTTATAAATATATTTCATCACTGTGAAAGATCTGATTCCTGATTCACAAGAAGTAGCATCATAAAAAACGGAAGCATAAAAGCTAACTTAATTCAGACACAATACGGTCTTGGTATAATGGAAAGAAAACAAAAGCTGAGAAAACCATCATGAACTCAAAAATGGAGGGGCTGAATCTGAAAGACTCTGAAAGCTCTTAATGTCATTCATAAACATATCTTTTAAATGTTTATTTTAGGCCAAAAAATGGTGGAAAATACTGTGTGGGACGCAGGATGAAATTTAAATCGTGCAACACTGAACCATGTTCTAAACTAAAAAAAGATTTCCGTGATGAACAGTGCGCTGTCTTTGATGGGAAGCATTTTAACATTAACGGTCTACCTCCTAATGTGCGCTGGGTTCCTAAGTATAGTGGAAGTAAGTACATCAATAAGGCAACTAGAAGTGAGAAATTGTGAAGGATTTGGTTTTTTGCTTGTTGGTTTATATCCTGCCTTTATTATTTCTATAAATATCTCAAGATGGCGAATTCAAGGCACATATTCCCTCCTATTTTTCCCACAACAACAACCCTGCAAGGTGGGTTGAGCTGAGACAGAGTCACTGGCCCAAAGCTACCTGATCCCTTCCTAAATACTGTTGTAGGGCTTGTTCTTCCTAGCTCTGTGACTGACTCTCATACACTATTGTTATGAGATGAACTACTGTGAAAAAAGTTTTCTCAACTGAGGTAAACAGTAAGAAATTGAATGAATAAACATTGAAAGTACATTGGGAAAATCTTGTCAAAAGTAGGACTGAGTACTTTTGATGTGAAAATCAAAAGAAACATCATGTTTTCATTTTTCTTCCCTCTGTTGAAAAATATGTAGTATTTATATATGTTAATACTATTTTGGTTTTATGGGCTACAGTTTAAAACAATCTCCTTTGCTTGGGCTGCCCGTTTCCTCTACCTCCTCTTTGTTTTTGTCCCTGTTCTTCATGGAAGACAAACGCTCTTATCCCCTGAAAATAAAAGATGGGTGGGTAGGGAAACAGAAAGCAAGGGGGCGGTTGGGTTTGCTATCAATCTAGTAGCTACCTCCAGTGTTTTACTCCCCCGTTGTGTTCCCAGATCATTTGGCAGAATCAGGTCTTCAGGTTAGAATGCAGTATTGCAGACTAACTGTAACCACTATCAGGAGTTCAATTCTGATCGGCTCAAAATTGACTCAGCTTTCCATCCTTCCAAGGTCGGTAAAATAAGGACCCAGATTTTGGGGGGCAAAATGCTGACTCTGTAAACCATTTAGAGAGGGCTGTAAAGCACTGTGAGGTGGTACATAAGTCTAAATGCTATTGCTATTCTTGCAGAAGGGTAGGAGTCTGTAGGTAATCAGCCGCTCCGCTTGTGCTGGTAGAGAAGGCCTATTGCAGATCCCATTGGTCACAAAGATCTTGATGATCAGGATCCAGAAGAAGAGCCTTCTCTGCTGTAGTGTCCACCTCTTGGAATATCTTACTCTCTAAAGGTGGGCACTACAGCAGGCTCTTCTTCTGGATCCTGATCATCAAGACTTCTTTGACCTCAATAGGCCTTCCAATATTTGAAGGGCTGCCACAGAGAGGAAGGGGTCAAGCTATTTTCCAAGGCACCTGAAGGCCAGACAAGGAATAATAGATGGAAATTGATCGAGGAAAGAATTAACCTAGAAATAAGGAGAATTTTTCTGACAGAGAACAATCAACCAATGGAACAGCTTGCCTTCAGACATAGGAGTTTCATCACTGGGAGCTTTCAAGAAAAGATTGGACTGCCATTTGTCAGAAATGGTCTAGGGTCTCCTGCTTGGGGGGTGGGTTAGACTAGATGACCTACAAGGTCCCTTCCAACTCTGGTAACCTTTAATCTGTAAAACAGCACAAGAGTTTGTCCTAGTGGGACAAGATGGTTCATCAGGTAGCCTATAACTATGCCATTAAGGGCTTTAAAGGTCATCACCAACACCTTGAACTGCACCCAGAAGCAGACAGGTAGCCAGTGTCGTTCACAGAGCTGAGCTGCAATATGGATCATTCTAGGAACCTCTTGCTGCTGTTAAAGCTCCCAAATGGATTTCAGGAACAGCCCCATGTAGAGTGCATTGAGTTGAAGAAGGACGCAGAATGAATTCAGTGTTATGGATCAATGACAAGAGAACTTTCTTACCAAAAAAAGTGAAAAGACTAGATAGAAAATAACCAGATTATTTTGCTTTGACAGTTTTAATGAAAGACCGGTGTAAGCTCTTCTGCAGAGTGGCAGGAAATACAGCTTATTATCAGCTCAGGGACAGGGTTATTGATGGCACCCCTTGTGGCCCAGACACGAATGACATCTGTGTACAAGGACTTTGTCGGGTAAATATTACTTTACTTTTACTTAACAAGCTAACCATTTTCAAACATGGGTCATGTTTTCCATCTTCTCCTCACATGAACTGATAATTGTGTGACATTTCCCTAATTTAAGCCAGAGCACTATTTTATATAATTTACACAATAGTTTTTCTGTTTTGTATTACTCCTTGGCTAACCACAGTAGTAAAGTTCCAAATTGTACAGAATGTCAAGTATGTCAAGCATAAATAAATGCCATCCTAAAGAGAGATGTTGTTTGATCCCAGTGCGTGGCTACGTTAATGCCATGTGTCAGAACTTGGAGGCATCAAAAACCTGAACTGAATCTTTAAAAAAAAAAAAGCCAGTCCAATCCTAAATGGATCTGGATTTAGCATTTACATTCTACTAGTTAATTCCTGCTCTAGCAGAATGTATTGCCATTTCTCTGTAAACAAGAACAGTTCCTATTAATAGCATAGTATTTTTTTTCAGTGGGGAAAAATCAATTTAATGTCCAGCAGCTCCAAGTTAATTTAGGGAAAATCTGAGGCTTGAATTTTGAAGAACTGCTATCAGTTTTATTTATTTTATTAAATTGTTGTCCTGCCGTTAAGACCGTATAGTTCAGGGGTCTCCAACCTTGGCAACTTTAAGACTTGTGGACTTCAATTCCCAGAATTCTTCAGCCAACTTTGCTTTGCTGGCTGAGGAATTCTGGGAGTTGAAGTCCACAAGTCTTAAAGTTGCCACGGTTGGAGACCCCTGGTATAGTTAACTCAAAGAAATGAACATACATAAACTCCTACCTCCTTCTATTTTCTCCACAACAACAATCCTGTGAGATGGGCTGGGCTGAGAGAGAATGATTGGCCCAAAGTCACCCAGCCAGCTATTCCTGCCTAAAGCAAGACTAGAATTCACAGATTAGTTTCTAAGCCAGCACCTTAACCACTACACCAGGGGTGTACACTGGCTACGCCCACCGGTTTTAGCAAAGGGGGGGGGGGGAGTCGTGATACATCACATGACGCGAGTTTGACACCTGTGTACTACACCAATCTGGCTCTCTTAAATTTAGCTGAGCTTAAAATAGGTGACCTTTTTTGATCCCGATAGCCATACAACCAGTGGTGGGATTCAAATTTTTTTACTACCGGTTCTGTGGGCGTGGCTTGGTGGGCGTGGCAGGGGAAGGATACTGTAAAATCTCCAGTCAGAGGTGGTATTTGTCGATTCTCCGAACTACTCAAAATTTCCACTACTGGTTCTCCAGAACTGGTCAGAACCTGCTGAATACCACCTCTGCATACAACCCAGACTGAATTAGAAGCCACACTATGTCGTCTCACTGATCCAAATTCAAGCTGATCCAAATTTTCTATCCCTTTTTCCTCTCCACCAGATAGTTACACTTGGAGACTTTACATAGCAAGAGAGGCAAAAATACTCCTTTCCCATTTCAGGAAGCAGAGATAAGAGACTGAAATCTCCTTCACCTCATACTGAGTTTATTTTACACCTGTCCTTTCCTGGAGGTCTTTAAAAAGAGATTGGACAACCATTTGTCTGAAACGGTATAGGGTTTCCTGCCTAAGCAGGGGGTTGGACTAGAAGACCTCCAAGGCCCCTTCTGTTGTTCTGTTACCTCGGGACCAATCTTGGCATGAAATTTAAATGGAGAAGATTGGATCTGAGGAGAACTCTGCTTCCCACACCATCTTCCCCTTTTCAGTTGCTTTCCTGACTATCTTCCAAAGAGCCTGTTAGTGAACAATTGAGAGACAATTAAGTCTGAAGAGACAAGATGTGAGTGGAATATCATTTTCCACATTTCCGTCAGACTTCCACTAACTTAGGAGCTTTATTGAACCAGGAAGACAGCATGCCAGGATAATTCCTTGTGTGTCATCGTCCTTCACAAAGCAGCAGCTGCAGCAGCAGGGAACATGGATGGGAACCAGAAAGCCTGTATTGATCTGTACGGGAGTCCTTGAAGTGTTGCGTGTGCGCACCGCTTGTTCCCCATGCAATACAGATTGTCCTGAACTAAATGGGCTAATTGTCTGATTCAAGTATAAATCAGCTCTATTCTCTCTATTGCCTGTAAATCCTCTTTTTGTTTGATACTGATAATGAAAAGCAGTGGAGAGGCTAAAAAAAAACCAAGTACATTATAAGTATCCTGGGCTCTCCGTTGTTTCTTCGGTTCGGCTGTAGTGTCAGAACTGAAACGGCCATGTTGCTTTTTTTCCTTTCTAGAGAGACTTACAGGATTGGCGTATTTATGAGAACTGTTTAGGTGCCAGGCTTCCCATAAAACGATATAATTTAACAAGGACAGATATAAAAGAGTCCTGCGGTGCGCTATAAATGGGAGCCATTTCCTTCCCTGAATGTCTGAAGAACTCTGAAAATGCAGTGCAGGAATTACTGTATTGTACATGAGATTACATTGTGCTCTTGAGAAGCTAGTTTTAAGCATCTAAGATCACACCATTGTAAGTTTCTACTTTAAGCGGGGGAAACTTATTATTATTAGAAATCTCACTCTCTTAGAGTTGCAGAAGACCTACATAGTTGAGATTGGCATTATTATGGACAAGTTGAATATAGATAATTGGGGCAATTGTAGTCATTTTGTTGGGATCACAATTGCATCACAATTTAGCTGAAAGCTTAAGCCTAGCACTTAATAACCCAGATTCATCTTTTGTTCTTTCAACTGCTACCCATTACCACAAGGCATAATAAACTTTGTGTAATCTTCTCTGTAGCTCCAGGAGCTCACCTGCCTATCCGGTCTCACTTATCTCCCAGCATGCTATATGGTTTTACACTTCACGTGGCTTGAAACGTGCTTACTTTTCATGTCCTAATAGGAGGATGGTTATGATTATTATAGCATAACAGGATATTGGAAAAATAAAGAATGAATGTGCCGTCAGAGGCCATCGCCTCTGGTAGTATAGTTTTCATTTGTAACCGTGTAAATTCTATCTTATTTTCATATTGTCCAATTTCACTCTGAACTTTTCTTTCTCTAAAGCAAGCTGGATGTGATCACGTGCTCAATTCCAAAGCCAGAAGGGATAAATGTGGTGTGTGTGGTGGCGATAATTCATCATGCAAAACCATTGCAGGGACATTCAATACGGTGCACTATGGTAAGAAGAGAAAAGCTGTTTGGTAGCAAACTTAACCATCTGTGACATGTTTTGACAAACCAGTCCTATGACGAACAGGATTTCGCTTTCACTTTTTTTCATATTTTGAGCTTCTTGCTATTTGATGATAACATGGAAGCATCAACTTGGTTACTGTGATGTCGAATTGTAGCACAGTTTTTCTTTTTATCATTATTTTTTTTAAATGCCAAGACTACATGTGCATAAAAAGCTTGACTTTCTAGTTTGTCTTCTCAGGTTATAACACTGTGATACGCATTCCAGCCGGTGCTACAAATATCGATGTACGGCAGCATAGTTACTCAGGGAAACCAGAAGATGATAATTACCTTGGTAAGAAGTGATGCTCTTCAGCAACTGCAAATTAATGTTATTCCTGTCAAAAAAATAAAATAAATGCTCTTGTCATACTATCATATGGCTGTTTGGTTGGAAAAAGACAGAAAGATCACATAGGCCCATGATGGCAAACCTATGGCATGCGTGCCGGAAGTGGCACGCAGAGCCATTTCTGCTGACACGTGAGCCATTGCCCAGAACAGATCCACTGTGCATGCACGCACGCCTCCTGCCAACCAGCTGATTGTCAGGTATCTGCCGCGCATGTGCAGGGGGTGGGGCAAAAATGTTATAAATCACAGTCACATGACCATGGGATGCTGCAAATGGCGGTAAATGTGTACCAGTTGCCAAACACCCAAAATGCAGTGATGCATGGGATATGTGTGGCCAGAGGTCATGAGAATCTTTTTCAGGGTCAGTTGTAACTTTGAATAGTTAATAAGTAATCAGTTATAAATCAAGGATTGCTTGTGTTGTGCCTTCCTGTATCATTTTAAGATTAGGTTCATGTGAACAGTTAATAGACTTGGCCATTTAGTCAACTGGCCACATTAGGGCTTGTTTGTTTTATTTTAAAAAAAACACGTCATCCTAGTCAAATGGGAGGGTAGAAAATAAACATTTTTATTGATGCTATCACTTTATGTGAAGGGTAAAGGATAAATCTCATACACATGGGGCATTTTATTAGGTAGAATTAACCTCCCTCCACCTATTGTGTGTACTATCGTCCAGATGCCCAGGTCTATCTTCTTTCCTTTTCCTGCATTAAAAAGAAAAACTCATTTGAGGTGGCTTTAAAGTGAATATTGTTGTTGTTTTTTCTCTATTTTGGATTTGAAATATAATTCAGCTTTCTTTCAAAATCTGGAACAGAGCAAATGTTAATTGAAATGTCTATAGAAGCTTTCAATACAATGTATTTACATGTTTATGCAGTTAAGCCTTCTATAATGGCCTGGGTTATTAAAGCTGACATTGATACTTAGACATTTTGGAGGAATTTCGTTTCTCTCAATCTTTCATCCTTCTCAGTTTTTTCATATTTTGTAACGGTCTGGCCAATTCATGTCTAATAAATTTAATTGGATCTATCATAAGTGTAAATCTGGGTCTAGCCATTACTGTCTGGCACCATGCAAACTTAGAATAGAATGTGATCATGCCTGGATTTTCTATTAGTTGTGTCTTATCTCTTGCAGCCTTGTTCAGTCTCCACTGAGTAGAGTAGTAGGGCAGTAGAGTAGCAGTGATAAGAAACAGGTGAGAAACTAAGGTAGGAAATTAACTAGGTAATAACAGCAGGCTTCTGTCATTCAGGAAACAATACATTTTAAAGGAAGGCATGGTTTCCTGAACTGAAAGGGAACTATTCTTCTAAGCTTTGAAGTCTTCAGCTTTTAGTGTATAATTTTGTCTATAGTTTCAAGTCAAAGACAAAATATGCAAACACAATACTTTCTCATTCTCCATTTGCAAGTTCAGTTTGGAATTAATTGCACTCTGAACAAAAATACATGACTTTTGGTTTTTTGATGTTGGATGGGGAAGAGGCAGGTAGAAATTTGATCTGGCATAATGTGCTTGTGGTGGTGCTTGAGCTGTATTTTTTTCTGTAATTATAAGTAGTGGGAAATATCGCAACGTATATATTCCCTTCATACACAGGCACACATCTGATTAATACACAAGTAGAATATACAACTGGAAGGAAACCTGATTAAGCCTTAGGCTCTGGTTTTCTTTATCCTTTCTGGAAGCACAGAAACCTGTTAGGATCCATAGAAGCTAAGTCTTTTCAGAAAATTCTAGAATGGTGATTTTCAATTTGTGAAACCTTGTTTTTGAGATGTTAAGGTGATTCCCACCCCCCTCCTTTTCATAGTAGAAAATGGTAGAATTAAGTCATGAAGCAAAATGCTTGAATGCAGACTGAGGAAAACACATTCTGAATCTGGTTAATCAGGCCCTGTTCTATGGCACTTAGAGTCACAATAACATTGTCTGCCATGACCAGTTTGGCATGTTTGAGGATCAAGCTATTTTGATTTAACTGGGCCTACTTAAATTACTTGAGTTAGGTCCAGCCAATAATTTGGAATGAGGAACTATATAACTCCATTATCCCCTTGGAGAGACCGCAGTCTAAATTCTGAAGAAACTTAGTTCAATTTCCACAATGTAGCCTGGTTTTGCACCGAAAACTAGTCTACCTACAATTTGGATTACTATTTAAAAATGTATCCCCTCATACTGGCAAAAGCTACTTTTTTCTTTCCCTTGTGATTTTAGTTGATTCCTTGGTTTTTATCCTGGATTAAGTGTTGTGGCTGGCGAAGTTGAATACAGCTTGCTCTAAATGGGATACATTTTCTTCACTAAAATCAAGTTTATAACTTGGAGGTGCCTGAAGACTAAATTTGGATACTTGAGATGAAAATAATCTGAGAGACAATTGAAATCCTTTTATTGGCTTTGGCTAATGTATCAGCTACAACTACGAATGAACTGGGAATGTACCATAGGAAGTGAATTGGGAATGTACCATAGGTAGAGTTACATTTGAATACTCTACAAAATTCTTTATTAAAAATTAACTTTTAAAAAATTATTGTTGCTGGATTGGCCAAGATTAAATGGCACTAAATTAGAACTTCATTTGTACAGGTTGTCTGAAATCATATAAAAAGAGTAGCTTTTACAATCCACCCAAACACATCAGGAATCACTGAAAATTAAGAATGACACATTGCTTTCTTCTACAGCACGAGTATGAAACTCGCAGCCCGCGGGCCAGATGCGTCACGAGCTGGCCACGCCCATGCCTGGTTTAGTGAAGGGGGGGAGTCACGATACGCCACGTGACAACACCTTGACAATGCGAGTTTGACACCCCTGTTGTACAGGAAGTCCTTGACTTACAACCGGTCACATAATGATTTGAAGTTAGGATGGACCTCACCAGGGGTATTTAGAATTCCGTTCCAAAGTTCTAATGACGGCCCACGCTTACCCATCCCTCATCGTGTGACTGCATTTCGAGTGCTTGGCAACCAGGTCACATTTGCGGCTGCATGACAACCTTTTATTACTTTTTTTTTTTTAATGGCATTTACTTCCAGTTTTCAGCAAAATCTGCCAAAAAATTGATTCACTTAGCAATCCCAGGATTCGCTTAATGACCACTGCAAAAAAGATTGTAAAATCAGGTCAATCGCACAGTGACTTACTTTACACCATCACTACTTAAAACTACTTACCTGTAATAGTCAGGCTTCACTGCAATCATAAGTCGAGGACTGCCTGCCTTATAGTTTGATCTGGTTATTGTTGAAATCATGTTCAGGTAAAATGAGATCCATTCTGGAAAAAATATGTAACTTGTTCTATAACACATATTGTTCCAGCATTATATCATATCCTTATTCTGAATATAGGTACAATTCAAGGAAATCTGGAAAGATGTTGCAGAGTATTCCAAAGTAACTGAGTAGTCTAGTTCATTAAAAAGCACAATTCTACAGGTCATGATTTTTTATATTGTGGGTTTGCATCTGGAAAACACAACTTCTATGGTTATGATTTTTTAATTTATTCCAATTAGGTTACTTTTTAAAGCAGAATTTAAATTATAAAATTCATATTATGTAAATAAATTGATTTCTACACTGCCGGAAGAACCAAAATCATTGGGTTGTCTAGAAGTAAAATAAATAAATCAATATTGATATTCAATTGCACTGTAATATCCTTCTTGCTGTATATAAGAAAATTACTTTGATTCATTTTCTGTTTATATTTGTGAACATAGCATTGTCAAGTAATGAGGGCTTCATATTAAATGGAGACTATGTTGTCAGTATGTTTAAGAAGGAAATAAAAATTGGAAATGCTGTCATAGAATACAGTGGCTCAGATACTCCCGTTGAACGAATCAATTCTACTTACCGCATTGATCAAGAAATAGTTCTTCAGGTAAAAAAAAATCTCTTTTTCTAAAAGAAAATCAAATAGATATTGCTTTATTTTAATGTTTATGTAGATGAAATAGTATAGTTCCTCCCTTGATGCTATGCTTTTCTGTATCTTTTTCTTCTCAGGTTTTATCAGTGGGTAATTTATATAACCCCGATGTTCGATACACATTCAATATCCCCATTGAAGATAAACCTCAGCAGTTTTATTGGAATGTCTATGGACCTTGGCAGCCCTGCAGTAAACTCTGCCAAGGTACGTGGCTTTAAAGGGATTTGAAAAATAATTCAAACTTTACATTTCAAAAGCTATAGCTGGATGATGGAGAATGTCTTTTAAGCTGCTCACAATATTAAGACTTTTCTTACTACTTTAGGCTGACTTGAGGGAATATTTACCTCAAAATCATGGCCACCTGCTCTGCATTAGAGCTAGTTTGGTGGGGTGGTTAACACCAGACTAGAAGCCAGGAGATGATGAGTTCTCAAGTCCAGCTGAGTGATTTGGGGCTACCGTGTTTCCCCGAAAATACCACCTATCCTGAAAATAAGTCCTAGCCTGATTTTTTGGGGGGTGGGCCTAATATACGCCCTACCCCAAAAATAAGCCCTAGTGAAGGAGGTGGGCATGGCCAGCACAGGAGGCAGCCTTTCCCTTCCCCGGTCACCTCATGGCTGCTCAGCCCCTAAATTGCAGCCCACGGATCAGCTGAGCCAGCAAGAGCCGAAAACTCCCTCTCTTTCTGTCTCTGGGTGCTTGGAGATGTTTCCAGTGCACTCTTGCCCGCCCTAGTCCTACCCACAGTTCCAGACAACCTCACAACTGAGGGCCCCTCTCTTCTGAAGCTCATCTTGTGGCTCTGGAACAGGCAGCGACTACAGTTTGTGCTCCGCCAGGCTTGGAGTTCGGGTGGAGCTACGATGAGGCAGAAAGCCATGCAGTGCGTTGGAATCAGCTTCTCCCCCACCTCTACTGGGTGCTGGGTGCTGGGCCTGTTGCACCTGCTGCTGCTGGCCTCGTGGGGCCTCATCGCCTTCCTGGCTGCGCTGCTCTCATCAGCCAGTTAGGCTGCTCTTGCCTGGCATGGGGCAACTCAGCCCAGATCTCCCCCGCCACCAGCCTGCCAGGGCCCCCTTTGCCGCGGTCACACTGTGCGAGCTCCATGGCGGTCCTGCAGCGGGACGGAGAAGCGCGGGGGAGATCCACCCTTCCTCCTTTTCACCCCCAAATATACTAGTATTACCTCTTGGAGGCCTCCCAGTGCAACGCTCTGCCGTAGCTTCGGAGCAAACCTCAGCCTTCCCTGCGCAGGATTGCAACGCCTTTCTGGGATGTGCATCTGTTCTGTGCTTGAGAAAACTGCGATCAGCAGGAAAATGGGCAGGGGGGTTCTAATCTAAAGTATATCTAATTAATCAAATTAGAAGTGATCTAATTGTAGGATAAATTAATGTTAAAAGCATGGATAACATTAGGATGTATTAGAAAGGCAAGGAAGTAACCAGATTGACCTTTCAAATATGTTCTCCTTGATATTTTCTTCCTAACATGTGCAAAATCTTACTGATTAAGTACATGTTCCACCAGTCTTGCCGTGCTACAAATTCTGGGTCTGTATTGCAATTAATGGCTGGCTTTACTCTTTCCTTGGAGACTAATCTTTTTCGATAGGCTTTTCTCACAGATTCAGGCTTTTCTTTTCTTTTCAAAGCACAAGTTGCTCCTTCTTATTTCATATTCAATAGGATACCAACCTAAATCCTGGGGCCTGGGAAAATCAATTAATGTCCTGGGGCCTGGGAAAATCAATTAATAGTTCATTTATTATTACCAAAGAAGACTATACTTCGGAGAACTGGATGCGTCAAAAATTATCTAAGGTTTTTCATGTATGAATTACTTGTTCCCAGTATGGGCAACTGTTGTGCGGGGTGAAAGTTGCAGAGAGGAGCTAATGAAAAATGTGTATTGTGATGCAGACTTTAGGACTTCTGGATGCAAATACCAAAGGCCAGGATTTGCACTGTGACTTTTATGCTGAATATTTCTTCCTTTTTTCATTATGACAGTTTGTATTAGATGACTGTATTCACAGTAACAGTGGCCTAAATATAGTGAGATAACTGGTCTGGGATCCAATACGCCCTGAAAGGCTTCCCCGTGCCTTCAAGAAATATGATAGCGTGGTAGGACTAGCATATATGGACTGTAAAACTCAGATAACCTCTAGACATGCAATACAGAAACTCTTGACTCTCTGTTGCCATCTGGTGGAGTTTGGCCTAACAGACACCGTGCCTCAAGTTCAATAGTCCAGTAAGTGATAATGAAGGAAGAGCATAAAATGAAGAAGGCAGCAGACAAGCATTCCAGAGCTAGTTGTTGTCTCAGCAGCTGCTAACACTGGGAATAGAGTTCTCATCCTCATCCCTTTTTTTCATTCCCTTCTCATTTCTTTTTTGATGCTTGTGAAGGAATGAAGAGGGAGGAAATTTGTATGCAGAACCCCAGCAAAAAGCAAAGGTGTTTTCTGCTATTTTCTGGCCAATCAAAGCTTGGAGCACAGAAGGGTGGCTGAGTTTAGGAGGATCTTTTAGAGGAAGAGTCATGAGTTCTTCCAAAATGTGCTGTTTCATTAGTGATGGCAGGGGGAGACAGGATCTCCCTGACTCTAATGGGAGAGCAGATGTTCTAACACTAAGTGGCCAGTTAGGTGCTAGTAGGTTCTTTTGGATTCAAGACAAAAAACGAAACTAAACACTCATGGAAACAAAGAGCCCCAAAGTTTATTAATGTAATATGCAGTAAATTATAAGAGAAGGTATAACTCAACCCCTTCACCTGCAGACAGGAACGTTGAAAAGACTGTAGACAGACTTCTCTCTAATGCCAGATGGAATGTATCACCTTTCCTATTACGTCTACGCTGAAGTTGCCAAACTCACATTCACTTCTCTTGGCTTAAATACCTTTTCATGGGTGAGGGAGATGGATCTAATTCAGGGGTGTCAAACTCGATTTCATTGAGGGACACATCAGGGTTGTGTTTGATGTCAGGGTTGTGTGGGGCGTGGCCAGGGTGGCTATGGCCAGCTTGACATCACTTGTTGAGGCTCCATTTTCAACCTCCTGCAGCTCTCCTCCACAGCCTCCTGCAGCTCTCTGCCAGCGAAAAATGAGTGCACGGCCTCCCTAGGCCTCCATTTTCATTGGCAGAGGGCCGCAGGAGGCCGTTGCAGCCAAAAACGGAGCCCGAAGGGGCCTTGTGTGGCCTCCCTGAGCTCCGTTTTCACTGCCAGAGGCACTGCGGCTGGTCCTTTGCTGCTTCCAGGGAGGCCCCATGGGCCAAATCTAAGCACCCCACAGGCCAGATCTGGCCCCCAGGCCTTGAGTTTGACACCAGGTGATTCAGTGGTTCCCAACCTTTTTTTCGCCCCGCACCCCTAAAGAAATTTCACTCGAACCTCGCACCCCCTGAAATAAATAATAAATAAAAATGCCAACATATAGCCAATATCCTATTATTTAGCTGGACTTTTCTCGCGCCCCCTGGAATATCTCTCGCACCCCCAGGGGGTGCGAGCACCCCAGGTTGGGAACCCCTGAGGTAATTAGTACCTGGAAACGTCTTCCCAGAACATTCCAGACGAGATGTTCTTGGCATCCCTCAAGTCATCCTCCCTTTTGAAGAGGTTTTTTTCATTTGTACTTTAGAGTCAGTTTGGTGTGGTAGTTAGAGGGACCAGAAGTAAGAATGCAAAGCCAAGGAAATAATGCAATATTGGGTCATTTAATATGGAATTTATATAAGGTACCAAGAGAAAAGTGGATCATACCTTGTCATTTTTTTCTGCATGAATACTAGGAGAAGGGACTCAAACCTATTTCTGCTGCAGGAAAGAAAGCCACTCTGGAGCCCTTCCCTTTTCCTTACTCATACTCATACTGCTGCTGAGGGTGGGGCTTGGCCCCCCAAACTCCACTATCATTGATGCAAAGGAGTGAAAAAATGTTGGCTGAGAGATTTTGATATATGCTTCTGCACAACAGCTTCAGCTAGGAAGAATTGTATGAATTATACCAGTATTAATTTGAGTGAAGCTGTCATTCTCATGGGCAGTTGGTAGAGTAGGAACGGAACTGTTAACCTCACCACTATTTCTTTCTGAGTTCAGAAAGAGAGCACGTAGCTATTTAATCCTACTTAAATCTAGCAAATGGAATAATCATATGTGCAGTCAAAGTCTATGTGTCAAAGTTCTGTGTTGTGTTCATGCACAGCAGTAGATGCCCCTCCAACCCTCATTATGATTTAACATAAATACACAAATTAATTGCACATTGTTTGCAATGGGAGCTTGAACTCTGCATCTCCAAAATGCTTGATTTAGGAATCCCCTCATGTTCGACATATTTGCAAATGAAACATGGGAGAGTGAGGTAAACCTCAGTTGCATCAAGTAGCCATTTTAAAAAGAAGTTCCCAAATACAGCCAGGTTTTGAAAAATAAACTTCAGATATTCTAGCGTTTCCGTTCCTTGCAGTTAGCCAATGTAAATTGTTTAGGAAGGGCATAAACAATATTTAGAACCTGTCTAAATATAGGCCTACTTTGGAACATATGTATGGGAAAAATGAGTTCTTTACCTTTTATGTAATTGTGTTTGTTTCGTTCTTTTCAGGGGAACGAAAAAGGAAACCAATTTGCACCCGGGAATCCGATCAGTTCATGGTATCTGACCAAAGATGTGATAAAATCCCCCAACCTGATCCAGTGACAGAGCTATGTAATTTAAATTGTGAATTAAGGTAAGGCAATCTTATAGATGTGGATTCCATTGTTTTAGACACCATAATTTAAATTGCAGGCCCAATTGGCAAAAAAAAAAAAAAAACCCTCAGGATCTCATTGACTAGAAACATGTAAAAAAGGCCTTGATCCTGCAGTTGGTAGACAACGGCTAAAATGATGAATTTAAATTTTAAAAGTTATACAAGTCTTACAACCATTCATTAGCGAACATTTGAAGATACAGTAGCCCTGGAAAATGTGACTTACAACCTGTTCTTGCACGTAGGACCATCATAGCATCCCCAGAGTCATATGATCAAAATTTGGGCACTTGAAAACCGGCAAGCATTTATGACAGGTCCATGGTCACGAGATCTCCATTTCTGACCTTCCTAGTCAACTTTCAACAATCAAAGTCAACGGTGGAAGCCATGCTTCCTTAACATCCATGTGTTTCACTTAACGACTCCAGTAATTTGCTTAACAACTGTGACCAAAAAAAGGTCGTAATATCAGACAGGAATCACTGAACTTACTTATCACTGTCTTACTTATCAGTGGAAATTCTGATCCCAGTTGTGGTTGTATGTAAAGGACCACCTGTACATCGAAGTGTAGAATGTTATTCTTTCCTTTTGGGTTCAATCAATCAGTACAGAGCTGGAAGGGGCCTTGGAGGTCTTCTAGTCCAGGGGTCTCCAACCTTGGCAACTTTAAGACTTGTGGACTTCAAGTTGCCAAGGTTGGAGACCCCCATTCTAGTCCAACCGCCTGGTCAAGCAAGAGATCCTATATCATTTCTGATAAGTGGCTGTCCAGTCTTTTCTTAAAAACCTCTAGTGATGAAGCATCTACAACTTCTGAAGGCAAAATTGTCCTCACTGTTTGGAAGTTTCTTCCTAATTCCAGGTTGCTTCTCTCATTGGGTAGTTTCCATCCATTGTTTCTTTTCTTGCCTTCTGGTGCTGGTTGCGATGAATCCACAATTTTGCTCGCCACTCAGCATTAACAGCAAGGCTGTTTATTCTATATAACTTCCATTTCCTGTGGAGTCAGCCTAAACTTAAAGGAAAGTACATTGCTGTGCAATCTCATAGATGTTAATATTTTATTAGCCATAAGAACCTTTGGGGCACTAAAAGCATCCAAAGCAAAATTCAGTTTTAAAAGAAATAATCATAATAAAATGTTAAGCGGCAAAAAAAAAGCAAATTAAACAATTAATTACAGCACAGATCATTAGTTTAGTAAGTGACAAACTTTCCACTTTCCAATGGCCCTCCGTAAGCCTCCCCAGAACACAGTTATGAGGACTGGGCATTGCACCAAAGAAGATCATACTTTTATCTAAGATTACAATAAAATTTAGTAAGGTTGTTATGATTGCTTTGGCAAATACTCTTCCACTTTTGATCACAAAAGTATATATTTGTAGAAACTTTGTTGTTGTTGTTAGTTGCAAAGTTGTGTCCGACCCATCGCGACCCCATGGACAACGTTCCTCCAGGCTTTCTTGTCCTCTACCATCTTCTGGAGTCCATTTAAGCTCACGCCGACTGTTCAGTGGCTCCATCCAGCCACCTCATTCTCTGTCGTCCCATTCTTCATTGCCTTCAATCTTTCCCAGCATTAGGCTCTTCTCCAGTGAGTCCTTCCTTCTCATTAGGTGGCCAAAGTATTTGAGTTTCATTGTAGATACTACAATCCCATTAAATCTTCTGCCATACTTGTGAACCTGAAGGAAGCACTTGCTATTTCCAGATGGCTTGATTTGATTAGGAAGTCAATGATTTTGGCTTTTGAGTTTAACTACTGTATACATGTATGTACGTGCGCATCTGTTCTCTTTCTGCAATGTACTGTAGTGTAGAAAAGTTTAACCATTCCCTTGCTCGCCCCGCCCTATCATGGTCTAGATTTCTACTCCCCTGATGGTAATGCCAAGAAGGTAACAATGATCTTGTGAATGCTCATTCATTCTTTGAGAAGCCTCCTGCTGTTCCATCTCAGAAACTCTTCAGATGCTTGTTTCTCCCATTTCTACAATCATTGGTTTATCCTCATCCAACAGCAAACTGCACAGCAGAAAAAGGAGGTGAGCCTCTCTCAAACAATGTGTGCCCCTCTCCCAAAGGAGCACCTGAGACCCACATGTGTCCCACAAGCTGTGGGTGAACCTCCATTGACAATCTGGATTTGCCTCAGTCATGTAATAGGGAGAGGATTAGTTGGCTTTTGTTTTTAAAATGAAAGGGGCCTGGAATGTGGGTGTTTAAACACTTCCTTTCATCCACAATTACCTATTATTTTGTGCTTCTCTCCCTCCCTCAGGGAAAAAAAAATATTTGGGGCTGTTCAGTGATTAATGAGAATAACGGGTGTGGGAGGGTTGAGACCATTTTTTCCCTTCCCTAATCAAAGCGCATAGTTCTGAAAAGCAGCCAAGATATTTTTCACATGTAACAGGAAATCCCAGAAGTGCATTTCCCTTTCTTTGATAGTCAAAATCCATTAAATGACTAACCATTTTCTGCCCTTTTTATGATACTTAGACCTTCCCGCTGAGACTGTGCCTGACTCTAATGATAGGTTGGACATGATTTCTACTCTCCCTGCGCACACATTTTAAAATTGCATTAATAGGAACCTCACTCACTCATAGGCAAAACAATTGCCATCAAACAATTGGAAACTTTAAGCATACTATTCTTTTTCATCTCATATTAGAGAGTGCACAAAGTTCATAATCCCAAAGAATGCACATTGCATGGGAGAATTGAATGCCAATTATTACTTATAGCGTTTCCTGTCTTCCTTGCTAGTTTCCCCTCAGGCTTGTTTAATTATTTATTTATGAACAGTGGTGGGCTTCAAATATTTTTACTATTGGTTCTGTGGGTGTGGCTTGGTGGGCGTGGCAGGGGAAGGATACTGTAAAATTTCCAGTCGGAGATGGTATTTGCCAGTTCTCCGACTTACTCAAAATTTCCGCTACCAATTCTCCAGAACTGGTTAGAACCTGCTGAATACCACCTCTGTTTATGAAATTTATATACCGCCCATCTCACTGTCATGAGACTCTGGGCAGCTTACAACATCATAAAAGCAGAGATAGAAATTGTTATGCCCCTATCAGAGCTTGAATCTGCAGAGGAAGAGGAGCCAGAACTGGAGTCGACGGAGATTAAGGGCGGGGTTTCGTTAGCTTTGGATGAATATGTGAAAGAGCAGGCTGAGTCAAGACAGGGCCTTTCATGATTGGGACGGCTTGTAGGCACAGAGAAACCAGGGCACGATGACCAAGAGAGGCTAAGCAGTCAACATGAGAGACAGAGCTCAGGCGATGAGCAAGGACCACCCACTCCTGATCCTCAAGCATGGAGAGTGGAGAGAAGGCAGGAACAGCACAGGTTGACCCAACTACTCAGGAGAAGAGTGCCCCACCCCTCTCCACAAGGCACACCTGGGAACTGAGACTTAAGGAGACACTGTCTCCTTAAGGGCATTTGTCGGGAACAAACGCTGAATTCATGGAGGGTTGTGTGCCATTGCCAACATTAGATGTTTCCTGGACTCCTTGATTTATTTCTTGCTTCCTGGATTAACTGCCATGTTCCTTTGCTTTCTGGACTAATTGGCTTATTCCTTTGCCCTGATGGATTTCTTGTTTTGCAGCTGTTGTGCTCACAGCTTTGTGCTAGACTACTTGCAGCTAGAGGCTGCTGGAGGTGTGTGTGTCATCGCTTTGCTCTGGGACTTGCCAGAAACATGGGGGCGTTTGGGGAACATTTGGAGCAATAAAGGTGCAGTTTGAACTGTCAGCTGACAATTTTGCCTCTGTGTCATGCCCCAGATCACAGAAACATTAAAATATTAAAACAAACAGAGATTAAACATTAAAAACTAAAACACACTGAGGTGGAGGTGGGAATCTTCTTCCTAGTCCACAAACCACTTCCAGTGTGGAAAACCCCAGCAGATCTAGAGATTGAGGCTCCTTTGGAAGGCCTTCAGGATGGAGGTGGATCTCGCCTCAAGGGGCACAATGTTCCAGAGGATGGAAGCCATGGCAAAAAAAAAGGCATTTGCCCTGGACCCTTCCAGCCAGAAGTCCTTCAGCGATGGGTTCTCAGCATCCCCTTTTGCCAGACCCCAGGCCAGTGACCAGCCTGTCATCTGTGCTTTTTAGTGATGGCATCAATAGTTATGAAATTTTGGCAGCAGTCAGGCCTCATTAGATTACAGACTAACAGAGTTGGAAGGGCCTTGTAGGTCATCTAGTCCAACCCCCTGCCCAAGCAGACCCTACACCATTTCTGACAAATGGCAGTCCAGTCTCTTCTTGAAAGCTACCAGTGAGGAAGCTCCCACAACTTCTGAAGGCAAGCTGTTCCATTGGTTGATAGTTCTCACTGTCAGAAAATTTGTCTTTATTTCCAGGTCAAATCTCTTCTCAGTTTCAATCCATTATTCCTTGTCTGGCCTTCAGGTGCCTTCAGGTGTCAGTGTAGATGACAAATAGCTTGACCCCCTCCTCTCTGTGGCAGCCCCTCAAATATTGGAAGACTGTTATCATGTCTCCCCTGGTCTTCTCTTCACTAGACTAGCCAAGCCTAGTTCCTGCAACCATTCATCATATGTTTTAGCCTCCAGTCCCCTAATCATCTTGGTTGCTGTTCTCTGCACTCTTTCTAGAATCTCAACATCTTTTTATGGTGTGGTGACCAAAATTGTATACAGTACTCTAGGTGTGGTCTTACTAAGGCTTTATAGAGTCATATTAGTACTTCGCTCGATCTTGATTGTATCCCTCTCTGTTAATGCAACTTATGATTGCATAACTTATGATTGCATTGGCTTTTTTGGCTGCCACTGCACACCGTTGGTTCATATTTAATTGGTTGTCACTAAGACTTCATGATCCCTCTCATAGTTACTGCTATTGAGCCTGGTTTCATCAGTCTATATGTGTACTTTTGGTTTTTCTTGCCTAAGTGTAAGACTTTACTTTTCTCTACATTGAATTTCATTTTGTTAGATATGGCCCAGTGTTCAAGTCTGTCAAGATCCCTCTGGATCTTGAGCCTATCATCTAGGGTGTTGGCTATTCCTGCCAGTTTTAATATCATCCACAAATTTGGTAAGCTTCCCTTTTATTCCCTCATCTAAATCATTTATGAAGATGCTGAAGAGTACTGGGCCTAAGACCAGTGGTACCCCACTGCTCACTTCCCTCCATGTAGGTGTAGTACCATTAATGACCAATGGTTGAGTATGGTTTGCCAGTTACAAATCCATCTGGTGATGCTATCTATCCTACTTCTGCTTATTTTCATTTTTTTTTCAGTCTTTGAACTTATGGGATTGATATTGCTGCCAATTTCTAGTTGGTCATTTTTTAATTATCTATTGTGTTACTACTATCTTGTTACTTTTTCTGAGTGTTGAGAATATTTCTGTTGTTGGGTGGTATATATTGTAAATAGAAATAACTCATTTTAAATTAGCACCATAGAAAAATTAATTAATAGCAGAAAGTAGTTGCTTAGGTTGTCATTTTCTGCTCTTACTGTTAAAACAATAGAAACCCGTTTCCGAAAATTGTAGCTGAAGGAATATGCTGAAGGTTGCCAGATGCCTTTTATTTGAAAGGATAATAAGGGTTCCATATTTTAGTTTTTCTCCCATTATCTCTCTCTCCCCAAGACGATCACAGCAGGAAGTTCTTATTTCAGAACACTAAGCGCCATAAAATAAACACCCATGTTGTCTTTCTCTCTCTCTTTTCATTTTAAAAAAGAGGATGGGGTGCGGAATCTGCATTCATTTGGCAACCACAACTCCAACCACAAAATTGTCCAATTTATACAGGACAGATCCTTTCTTTTATAAGCATATGAAACTGGTAAATCGTAGAGGGGGGTTGTCTTTAGTTTTCCTTTGGGGATGATCTGGGGAAGTGTTCAAATATGTTGCTTTTCTAAGTGCATGTGAACCAACTCCTTTGTTTCTGCCTGTCTTCTCAGAAGAGAAGACTGTAAAAATTGGGGTCCATAGAGCAAAGAATTAGTAACGCAAAGCCTGTCAAACAGTACAACAGTAGTTGACCATATGGGTGCTTTAGCAGTAGACATTGCTTCTAGTAATAAGTGGTGGTGTCCAGATTGTTGTCATATTTTTTCCTAGGTTTTAACAACAAAGTAAAGTAATAAACTGCTCTCAAGCCAAGCAGCTCTTATTCAGCTGGTTCTCATCAAGAGTGCTCGGGCTGCAGAGCTGTCAGGCTGGATTGCATTTCCAGCTTCATCTAGCTATACTGCCCTTCTCAAATATTAGACATTGTCACCTCTTGCATTGTTTCTGGTACTCCAGGGAGCATCAGATGAAAGGGGGAAGACCCTACAGTTTTTAACAGTCAGAGAAAGAAACTTAGAATGGATTGGCCCTAATTGATCAGGCTGCTAAAAATGACAGCAGGAAATTTCAGACTTGCAAGATTTTGTTAATGCAGCCTTACAATAAAGTAGATGAAGTCATCTGGTCATGTTTCCTGTCTGATTTACCTGGGAGGGCTGAAGGGGGGTGGGAATGCATTCAGGATTGAAAGTTTCTACTAGTGTGACATCACAATAAAGAGAAAGCTACTACTCCTGAGTGTGCACTTTGTCTGGACTACCTTGCAGGACAAAGATCTTTGTGGAACATTCTCCAATAGACAAGCACAAATACAGCCTTCACATATGTTAAACAAGTCAAACAGCCAGTCAATAAGCACGCACATTATGACATTTCTGCAATTATATCATCTATACTTACATCCTTACAATTGAATGCTAAAAGGTGTAGCATTCATTTCAAGTCCATCCCTCAACCTTGTGATTCTTGTAGAGCTGACTCTCAAGTTATCTTTCCAGCATTTTCTCACTTCGGTTTCATCCCAAATGGTGTATTTACTTTTATTTTTAATTTGGTTCATTCTTCTGGAGACTTCTTCACTCACCTTCCATCAGAGCATTTCCTCTGTCTCTTTTAACCTTAAACATGTCTTTTTCTCATTGCATTCATAGCAAGATTATACATCTATTGTATTAGTGGCTACCAAAAGTTCCAATAGTTGTACGAGAAACAATTAAGATGGGTCATCCCTAGCAGGTGTCAAGAGTACATGTTTAATGAGGCAAATAGTCTGTTTTAGTTTGGCAAGATGGCTGTCTATAGGTGAATAACAATAAAGGAAAATGCTTAGAAAAACCTCGATGTGTCTTTCTTCGTTTTTGGAGCCTGACTGATGATTTGAGACTTTCATATAATACTCTTTAATAAATCAGAGAAAGTGAAGGTTACTAATCTTGGTCACACCTATACCCCTTGCAGCATTTCCTGAAAATGGTAAGGGCAATTCTAGGCACATTTTGGCTAGCATGCCACTAACACAAATGCAGCCCAATTTTACCACATTCTCATCTATAGAAACTGGGATCCCTCATCCGTTCATTATCTTATAAACTTCCATATTGTTGCCTATATCTTAATCACTTGGATGTACATGGAATCCATTGATTCAAATTCAGATTCACACAAATAATCTGAATTCAATATAAAGTGGCTTTGCATAAAATGAAAAAATGAAGCATGCTTACAATAACGCTACATATTTCCCCTGATTCTGTTTTTTGCTTTTTGTCTCGGGCACATTTTTGACCACCTAAAGAGCTTTCTCTTGCAGCGATTGCCTTTACTAAGACATGCTCTTGATTGTATATAGGTGGCATATTGTCAGAAAGAGTGAATGCTCTGTGCAGTGTGGAATGGGCTATAAAACTCTGGAAATTTCCTGTGCCAAGTACAGCAAACTTGAAGGCAAAATTGAAAAGTATGATGACCGATACTGTAGTGGCATATCCAAGCCAAACTCTAGGGAAAAGTGTTCAGGAGACTGTAACACTGGAGGATGGCGCTACTCAGCCTGGACTGAAGTAAGTTGGTCCTTTATGGGATAAAAGCAGCAAGGCATGCAGGGTGGGTGAGAAGAATGATATGAAAGGAAGTCAAAATGATTAGAACCGTGTGTAGTATAAACAACTTACATTTTACATTAAGTTATTTATATGCTGCATAACCAGTCTGTCAATTTAGTAACCACTATAAATAGATCCTATTTTAAAAAAATGGGAAAAGTATTAGATGGGGGAGGTTGCTTTAATATGAAAAAGAAAGGGAAATTAAAAAATGGAACAAAAGCATTTATATTACATAAAAGAAATATGATTCAATGTAATATTTAAACCAGAAGTGATTTAAACCACTGAATTATCTTCCCTAACAAGTGGAATATTTATTCTTTGACCTGTCTGGTTGCTCATATTTTACTTTGTATTTTACATTATTTGTTTGTATACTGTACCTAAGGGGTGTCAAACTCACGGCCTACAGGCCAGATGCGTCACATGTGGGCCCCATCCCCGCCCGGTTTAGCAAAGGGGGGGAAAGTCCCGATATGTCACGTGACGCCACCATGATGCCACAAGTTTGACACCCCTGCTCTATCTGATTTATATAGCCAACTTGCACAAGTGAATCTCAGTGATTTTCATGATTAAAAAAAAAAAACAACTACCACACATAATCCACCAGCACCCAAGGATAAACAATAACCCCAATAACACAATCAGTGCTGTCTCAGTACTTTAGGTAGGCCTGAATCCTGACTGAAAGAGGGCCAGATAATCTGCTTTTTCCAGGGACCCCTGGAGCTGTAAGCCAATCACTTTCTCAATAACCTCCCCTAAAAAGATTTGATCCCATCCTCTCAATTCTAACCCTAAAAGCAAGTTAGCTGACAAGGAGCTTAGAAATGAAAGGTATCGCCCAAACAGTTGCCATGATGGGACAGCAGTTCTTTGTATGGGATATCAGCCTGTGAAGACCATAGTGACTCAAGGATTTCCCTATTATTATTATTATTTTTTTAAAGTAGCTATTTTTAGTATTACTGGGTTGTAGTACTAAATGTATGCACTAGCAGTTATTAGCCAGAGTAGATACAGCACAATTTCTCCAGTTTATAGACTGTTGAGAGAATCAGGGTAGCAATAATTAGCATGTACTTTATAGCTGGAATTTTCTTAGGAGAAATTTCTGGCTGTTTTTGTAAAGAACTCTTTGACAAACATGCACTTAAAATTCAATCATATGCCGACCTGGAATATGGAGGAGTGGGCATTTTCAGCTGACTGTGTAGTACTAGTCCCTAACTTTGACTTCGTTTTTATTCCCTGAAGTGCTCTAAGAGCTGCGGTGGTGGCACAAAGAGGCGTCGAGCAGTCTGCATGAACACGTTCAATGATGTTTTGGAGGACAGTAAGTGCAGCCAGCAGGAAAAAGTGACTGCACAGCGGTGCAACGAACTCCCGTGCCCACACTGGAAAACAGGAGATTGGTCAGAAGTAAGAATCTTATATTGCATTAATACTGTAATTTTAATCACAGAGTGGGGTGGTGGCCTAGAGGTGGAACTCTCGCCTCACAATCAGGAGGCTGTGAGTTCGATCCTAGGTAGAGGCAGATATTTCTCTCTCTGGGCACAATGAGAATACATCTAGTGCGAACTCTGCATTGGTGACAGGAAGGGCATCCGGCCAGGAAACACTCAGCTCCATTCAGTTGCCCTGACTGCACCCTGGTGCAAGGGATTACGGGGTCATTAAAAGACCAAAAATAAAGAAAACCCTGTAATTTTAATCACAGCGAAATTGCACTAAAATGGTTATTCAAATCTGGTGATCTTCTTCACATCTCCATTCCTTAATGCATGGTTCCTCTGTCATTAGCATGATGAATTAGACAGGCTTCTGCAGGCCTCCTTTCAGTTTGAAAAGCGGGTCTCAGTGTTAATTTAGCACCAGATAATAAAACAGATAAAGAGAAGATAGGCATGACAATGATCTAACTTTTGCTTTATGGGGCTGCTTGTAGAATTTATTTGGCCTGTACCGCTGCTAAGATTTATTTTGAACAATGGGTCTTTAGTTAGAAGAGCTAAGTTCAGCCTTGATGTGCCCAAGCTTGTTCCCTTCCATAAACTCTTGTATCACTGTGTTAACCTTTTTGAGAAGAGAAGGCGTTGAATGAGTGAGGCCAGCTTAAGGTAGATACGTTCTTTTTTCAGTGTTTGGTAACCTGTGGAAAAGGGCACAAGCATCGGCAAATCTGGTGCCAATTTGGAGAAGATCGGATCAGTGACAGACTTTGTGACCTTGAGGCCAAACCAGATTCCATGCAAGACTGCCAACAGCAAGAATGTGCAGCGTGGCAAGTAGGACTGTGGGGCCAGGTACTTGATGCCATTTGTTCCTTCTGTTTGTTTCTTTCCAAAATATGTCAATCATTCTGCAACCCAAAAAAAGTTTAGTTCTACAACTAAAGGGTAACAAGCAAGACACAAAGCAAAGTATTGAATTCATGATAATTAATTATCATTGATGATGATGATGATGATGATGATGATGATAGCAACCAGTTGGGATATTGATAGCTTCCTGGAACAATAGGAAATGAAAAAAATGAAATGAAAAAAAATACATACAAGTTGTCTGAATATTTATATTTTTTATTTATAAGCTACTTTTCCTCCAAGTGTTGTATGTGACTTCTACCCTTTGTAGTTTTATTTTGATAATTTCCATGTAAGAAAGGTAAGGCAACTTAAAAATATTCTCAGTTTTAACACAGTATTCTAATAACCAAATCATAATTGTACCCAGTGTGTAACTATCTTACCAAGAGAAAGCCAGGTTCATGCTATTGCTGAAGTAGTGAGTCATCTCTTTAAACAATCATGGCTAATTTGGTCCTCTTAGAACATGTTCTTGGTACAGTTCTTAACTGTAATCTACTTCTTTGCCCTGATTTTAAAAAAAAAAGTAAAAAGGAATTTATACTGAGTCAGATTATAGGTTCCTGTGCCCAATTCTAACAGTCCAGACTGTTTATAGCTTTGAGTTTCAGTTGTAGCTGTAGTTAAATGAATGAAAACGGTCACTAGACTAATACCAGAGAAAGCCTCTTGATTTTTTTTTCTAACAATTCTCATTCGGTTTTATGTAAGACATTTTTTTCTAAATTTCTAAAGCAGAAAATTTCTTTGACATTCTTGCCAGCAGAATATGGTGTTCTCATGTCTTCATTAGTTGGTTTACAAGTTGCAAGGGGTGTATATACAATGAAAGATGGGGCATTGATTAGGACATTTCCAGAAGTTAGTTTACTTTCTACAGTTCAGTTGAATCCCTTGAGAGAGTAGAGTAAGGGAATTCATCTTACGGTGTTTTTTTTTAGTAACTGGTATGTCCTTGCTAAATGAAAGTCTTACCCTTGAAAAATGATTGGAAAATTTCTTCTTCCCTGGAGAAAGCCAGAGAATTCTCCATTTCTCTAACTTCACATTTGGTGAAGAAATGTGACAAGCTATCTGTGTCAAGCTCCATGTCGGATAGAAGTCCTTTTAAACCCTGACACTTAACTATGCTGTAATCTGGAAAATGGATTGAATCTGCAAAGAATATAGTGTGTGGTCTTCAAGGCAGATAACCCAATGAAAATAACTATGGGAGGGGAGGACATTCTAATCCTTAAATCACTGCACACATTTATTTGAAGGAAATAAATGAAGAATTTGGGATTCTAGTGAAAGGAATATGTTTTAACTGTTCAATCTAATTGGAAGCAGAAGGAACTGAAACAGAGGGAGGGAGGGGGAGAAGGAGGGAGGGAGGGAGAAGGAGTGGGAGAGAGAGAGACTGATGCAAAGTCACCTAGCTGGCTTTGTGTCTCAGGCAGGACTAGAATTCATGTCTCCTAGTTTCTAACTTGGTGCCTTAATCACTACACCAAATTGGCTCTTCTTTGCATTGGGCAGGACAAATTGTACATTTGAGGAATTTAATTTCTGAAATCATCTATGTATATTGTGGTAAAGGTATATTATGTTATATTATGTTATGTTATGTTATGTTATGTTATATTATATTATATTATATTATATTATATTATATTATATTATATTATATTATATTATATTATATTATATTATATTATATTATATTATATTATATTATATTATATTATATTATATTATATTATATTATTATGTTATATTATATTATATTATATTATATTATATTATATTATTATATTTATTATATTATTATATTATATTATATTATATTATATTATATTATATTATATTATATTATATTATATTATATTATATTATATTATATTTATTATATTATATTATATTATATTATATTATATTATATTATATTATATTATATTATATTTATATTATATTATATTATATTATATTATATTATATTATATTATATTATATTATATTATATTATATTATTATATTATAATGATATTGCTTCCAAATAGAGATTTCCTAGCACTATTAATCTGAAAGTATTGTGCGGCTATTCCCTGTTTCACATTTTAATTTTTTAAAAAAATATTAAACAAGGAAGAAATAGAAAAATACAGAAGGCTTCCATCTAGACTCTCCCTTCCCTTTAAAGTTTGATGAATCAGGTAAGGCAATAGTACATTTCTCACCTAGGAAAGTTGGGTTTTCTGTACTCTAACAAGGCTATAATTGTTTGGTCATCAATGTGTTAAGCTAATGTGATTCAGTAAGTGTTTATTTGCAGTATTGATATATTCAGACATTTTTTTAAATCTGTGGATTTTTTTCCCTTCTAGTGCACAGTAACCTGTGGGCAAGGCTATCAGATGAGGGCAGTGAAATGTGTAGTTGGTGCCTACATTTCTGTAGTAGATGATAATGAATGCAATGCTGCAACCAAGCCAACAGATACACAGGTAGGTGCGGTGTGGTGATAGAGTAGGCATGCAGTAATTTCAGGGGGGGAAATCAATAGTACCACCATGTTCTTATCTAAATTGTTTGTACTGTATATTTTTATGAATGCTAGCTGTTTTTTGTGTAATGGGAATACATTTTGACACCACATTCCACCATGGTTTAGATTTCCAGAGAGATGTTACCTGATACGATAAAACTAGTAATATATTGTCAAGTGCAAGAAATCAAGAAATCCAGGAAGTTCAAATGAATATAAAGGTTTATTGCAAATTTAAGTTGTCTACAAGAATCTGAACTACTAACAGTCAAAGCAAATTCGCAGTAGATAAGAGTCAATTTAAGGTGGACTGGACTTAGATTGCTTGTGAGTGTGAAGGGACTCGAGGCTGAGGATGCATTTGAGTCCTCCCTGGTCATCTCATACATATATACATGCATATATAATATATATTTATATTTTATGATTTTCCAGATATACTGGATATATCCACTTTTAATAGAAGATGAGTCAGTTATATTTGTGTTTGGACAGGGAGGGAATTTAATATTGTAATCTTTTATCGTTGTAGTAGTGCAATCCCTAAGCTGCAATGAAATACTTGTGATGTCAGTTATTGGATAGTGTATTTATTTTTGTAATGTTCTTATTTATGAAATAGGACTGTGAAATGGTGTCATGTCGTCTCCATCCTAGCAGCCCAGAAATCAAGCAAAGCAGTCACAGAACCCAGTGGAGATTTGGATCCTGGACTTCTGTATGTTAAAACTAACCAATTTAGTTTACATTTTTATTTCCCTTGATAGAATAGAATAACAGAGTCTAGTTAAAGGTCTTCTAGTCCTATCCCCTGCCTAGGCAGGAAACCCTACACCACTTCAGATAAATGTCTATCCAACATTTTTTTTTAAACTTCCAGTCTTGGAGCATTCACAACTTGTTCCACTGATTAATTGTTCTAACTATTAAGAAATTTCTCCTTAGTTCTAAGTTGCTTCTCTCCTTGATTAGGTTCCACCCATTGCTTCTTGTCCTGCCCTCAGGTGCTTTGGAGAATAGCTTGACTCTCACTTCTTTGTGGCAGCCCCTGAGATATTGGAACACTGCTATCGTGTCTCCCCTAGTCCTTCTTTTCCATTAGACTAGATAATTAATCCTATCTGTGTAAAGATTATGATACACTTGCCAAAGGAATCTGCTTCTTCAGAGACATTCTTGTTGATCTTCTCTAGTGTTCTGCTACCTGTGGGAAGGGCAGCAGGATGAGGTATGTCAGCTGTCGTGATGATCATGGCTCTGTGGCTGATGAAGCTGCCTGTTTCCATCTTCCAAAACCATCAGCAACTGAAGCATGTCTTGTAATATCTTGTGGCCGGTGGAAAGCCATGGAATGGAGCTCAGTAAGCAACTTCCTTGTTTAAATATGCCAAATATCTGCCCATTGATAATCTTATGAACATGCATAATTCACCATTAAGAGAAGATTTGTTTTGCTCTTGGGTGGAAGACAAAACGCACATCATTGTTGGTCATCATGGCAGCTCTTCTTTCAAAATCTAGCAAGTACCCTTGTTGGAACATAGCCAAGATGGTTTTACCAATGATCAGGTTAATACATAATGAAGCAGGAGCTAGTGTATACCTGGCATCCATCTCTGGTTAAAAAGACCAGGTACTCAGTAATGGCAAATACCTATACTCAAAGAGCTAGATGCAAGTATTCTGACTTGATATAAGGCAGATTTGTAAGCTGCTAAAGCAATAAAACAATGAGATCTGTTGAATCCACTTTAGTGAAACTTTTGGTACTTAAAATTGGTTTATATCAGGGGTGTGCAAACTACGGCCCGCGGGCCACATCCGGCCCATTGGTCATTTTAATACGGCCCGCCTCTGGAAAAAAAAATTCCCCTCTGGAAAAAAAAAATCCCCTCTGAAAAAAAAAATTGGGGCCGGCCAAAAGAGACCCCGCGCTGCGCACCAAAAAATCGCACACACAACACAGAGCTGGGCAGCCGCTTCCCTGGTGGCGGGGCCGAGGTCGCCGTCCGGGGAACGCCCACTGCTTTCCCTCGCCAGGGCCAGGCAGTGGCGTGTTGCCCTGCGCCACGTGGCCCCCGCCTGGCAGAGCGCTTCTCGGCTGGTCTCCTCCTCCTCGGCCATACAGAACAAACAGGCAGAGAAGGAGGAGACCAGCCGGCTGGTTGGGGGAAGCTTTCTGCGCCGAAAGAGGCAGCTACTAATCTCCGGCTTTGCTCCACTTCTCCAATGGTCCGGCACCACCCTGTTCTATGTGCCGGCTGCTCGGACTTGCTGGGCCTGACACATAGAACAGGGCGGCGCCGGATGTTGGAGAAGCAGAGCGGAGCCGGAGATCATTAGCCGCCTCTTCGCAGCACAAGAAGCCTCCCCCAACTGGCCAGCTGCTCTCCTCCTTCTCTGCCTGTTTGTTCTGTATGGCCGAAGAGGAGGAGACCAGCCGACTGGTTGGGGGAAGCTTTCTGCGCCGAAAGAGGCAGCTACTAATCTCCGGCTTTGCTCCGCTTCTCCAATGGTCCGGCACCACCCTGTTCTATGCGCCGGCTGCTCGGACTTGCTGGGCCTGACACATAGAACAGAGCATGCTGCAGGCATCTCGCGACAAGCCCCAGGACATGTGGTCACCTGCTGGCTGGCCGGGCCAGGCCGGGCTGGAAGAGGCACGTTCTCCAGGAGAAGGAAGAAAGCGTGCTCCGGGAGGGTGGGTGCCGGGCAGGTGGGTGGATGTTCCGGGACCACTTAAAGGTCGACTTTAAGAGTGCCCCCATGGAAGAAGCCGAGCAAACGTAGTGGCGGCAGGGGTGACGGGGCATGTGTGTCCCTCCACAAGGAGTATGAAGGGAGGCAGACACCGCACCTCTCAGGAAAAAAGTAGGTGCCAAAGCCCTGGCTGTCACCTGGGAGGGGACCGTGGAGGGACCCAGCACATGCCCTTGTTGCCCCTGCCACCTCTACTTTTGTTCTCGTTCTTGGCTTCTTGGGGCGCTCTTAAAGTCAATCTTTAAGAGCTGGAAGATGTTTTGTTAGATCGCCACCATCGTTGGGAGAGGTGTAGCTCCTGAATACACGAGAAGTCTTGGGCAAAGTTCTCTGACTTTTAAAACGCATCCGTGTGGTGTTTGCCTCCCTTCATGCTCCTTGTGCATGCCGGGAGCACCTAACTGGAGCAAAAGAGAGCGAAGTTGACTGCTATGAAATGAGCACCTTGGCTTCCCCTCTTGCTCCTCACAGTTGCCCTGAGCTGGTGCGGTTCTTTACTTGGGCAGCCAGACGCCCGCAGCAGCGCCCGCAGCAGCAACAGGCAGTTCCGCCCAGGCTCTGCTCAGGTGTCCGGCTGGGGCTGTCAGGAGTTGCTACCGCCGGCGCAGCTCCGCGCGGCTCCAGTCCCGCATTGCCTTGGGAAGGGAAAGGCAAAACCAGGAGCTGCTGAGCCTGAGCCTCCGGTGCTGCTGCTGCCGTTGCAAAGCGCCGCTGCGGCTCTTCCTTTTTGCCTTTCCCTTCCCGAGGCAACGCGGGACTGGAGCCGCGCGGAGCTGCGCCGGCGGTAGCAACTCCTGACTCAGGGGGCCTCTGAGGGGAAGGAGGAGAAGAAGGGGGAAGGGGGGCGATTCCAAAAAAATCTTGTGCTGACCCGGCCCGTCTGTCAAATTTTAAAAGTCAATGTGGCCCCCGAGCCAAAAAGTTTGCCCACCCCTGGTTTATATGCATGAGGATTGTTTGTTTGGGTTGTTGTTGGGTTTTGGGGGGGGGATTGTATTTTTTTGTATGAGCCATGGTGGCGCAGTGGTTAGAATGCATATTGCAGACTATTTCTGCTGCCTGCCAGCTGCCTGCCATTTGGCAGTTCAAATCCCACCAGGCTCAAGGTTAACTCAGCCTTCCATCCTTCCGAGGTGGGTAAAATGAGGAGCCAAAATTGTTGGGGGGCAATAGGCTGACTCTGTAAATCGCTTAGAGAGGACTGTAAACCACTATAAAGCAGTATATAAGACTTAAATGCTATTGCTATATCTCAAATTCTATCTTATTGCTATGGCCAGCTATTCTCTCTCTTCTCTTCTTATTAATGTAGTGCTCTGTAACTTGTGGGCAAGGTAAGGTGACCAGGCAAATACTCTGCGTAGATTACAATGACCAGAGTATCGATAGAAACGAGTGCGATGCTGAAGATATCCTCGCGACAGAGCAGGATTGCTCTATGCCATCGTGTCAGCAGATCAACCCGGGTAACAGGCCCGCTAATCCTTTTCCTTACCCTGACTATCATCAAAAAAACGATCGAGGAGGGCACCCAAACCGAAATCAAGGTCATGGACATGGAGGCAACCAGTGGCGAACTGGTCCATGGGGAGCAGTAAGTAGTTGCTGGGGTTTTGGTTTTTGTTCCCTTGTGAATCGGGTTCTGCACTAGATATATAACCTGCTATACAACACTCGTCCTTCCCCGTGCCAATAAAATAGATGCTCAGCTATCCCAGACTGGTTTATCTATGCTTCAAAAATTCAAGATTTTAAGGAGTTTGCATTCCTTCTCACCTCCCCCACCAGAGAACCAAAGGTATGCAAGAACATGGAAAGGTGGAGAAGGCATAGTGATTGGTATCGTATGGTATCTGAATCAGTGAAACAAAGAATACTAGAAATGATACCAATCAAAATCCTTGTTCCAAGGATTTACAAGTGGCTTTGCAATTCACCACCAGTGAAAAATGTATATTATCACTGCTGCTAGTAGCAAAAAATACAAAAGCTTTTATACACTTAAGAGATCTGGATTTATAGCAAGGATGAAACAGGAGCAGCAACCTACTGTAACCATCCTGAGCCTGTGACAATTAAATTTTTATAGTGCTCAAGTACCTGTGCTGGTGGATTTCAACGGCGAGTAGTCGTATGCCAGGATGAAAATGGATATGCTGCTGATAATTGTGATGCAAGGATGAAACCAGATGAGCTAAGATCCTGCGAATCGGGACCCTGCCCTCAGTGGGCCTATGGAAGCTGGAGTGAGGTAAGCCGTTTAGCTTTAAAATCAAGTGAACTCTTTTACTTTGTATGTGATTACTATTACATGACAATAATGTACCATTAAGAGCCACGGTAGCACAGTGGTTAAAGTGCACTACTGCAAGCTACTTCTGCTGACTGCCGGCTGCCTGCAATTTGGCAGTTCGAGTCTCACCTGGCTGAAGATTGACTCAGCCTTCCGTCTTTCCGGGGTGGGTAAAATGAGGGCCCAGATTGTTGGGGGCAATAGGCTGACACTGTAAATGGCTTAGAGAGGGGTGTAGAGCACTGTGAATCAGTATATAAGCCTAAGTGCCATTGCTATTACTATAATATATTAGCAATAGAGTACTATAATTACACAGGCTGTCTGATTGCATTTGAAAGTGAAGTTCATTCATTGTTTCAAAAGGGATTCTCCAAAAGTGTTAAGGCTTGGTCCAGGGATAATGATCTTGATCTGAAAGATCATAATTGTTAGAGCGGAGGGAAGGTATGTATGTATTTGTTTAGCTCAGTATGTCACTGACCACTGAAGTCCCTGAGGTGATTTTTTTTTTAAACCAAAACATTGCAAACAGTATATCAATGAAAGCCTATAAAAAGCAAGTGAAACACATAAAATTAAAGCATGATAATTAATTAATGAAAGTTGACTCTGGAATAGATGTTTTTATTCTTTCCTTTAATGTATAATTTTTTCTGTTTATAAAGCTGGATATGACAGAAAGCTATTTTAACAGACCATTGTAGTAGTTGCTGAATCCAGGCTATCTTTAAGGAAGTAGTTTGGAGCATGCAGGACTTCCTTCTCCCCACTCTGTCAACTATGTTTGTGAGGCCGAGATCAGAACTAATCTTAAAAGATAGAAGGAACCAGATTTTGGAATGCTTCATTCATTATATCCATCCATCCATTCAGTTTGGATGCCAGCTGACTCAATCTAAGTTTGTGCAGCTCACAAGAAGGGAGTAATATAAAAATGACAAAATACAAGAAATTAACCAGACCAAGTAAGAGCATAATCACAAAATAATTCCAAGAGGGCAATCCAAACAATGAAGTGAACACAAAACATCACAAACAGGAGTGTCCCATTCAGATCTGGATAAATAATCAGGTTTTCACAGCCTTATTTCTATTTTCAACAGGCTTTGAGCTTGGAAAACTAATAGCATACCCAACAAGTTAATCTTATTCTCTCTTTACCTTCCTTCTCTCCATATTTTTTGGGGCACAATCACTACTATTTTCAGTGTACAAGTAGTCCTCAACTTAAGGCCACTGTTGAGTTTGGAACTTCCATTACTGCAGTCAGCAAGTGAATCACACCCAATTTTACAACCTTTTGTGCTACACTTGTTAAGCAAATAGCATAGTTGTTAAGCAAATCTGGCTTCCCCCGTTGACTTTGTCAAAAACCCCTGGGAAATCACATATGGTGATCATGTGATACTAGGATACTACAACCGTTGTAAATATGTGCCAGTTGCCAAGCATCCACCATTTTTTCAAATAATCATGGGGACACTGCAATGGTTTTAAGTGTAAGGACCAGTCATAAATCATTTTTTTCAGTGCCATCATAATTTTGAACTGTCCTTAAATGAATGCACATAAATCAAGGACTACCTCTATATATCAATTCAGAAGTTTGGAAAAATCCAGGGGAAAATAAATTCTTAGTGTGCAGAGCATCAATAATCTCATGTCCCCCACATTCCATCAGTGCTGCTAACTCTCTCTGTTTTTGTGTTGCAAGTTGTTTCCCCCCCACCCCCCTGGAATCCTATGCCTGTTGAATGGCAGAAAAATTAATGCCCAAACTGGCTTTGAGTCAGACCAAGGAAGCATAAAGTAGTAACAATACTGGTACTATCCATCATTGTAATGTCTTTTCTTTCCAGTGTACCAAGTCATGTGGCGGAGGAACCAGAACGAGACTAGTTGTATGCCAGCATTCCAATGGAGAAAGATTTACTGATCTGAGCTGTGAAATCCTTGACAAACCACCAGACCGCGAGCAGTGCAATATGCAGGACTGTCCCCGAGAAGCTGCCTGGAATGCTGGTCCTTGGAGCTCGGTACGACCATAACATAATTATTTTATTGTGTTACACATTATTCTTAGGAATGGAACAAAAGTCACAGTCCTGATATTTGGTGGTTTGTGGTTGTTTGCTTGTCTTTTTTTAAAAATGAATCTTCACTTAAAATTCTTTTTAAAAGGAAAAAATAAAAAGAAATGATGAGTTCCATGTAGTATAGACATGTGGGAGGAAAGCTTCATCTCCCAAATCTGTTCATTTTTTTCAAAAGCACTTTCTGCTTGATAGTGAAGTTTTGTACACTTTATTAGCCCGTTTCGAGTTCTGTACCCCTTGCATCTTCTCATGAAGAATATTTAGTAAGCACATTCCATTACCCAACCTTTTTTCATTATCGTCTTCATCGGTCTGATTAAGCTCTTTAGCAACAGTTTGAATCCTCTGCGAAAGTGGCTTGGAATTCTCATCTTAAAATACTGCCCTTTTTTTTTTTTTTTTGCGTACTTACTTCTAGGTGTAGCACAAACTTAACTGTCTGAGAACTATTTTTTTAAAAATAAAATAAGAATCAATAGAAATAAGGGCCTTTTCATGCAACCTCCATCCTGGTCTGCAGCATATACTCTGCAGCATATACTCTGCAGCAACTTCACAGCATTGGGATAGTATCCCCACTACTGAGCTCTTAACCCCATCTTGCCAACAGTGCTCCCTTTCAGTTGGCTAATGGAAGGATGCACAAAATATATCCAGCTGTCACCTCACCCCACTTCCTCCTTTCCTTGGTGCACTTTTTTTTTTCGTTCTGGAAAGGAGAAAAATAATTAAAAACTCAACCCACTGCTTAGTGAGGAGACAAATAAAGATTCCTTCCGTGCAACTTTGGAAAATAAAGTAAAGCATAGCAAGGCAAGATGGCACCTTGCTCTCTGGCAACAGAAGGAGAATCTGAATGGATGGAATCGGGTGAGAGATCCCACCAACAGGAATTTGCTCTCTCTGTAATTCCAGAAGAAATTACAAAATGCTATTGCTCTCAAATTTGTTCCGTCTCTGACATTTTCTAGAAGATCCTTAATGTTGTGGAGCTACTAGGGGAAAGTACCACTGTCCGGTCTGTCTAGTCTTTTCTCCACACCCATATGAAAGAATAGCACACAAACAGTGTGATTGTGGGATTACATGCGGGAGAAACCATTACTTTGTGAAATACAGTTAACAGCATGTGGTATAATTCTTTGTCTGGATTTAAATGTAAAGATCGAAGTGACTTTCTTTTAACCTCATGTATCAGTAGACTTCTTGATTGATTTTAATTAACAGATTAACAGAGTTGGAAGGGACCTTGTAGGTCATCTAGTCCAATCCCCCTCCCAAGCAGGAGACCCTACACCATTTCTGACAAATGGCAGTCCAATCTCTTCTTTAATTGTTCCAAGTCCTTATTTTTAATGTTCCAAAAACTATAGGTAGATCTCAACTTGACCTTGATAAGTAATGGAGAAGCAGGCAACATATTTTTTCCACAAGTCAGCGCTACTATGCTGGCATGTGATGATGAATAAACTCAATTGATAGAAATTTACTATAGAAATTTAGATATGACAAGCATTTTGCCTGCAAATTTCAACATTTATCAACCCAAAGAGGTAGGTTTAGGAGCACCCTTTCTTAAGTAGTCCTACCTTCCTCAAAAAAGTTTCTGTTGTCTTATGTTTCTGAGCCAACATACAGTATTTCTCTATAGCAGAGGTCCCCAACCCCCAGGCTGCGGCCCACTTGTGGGCCACAGCCCCTTCAGAACTGAGCTATGCAAGTGGTAGGAAAGCACACACGCAATTCCACTTGTGCAAGTCCATGTGCGCCTGCTTGCGCAAATGGAGCTGGGTAAGCTCATGCACATACCTATCACTCACATGGAACATCTCTCCCCCCCCCTCCCGCTGGGGCACCAAGCTGGAAAGCTTGGGGATCGCTGCTATATAGAACAGAAAACAGTACTCGGTGTTAAATTCAGCTTGTTCAGAAATTAGTAAGTATAAGGAAGAGCATTAGAAGATGCAGAGGCCTAGGCGATAACTCCCCTGTTGGGATCTGGGCCTTGGCAGAAATCAGCGATGCCAATTTTTGACTACACGCCACATAATAAATTTTAAAAAACCACTCATTGATAGTCCCAGGTTCATATTTAAATATCAAAGAATATATGCCGCCTTAATTCTCAGCAAGCTTCATAATGATTCAGGATCTGACTGATTATTCCCAAACACAGAAGCTTATAATGATACCATTCCATCTTTTTGGGGGGGCATATTTAAAAATGGGTCTACGACAATTCGCCATGGCCAACTTGCCACAGCCAACTCGCTACATGACAAAAGTTTCACTAATATCAAAGAAATAGTAGAATAGAATAATTGAAAAAAAGGATATGCAAAATGGGACAGAATGAAATGTGAATGGCAACAATTGAATTTTTTTTATTTATTTTAAATAATTAAATAGGATTATTAAATTGTTCCAAAGTGAGTTATCCCACAGCGAATTGGCCCTGGCAAGTTGTCCTGCAATGAGTTGGCCATGGCGAGTTGGCCGTGGCAAGTTGACTGTGGCAAGTTGTCCCATTTCATTTTAAAAGAACTGAGATTTTTGCTGGGTTTTAATTGTTGGGGGGTGGGTTTGAGACTGGGTTGGCTTTTGTTTGTAACATGCTGTGAAGTGCTTCAGAAGTATGTGCATATGTATTTCTAGAAGACATCTTTGTGAATGCTTTGTCATGTTCTGCAGATAGGAACTATCAAGTGAAAAGATCTCATTCATTTGTAGATACTGTATTCAGGGGAAGTTTTTTTTTCCTTACATGGGACATTTGATTGATTACCACAGGTTTCTCTCAATCACTTTCTTCAGGTAAAAAATGCAAGGCTTGTTTATCCGCTTGTAATCCTTAGAATCGGGTGTCAAACTCACAGCCCGTGGGCAAGATGTGTCACGTGCTGGCCACTCCCACCTCCAGTTTAGCAGGGGGAAAAGTCACGATACGTCATGAGACAACACAAGTTTGACACCCGTGCTTTAGAAGTACTGCAGTTTGCATTTTTACCTATATTTAATTCCATGCTAGTAATAGATGGATGTCTTATAAAAGGAACTGGGCTTCCTTCAGTTTTCCTGAGTTCCCACAGATTAACCTTAAATGAGCTTAGCTGAGTTTTTCATCAAACAGATGCATGGAATGACAGAAAGGAGAGACTTTTTTCTCTCTCTCTCCCTCTTTCTTAACTCGCCAGGTCCATTAAGGCATAGGTAGGCAAAGATCTTGACCTCAATGCAGCCTATCTTCACAATGCAACCTATCTCACAAGTCCCAGCAAAGAGGCAAGGCAACCTTCGGTTGTTCACACACAACTCCCTGATGCCAGCAATTCTACTGGTAGCTAAGTCTTTGTGGGATAGCATAAACACCAATACATAAATAAACCCTTTTTTTTCTGTCCTGTGCAAATTTACCACTTGAAGAGAGGCCCTGAGCTTAACTAATAAACTCATCCTTCCTTCTTCTAATGATAGTGCAGGAGACACAGAACCATTGCTGAATTTCTGGACCTTTTAAATTAATATTCACCCCAACTGAATAACTTTAGAACATGACACATTAACCAAATGGTAGATTACTGATACCCCTGTCAAAGTTGAATACAAAGCAAAATAAATTTTATGTCATTATTTTGTGCATTTAGATTTCGTTTGGCCTAATTTGACTCTAAAGCACTTTATAGAGAGAAGAGAATCCTTTTCAATCAATTTATAAACTCCCTAACCTTGCCTGATTTTTATATTTCATTTGCAAAAATAGTAATGTGTTCATTTATGCTGTTTCTGATGAGTGTTTTGTAATAGTTTTAATCTGCATACCTCAATGAATGGTTTAATAGCTATCTATACAGAATAGGGCTGTGCAATGCTTTGAATTCAATTCCAAAAAGTGTTTGGAGTACGCAAGGACCCAAATGTTTGTCTTGTCTGCAAATCTTTAAAGCAACGACATCATTTTCCAGGACCAAAAGGCAGTTGTACAATCCTGGAAAAAGATACAGTAGCTTTGGTGAGAGGCAGACAGGTGCTACATTCGTCAATTGTTTGGGGAATAGAAGGTGAAACATTGAACAGCCATAATACTTATGCATAAATCATATTTTTGTGGTGCTTTATCATTGCAAGGGACAGAGCTATAAAATATTTTACCTCCAAGATGCTAGTAAAGCCTTCTCAATTCCAAGGGTTAAATTTACATGTTAACTTTATTTCCAAATTGTGTACTGAGAACTGCTGTTGATAGTTATTACATTTACTTCAAGTTAAATTTTCAAAAGCCAAAGAGCATGAAATAAAAAGCTACTTAGTGAAATGTAGCCCTGTTTCCCTCCTGTAATTATTCTAGAATTCTTTGGCAAATTAAATGTAGTTCCTCTTCCTAAAAATGTGATTCCCCCCCCCCTCTTAATAATGAAACAGAGATGTCATTCAGACGTTTCTTAATTAGGTAACACTTTGAGGTGTCTATACTTCCCAATGTCTTGTTTTATTTTTTTAATTAAAACAGAAATAAACCAAAGTCTTATGATACCTGTGTATTTTTAATGCAGGAGCGAAAATTAGAAATCTGACTTATAGAAAATATAAGTTCGTTGGGTGATTTTCTGTGTATTGTTCTATAGCTTTAAAAATAAAATGCCCTGCTGTCATTTTATTAAACACAATCACAATAGTTTAAAAAACCGAAATCTAAAGAAGTGGACCTAACCTACTTAAATATTCTGAGTATTCAGATTCTGAAACAGAAGGTGATGAGAAAGTATAATAATTGCATAATTCCATTCTCCTACTTGCCTCTATATAAGGTTTGATGCTGAAAAGGCAAATGATGGCAGAACTGAAATAACACTATTTTAGTTCAGTTCTTGCTGCTCAACATATCTTTCAATAATTATTAATCCTGAGCTAAGATATTTTATCTTTGCATGCTTCTGTTATATGAACAGCTTTTGGTTCTTCAGGGAAGAGTCTTATGAAAGGCCTTCATTAAAATTGCAGCAGTCCTCGTATGTGGATATTCCATGCACGTATACACACGCACATACCAAAAATATCTGCAGGACTGAGCCATATCTCTGTATCCTAACCTAAATGTATCACTGTTTTAAAAATATAAAATCCACAAAAGTTTAAGCATGTTAGATTTCTCCAGAATGAAAACACTAATGGTGCTGACCAAAACAAACCTTCTCCAAGAAAATAAGCTTATTGTTTCATAAGCTTGTCTACCTCGTTTTGATATCATACAGTACTAATATAGCAATGGAGTATTTTAGTTTTGAATTACAATTTCTTTTAGCTCTGACATTTATTAATACATTTCTGCTGTAGACCTTTATACTTCATCTGTAACAGATGGAGGGTTGCTTCCTATGATGATGATGATGTTATGATACTATTATTATTGTTGTTGTTGTTATTAGGGGAGATTTTTGAACCAACAGTATACTATTGGCTGAAGCTTTTCAGTAGAATGGATTTCTTTATGTATTTATGTTAATGATATGTATTTATTTTTCAACTGTTGCTATTTAATTTTATATAAACATTGCATTTCCTTTACAGTGTTTGAATTCTGGTCTAAGGACCAAAAGATTAAAATATATTGTTAATGTGTTTTGTCTTGTCTTGGCTCTTCTATCATACATTCACAATATACTCACATTGTAAGAGACAGATTTCTGAACAGAAGATTTTCTAGCTCTGGTTCAGATCGTTTGCAACAGAATAGCTAATTTGTTAATAGAAATCAAAATGTCAATAGAAACCAAGAACAAATGTTTAGAAACAAAAATGTATATGCAAAGGCATTTTGCAATTCACATGCATGTATGCACATGCCATATAAACTCTCTTCCATGAATTAACCAGATGGCTTTACAAAATCTGTCAGTCTGACTTCTATTTTCAGCATGTAAGCAGTTGGCCACCTGGAATATTCTATATAATCAATCTGCAATTTTCCACCGTCTTTTTCATTTGCCATGTTGGGAAGGACTGATGGACATTGGAGTCCCAAACATCTGTAGAGGATCAGTTTGCCTGTGGCTACAATATCTTGATGGTTTTTTTTCTATGCTTGGCATAGAAAGCTGTTCAATTCCAGAATCCATTTTGATTTCCATATGAAATTTTCCTGACCTGTTTTTGTGATAAGAGGAACCAAGGTAGGCTTTTTGTGATAAGCTGAGTTGCAATAAGTTGAACTATACTCTTTGGGAAACAGAATAACTGTATTTTAATGTCTTGAGATTTGTCATTCCATAGTTTCATCCCCATTGCCTGTCAGTGAGATGAGCCGCATATATGTTTAATAAATAAATACATAAATAAAACTAAATCCAATGAGTAGAAATTTCAGAAATATACATTTTGGAAAAGAAACACTAGGCAAATATTCTTTAAAAATGAGGTTGTTCAATGGTGATATAGTGTCAAGACATGTTGAGCTGTCTTTTGGAAATATTTAACCGGAGGCTAGATGGCCATCTCTGTAATTGGTACCATACATTATATCTTCTCTATTGCACATCAGGTTGAGCAAGAAGACTGCAAAGATACCTATTTCATTTTTTTTCTGTGACTTGCTGGTCATTTGATTTTCTATATGCTTTTTTCCTTACATTCTAAATGGCAAGGTTATTGTGAAGGAAAAGCAATTTCTCACTAAGCATCGTCCTGATCTATGCCTCTTTAAGTGGACCATGAAGCCAAATCAAAACATCTGAACTTTGTTCATTTCGGATACTGAATATAACTGCAGATATTTGGTAATACTTTGTATGATAGTGCAAAGAGACAGATTGATTGCTTTATAAATAATTTAAAGTATCTAAAGTACACCTTTGTTGGAAGTTTATGGAAAACTTCTTAATCTTTGTGACATATCTAGGGTTACTGATAGAATAATATATCACTAATTTAATAGGCAGTTTGTTCAGCTGAATGCTACTTCAGAAAGTTTTCTTGAGCTAAACGGCAACTAAAGGCATATATTGCACATCATTCATAGAACTCTAAGAGGTACTAGCTGAAGCTGATGGGTATATTGAGTCTCTTTAAAAAGATGAAATTCAGCTAGTTTGGAACATATTTTTCATGCAGTAAATTATTTCCAACGCAAAGGGATTTACTAAGACTGTGTCTTATCATTTTGCTGCCTGGAGTGAAACATAAGGTGTTCCTTATTACTAGTGTATATTAGGATCAGATTTTAAAGCTGCAGTCCTAAGCATATTTTCTGCCCAAGGATCAACTAAATTATGAGACCTAGGGGAATTAGGGCATACTCAATGGGCTTGTCTTGCTGAAGTCCAGTAAAATTCATCAGTAAATGAGGAAATATATGGAACAAGCAAATCGAATACAATAATAACCTATCTGTAACATGAGAAGTGGCTGTGATACTCTTCAGTTCTGTATCATTCTCATGCTTAAATAATAAGGAAATTGTTATAAAATCTGATCCCACATCAGCAATAATCGACCCATAGCAAATTTAATATCTTATTTTAATGCAATTAAATCCTTTGAAGAATTATGCATACCTGGATTTTGTCTTGGTTTCATTGTGTGCAACTTCTTCAAAGACTTGTGAGCTTCGTATTTACACCCTTGAGTTTAACCTAACTCATATATCAGTCCTTCTAGCCAATATACTTATAGTTACTGTCCTAGCAGCTAGAACCATTAAAAACCAAAATACACTTGGTCTTACTTACTGTATTTGCTTTTTCACTATGAACATAGTCATTTTATGCCTTGCCAGAACATGGTTTATGGAGCTCAGTAATGCCAAAGCACTGTCTTCGTTGACTTGACAGCAGCGTTGCAGGTTCCTATGCACGATTCTCCTACTAGGAAATACCAGAGATTGAATCTGAGACCTTTTGCCAGCCAAGTATGTCCTTTATTAGTTGTTTGCATGGGTACTCGGGATACAGTGGCTGTTCCTGCAAAGTGTTGCATCTGTTTTATATAAGCACGAGGTTCCAAACAGGTTTGTTTTTCTGCATAGCTTGTATACTTTTGTTTGTTTGTTTCTACAGCATATGTAATTCTGATAAAAGAGAATATTTATAGCTCGAAATGAGGGTGTTCTCTGCACTTGGTTGTAACATGTAATTCTTTAATATAGAATGGCTTTTTTCTCCTTTAAAAAAAAAGATTTTGATCCCATATTTTTCATATGTAACACAAGGCAGCGGACATTTTATTTATTTTTTAAAATTTATATGCCATAAACACATGGTATAAACACGCCTAATACTCCTTCTGCCTCCTATTTTCCTCACATCAACCCTGTGAAGAGAATAGGGCTGAGAGAGAGTGATTGGCCCAAAGTCCATCCAGCCGGTGCTTTCATGCCTAAGTGACACTAGGCATATGCTGGTTTCTAGATCAGCACTTTAATCTGTACATCAAAATGCCTTTTGTGTGTGTGTGTGTGTGTGTGTGTGTGTGTGTGTGTGTGTGGTAACTCATAATATATGTGTGTGGTTGCCATTTTTGAACTTCAAAAACAAGGTAAATCTGTAGCTTCCCTTTATCTATTCAGGATAATTGTATGTTACCTGCCGAAGGAAGGTTGGAGTAAATTTGTATGTGTTTTTAGTAAGTAGCACATTTTCTTGTACATGTAGGCTTGCCATATACATGTGTGTCTATATATTTCTATCTCTTGCTGTCTCTATAGTATGTCAGTGCTCCCAGTTGTACATGCAGTGAGTCTGTTCTATTAATGCATCCTTTCTGTATGTATGGAAGTAGTGTAGCCACATGGAACTGACAGCTCAACTCTTTAGTTACATTTCATTCCTATGTATATTACAGAAAAATTAATATTTTGCACTGCTGTGAATTGTTAGATACACACTAGGCTCTTCAAGGAGTATTGGATCTATCTGGAGCTACTGGCAAAAAATGAAGAAAGACCTTTTGGATTCTTGTGGTGTTAACACTCTCACTGTGTCATGAGAACAATTGTGTACTTCATTTACAATCTGAGATTTTTAACAGGAACTGTCAGGGATTAATGCAGCAGTTTGTTTTATGTCTGGTTTTTAGAGTCAAGCGCCATGGTATGTAAGTACATCGCATGCATCTACCATTTCTTTTCCTTCTTTTAAGCAATGGTTTAGTTCACAAGTAGTTTGGCTGGCTGGCATTACTAAAGGTTTTTGTTTTTTAAGAGGTCAGCAATTCCATACTGCAGAGTGTATATCAATTTGTCAAAACAAAAGTGTCTTTAGAGAGGAAATCTTAAACTGCCCACTCCTCCTATGATGTTCCCATTCTGGTATTGGACCACAGCAGTTTTCCTTTGATGACCTAGCATGGAATTATTTGTCACCATTGTCTTTTAACTAGAGAGATGAATTTAGTAAAGGTATTGTTGGAGCAGGCATAAAGCAACACTGGTTCTGCAAGCCTCGACCAGACCATTTAATTTTAGATGATAGGTCTAGCAAAAAAGCTGGAGTAGTACTGTCAACAAACTGGAACGTCATTTCCTTTTCTTCCTAGCTATTTTTTCCATTATTACGTAGCAGCTTTGTATGGCTGTTTTGACTCCACTTTGTACCAGGTTGCTTTTGTTCTCTCTTTATTTTTAATTCATTCTCTCAAAATGCTCATGGGAGCTAGGCAATTTTCTCTTTCCTACATTCACAGAACTCCCAAGACTGCAGTATAATTTTTACTAGTATTTTACTGTATAATAATCCAGTTTCTCTCTCCCTGTGAAATGCATTAGGAACAGGTCTTCAAGTAAGGAAGCCATAATTACCAAGAGGGTAAAATTTGATTGAGTTGAAACCTATATAGTTCTCTTTTTTGAAATTGATCCCTTTTTCTGGCAAAGATAGATGTTCTGTAAAAGTCTTTTAGGCCTGTTGAAAAAAAATCTTCAGCCCTCAATGCTGATCCACAAAATAAAGGTGTGTTTGATGTGCTTTGATTTATCCCTATGGTCTGAATCCTCAAATATATCGGAAAATGCATGCATTCTCATGTGCCTTATTTAAATTTGTACTGAAATTAAGGAATAAAGGCAAATATTTTTATACACTTCTATAATCTTGACCAGAATAATTGCTAAATTATTCCATTGGTTCTATTCAATAGATGGAATCTAGAATTCTCTTTCTGTGAATTGGATTCTTTTAATTGACCAAGGGAAACAGGATCAAATTGATTGATTGCTTATCTCTATTAACTCAAAGTTGACTCCTAGGAACCACATAGATAGATTTTCTCCATAATTTCTTTTCTTCAGGTCCATAATTCAGGTCTTTGATTTGCAAATTCCTTAATGTTCATAAGATGTGGGAGTACTTACCAAGCAGTTTCCTTTGAACATTAAAACAAGGAATTCATGAAATTTTGCAGGGTTATTTAATTTGTACAGGTCTATTCTATATATTCAAAATTGTGGAGTTATTGTGTGAAGATCCAGTCATTAAAAGCTCTTGGTAGAGATAAAGTGAAGAAATAACAAGAAGGTGAGGTCATGCCAAGTCCTACTTAAAGATGCAGCAAATTTAGATAATCATATCTCTTTGGCCTATAAAGATAAATCCGGGAGCCAGAATAGGTTATTAATAAAGATTAATGTCTTTATTGTAGCTTTTCTGCTTAAGGATTCATTAAATACTGATTCCATATGCATTAACTGAATAACCGATTCATTATAGAGATATGAGGTAACTCATAGACATTGGGGCCAAGGTCCTATTTTTTAGTCCTTAGAGCCATCTGATAATATATTGCTGAAATAATTGTGACATTGTTTTTGTGTATATTTTTCTATGTATATTGTTTTGCAAAATAAATCCAAGAAACATATTAAATCTCTGAAAAGCTTAATGCATCTATTTTATTTTAAGGGCACATATGTTCCAATAATAAGGAGGGGATAACATTTCTCATAAAAAAAACCATTGATGAAGAGTTCCTCATCTTTGAATGCATAATTAATGCACTACTAGTAATAGTTTATTTTTCACACTTGTATAATTAGTTTTAGAACAAAATAATAAAATACCCCAAGAAATTAATACAATAACATACTACAAGTCAGCTTAAGTTTAGAATTCTAATATCAAGGCCTGGTAATCTATGGCCTTCAAATCATTCAAAATTATCATTAGAACCTATGTCTAAACAATAGAAATAGTAATACTTTATTGATTAGCCACCATACATTTCAGAATTTAAAATATAAAACACAGAACAGTAATAAGGCTATGTGTTAAAAAATGGAATAAAAGAAATAAGTAAAATAAAATGCAGATCATATCTGTGTGTCACTCCTACTGTTTACCCCAATCAGATCCACATATGCAGTTCTCAGCTGTACTGTTTTGTTCAAATAAAGGGCTGTATTATATGTGATTTTTAAATTCTAACCACACATGGAAACTGTTCCTTTAATATAGGGCTCCCAGTGGGCTACTCATCTAAAGTACAGTCTGATACTGATCTCTCTCTTTCTTATACAATTGACATTCAAATTATGTCTTCAATCTCTAGGGTTCCACAAATAAGTATGTCCATTGTAAGGGACTCAGTTAAATCTTTCATATTTAATCATGCTTGAGTAAATACCCCGCTAAGGTGTTTGGGCATTTCTGTGTTTAAATAGTTGGCAGTTTGGAAGGTACATTTATAGTGGTTCATCCATGTCAACGTCCAGCCTTGCTAATGATGGCTGTATCTCTTTGAACTTCAATATCCCAAATTCTTTGTGCAGCAAATTTTTTAACTTGTTTAACTTGTTTTCCAAGGACAGTTGGACAACAAACAGGGCAATCACAGCTCCTGATACCATTTGCGAGTGGTACAAAGTGATGCATTTGAGATTTTGTCTGTTCTCACACACTTTTGTGAGTCTCTTATTTTCTATAGCATTGATTTTACACCAATAATTGTATGATCTTATTTTAGACAAAGAACAAATTGTATAAATTCCCAGTACAGGTCCAACTGCAGCAGGTGAGATCCTTTTATATAGATCCTAAAATATTTCTCAGATACTGTGATTTGTGTTTGTTCTAATTCTAGTATATGTTGTAAGCCCTAATCTTCAGCTCCATATAAAAGCTTAGAGGTAACCTTTAATGACTGGGGCTATGGAACCCAGGTAGCTGTGGTTTATTAATGTGAGCAGTAAATATCCATGTGCCTTCACTCTGAACTCCTTTCGTGATGAGGGAGCCAAGATTTAGTCTCAAAGAAGATTATCCTTAGATAACTTGCTCTATTGGCTCACCATCTAATAGCTATCTATGGCTGTGATGTCATTTTCCAAAAGCCATGATATTTTACTTTAATTTATTAATAATCAGAAAATTATGATGATAGCTGGACCAAGTTTCTTAACAACTATACAACCTAGCTTGCAAAAAATCATATTATCAGCGGATAGTAATTTGAGTGCTTTAGGCATAGATCCTTCTGGATCCTTTATCAGTCCTGGTAAGTCATTAATGTATAGATTGTATATCACTGGTGCACTGTTCTATTGTCATGCTCAAACTACACATTCAAGTAAGTGTTTGTGAAGGGCTTTGATCTGTGCCAGCAGTCTGGGTTCCATACTGAGGACAGTTAATTTCCTCCATAATATTTCTCTGTTTACTATGTCACATGCTGCACTAAATTTTATAAAGGCAGCAAATTGTTATTTCTCCTTACTGAAATATTTTAATTAGATGGTTCAAAACAAAGCAATTGTTGATAGTGGATCAACTCTGTCTAAACCCAGCGTGTTCTTTTGCCAGAATGCACTTTTCATCTACCCAGCTCTCAATTCTATTTAAAAGGAACCTGACATATATTTTAGCCACAATATCTATTAGAATAATAAGCCTATAATTGTGAGGGTCCTTTGTGTTCCCTTTTTGTATGTAGGAACTATTATTGTCTTCTTCTATCCAACTGGCTTATGGCAAATATTATTTATAGTTGTGAATAAACCTGCCAAAAGAAGAGCCCACCAGTCAGAGTATTTCTGGAATAGCTCAGCTAGTAGAAATGCTCACCAAGGGATTTATTGCTCTTCCAGTCTTTTATGATAAATTAGATCTCATCCAAACAACTCTAAATTTCTGCATAAAAAAATAACATATAAATCAGCTACACAGAGTTCATCATTTTAATGTCTTTTTATATTTGGATACATTAAACTCCGGATATGATTCTGATGAAAGTTGGTTCTAGAGGACTAGTAATGAACTGGAAAATGTTTTAAATTATGATATGGCTATTTTAGTAAAAGGAGATCTCAGTCAGCCTTGGCTGATTATAGGATTAAATGCACTTACATATAAAGGTAGTCCTAGATTTTTAGCAACCGTTCAAAGTTACAACTGACCTACCACAACCCAGATTAAAGTTCTGATGGTTTCCCCCCCATCTCTCTGTAGTTATTTGGCTGGAACTTCAGGCACTCGGCCACATGGCCGCATTTATGGCTGTTTGCAGCATCCCATATATGACAGCTCTTCTGGTTTTCAACAAAACTGCCTGTATGAACCATTGGTTCATTTAATGACTGCAGTATTAACAACCACAGTTTCTGCTTTACAACTGTTTACGACCATCACAACTTACAACCATGATGGGCAAGATCCATTACGGTCATAAGTCAAGGTTAACTTGTACTGTAGGCACTAGAAAAGAATTATTTGTTTACAAAAAGGATGCCAAATTTCTTAGGACTGAAATATAATTCTTTTGTAAGAATTTTTGCAATTTAATCAACAGATCACCTAATATTCGTGTCTTTAGCTAGCATAAGCTGTTTGTAATATGGAAGAATTACCCATTCCAACAATAATTAAACATCTGTCACCAAATCACCAAAAGATAAAATATCATTGGGCCTGGAAATTGCATATTCTTAAGGCTCTACTATAACTGACTTTCAAAGGGTGGTTTTGGAATTGACCTTGGAAAAAGAAATGGGACTTTACCTCTATATTGTGCTAACGTGGAATGGATACTGATAACATGAAAATAAATTTAGACATCCTGATTATGTCAGCAAGACTAAGGATCGTTTTATATTAACTTCCTAATCTAAAGAATTCCCTGCAAAAGCTTATACTGATAAATGTCCAAATTCTCTGTTTCATACCACTGATCAGCACCCAAAGAATCATTTCACAGGTAACTCTTCTGACATGGAATGTAGTAATAATTGTCTGTCCCTAAGTGAACTAGAAGTAACTGGGGGGGGGGGGAAAACTAAAATAGTGCATATTGCTAAAACTAGCAATAGCAATAACAATAGCACTTATATACTGATCCATAATGCTTTTACAGACCTCTCTAAGCAGTTTACAGAGTCAGCGTATTTCCCTCAACAATATGGGTCCTCATTTTACCGACTTCAGAAGGATGGAAGGCTGAGTCAATTAAGCGGATATCGGGAAAATGGCAAATTTAAAAATGAGTTGTGGTCATTTACCCCCCACATTTTTAAAATCAGATCCTTGAGTGTTTTTCCTGTTAATCAAAAGAAATGTGAAACACATACATAAATAAGAATTACTGAACCTCTTACCTTACTTTCAGCGATCATGAGGGCCCACAGGGTTGATAACCTTCATGCAGGAATGTCTGTAGAGATTCTCAGTCATCCAGGTCATAGTTATCTCAAAGGTGCTTTTTTAAAAGGCAAAGTATTTGAAGAAGACTACCATCCTGCCCACCCCACCATCCTGCTAGAACCGATGAAGCTTTTTAGATGAGAAGTGAAATGTCCTCCTCAAGGAAAAAGCAGTCCAGTTGCCTTTTGAAAAAGCATCTTTGAGATTTCATGAAGAAAGAATAATTTAGTGCAAAACTAGCAAAATTTGATATATATCAAAGTAGATTTTAAAATATAGTCTGCATTAAGACAGGGTGGTGTTTACCATGATAATGGAGGGGATCTTCCTCTCTAACATTCCATAAACCACGAATCCTCTGATGCAGATTTCCTCCTACGGGTCATGTGTATATGCATTCTTTTAATAATTAAATTTTAAAATAAAATAATGTAATAACTATTTATGTCTTTATAACCCTGTGGGTTAATGATTGTACATTAGTTATTTATTCTTACCAATGTGCCACCAACTTTCACAAGATCTCATACAAAATGAGCCAAAGTCTGAGAGCATTTCTGTAATTTGATTTGATGTATGGGCATCAAGGCTGTCCCATACATGACAAATTTACTCCTGTAGCTTTTTTTAGAGATGTGTAGATTGAAATTGATCAGTATTATAATATTTTAGGAAATGAGGGGTCCTTAGTGCTCTCTGAGCTTGGTTGTTTTCTTGCAGATGTTTCATTATCTAAACATCTACAAGGAAAAAACCAAGTTCAGAGCACCGACTCCTCATCTCAACCCTGAGCTACAAATATTCTCCTTTATTGATATTATTAGGCAATATTTTCATCTGCCGGCTTTTATATGACTTAAGTTCAACAACTGCACCTAATTTCTTTGTTACAATGTTTTAGCCTACAATTTTGTACAGTCTTACTTGGGAGTGAATTTATTGAACTAAACTGAGATAACCTTTCAGAAGACATGCATATGATTGTACTGCTGGCTGATTAACTTCTATAAATCTTAAAGACTTGACAGCCTATAAGAATTAGCAAGTAAAATCAAAAGACTTCTTCAGCTTTTCAGCTTTTTCAGTTTATCAAAAAACCAAACCTATAATTTCAATATAAATTAAGAAGTCATGCTGATGACTTGGTCTTAATTTATATTCACAAATGTGAAAAGTACTGTATCATTTTTATCTGTTTATCCGTACTTTTAATGCAAATAATTAAACAATGATATTAATATTTGAGAATGGTATGATACTAAAATTAATGCATGATAGGAATTGAGATTTGATGATTATACTAATTTGCCCAAGGTCATAAATGCACACAGGTTACAGCAACCCTTTGTTAAATCCATATCCTGAATGTATCTGTAGAAACATATTGGCTATAACTAATCTGCTTTAATTAACATTTAGGAAAGTAATGCATAAATATGCATAAAACATAACCCAATTTATATATTTTCCTAAGACTGAGGTTGATACCTTCTCCTTTCATCAGTGTACAGTTCTTTATCCACTTCCAGTATAAGGCAGAATCATGAGATTAATAGCTGTTTAAAAACTTGTTTCATGTTGCTTAACATTTCCCACCATTAAGAACAGGAAACTTTAAATATCCTGGTCTCCATGTAGCACTCATATGGAATACTCAAGCGAGGCCTCCTTCTACCCTGAAATAATCTATATTACAGATCAGTAAGAAATTGTGTCAAATTATATTTAAGGCAACCTTAAATAATTGATAGATCAGCCTTGATTTGGTTACTTGATTATGAAATGTTTGAACTCCAATTTAAGTCCAAGAATGCCAGCATGTGTTTTAATTTCACACTATAATTCTCATTCATAAATCATAATCCAATGGTTTACTGTAAAAATGAGGCTTGTGTTCAATTGCCTAATCAAATGAACCTGTTAGCGAATCATGTTCTAGAACAGTCTTCTTCTGTTCACATTCAAAGAAGGAAAGGTATTTTGAAATTGATGTGGGATTCTCTTAGTAACTCTCATCTCCTTGTTGAAAGGGCTGTTTATTTTCCAAGGTTCGTACAATACCTGTGTGGACTCAGAAAAATGTTCTTGAGTAAAGAAGTAATAAACCCTTCAGGGCACTCTTGATACTGCCCATATTCAGCCATGGCTGCCCAGTCCATGATCAGCAATTTGCCTTATAAACCCAGCAGAAAGTATGTTTCCATTAAGGAAAAGTTATCAGATGTAAGAAGGAAATCCTTGGTAGAACCAAAAAATTGTTGCCCATTTAGACTTGAATCTTACATACTTTTAGATCATTCACTAGTCTGAATTACTATAGAAAAATGTACCAGTTTATTTTAATGCTAAGAAGTAGAAGTGATCTCAAATAAAACTCAACCTTCCATTGTCAAAACACTTTCAATGTAGCCTTATATATTTTGGCTTGGATTCTTCTGTTTATCTATTCATCATCCAGTGTCTTCCATACCTAACGTGGGACAAAAAAAACCAAAGACAAATATTGCAAATTTTGTCCAAAAAGTCAATAATTTCTTAATGCATGCATATGTATGCAATATAAGTAAAGGATTTGATAAATATGCATTGATACCCAAAATTTTCATATTCTCTTTAATTAATGAGAGTCAATTTGGGGTAGAGGTTAAGGCACCAAGCTAGAAACCAGGAGACTGTGTGTTGTAGTATTGCCTATGGTAGAGAGATAGCTGGGAGTGTTTGAGCCAATCATTCTCCTTCAGCCCTAGTCTTAGCAAACAACTTGCTAAAATGCTACCACACAAACTGCAAACTTGTCAAGGCGGTTGCCAAGAGTCAAGATTGACTCAAAGACACACATGCACACAAAATGTTACTTAATACAGAATGTTGCTTTAGCTGTAGTGATATTCCTGATGTTGCTTAGAATAACTATTTTGATAAGACTTACAAAAATCTAAACAATTTCAGTGGTAAAAGAGTTGACTAGGTTCAACTAATTTCACTAACTGATAGTTGCAGCTCACTAGTTTCAACTAATAACTAGTAAGAATTGACTAGCTCCAACTAGTCAACTTTACCACCTCAGTGGTAAAAGAGTTGACTTAGGATTCATCTACTGTTTCTCATTCTATTTTGCTTTTCATTAATTTAATAGAAGTAAGATATTCATTGTTGAGATTTTAATGACTATGGAAGTTATATAATTGAGTCCAAATTGAGTTTCAGCCAACTCAATGTGGTTAGTTTTGCAATTTTGATTGATTTCAGTTTTTGAATAGCATTAAAATCAATGGATAAATTTGAAACATAAATCCTAGTCCAACTCAAGAAAGAATTCAACAAAGTGCTTTCCTAATTTAGTTGAAAATCTCAAATTCAGAGCTCTTTAAGCAAGTCCTTTATAAATCACAGTTTTTCTAAATTCTACCATTCCTTCAAATATTTTTGATATGTTATGCTACACCAAGATCAATTTGATATATGTGAATTGCCAATATTTATTTATTTCCTTGCATTTTATGCCTACTTGTTATTCCTATCTTTAATTCTCAATATATGTCCCAGAGGTGCATTTTCAAAAGGCAACTGGGCTTTCTTCGTTTTTCCTTGAAGAAATTTTGCTTCTCATCCAAGAAGCTTCTTAAGTACTAGCTGTTAGAACTGAAGAAGCTTCTTGGACAAGAAGTGAAATGTCTTCAAGGAAAAACAAGGAAAGTCCAGTTGTCTTTTGAAAATGCCCTCCAGGATTTTTAGTTCTTCAAAAGTCTCAGTCTCAAGGCCAGGATCTATTGATCTTAATAGACACTTGCCCTTTGATCGGGAACACTGCTCCGTAAGTGACTGGGTATGGATGTCTATATGTTATTCAGCCATTGGGACAAGTCCTGCTGATACATTTGCCACTCACCCTCTCAGCAAGATCTCTACACATACAGTATGATCTGTTCTCTGGTATGGCTTTGAAGTCTCTTAAATATTATTTCTGCTTGGTTTGAATCTTCATGCCTTGGAGGCTAGATCACGATAGTGCTTCAGGAGTTTGTAGGTTCTATAGTACACTATCAAAAGTAGATACTGGTCTAACACATGAAGACCTCTTGAGCTATTGTATAATTATCTTGATATGGAGAGAGTCTGGATCACTTTCTGATCCAGTAAGATTAGTTGCCACCAATGATCTCAGGTGAATAGGCCAATTACAGTTCAGTAGAAAATAATGTACATAGCTCAGACTCAAACTATGGAATCCTTGATGCTAGGATTGATCGTTTGCAAATATTTCATTAGCCAACCATGCAATAATATCAGTGCTAGTATGGGATTTAACTTCCTGTTTATATTGGGTTACCCTGCCAGTTTTGATAATGGAATAATTTTCTCCTTGGTAGTTATTTGCTTAGAATATTGCTTTTTGCTTGATTGTTTGCTGATGTTAATCTCTGTTTATTGGGGTGTTGGCTGCTGGAAAAAATGTATTCTGGTCTTTCTCTTTCCTTCTTATTTTTCCCCCCACCTCAGGTGAATGATATGTACATATGGTTTAACTCTCTGGGTCTGTTAGTGATTATTTTGTCTGAACTGCAAGCTTCAGGGTTTTCTTAGCAACTTGAGATTTGTCTTGATCTAAGATGCTAACAGTTTCCCAGTTGAAATTGTAGTTGAGTCTGTCTGTGTGTTGTGAAATTAAAGAGTTTTCATCATGTCTTCTGACTGTAGTTAATGATCATGGATGCATTCTTCTTGTCGTTTGCTATGTCTGTCCTACATAGTTTTTTAAAAATTTATTTATTTTATTTTTCAAGCAATTATAAGATATAAGTATAAGTATAAACATAGTTATGAATACATGAAATGGATACATATAAGAAAAATAAAAAGAAACAATAGGATAGGGATGGTAGGCACATTGGTGCGCTTATGCACACCCCCTGCAGACCTCTTAGGAAAGGGGTGAGGTCAATAGTAGACAGTCTAAGGTTAAAATTTTTGGGGTTTGTGGAAGAAACCACAGAGTCAGGTAGAGTATTCCAGACATTGACCACTCTGTTGCTGAAGTCGTATTTCCTGCAATCAAGTTTAGTGTGGTTTACCTTGAGTTTGTATCTATTGTGTGCTCTTGTATTGTTATGGTTTAAGTTGAAATATTCATTGACAGATAGGACATTGCAATATATAATTTTATGTACTATACTTAGATCGGACCGAAGGTGGCATAGTTCTAGGTTTTCTAGGTCTAGAATTTCAAGTCTGGTGGCATAAGGTATTCTGCAACAAGTAGAGGCGTGGAGAACTCTTCTTGTGAAATATTTCTGGACTTTCTCAACTGTATTAATATCAGATATGTAATGCGGGTTCCAGACTGATGAGTTGTATTCAAGTATTGATCTAGCAAATGTTTTGTATGCTGTAGTTAGTAGTGTGATATTACCAGAGAAAAAGCTATGCAGGATTAGGTTAACAACTCTTAATGCCTTTTTGGCTATGTAGTTACAGTGGGCTCTAGCACTTAGTCATTAGAGATGAGTACTCCAAGGACCTTGACAGTTATTGTTACAGTCTTTATATTACATATTGTAGATGACTTCTGTTTTTCCTTCTTGGACTACTGGATTTTTTTGGTTTGCTTAAGATGTTTTAGAGCAGTGGTCCCCAACCACTGAGCCCTGAACCGGTACCAGTCCATGGATCATTTTGTACCGGGCCGCCACTTTGCTTGGGCGCCACCATCTTGTTTCGACGGCGCTTGAGAAAGTGCTTCCGGGTGAGCTTGTCGGTCGTCGGTTGTTGGAAAGCGGCATTTGGGTGCTGAAGGAATCCTCGCGCCTTAGTTTCGTCGAAGAGGGGGGGCGGCTTTGAACGAAGAGCCGTCCCGATGGCGGTGGAGTCTCGCGTTACTCAGGAGGAGATTAAGAAAGAGCCCGAAAAGCACAAAAAAGGTACAAAGGAGGAGTTGAAGGTGGCGGGGAGAAGCGGGGGACGGCTGGCTGGCCGGTCGCTCGGCTCGCCTTGCCTTGGTCATGCGTGCTGATGACGTGCGTGCGGTCCGTGGATCATTTTGTGATGCCGGTACCGGGCCGCGGTACAAAAAAGGTTGGAGACCACTGTTTTAGAGGGCTTTAGTTGTTTTGTGTGCTATGGTGATGTAATGTATTTGTAATAGTTTGTTGATTGGTTCAAACTGATGATCGTTGCTGTTATTCTTTTCATAACTTGTTCTGGTTGTGCTATATATACTGAGCTGAGTGGACAAGCACTTCTTGATAAAGTTACATGGGTATCCATTTTGTTGGACTCTGTTGCATTGGCAATTTGTTTCCTTTTTCTGTTGTTCCAAGCTGCTGCAGTGGATTTGTGCCAGTCTGAATAATATTGGGTTTTTTTAATAGTACTTTTATTAAAGATTACAATTACAACAATAAAAACTAATACAAACAAAAAGAAAAAGAAAATGTAAAGGGTAAATAAAACAAAAGAGAAAAATAGAGAAACAGTAAAGAAAAATAAGAATGTAATAAAGAAAAAGAAAAGTGACCTCCCCTACATCATAAATGTAAACAGTTTTAGTAACTTATTATCTTCTCTTAAAATGCAACAAATGATCTTTTTTTCCCATATCTCATCTCTTATCTATAACAAATCCATCTGATGTCTGCAAAAACCCACTAAGGATTATCAGAGTTTCTTCTTTTAACCTTGATCCAATAAACCAGCTTTATGTTCCTTCCTTTTATTTCTAACAATCTTAATCTTTAATCCCTTCAAATAACATTGTAGAACTTGATTTCATTTCTCAGAAAATTATTTAAAATTCTTAACAAGCCTCTTTTGTACTATTTTTCTACTATTGACCTCACCCCTTTCCTAAGAGGTCTGTAGGGGGCATGCATAAACCCACCAACGTGCCTACCATCCCTGTCCTATTTTTTCTTTTTTCTTTTTCTTATATGTATCCATTTCATGTATCCATAACTATATTTATACTTATACCTGTTATCTTATAATTGCTTGACAAAATAAATAAAATAAAATAAAATAAATACATCCAATATAGGAAAGTTATTCACGTTACTCCCTTGATTTGTTATTTGCATACACTTTTTAATTTATTAAGACATCTGACAAGGACTGCACAATTAGTGTTTTCTCTACTGGGGATTCTGGGGATTGCTTAGGGAATTTCACTGTAATCCAACAAGCAGTTCTGTCAAGGACCTAGTTGCTCACTGGGAACAGGAAGCAATTGGCGCTTAACATTATTATCCTTAAACTAATCAGTAGGATGGCTCCCTGATCACAAAGTGATATCTGCGGAGGCTAGTGAAGGAAAACGAAGCTGATCAAGCAAGGGTACAAGTATAGGTAAAAGCTCATGTTTGAGCCCACACCATGGAAATGGTAGAAGATTATACTTCTCTTTCTTTATTGTATCATGCATTCGTCAGCAATACGTTGATCAAAGGATTCAGTCCCTTCCCTTAAATACTGCCATCTAGTGTGGACCCTAGGAAGTGTGTCTTTTCTGTAGCAGCTCTTGCCCTGTGGAATGTCGTACCCGGTATTGGGCAAACCCTACTCTCTTGGATTTCCATAAGGCCAAAAGAGCTGTCGCTTTCCCCAAAACACTGGCATGGGGTGAGGAAGGAGCTAAATATGGTGATGTTGAATGCATAAGAGGCTGAAACACCAGGTTTGTTGTTGTGAGCCACCCAGGTTGTATCTCTTGGGCAGCCATATAAGTATTTTCAATAAATCTCCAATATACTAAAAATAAAAAGGTACCTGAAAAAAATTGCTTGAAATAAAGAGACACCGCGTATCCTTGAATCCTTACAAACACACCACTTGGGGCTAGAGGCATGGATAATGTTTTGATCTTCTAGGGTTTAGCACTGATGTTGGACAGCCGTGTATCACTGATGGTAAGGCAACTTTTTATAAGCTTTGACTTTATCTGGATGAAACTTGGCTTTGATAACTCATGAGCTGGTAAGCTCGAGCTTCAATTATTGTAATGTAGATTTTATGGAGCAGCCTTTGAAAATAATCAGAAAATGCCAGTAGATTCAAGATGCCAAATTACAGGCAGTGACTGATATTTCTCATTATCCAGGCACTAAAACGCATTCATGGACGGCTTTCCCACCTCATTTCAATGTGTTTAAAGCCTTACTTGGCTAAGGTGCTGCCTGCACACTCCTTCCCCTAATCTCAGATCATAAATGGGACAGTTCTTTTGTGGTCCCATCCTGGATGCTTTTAACGTCCAAATTGAATTTGAGTTTATTTTCTTACTACCCAACTCATGCTATGAACTGCCACTGGAATTAAAGCAGCCTGTTCTCTTTACTTAAAGCCTTTTAGATTTTTTTTGGCTTATGTTGCAGTTTTTACATTTTTATTCATTATATCTTTTAATACATTTTAATAAATATTTTATTATCTTAGTTTTGAGGCCATAAAAGTAATAGGCAGCATATCAACTTTTCAAATACACGTAGTCCTAGACTTACAGATGTAATTGAGCCCACCATTTTGGTCATAAATTGTGACAGCTGTTAAAGCAGGTCACCATGTAACTAGACCCGATTTTACAACCTTTTCTGTGGTGGTCATTAAGCAAATGCTACGATTGCTAAGAGACTACCACAGTCATTAAACAAACCCATTGTTCACTATGGGGCTTTTTTGGCCAGAAATTGGAGGTAAACGTTGTAAATTATGGTCACAGGACTGCAGGAAACTGCAACTGGCCATAAATGTGGCCTAGTTTCTGAGAGTCCATAAATGCAGACTTGAACTTGTCTGAAATGGAACTTCGAATCCAGTTGTAAGTTGCTTTTGGGGTATCCGTTATAATTTGAAATGATTATTATGCAATTGGTTGTAAATCAAGGACTATCTGTAAATAAAATACAGGTCCAGCATTTCAACAATTGAATATAGAAATGTTAAATAATGCTTACATTGATTTACATTTCCAAATATAAAACCATACTCTCCAGCAATATTTAGAAAGCTTAACATAAGGTTTTTCTAATTATAACTGCGGATCTTACATTTTTATAATGCCCTGAAAGTTTTAGATGTTCTGCATATCGTCTCGCTAGCACAGTAGAAACTAATAATATTCAGCATCCAAATCATAATTACTGACTTAATTTGGCCGGTAACAAAAAAAGAGGCCATTTCTTCCAAGCTTGCAAAATGGCTAGTGGTAAGTCACAGACTGATTTTGTCATGCAATTGTTTTGTGAAAGTAGTAATGGCACTGTGAACATAAAATGTGGTGATTATGCAATTAATAATAAAATAAATACTTTCCAGCTCTTGATGTTATGGTTACCTTAAATCAGATTTTTAAAAACCTGCCATTTAAGCCCTTGCACTGATTATCATCTCTGTCAACCAAGCCAAGAACCTGCTAGGTGTTAGTGAGCTGCCTGTTCTTGTATTGACTCCATTCTGGAAAGAAAACAGGAGATCATTACTTTGAGAGATCACAAGAAAATGTATTTGTGTATAGGATTCAAGATTAAACAGGCACTGTGTGTGAAATAACACATAATGACTTGTTTAACATGTAATGAAGGAATGAAAAATGAATATTCTTGCATCATGCTGTGTAAGAGGCCCACTAAGCAAGGAACTGTCATATTAAATTCCTGCTCTGCCTTTAGATTCCTTTTGATTCCTAAATCTTTTGATAGATACTAATCTAAAATCAAAATGTTCAGGGGCCCATATGCCAGAAGTGGTCACATTTGTAAAAGTTCAATGAACCAGCAGAAGGAGGTTGAATGTCACTGTTTTACTACAAAGCTTGCAGCCAATATACTCGTGCTGTGCTTTTTACTTGACTCATAATGTCCCATTGCGTCTGTTTTCCCATCTTTGGAGTTGGCTACAAAAAGTACATAAAATCCCAAGCCCCTTCTGGTTACACATATGTGTAATTAGCAAGCAACAGCAAACAATTATTTCAGCCTAAAAGAAAAAATTGAACACGTTACTGGTGACATCATCTCGAAGAGTTCCATAAACTGAAAAATAGAAGTGTAATAAACAGGGGGACGCCAGGCTTATAACAGCTGGTGCATGCTTTTCCTTTCCCTTAAAATGCTGTATTTTAAAAATATGTGTAAGTGTTTAACACAAGCGCGTAAGGTACATTAGCATCCCTCTTTTCTTTTCAGTGTTCTGTTTCTTGTGGACGAGGACAGAAGTACCGAGAAGTATATTGCATGTCGAAGGATGGAAAACTTTTAGAAAACAGTCTTTGTACACAACTGGCTAAACCAAATGTGCTGAGAAAGTGTAGAGGTGGCAGGTGCCCAAAATGGAAAGCAGGAGATTGGGGACAGGTAAGGTGTTTACATAGTAACTCTTGGTCATATCTGCATAAGACTAAAAAGTGTGTGTACCTTCTTTACATGTGTATACTGAAAATACTTGGAGTATATGCTTTATGCTCCCACAGATACTGAACTTCCCATGTATTCTACATGGAAAGAAACAAGAAACTGATACATGCAAGAAAATTGTTGAACATTCATTATCCATTTGAAAAAAACTGTTCTTAGGTAGCTCTGCTTCTATATCAATACCAAACACATAGACGTATGTGATTTAATTTAGGGCCACTGCTGGAATCCTGACATGTAGACAAAGACTCTATGGACTGAGTATTAAGTACCTCTCTTTCTATTTCTGAAGTGAAAACCCCTCTTCCTTCAGCCCAACCATTTTAAAGATGGGGGTTGGGCTGATCCATCAGACTGAAATGAAGTACCAAAGGAACGTTATCTTGTGTTCGGGTAATATTTCCTCCACTGCTTCTCTTGTTGTATGCCACAGAACCTGGATCTTTTAATTTATCTGACATTAGTCCACATATCTATTCAGATGTACTAAAGGAAGATAACCCTAATTTGAGAACGTATCCCCTCCTTCTAAACCAGGAGGGTTAACAAGTACTTATCACCACAAATATTTTTTCTCTATACTGCCAGATTTCTTTTCTCCCCCTCTCCCTCCCTCCTTCTCCCTCTCTCTCTCTGGTCAATTAGGATTTTTAACTCTTAACCAAACCAATTCTGTATTTCCCCATTAAGTGTGGGTATCTCACCTACTTTATATGTACAGCATATGCTCATTAATATATGTATGTACAGATAAACATTTGGGTGTGTGCACACCAGCATAAGCCAAACTCTCTTTTTCCCTAAAAAGAATAAAATCAAGTCAAAATTAACGGGATTAACAAATGCTGGTTAAAATTAATTACTTGTAAAATAAGGCATCTATTTGGTCAGATGAATTGATCCCTCACATATATCTTTTCATACCTACGGTCTGTGAACATCTGAACATAAATCTACTGTATGCTTTATATTCAATAGAAGTGAACATGTTTTATTTAATCAGAAGTTACATAGGGAAGAGATCCTTGGGTACTAAGCTGCTTTGTCCTTCAGTCTCTTGTTCCCCTCCACAAGCAGAGGGTTAATTTCTGATGGGAAAACCCCTATAGCCCTTCTGAGGAATTACGAAAAAGATTAGGAGTTAGCAGGTAAGCAGTGAGGCTAAGTTCATTTTTACTACTAACATTCTCAGAGAAGGTAAAATGACTATCCCACCCAATGTACTAATAATTACTGGCTGGGTGGGGGGATTCTCATCTTCCTATTGAAATAGGCACGCCCACTAAATTTAAACTGGCTACTATAATATAGAATATATTGTATAATAAAAAACTGCATGGATCATAATCTTCCCTGCACACATACATTCTTCATAACCTTCCTTGGAATTTTTAGCTTTAAAAGCTACAGCATCATTTATTGAAAAGAGAGATCTGAGCCTCTGAGTGTAGCTAAAGAAAGGGCAGAGAATCTACATGGAAGAAAATTATTTCTGCTAATGCAGCCCATAGATTGCCTCATATCCCAGACCTCTGGTTTTGTCTGTGCTGTGACTATTCCACTTAGTAATTCACAGAAAAGGCTGTTATAATGTACCATCCTTTTTTATAAACAGAGAAGAATGGGAGGGACCAGTGCTTGGTGTTGCAAGGCAACTGTGAGGCGGGTCAAGGAGCCTGAAATAGCAGAATACCTGGCCCTAACTTCCCCTTTTTGCTAGTGGCTAGATGGCAAACAGGAAAGAAAAGAATGAAAATGAAATTACCTAGAAAGAAAGAGGGGTAACAGCGAAGAACATGCAAACATAAAACATAAAGCAAGTGATCAGAAATATAGTTAGGCTCTGGCCCTAAAATATGACTACCTCTGAGTAAATAATAACAACATGACAAAAATGCCTTCAATTTAGTAATATTATTCTTTGTAATATTATTATTCTTTAGTAATATTATTCTAAAAGCTAGGGAATTACTATTCCTTTATCCAGGAGCCTAAGCATCTCGATCTGTCTTTCCCAAGATTTACCCTATGTGTGTGTGTGTGTGTGTGTGTGTGTGAGGATTTCTGAAGATGGATGAATAGGAAGGAAGGAAGGAAGGAAGGAAGGAAGGAAGGAAGGAAGGAAGGAAGGAAGGAAGGAAGGAGAAAGGAACGGAACAGAAAGGAAAGGAAAGGAGAAATTGAGGGTGTGTGAGCATCCTGAAAGACAAAAGTGCCACCCAAAGATTCAGTTGAATTAGTAAGCATAAAGAGTAAATGGGTAAGGAAATAGATTGGTGCTGCAAGGAGAAGCAGTGGATAAATCAACCAATGGTCTTTCTTTCTGCATCCTTATATTCTGAATATACTATTTTAAACATATCAAGGAAAGGAGGGTAGCCAGCTAGAGTGAGGAGGAGCATAAGGAAAAGATCTGGGTCCCCTTCTTAGACTCCCAATATTTGTCCATCTGTACCAAATGTTAATCAGGTCACCTATCATAATTTGGAGCAAATTTGAAAAGATAAATATATTATTTTGTGTCTGCTTAACAAAATAGCTGCCTCTAGTTATCAAACGCATAACTTAAACAATTTAGAAGTTAATAAATGCATACTGGAGAATGCTTAACAGTCTGTCAAAGGCATGAAGAAATATAAAAATAGACATTTTAAATTGTTTAACCATTATCCAAAATGATTGGGTCCATTTTGGAAAGAAACACAAATTAGCAAGGCTACAGCATGATTTATAGGCTATGATAATGTGTTGTGATGTGGCAATTAAAAGATTTATGATTGCAGTGCTGCGCCCAGTTGCATATGTTTAGCCCTATTGACACTAGTGGGGTAAGCATGCCTAACTGAGTGTAAGATTTTATATAATTTGAATGCTAATGGTTATTTCAAAAATAAGCTTATCAGGCCTAGCCAGGAGGCTATATTTTTCAGACATTATAAATAGAAATGTCTGTCACCTTTATATTGTAAGTGATATCAATCTAAGCCATCTGGTCATCTGGCTATAAAATTTGCAGCACTGGTTTTTTTTTTTTTAATTTACAAAACGTGTTTATGGCCACCCATGGGAGAACTTGAGATTTTGCCATTATATAGTCTGTCTAGAAAAATACAGTATATTATTCATTATGGAACAATGTGGTGGCACATTTTGTCTTGCTGAACTGTTGGAAAATCAAAACATAAGGAGGTTGAAATAATGCTTCTTAGAATGTGGCGCCTCTTAGTGCTGGGTGCTGATGTTGAAAAAAAATATTTTTATTAGCTGCTGCAATATACTCCTCCTGTAGCATTTCCAAATCCTAGTTCTTCAGGCATCACAGAGAACTGGTCATTTAAAAGGAATGTAAAAGCAACAGAAAGTCCTGAAAGTCAAGAAGCTTAGGTATAATATAACACAGAGATAACATAGCCGAGGCTTGAAATTTAATCCAAGGGACTGAAAGAAGGAAGGAAGGAGAGAGACATGAAATTTCATGGTTCACTTTTAAATTTACTAGGGGCAAAAGCTGCGGGAGAAAAATGCCTATAAAAAGACTACAGTATTTACCCATCCATAAGTAAGAGTTTTTTTCCCCAATACCCATCCATAAGTAAGAGTTTTTTCCCCCAATTAAGTACCTCAAATTGCTTGTGGGAGGGATGTCCTTACATTAAACAGACAATCCTGTTGAAAAACAACAAAGAATTGGGGATACAAATTTGTTTGTTTGTTTGTTTATTAGAATTTGTCAAACAAAAATGAGAACAAGAATAAAAGAATAAAAATACAATGACAGGGATGATAGGCACAATAGTGCACTTATGCACGCCCCCTCTACCCCTTAAGTATGTTGCAAGGTCCACAGAAATGTGACTGAAACTGAAAATTTGTATCTGAAACAACTGAATCGGGTAATGAAAGCAAGCGGCTGCAGACATAGGTGCCGAAAGCAAGAATCCATTTGCCCAACTGGAGTGCGGGTGAGGCTCATACCAGTTGCTCCCAATGTAACTTCTAACCTAATTTTTCCCCCAATGAAGGAGGAGGAACACCAATTGGGGGAAAGAGGTGGTCACTATGATTGTTAGAAATGATGTCCATTTCCATTCTAAAAGAGCTAGATCAGAGAATTAGCATGGTCCTGGTTATTACTTGCTGATTGTAACTTTCCATAGGCATCTAAATTGGTAAGCAGGTAGGACTGCATATAACATTGGTCTGAACCAGCAGAATAGTTCTTAAAATCTTATTTCCTAATAAGTAGTAAAGTGATGGCTGATAATTTTGCTATTTTTGTCAGAAGCAATTCAGAGCTGTACCCAGTGTTTCTTTTGCCTCTGAATTACCAACTGTAAGCCCATCACCAACTTTTCTTGCATTTGGCTTACTCTGAGTAACTCTTACATGTAGTCATGTTAGCAAAGCCACTTTTGAAGCTGATCATTTGTTGCTCTTGGATAGCCATTAATATCTGCAATGTTACCTACATTATGATAAAATACTCAAATTCTTTCTCTAAATCAAACTTCAGTCCAGGAAAGAGACTTCTGTCCCAAAACATATTTAAATACCAATTCATTTCTGCATAATCTAGGCTCAGGGTTGTATTAGGACTTATATCCCTCCTTGGCAGATACAATGAAGATGTGCAAAATAGTCTCTGCTGTTACAATTCATTTGTTGGTTATTTGAATGTTTGGCCATTTTCAGAATATATGTATGTATGTACGTACGTACGTACGTATGTATATTAAATGTCAAGCTTTGTACTCACATATTCTCAATACTTCTTTCCGGCTTTAAAAAAAAACAGTGAACCAAACAAACCTCTGCTCTTCCTTCTTTCATATCTTCTTCTGCTTACACAAATAAAAAAGGCAGTCTATGCCTGCATTTATTTGGAGAGGAGAGTAAAATAGCAAGAAATCACCCATTTTGAAGTTTAAGACTTCAGGGAAATGTTTAAGTTTTATAAAAGCCTAAACACATTTTAATGACCTGAGATTGTAAGCATACTCCAAAGTGAAAATGCACATTTCTATATGTTGAAGAGCAAATTGGGGAAAGCCAGCAAAGCAGAATTTTTCATGGGGAGAAATATTATTTCAGTATTTTTTTTTAAACAAACGAGGAAATATAACCCCAGGTTATATTTAAAAAGGTGGGTATTTTTGTAGATGAATTGTGATTTGCAGAAAAAATCTCTTGATCTACTGGAAATAAAGTAATAAGCTTGCGATTATTCCCATTATATTAGTTGGGAAATCACACAAGTATCAGATTCATATGTTCACATATATTCTCAAGATTTAAACCTTTGAATACTATAGATATGAGATAGCTTTAAATTTTAGAGTACATTTCTTTTGCTGTGATTAAACTATCCCACTATCCCATGAGGAATAAAGAGAATAAACAGTATTATTAATCACAATGGAAAGCACAGAACCATATGGGAAATATTTGCATCAGCCAACATAGAAATGAAACTATATTGTGTTCCATTCTCAGTGTTAGAAAACTGGCTATAAATATTTATAATCCAAAGGAATGCCCACAGTCAGCTTATTCTTTTGGGTTTACCCATTTTATGGGGCAACAAAGGCTAAAGAAACTCTTCTGTGGAATATTTATTTTTCTTTGTATAGTAATTTATAACAAATTGTAAATGCAAAAAAGTTACAAGAAAGTATAACTTATAGATGCAATGTTATTTAACTTATAAACTTATTCCTGCTTTAACTGGAACTTTTATAATCTACCTGGCAATGACTACATGTTATACCAGTTATTTGTGTTTCTAATATCTCAGAAAGTAGAGGAATGTAAATTAGAAGGTGTTGTTTAATATTTTTTTGCGCTATTGCAGAGCCTTTAAAGTTCAAAAATGCTAAACATCAGATTATTATTTAGCTATATATCTTCTTGACTTTTAGCTATTCCCCCCTAAATTTAATTATCCTAGTTAGAATCAAATTACCTTTGAATATATTGTAACAAGTGTATCAGGTGTTGCTATAATCAGGCTGCAGAATTGTGCATAAGCATTCCAAAATAAATCTAATTTGCTGTTAGGAGTGTCTTCCTTGTAAACATATTTGTTAGGTTGCAACACATACATTCAACCTGTTATTGAGCAGCCTTAAACCTAAATACTCATTATCAGTGAGTGCAGGGATAATTGATCAAGTGTTTTCATGGATTGCAAATAAAACCTAAGGCTTCCCAATGATAATTAATATAAAAGAAAAGATGCCTGAGTATGCTAGATTCTTATAGAAAAAAATGAATGTGCTTCCATGTGTAAACTTATGTTTTTTGCATCATATTTGCCTGCAAACAATAGACTTATGTAGCTCAAACTAAAGACCATCCATGCCATGAAATATATTGAGGAGTCTGTCTTCGCCAGGAGATATTAGGCACAGTAAAGCACAAAATTGCTGTCAATTATACACTTTATATATATGTTGTAAAAATGATTTTGTATATATTATGCTATATTCTGTCCTCTACAATGCAATGATTTGAAATTACATACATGAATGCAAATATATTGATCCGATGGAAAATGGATACAATGGTTAGCTATTATTTTAGTGATATACTTTATCCATACAACATACATTTGTCTGTGTCCCAATGGGAGAATATATAATTTCAGTATAACTAAATGAATTAATTAATTTATTCAAGCTTATTGTTCAAGCTCTGTGGTGCCTCAGATCAGCCCCATATAAGAGTGCTACATGTGGAAGTAATAAATTTTCTGAGAAATCACAATGGCATATGTCTGTCTTAAGATCTAAAGATAAGCTTTGAATTAAGAACATTTCCCCAATGAAGAAAGATTTTAAAAACACAGGCAAAGTGCTTGACACTTACTTTTTGAATCTCTCCAGTGTTCAGTATCCTGTGGGAAAGGAATTCAGCAGAGAAACGTCTTCTGCCAGTTTACTGCTTCAAAAACAGCTAGAGAAACTGAATGCCGTCAGTCAAGCAGACCAGCTTCTGAACAGGAATGTCAAATGGCAGAATGTTCATTCTATTATTGGAAAACAGGGGACTGGCAAGAAGTAAGTGAACAAATAGTTTGGTATAAAATCAGTTACATTAAAAGTATTTAGAAAAGAGTTATTTTCACAGGCCTTATTTCTCTTTGCAAAGTGCTTTTACATCAACTGAACTTTTATAGGTAGGAACATACCAGCCATGTTTAATAATTGGATTAGGAACTACCAAAAAACATCAAAGCTATTGGCTACAGTGGAAAGTTAAAAAATAAAGTCCCAGAAAGAAAGAAATGAGGAGCCACTTCCATAATATTGCAGGGAGGGGAGAGAAAAGAAACGAGAAATGTAGTCATTAAAGGTTGAACTTAACTTGGGGACATTTTTACTTTTTCTTCAGGAATACCATGAGCTGAATGAAATAACTGCTGGCTACTTCAAGCATGCTCATAACAAATTGACAATTTTTATGGCACAGTTAACTTGTAACATGTCTCGTTTAGAAAAACATTCTACCAAGCACTTCCATTTGGCTTCTACTGACAGCGAAAATGATTGGACAAACCAGGAAGCCTGTCTCAATTCAGAGCCTAACCTTAGGGCTTTATTAACTACTTTTCTTTTTTTAAAATATCTTACTTTTGCAATTCTTGTTTTATGGGAAAAGGAACAAGTCAACAGACTTAATTTGTTCCTAACCATTAAACCAACCCAAATAGAGTGTTCTAATTTGTGAACTCAATTCTTGTTGGCAGAAAGTTCCACGGCGGTGTGGCTAAAGAAGACTTATTATTATAAACAAATTGGAGCTTTACCTAATTCCTGAAGCTTATTGTATGATTTTCCCTGAAGAATTGGATTAAAAGTTTCTATCAATAGATACAATAATCTTCCTCTGTACCCCTATTCCTGCATTGATCTATACATACTTGAAATATACATACTATATATGTGATCCAAGTCTGATCACTATGAAACACTTGCTTTCAAAAATGTACTGTTAATACATAACCAAATTGTTCATTGCTGTAAATCAAAACATTGCAATTGGAGTGAAGGTGAAAAATACCTGATAGACTTATTGACATAGTGAACGGGTCTGGGAGTTAGTAAAAAGGCTTATCAGAAATGAAATAAAATCCATAGAAGAGAACACAGTAGTCTCGACTTACAGCTATTCATTTAATGGCCATTTGAAATTACAACAGCACTGAAAAAAAGTGACTGTTTTTTCACATGTACGACCATTGCAGTATCCCCAAGGTCTCTTGATCAAAATTTGGTTGCTTGGCAATTGACATGTATTTATGATAGTTGCAATGTCCCAGGGTCATCTGATCCCCTTTTGCAACCTTCTGACAAGCAAAGTCAATGGGGAAGCCAGTTATTAACTTAACAGCTATAGTGTATCACTTAACAACTGTAGCAAAAAAAACAACGACAACCATAAAATGGGGCAAAACTCATCTTGCTTAGCAACATAAATTTTGGGCTCAGTTGTGGCCTTAAGTTGAGTACCACCTGTATATGTAGCTCAGGGTTGAATTGTGGAGTCCTTGGCGTTCTCTGAACTAAAGCCCATTAAGGTAGTTACTGATTCTGATGCAGTTGGTTAAATCCCACCTTTGGGCATTTCATTTGGTAACGATGCATAAAAACACTACCATGGACAAACACCTGGGATGTTAATTCAGGGATATACTGTACTGAATATTTGATTTAAAAAACACGAAGGTATTTTCAATAACCAGTGAGTTGATAATTAAAGCAGAATTTCAGTTTTTCAGAAGATAAGAAGTAGAATATTTTTAGTAATTTACATTTATTTCACCCAGTGTAGGAAATAGAATAAGCACTAACTTTAATACTACTATGTAGGCAAATACAATAATTTCAAGTTTCTCTTCAGTATAAATTACAATGCTGATAGTAGGGTAAATGTTGACAAAAAGTTTGTTCTGTTTTGAAATTGCCTTGATAAATCCAAAGTTGCATGCCTCAATTACATCTTAAACTGATTGTTAAATAATGACTTTTGGGGCAGCAGTCTGAAATATAGACCCAGATATGCTCAGCAGTAAGCTTGGATTCATTCAGTTCCAAAAAGGTGCTTTGAAGCATACAGGACCATAAATGCAATACAGTGGAAACTCGGGTCACGACCGTAATTCATTCCAAGTCTTCTGTCGCAACCTGATTTGGTCGTGACCGGAAGTGAGATTAACTGTGCATGCGCGCACAGAAAAAAATGGCGCAGAAGGGAAAATCACCACAGCTATGTTTGATCGCCACCTGAGGATGTGTTCTCAACCAGAGTCGAACATTTTGTAGATTTTTTGGTCAGCACCCGATTTGGTCATGGTCAGAAGCATTCATGACCCAAGGTTTCACTGTATTTGCCGAAGACTTATTAAAGCAGCATTGTCTCTTTCCAGGATTGAGTTACCAAAAAGCACTCCCATGCACTCCGAAGCATCCTTTTAGAGTTAAATGCAAAACATTTCATATCCCTACAATATTGTGACTAGCTACTTTGCTGTCTGTGTTATTTTAAAAAATCTTAAAAGTAATACACATTTTAGTAGGATAAGGTAAAATCAAGAAATAGTCACTGTGTATCATTAGGTGGTACGATACGCTAATTTTCTTTTAAAAAGAATGTGCTTTGTATGTGGCTTTGGGAGAAAATAAGTAGTTGATCAAGTAGATTTAGAAATTATTGTTCAAATCTCAAAATCCTTCATGTGAAATTGCCTAGGTGTATTTCTGAACTGATGATCAATTTGTATAGCTCTTGGCATAATCAGAAGTACTTAGCTTTGAACAGGGAATGGATTTACACAGTAAAAGAAAAGAGAAACAACTTCAGTCCCTAATTTTTGCAAGCAAAGTTGGGAAACAGATCCACATCTAGGCAGAATAGAGAACATTTGTGTAGATGGATTCAGTATAGGACAGCTTCTGGTGCAAATGCATTCAATTTCAGCCAGCTTTGTAAGAAATGTGTCTATGTCGTGGAAGAGAAAAGAGGAAACACATGAAGGCTCTTCTGAAAATAAAACCTGCTTAAATTGCTGTCCATGCCTCAAAAAAACTTTCTCCAAAGGCTGTTAAAATAGAATAAGAATCATTAAGAGGAGATTATTATATGAGGTCAGAGCAAGTCAGGTAATAATTAGAATGGTTGGAATAATTAGAATATTCTCAGTACTTGAGGCTGTAAAACCTGATATATTAAAACTGATCTAAGAGGGGAAAGTTTGGTTAGATGACCTAGTAGATTAAATATAAAATACACAGCTCCCTTTTGGGGTTTCTTCTACTGAAACAAAGCATAGGAGCCTGGCATTGACATTGATCAGTGTACTGGACAGATTTTATCCCTACTCCCTTGGTCACGCACCCACTTCAAAACTTAATTGGAGCTTTCACATGACATAGGTAGTGAAAACCCAAAACAAAAGAAACAGAAAAGTCTTATTGATGTCTGACATACAAACGATTAAACTTTCCCCTCTATCAAATTGAGGTTCTGCTCTATACTAGGGCTTGCCTGCCTACTTTGACCCCATACTTTCATGCTGATTAAAAATTGAATAACCACCAGCAAGGGGTTTTCTTAATACCTATTTGTCTTCCCATTTCCTTTATATTCTACAGGATAATCAGACTTTGGTGAGTTATGACTTGTGTGCATTAATATAGGAGAGGTACATCACATTACTTCTATCACACAGGATATCTCAAAATAGATGCAAAGTATATATCTTTTTTTAGCTTTGAGTTATATACAGAATGAAGGCGTGAACTAAGACTCTGCCATCTTTTACCACAACATTTGCCCAGTGTAACACAATTTAGCACCAAGATGACATGATTGTACATAAGCTGTTAAATTACGATGCCTAATATGATCTGGTTATGAAAGATGCAGCTCTAATGATTCACCTATGCAAAACTGCAGATAGTTCTTTCCTTTCTATTCTTCTCTTGCTGAATGTCTATTTGGAAGGGGGGGGAGTAATGCAACTCATAGTTCTTCAAACTCTGAAAGAGCCAACTTTCCCCTTTCAGACAATTATTCAAAACTAAGAAAGTAACCCCCCCTCCAATTAAACATCTCTTCTGATGTCAGCCTTCTTGTCAGTTGCTTAAGTGAAGACTACAATATACAGGGCAGAATTTCTTACCACATTTTCTGTATAAAGTTACAGACAGTAGAGATGGTTTTTTTTTTAAAAAAAGAAAAAGAAAAAATGTATTTTGCTGTTTTTCTATTGATTTATAATCCACACATGATTTATTTGCATGTCATGGGAAACGAAAGGGTAATGGAAATGCCAAAGAGGTTTATCTTCAACTGGAGTAAATATATTTAATATATACATATTGAGTAGTGCTGCAGTAGCTTACAGTATCTCAGGATTTTGTAATCGTTTTACACAAAGAAGAAAGAAATAAAGATTCAAATCTAACAATCCTGTTAGTTTCCAATAAGCTTCTGGTAAAAAGAGAGTGAGATATTGTTGGTAACACAGTATGAACATAATACATTCAAACCAATACACGTATTATAAGTACTTAAAAAATAAATAAATTAGCAAGACTTACCCAGTTGAAGTAATTAGCTCCAAAGTAACTAACTTGCCTTGTCTCTCCATTGCTTTCCTCTCTGTTTCTCACTATTTTTGTTACAACTTTCCACAACTGGAAAGCATTAGATACCCGTCCTCTGCAAAATTACTGCCCACCCTTTTGTGGGAGGTGAATATGGGCTATGCTGATTCTCTAAAGCTTTCCAGGCTCTGTGTTAGTTTGGATGTGTGTGTGTATCTGTGTCTAGTCTCTGTAAATCTCTAACATGTGACTGAGGAAACTACCAGGAATGTTTTTCTTTAAAAAAAAAAAAAAAAAGCACACCACTTTTTATTCCACTTTAAAGAAAGCATATTCCAGTCCTATCAGGTTTTTTTAAAAAAATTATTCCTTTTTTTCTCTTTGCCAACCGTTCTGGATTTCTTATTTCAGTTTGCCTCATCTCCTTTTCATTTTAGTTTTGCTAATCGATTGAAAAAACGCATATCAAAAAGTCACCTTTTCTGAAGTGTATAAGTAGTGTGCCAGTTATTTGTTGAGAAATGAGATACATACTGAATTAAGCCAGCTTTTAATAAATCCAAATTGACAGAAACAAGGTTACAACCTCATTAATGTCTCAACTTGAACCCTCCGCCACTTTGTTATTTACTGTCCCAAGCTGTCATTCATAATCCTTCCAAAACTCTGCCTTGTTTTGATGTACATAATTCTTTAGAAATGCAGTTGGCGCGGCATTCCATAATTTGATGCCCATCAGAATAGTTCACCTTTAATCTTCAAATCCCCAGATAACATGGAAGTGAAGTTTTATAATGCAAGACTTACATATCTGGGAAGCCTGGTGTAAAGTAGTTTTTGTAGATAATTTAGCAAGTCCAAATCATATTTTCAAATATAGGATATATCTTGAAACTACACTGATGCCGTTGGTATAACCATTTCCAGTGAAAGTTCAGGTAGTTCTCAATTTAGTTTCCTTATGATCATAAGCATGACAGAAATTCCATAATAAATATGCTACTCTACATCATAAGAGTCTATTGTTCTATGGCATAGTTCATTCTTAATGAACTATGATTTCTCTATAGTCCTTAGATATTTTTATTGCTCTTTATAACACCATAATTGAATTTGAATAATGTGTATGTGGCATAGTATTTTATTGTCTGCAATGACGCTAGACTTTTGGGTTAGGGTTATTGCATAAGACCATATCAGTGTATTAAAAATTTGTGAAGACAAGCAATGCAAGTGAATTTCTTCAATAAATCCATTGCCATGACATATGATGTCACACTTTTCTCTTAGCTAAATGATATAATGCAGTCTTTGATAGTTACACAGCAGTGTGCAAAAAAATGGAAGCAAATAAACAGCATCAGTTATTGCCAGGTATCTTCCGATTGACATGCATGTACAAAGTGCATGCAGATTTTGTACAGTAGTTCCACCGATTTGAGGAATAACTCCATTCCAAATGAACCAGCAAGCAGCAGGGGGAAAAAATCAGTCCAATTATTCAGATTTAAGAGCAGACATTCATAAAGGGTGTGGTTTTCTCTCGTATGCCCAAATAAAGTATTAAAGGAACTGGCAACTAAAAACCAAACATTTACAGAACAAAGCTTAGATTCCATTGCTGTTTCAAAGCATTTTCTCTGGTTATGCAAAGCAATGACTTAAATAGGCATAGGAGATGAGTATTTAATTCAAGAATGGTGGCAAGAATTCTTGGTCTGAAAATAGGAATAATTTTAGTGCTAGGCAAGAAATGCCAAAAAACAGTCCAGGGGACAAATAGATGCTGATTAATCCTGTGCTAAATCAATCTAAGAGAAATGAGGCAAGGGAATAAGTAAGAAAAAGAATTTTAAAAAGGAGAGAAATATTGCTCATATTCTGTGGCACTCTTAAGAATTCAAGCCAGGGTAACAAAGCTCTAGCCTGTACTTAAAATGGGATAACATAAAAGAATAATGAGTTTCAACTGAGCAGTAAAAAAAATAATAACCTTGTTAGTAGAAAATAATTGCCCTTTGTTTTGTTTAAGAATGGATAAGCTGGTAAAGATGATTGCTGTGGATATAAATGGTATTCAGAGTTGTTTTAGTTTCTTGATATATTAAGAGATAGCTACTCTCCATATATTTCTACCAGACTTCTGACTAGCTATTTTCTGTTGAGTGTACTTTCACCGTTATATAAGTACTACCAAATATTGCATGTCTCTGAGAAGAACACCCACAGAAGCACATATTCAGAAGAAGCACATTTCCGTTCTTAACTTAATTGGCAAATAACACATATCACTGATTACTTCCCCTTCAGTTTACCTCATGTGCTTAATGGTTTCTTGTGCTCTGAACTAGGCTGTTGTTTCCAAAATAAAATGGAAACTTTGAGCCAAGGGATTTAGGAAAAAAATGTCCAAAGTAAACACAAGTTACGGATTACCGATGAAGAGGAAGTCAGCACAAGTGTAAATCAAAGGAAAGACAGCAGAGAGGAGATTTTTTTTCCCATGGAAGGACACAAGAGACCTGCTGGATCAGGCCAACTGTCCATCTAGCTTAGCCTTCTCTGACTGGCTGCATTCAGGAGGTCCATAAACATGGTCAGAGGCATTGTCATCTATTGCTCTTTAAAGCAGCGGTTGCCAACCAGTGGGCCGTGGCCCACTGGTGGGCCTTGAGAAAATTTTGGTGGGCCGCAGAGAAATCTCACCCCCAGAGCACCCCCAAAGCAATTAATCCAGGCTGCGCAGAAACATAAGGCTGTGCAGCCCACATGGCCCGCAGGAACCCTCCCCACCCACTCACTCCTTTACCCGGCAAACTTGCCTGCTAAAATTGCTATTTTTCCTTTTTTTCGACCATCATCTGTTCTGCTGTGCGGGAGATTTAGATTATCTAGGAAGCAGGAAACAGTTGGATTTCTTGCTTTCTAGCTAGTCTTTAGATCTTCGGCTCTGCCGAACCTCCCTTAGGACTGAAGGTTTGCTTGCAAGCATATTCAGTGCAGACTCACGGCAAGCAAATTTGAGAGACTGAGCTAGCCAGTGGCAGATAGATCACTGAATGATTCTGTGAGCAACTCTGCCTGCCTGCTTTGCCTGATTTTGGGTAAAAATTGCTCTTTTTTAATTTAAAAAAAAAGCAATATTTACATACATGGTGTGTTGTGAGTTAATTTTGTGAGTTTGCTTGCAAGCAAATTTTATGTGCCAGATTGAGCTAGCCAATAGCAGATAGATTTCTGAATGAATCTGTGATTCTGTGAGCAACTCAATCTGCCTGCCTGCTTTGCCTGATTTTGGGTAAAAGTTGCTCTTTTTTATAAAAAATTCAATATTTATATAAATATTTGTAATATTTACATACAAGCCATGCCGTCACATGACCACCAAGCCACACCCACAAATTAGGTCATGCCTACAGAACCGGTTAGTGGTCCCTGGGATCAAAACTTGTGAGTTTGGTGGTCCCTGAGGTCCAAAAGGTTGGTGACCCCCTGCTTTAAAGTATGCTGTCTATGGTTTCTTAATAAAAACTGTCAGTAAGGCTGATAGCCATTTATAGTCAAATACTATATAAGTTTGTTCACCCCACCCCATTTAAATGATCTAAATAGGTGTCCATCAACTTCATCAGAGAAGAATTTGGGGATATTAGATTTCCAGAAAATTGTCTTAACCTCTCACAGTACCCTGTGAAGGTGGGAAGAATGTGTCACATTCCTGAGGTAATGAATGTATCCGACTTTTGATCAAGTACTCAAATTCAGGAATTTTGCTGGAATATAATGGCAGCCAGCACCACATATTTCTGGTAGGTTCTGATATGTTTGAGTAACCATTTCCCTCATTCCCACCTCAGCTTCGTTTTAGTGAACCTACTGCCTTTCTGAATTGCCTTCATGGTTGATTCTACTTAAGGCCTTCTGAAATTAAGGTGGCAGCAACTGCAGAATGTCACCCCAGAACCTTGTTTTAGTCTTGGGGAACAAAGCATTTCCTGTTATTGAAGAAGGATGAATCCCTCATCAATTACATAATCTTGTAACCATTGTGAGCAATTTTAATATATCACTGTACAGTGATACAGAATTGATGGGAGTGAAAATGCTATGTAAGCAGTAAATATTGCTGCAGAAAGGACAACTCTCGTGTTTTTATCCAAGGGGGACTTTGCCTCCAAATCTGATGATCTTTCACTTACTAGTATCTTTAGTCAAGAAACCCAAAGGCAGACTTGGCTATGTTCCAGCATTAGAAGTTTGGAGGTCCCTAGCATACTATCGGAAATGAATAGCATTTTTAAAATTGTTCTGTGCTTGTGAAACGGGGAAAGAGATCTCTGCTTAGTTGATGGGCAGCAAGCAAATATTGATTCATTGAGAGGTTTTAGTGCTCAGGTAACAGTCAGAAAGAGTTGACTAGATTGCATCTCTTTGCCACCTTTAGACTTATAGCATATATCCATGATATACTCATAGATCCAAGAATACTCAAGCTGCTCAGGTCATTCTCAGGTGTATTTTAAATTAGATTTAGAACAGTTAAATAGATGGAAAGGGCATTAATGTACGAGAATACTGGAATTTCAGACCCAGGAATCAAAATATTGGGGCCATCGAATTTGCTCTGTTGAGTCAGGTGCTACTTACTCAAGCCTGCAAACAGGTGAATCTCCCTTGTTACTGACTATATCATTTATATCTTCAGAAGAGTCCCCTATAAAATGTTAGTTTGGTTTCAATAATGTTTCAGTGAGTTGTTGTATTTCCTATAGATATGGAAATAGGGTGAAAAGACCAAATAAGTGATACTAGGTAGTTATATTGTAAAGTACATATACAGTACAGTAAATGGCTATACTGTACAAGTCCACTATTTTGTGATTCAATGTAAAAGGAAGTATTGAAGTCAAAGAAGGAAAATTTCTTGGGCTGTCACTTTGCTTCCAGTTAAGCAAAGTGCCATTTGTTATCTATTTTCAGTAATCCCTAAAGAAAGCACTTACAAATCTAGTACTGGTGTTCATTTAATATACATAATACATGGTTAAGAGTGGGCTGTACAGCTGCAGTCATTCCACAGTAATTATTACACACTATGAAATTATTGCATTTTTAATGAGGATTGGAAAGTTCTAGAGAGGCTCAGTGGGTTGAAGTAATTTTCGCCTATTTAGAATGGTGAAACATGATTATGATGTAGGTGGATTTATTGGGCCCACTTGAATAATCCCTTGGAATTTTAGGGAAAGAAACAAATTTGCACAATATTTCAAGTGCTACCTTTTTGAAGCTGTGGATGATGTTTGTTTTGCATTAATGAATTTAATTTGTGTTAGTACAGTTTAGATTGTATTGTGTTTTAATTCTAAATTGCCTTAACACTGTAAATAAACTGTACTGTTATTACATTACAGTGTAATAACACTGTAAATAAAATAAAATTGCAGCAGTAGTATGTTACTGTTCTTGCATATTTGAAAGCTATGTGCATACCATATAACACAAAATAGCAATATTTACCTATTGGGTGGCTACTTCATTCTGTCTTTTACCTTTCCTATCCCCAAATTTTATTTTCTGCTGAGAGCGTTTATTGTAGAGTTGAGTTAGATTTTCTATGAACAGCTGCTAATATGATTTTTCAACAATTAATATTAGCGTGGATAACTTAATAGAACAAAGATACCTATACATGTGGAGCAAAAGTTAGCAAAATTTAGATGGGAGACAGTTAAGACGATTCTTCCCTAGTAGTTCTCAGAATATGTTTAATGGTGTTAAGTAGTTTCTTTTAATTTGGTAAGATTTTGATCTATAGGCGAGGAACAGTAAAGGAAACTGCTTAAAAGAATCACAGCTTTCTTAGTTTTAGAGCTAAGATATTAACTCTTTTTTTTGCATGTGGGGAGTTTTAAAGGATTAGGGTTAAGGGCAAAATGGATGCTATAGGCCAGTGATGGCTAACCTTTCTGTCTTTACGTGCTAAAAGTGCACGCACACACATGCATGCCAACACCCATAAGGAAATGCATGCAGGAGTGCCCACACCCCTTGCACATGCGCGCACAACTTCCCTGCATGCACGCCGCACATCTCTGCACATGCATGCCCCGCGCCTTTCTGTGTGTGCGTCTCGCGCGTGCCCCTGCACATGTGCAGCAGCTACCCGACGATCAGCTGGCGGGCGGCATGCACACGTGTAGTGGACCTGCTCCGGGGCGATGGCTCACATGCCAGCGAAGATGGCTCTGTGTGCCACTTCCGGCACGCATGCCATAGGTTCACCATCACGGCTATAGGCTTTGTATATATTTAGGACATTCATTTCACCTCTTAAAAACCTACTACTCCCCTCTTAGAACAGATCTTAGCCCTACCTATATTTTGAATACAGCCTTCAACATGCCATGTAAAATCTGGAGCGACCATCAAGCCAAGAGAAATTGTTTGTCCCTGAGCAAACGTCTTATACTCATACTTATACTTATACTTTCTTATACTTATACTTTTTGGGGGGAGGGGGGGTCATCTAACTACATTGGTGTCGTATTATGTCTACCAACTGCTCTCTTTATTCTTTTGATGTTGACAGTGTAGCAAAACCTGCGGCAAGGGGTCTAGATACCGGAAACTTATCTGTGTTGACCAAAACATGCACGAAGTTGATAGTCTTCACTGTGATCCAAGCAAGAAGCCATCCGATGTTGAGATTTGCACCTTACCCCCATGTGAATACATTTGGATTACAGGAGACTGGTCAGAGGTATGTGTCTTAACTCTGGGCAAAGAAAAAACCAGCAAGGCTTAGTTGTTAAACTATAATCAATGACAGTTATACAGAAAGGCAAGATAAAATGTGCAAACCAGCCAGCTTTGTAATGCTCTTTCCTATTTAATAATTGAAAATGATGTTTAAAAATTACTAACAGGGATAAAAGTCATAGGGAATACATGTAGCCTACCAGCATCCCTTAGCAATTAGAAGAATCTCCTCCATGGCGTTGTGGTGGAATGTAGTCCTGATTCCCAGGAGGAAAGGAAGTTGGTTCTTCATTGATTGATTTGTTGGGTTACCAAAAGCGAAGGTAGTGGGGAGAGACTTGGCAGAAAGTATGCTTAGCTCATAGTAGAAAAGGGTTCTCAAACCTGTGGAGCATCTGTACAACCACTGTTCATTCTAATGAAGCTCAGAAATTATTCTTAATCAAATCAAAGCTGAAGAATCTTAATGCTTGCAGCAAAGTAGAGATAGGGCTGCCATCAAAAGTTGGCATTTGCAGACAGGTGTCAAAGCTAATTTTTATAGAAAGGTCCAGCTGCCAGTATCTGGAACTTTTTACTACTTCAATCAAATGTCGCTTATGAGCATTCATGTGAAATAGATGGAGTAGTTTCTATTGAAGTTTCATGACTGTCTGGATTTATTTATTTATTTAGCGTATGGCAAATACATGAACTTAGAGTGGTTCAAATGTTAATATCCAGTCCAGCCATTCAAGGACAGGGTGGTCTATGTTGAAAAAATCAGACATTGGGCTGGTGTAAGCTCTTGATGGAAATTCAGACACAATGTGATGGATATTTTGTTGAGGAACACCACAGTCATACTGAGGGGTAGAGACAAGACCCCACTTAAACAATGAGTCCTGGCAGACACCATGTTGGATACGGATCCTGTTCAGAGTTGACCAATGCTGGTGAGGAAGGTCAAAACCTGGCATCTTTTGTGTAAGGTCAACTACGTAACTGCCTATATCTGGGCATTCAGCAGACCATTTGGCTTTCCACTGTGTGTTGATGCCAACATTGTTAGACAGCTGTCTGGAATAGACAGTAATAATAAAGAAATTGGACCATCTTAGTAAGATCTCACCTAGAACACATTTTATTTCAAAGGTCTCCCCTAAATCTGATGCTAGTATTGTATGTACAGAAAAGAGTACTTTAGAGAAGTTGGAAATCTTAACCTTAAAAAGAACATGGTTAATCTATTTTGGTATTTTACCAAAGTGTTGAGAAAGTGACATAAAGTCAATTGCAACAGTATCGTCTGTAAAGTTCCCGGGGCATTGTGTTTTTCAAGATTGCTAGCCAGAATAAGTTAAATAGAATCAGATTTGCAAACTACAGCTAGATTTTAAGTCCTTTGTCCTCCAATCTTGTGTCTCCCAGTTGTGTTGGAATGACTACATCCAAAATTGTTGGATTTGTAATTTCAATACATCTGAAGGATATTGGGAAAGACTGGATTTGGGCAGCAATTTTCTGTTATTGAGTGAAAGAAGGGGGTAATCAAATTATCTATCTAATCAGGAAGCAGAAGTCTTGGTCCTATCAAAAATTTATATTTGGCTTGAAAACCCATTTGCCTAATTTGTAGTCCAAAATCTAGCAGCAAAATTGTACCTTTGCAGGAAATTCAGTAACATTTTTAGCACGGATTTCTATGTTTTCCTAGTAAAAGTGCTTCTGGCTTCCTCAAGAAAGCAAACAAAAAGTTCACAGTTAGGGGAGAACCATATCAGTCAAAACTAGCCAAAAATGATAAAATATAAATATTGTATCCGTTCCTTTGAACAAAGCCACCCTATTCACAAATTCTATATGGGCTTTGCACCAGTAGATAGTAAAAGGGATATAGGGTGCCTTCCTGTTTCCAGGAAGCAATATCAATCATACAGAGTCAAACAACAGGAGTTCCAGAACATTCGGCCCTGTTTCCATAAAATTAAAAAGATACTGTGGCTATTTTCCTCCAACGTTCCCACCCACCCTATTTGTCAGAGCAATTGAAACAGGTACTCAAAGGATTAAAAGGCAGGATTGAAATAATCCATCACATTTCGCCTCCAGCTTCTTCTTTCACTTCACATTCATCCTATGTTCTTCTGTTTTCTAGTACTTTAGCTTCCTAGCCATATAAAGTTTTCAATTCCGCCATGACCACTGCTGTTAGTTTGACAAACAGGGTGAATACAAAGTAAAGTACTACTTCAATCAATCCTGTATTGTCACCTATCTCTTATGGATTGCCTCATTTCCTGGAAAGGATGTGAACCCTGAAGAAAAATTATGGGGAAGTACCAAGGTTATCCATCCTCCCAAGTTGATTACCAAATTCTATGCTTCCAAGGTAACACTTACAAATCACTCCCCACCCAAACTAGGCAAAGCTAGGAAGTTTACCTTCCCCAGAAGTTAAGTCAATGAACCTGCCAGCTGAGGAATCAAGCCCCAGGACCAACAAAGGAATATAGTGTATTTTTCAATCTATAAGATGCACACCCCCCCCCCCCGCCCGCCAAAAGTGGGTGGAAATGTCTGTGCATCTTATAGAGCGAATGTTGCCGAAGCTCTGCCCACCCACCAGACCCCACCCTTTGGCTCAGCAATTTGCCTCAGCAAACAGCCTGGTCAGTTTCAGCCCAGCCTGATTTAGCATGAGCAGCTGATTGGTGGTTGGATCTGCCTCCCAGAATAGCAGCGATCAGATGTTTCATGCTGTGGGGATGATAGGCAGCGATCCCCACTGCCTGGAATGGGCCAAAAACAGGACAAGCTGAAAATGGGGCACGCGGAGGCCGAAAATGGGGCGCGTGGAGGCCGTGATGGGCGGTGACAGCGGCGATCCCCGCAGCCTGGAAAAGCTGACTGGCAGTATTCCGGGAGGCCAGTCCAACCGTCAATCAGCTGCTCGTGCTAAATCAGGCTGTGCTGAAGCTGACTAGGCTGTTTGCTGTTTGCTGCAAGGAGGCAAATTGCTGGGAGGCAAAGGCAGATTTTTTTTTTCCCCCTTGTTGTCCTCCCCAAAAGCTAGGTGCGGCTTATACTCTGAAAAATACTTTACTGATGGAATTTAAGCCAAAACATCTGGAAAGTACCCAAGCTGGAAATAGTAGCAGTTCACATTTGACTTGTGAAACTTCATAGGCCACTGGATAGCTCATTTCCTACTTTGTCAAATGCTTTCTTTGGGTGATTTTTTTTTTTAAACTGCATGTTTCTTTTGCTTTGTATTTTTCAGTGCTCTGTGACCTGTGGTAAAGGCTACAAGCAAAGGCTGGTTTCCTGCAGTGAAATTTATACAGGGAAAGATCACTATGAGTACGGTTATCAGAACACTGTCCATTGTCCAGGCACCCCACCACCAAATGTGCAGTCATGCTATCTAGGCGAGTGCCCTGTTTTGGCATCGTGGAGAGTTGGAAATTGGGGAAGTGTATGTTTCTAAATTTTTGTTTGTTATTATTCATGATTTATTTTGCTACGTAGCCCAACTGACCTTAAAGAAATCTTTCGTGGATTACTGTGTGTTACTTCATGAAGTAATCTTTATCTTTTGTCTGTTCCATGGCTGTACAAACTCATGCCCAAGAGCCATGTACTGTATGCCAAATGCTCCTCCTATTTATTGATTTATTCCTATGTACTGATTGATTTATATGACAGTCCTTCTCAACATAGTAATTTTGGTTTTTGGCTAAAAAGGCATCGGAACATATAGAATGGGTTTTTTAAATATCTGTAACAGAAAAATATAATAATTAAACATACATAAATAGTACAGTGTGACCAGGGCTTCTAATGAACTATCTGAAATTGAAATAATTTTATGTATCCAGCTAAGCAGACATCCTTGGCACAATATTTGCAGGATACCCAGATCTTTGAAACCCTATAAAAGGCTAACAGGGTTAGTTTATCCAATTGTGTAGGGGGAACATTTTTCCATAGGTGCCATAATAGGGAATGAATGTCTCTTGGGTCCTGCTAGATGGCAGAAGGACACAGAGCATGTCTAACCTGCCACATTATGTGGGATGAGCAGAAATACTTAGATAAAGGCAGTCCTGCAAACAACCTGGCACTATGACACTTTGAATTAACACCCCAAAGCTTACTCTGAGCCAGAACAGTTTGAAAAGCACTAGATCCCTTGCAACTACTGCATGCAGATCACATTGCACCAGTCCAACTGGAAGGTGAACAAAGCATGGGTGACCATGAGCATAGCCTCTCCAGGTAAGAAGGGCCACAAGTTATACACCAAATGGATTGCACAAAAACCTTCAAGGCCACGGCTGCCCTCTTCTCAGTCAACAGCTGCAAGCTCAGGAGTACCTGCAAATTGTCTGCCACCCTAACCAGAGTCAAAGGTAGAAATATCGTCAGATTCTGGAGGCCTTAAAGCCTACAACCATTTGGGCTTGCTAGAATTAAAACAAAAACTGACCTTTCCCATCCAGCCTCCACATACCAGAAAAGAACCTTAAGAGCAGCCCAGGGTACAAATGTACAACTGAGCACCATCAGTACACTAATTATACCTCACTCTCTGCTAATTGATGGTCTCACCTACAAGTTTCATACAGACTTGCTACTGAGTTGTACATTCAACATGCTAAAGGGAACACTTATTAAATACAAATGGATTAATTATATTTAATGAATTTTAGTTCCTGGTTTGGTCCCACTCACCTCATTTTCATGGCCCCATTTATGTTTTGGAAAATGGCCTGTTGCCAAATACACCTTTTCACCCTTCAAAGGTTGCCTACCCTGATTTAATTCTCCCTACCTACAAAAGGGGACACAGTGGCTCAGTGGCTAAGATGCTGAGCTTTTCGATCAGAAAGGTCGGCAGTTCGAATCTCTAGCACCGCGTAACGGAGTGAGCTCCCGTTACTTGTCCCAGCTTCTGCCAACCTAGGAGTTCGAAAGCATGTAGAAATGCAAGTAGAAAAATAGGGACCACTTTGGTGGGAAGGTAACAGTGTTCTGTGCGCCTTCGGCATTTAGTCATGCCAGCCACATGATCACGGAGACTTCTTCAGACAGCGCTGGCTCTTCGGTTTTGTAACGGAGATGAGCACCGCCCCCTAGAGCCGGAAAGGACTAGCATGTATATGTGAGGGGAACCTTTACCTTACCTACAATGAATGGCCAGAATTTACAGTTTTTATGTGTATACAAAGGATATCTACATAATTATATCTCTGCTGACATAAATGTTAGTGGCTTTGAGAAGTACATGTTTGGTTCATGGCAATAAATAAAATGAAATAAAATGAGCAACCAACCAGTTAACATAAATAGAAAATAGCAACAAAGGATAGAAAATGTGTTCCAGATTCAGTTGTGGCTTCAGAGAGAATTCATTTTTCCTTACCTAGGTTATCTCCTCACTGCCAATCATTGTTTCTCCTCATGCATAAGGAAAAGCAATATGAACTCTAGGCGGTTGAATAAATGAAGAAAGAAAGCTAGGCAGGCCAACACTAAATAAGTAAGTGTTGACCGAAGCATGCTTAAACCAAGGTGGTCAGATTGTGTGGTCCTGTGTTGCTAGGAGATACAGAATTTTGCTACTGAAAAACCCAAATTCCATTTACAAGGTCACATACAGATCTTTCTTTCCTTCTAACACCATTCCTACACAACTGAAAAGTCTGGCATTTGTTTGGAGTTCAGAAGGCTCTCCTCTCGCTGTGACCAATTGTTTGTATTGCTTGGATACAGAAATAAAATCCAATCCATTTGAACTTTAGAAAAGAGCCTTTCTTGACAGCTCTTCAAGTAACTTTCATATTTACTAGATGGATTTTCACTTGGCTTCATACATTTTACGATACAAAGCTTGTTGTGGCTGTAGATCTTTGCTAAAAGAGAAATTAGTCCTTGAATAGTCTGTTATGGTGAAATGTTGCTTATATTTCTTTTCAGTAGTTATTACTGACGCAGTTAGAGAAGTGTGGGTTAGAGCAAGGAAGTTCCATTCGAGAAAATTCAGCAAATTCATATATTTTTTTCTATTTTTGAGGCTGGAAACGCAAAAGCCGTAATGTAAATCTTAAAGTGGCTTAGCATGGTTTTAAAAACATTAACATTTTGTCCTACCCATTTTGCATCTTTGTCTCACCCAATGTTGGAACCCGTGTACTCCTTCCAACCAGTTATAGATAATCCTCTGCCCACCCAAAGGTGACTTAGATGTGCTCTCAAAACCCTCTAATGTGCTCTTAAATTAGGGACAATGTAGTTTCTAGTTTGTGCTAAAAATGGGAAGTGTTACCTTAAGCTTATTTATTCTTTAACCATATATGTATCCATCTGTGTTTGTTTATTGTTTTGAAAATAATTTCTCTAAATAACTGCAAACAGCTGATGCAGTCTGCAATTTATCCTGCAGTTTATCCTGCTACTTCTCCTTAATTGTTCCATCTTTGATCTGCACCTTACCAAAGAGTTTTATTGCAGAAAGATCAATGATATTTTGAACAATTAATTGGTTTTCTTTCAGCATGTCCTTTTTTCAGATGGTATATTACTATATCCAGTCATAAATAGCTGTGATAATATGCCTGCCAGCAAGCAAATCTGTATAGGTTGCACAGAGAGAGCGAGTTAGTTAGATGGCAAATTGCTGTTTATAGCACTGGGTAAAAACTGCATAGTGTGTGAAAAGTTTCCTCCCCCGTTTTTTCTACTTTTAAAAATGGTTCTGCTATTTAAGCCTCCATAGGCTTGTAGTTCTCACTGTGCATAGTTCCTAATATCTTTGTGTTTTTAAAGAGCATCTTAATTTTCACACAGTTGTTCCAAATACGTAATAAAGCATTTGTAGAGTTCAGAAGAGCCAACAGGATAAAGATGCACGAACACTTTTTTTTATCAGTCTTTAAATTAAGCTTTGGTTTTAAGTTTTCATTCTCTCTTTTTTTCTCCCCATAATTCACTAGAAAGCTATACATAGGTATTAGGAAAGGTTCTGAATTTGGTTTCCTTTCTTTTCAGTGTTCGGTGACTTGTGGAATTGGGGTGATGCATCGGTCAGTTCAGTGCCTCACAAACAATGACCAAGCAAGTACTTTGTGCCTTGATGATTTAAAACCTGAGGAAAGGAGACCATGCCACAACATCCATAATTGTAAGACTCTTTGGAAATGAGTTTTATTTTTCCTTTTAATCAGTGCTGGGATTCAAAACTTTTCACTACCGGTTCTGTGGGCGTGGCTTGGTGGGCATGACATGGTTTGGTGGGTGACAGGGGACGGTTACTGTAAAATCTCCATTCCCACCCCATTATTGGGGGAAGGTTACTGCAAAATTCCTATTCCCTCCCCATTCCTGAGGGAAGGTTACTGCAAAATCCCCATTCCCTCTCCACCCCACTAGCCTGCTTTCCAGCTCTGTTCTCCTGTGCAGGGCAACAAAAGAAGACCCAGCTGATCAGCTGGGACTCAATGGGAGGCAGAGAATAGATGGGAGCAGGGCTAGTCAGAGGTGGTATTTGCCGGTTCTCTGAACTACTCAAAATTTCTGCTACCGGTTCTCCAGAACTGGTCAGAGCTGCTGAATACCACCTCTGCTTTTAATCCTGCACTAATTCAGATCTAGTTCCACACATTTTTATATCACGTCTCACACTTTTTCAGTCAAATTAAATTAAGCCTTGCTGGCTGGGGAATTCTGGGAGTTGAAGTCCATGCCACTTAAAGTTGCCACGGTTGAGAAACACTCCTTTAGAAGGATTTTTTTAAAAAAAAAAAAAACAGCTCCTTTCCACGCTCACACAATCTCTCTTAAGTATTTGGGAACTCTGGTTTGAAGAACCCTCAAGTGATCTGAAGCTTTGGCATTACTTCAGTGGTACATTGTAAAAATGCCCTGCAGCACTTTCTAAGCCAGGAAGGCAACAACAGAAATAGCAGGGAATATTACAGTGCTTGATTTCATGACAATGCATGGGGCTCAGTTCTTGAAAGACCATCATTTGTGCAGTCTCGAATGCACGAAGAAGCAAAGGGGGAGGGAAATGAATGTAAGGCACAAATAAAATTTCCTAGGATCTAGGTCAGTGGTGAGATTCAAATTGTTTTATCACTGGTTCGGTGGGCATGGCTTGGTGGGCATGCTTTGCCTAACGCTGGGGCTGGTATCACTTGAAATGAAGAGCAACCAGTGATAACATATCACTTAGATGGCTATGTGAGCAAAATGCCATAGGTTGCACTGACATTGGAAGCCTGGTGCTGAGTCATTCCCACACACACACACACACACACACACACACACACACACACACAAAATCTTACCTTTTACAAATTATATAACATCACTACAGGTGTTGGTGGGGGAGGTTCCCTGCTTCATACACTTCCAAGGTCTTTCTCTTTAATTAAATAATTGAAGCTATTTCATTTGAAATATTCACAGTAATATTCCACTGATCAGCTGTTAGAAATCCACACTGTGTTATTTTTTGACTGTTTTGTTTTTGCTGATTAGAACCTCATCTTTCTTTTCCTTATTTTAGGTGAACTACCAACAAGCTGCAAAGAAGCAAAAAGACTCAAAGTCATTACTGAGGATGGTGAATATTTTATGAAAGTTAAAGGAAGACTTTTAAAGGTGTGATTCAAATACCTCCTCTGTTTTTGGAGGGGAATACTGTTTATAGGACAGGGAAAAACAAAACCTTAGATTCATGTGAATACAGATTCTTCTGGTTCTTGTACATTTCTGTTGTCTTGCTGGAAGTATAGGCATTTGTTTTTCAGTGAATTAGAAGCAAGGCATTCCACAATAAGTATCATTATGAAGAAAACTTTCTGTTTCAGCTCTCAGTTCGAGAGGGAAAAGATTATTAGAACAATGTGAAAAGAAAATGAGCAATTGGCCCTTTGAGATTCAATTACATTTACATTTTGCAGTTTTTCAGAAAATCATAATTCTATATCCTCTTCTTATTTCTGCCCTTTGCGCTCATCATCAGTTTTAATTATTTCATAAAATTATGGCTCCTTTCCCCCCCAGATATATTGTGCTGGCATGGACTCTGATAGCCCTAAAGAATACATCACTTTGGTAAATGGTGATGCGGAGAATTTCTCAGAAGTCTACAGCTACAGGTAAGAACAGGCAGCCATTCTGTATTTTTCATTATGTCTCGTACTTTGTATAATTTTTCTTGCAGTAGAGTAGAAAAGGGTTTTCTTTTGATTCAGGTTACATAACCCAACTGAGTGTCCATATAATGGAAGCCGAAGAGAGAATTGTCAGTGTAGAAAAGATTACACAGCAGCTGGGTTTTCTGCCTTCAGCAAAGTAAGGCTGGACCTGAATGCTATGCAGATAATAAGTGAGTAACAATAATATTTTGTTTCTCATCTTGTTTAACTTTGTTGGAATTGTTTGTTGGAATTACTATTTTAAAAGAGACCAGCTTACATTTCCCAAGTTTAACTTTTATATTACCCTGTTTCTCCAACAATACGGCCTCCCCCAATAGGAAGTCCCAGCATGTTTTATAGGCATGAAATGAAATTAAGCCCCTCCCCCCAAATTAAGGCCTATATTAAAACATGCAAAATGGGAATGGTGGGGGGGCTTGCCATTAGGAAGTACTTTTGTTGCACACCCGGATATGGTGCTGCCTGCGTTGACCCCGATACGAAGTGCCCCACCAACGCCGAGGTCAACATCCAAGCCGTCGCCACCTGCCCGAAGATGCAAGGGGGGGGAATTAAGTCACTCCCGAAAATACGGCCTAGCCATTTTTTCGGGGCTCAAAAAAAAATAAGACCCGGCCTTATTATATGAGAAACACGGTACCATATTTTCTTTTAAAATGAAATATTTTACCTTGCACGTTAAACTTAGTTCTCTGTGAATGTTCTTTTCCCGATCTTGTCTCAGCTTAAACTCAAATGTGACATCATAATCTTAGGCATTGACATGAAAAGTCTACTTTATGTGATCCCATTTCGCATTGGGAAATTAGTGTAGGAGATAATTAGGTTGAGCCTGAGGGAGGAGTCAAACACATCACCAGTCATGAGTCCCTTTGACCCACAAAAGATCTAAGTCCATCCCACCATGAATGCCTTATCTACCACCAAATTGTTTTGAAAATTATCAGTTCAGATTCTTGTAGAAAGCTTAAGTTTGCAATAAATCCTGATACCCATTGGAACTGCCTGGGATCTCCTGATTTCCTTGGAGCTTGACATTTCACAGTATTGGGGAGGTGGTTGTCACCAGAATTCCCTTTTGACTGAAGTCCCATCAGAAAGGGTATACAAGAGCAATCAGATTGCACAATTTAGCAATAATATTGGAGCTGGTTTTTGTATTCTAACTGGACGTTGTCTTGAGCTAGAGACAGTTCCTAGTGATAGCTCCTAAAGAGGCGTATGAAATAGGCCGAATACCTTGCAGTTCTTTTATGGTCTGTAGGACTACATCCACACTTTATGCTTATGTTTGAAAACAAATGGCAGGGGGAAACTGCTGCTTTAGAACAATCCTACAATTTTAGACGTATTAGAAAACAAAGAAACAAATGGAAAAGAGGCAAACCTGTAGTGCATTGCTAAAAAATTGGTGCCCCTACATATTTACAATGCTTGTAATGGTGAATGGTTTAACACAGAATTATTCCTCATTTTCAGTATCTCACTACACAAATTTAAAACTTTGTGCCACGTTTCTTATTTAATTATCTATGTGAAAAATCAGGGAGGATTGCTGATGAGTCAGAAAATAAATGTGTAAAGTTAAGTGTTTTATTTTATGTCAGAGCCAAATTAAACATTTGCATTTTTTTTTCTTTTACAACCATTCCATTTCCCCCTCTGTCTCTGTGGTTCTTGCCAAATATTTTTTTCACAGCTACCGATTTACAGTTTGCACAGACACTTGATGGGAGACCTGTTCCTTTTGCCACTGCTGGGGATTGCTACAGTGCAGCCAAATGCCCACAGGTATCCCTCTAGACCTTGATTCCGAGTTATATTCCAGCATTTTGTCATTTATTCCCAATCAAATCAATCACACGCCAGCCATTGCCTTATTCTGTCACTCCTTGTCTAACATCTCCTTTCTTAAATATTGTACAATGTTGTTCTTTTTAAATTGTACTGGCAAGAGTATGTTTCTCTGAATTGAGGGTTTGTTGTGGTGATCCAAATATTGTGGTGATCAAATGTTCTTTAATTTGTTTTTCTTATATTTAATACATGAGCCATGCAAAGCGGTAGGAAAAATTTTTGAAACCCACCCCTGCTAGCAGTTCAAAATTATGCAAATGTAAGTACATAAATAGGTACCACTTCAGTGAGAAAGTAACAGTGTTCCGTGCACCTTGGCATTATCATACCGTCAGCTACATGACCATGGAAATGTCTTCAGATAATGCTGGCTCCCTTAGCTAAGAAACAGAGATTAGCAGTGACCCCTAGACTTGGACTCAACTGACAGGGGAAACCTTTACTTTTACCTTTAAGAGCATTGCATAAAATTACAGTAAAAATAAAATACACAGAGTCCTGTTTTACCTGATAGAAACACCAGTGCTTCATGCAGCAAAATAAATACGTGCTCCAAATATTTGAGATTAATTGGGTGAAAAAAGAAGAGATACCCCTTCAATTGATCAGGTAGAAAAGTATTATGATGTAATAATAGAACTAAACTCATAATGTGTTCTAGGTCTCTTTTAGCATTTGTATGTCACAACATGTTCAGACATACAAATGCTAAAGGAGCCTTAGCTTTGGCCCCAGAAAATCCTGACAAGTCAACCAAGCAAATGTCCTGTGTAGATAAAAGAGCAAGAAAATATACCTGTCCAAATGTAGGAAAGTGCTATATTCTCATTCTCTCTGTGTCTCTCCCTCCCTCCCACTGTACCTCTCCCTCCCTCTCTCTCCTCTCTCTTTCCCTCTCTCAGAAGAGTTAAAGAGCAACAAAAATCACTTGAAGGACAAGAATGCCCTCAACTGGCAGGCCACAGCAAGGCAGCCTTGTTCTCAAACTGCTGCAAATGAGAATAAATGCTTAATCTCATTCCGGCTGTGATTTGTACAGTATGTGCTAATCGCTGCGAGTGCTTGGAACAATTGAAAACAGTGCCAGGGAGATCTTGTTAGAATAATGACTCTTGTGGTCTGCTGTTACACAGAGGACCCAAAGCACTAGAAAACGACATTGTTCACAAATAGATTTTCTCTCTTTTTCTTCCCTTTGTCTTTGTTTTTAAAGGAGCGTGCATTTGGAGTATTTAGTAATCATTTCCGAAAGCCAGTACAATTTCATATACGTCTTTTCTTGCTTTTTTGAAAGGGTCGCTTTAGCATCAACCTCTCTGGAACTGGCCTGTCAGTAATGCAGACCTCAAAGTGGCTTTCACAAGGAAATTACGCTGTTTCTGAAATCACAAGATCTCCTGTAAGTGAAACTTACTTTGAATTAAAATGTTGCCTATGTTAACTTGCTGCTCCTTCTTGTAAATCGCAAAAGTTCATGTGTGTGTGTGTATATGAAAGGGTAGCCCCTTGAAGTCAAAACTAAAAGCCCAAGAATTGCAAAGCATGGTATGTAATTGGTGGGGTTAAAACCATACAATGGAGTAAATTCAACTTGATCTGTATTATTGCAATTAATTAGTGGATCTCCTTAACTGTGAAAGTAAAAAGACTGAGCTTCGTGATTGCACATACTTCTTTAATTAATTGTCTGAGTCCTCCATAGTAGGCAGCTCAGTGCTTGTTCTAACAATGCCATTAAACTCAAGGGAAAAAAGGCAAATTCTTTCCCAGGGTCTGTAGTACCTAAGTACCCTCATTTTCCATGATTCCAGAGAAATAATGCACTAGGCTGCTCCATTCTGTATGGCTTATTTATACTATACTAATAATTGTATAGTAATTTCATGAATATGCCTGAATATAGCATATAGTAACAATAAATAAGCATAAATAAGTCAAGGCAGCTAACACACCTTCCTCTTTCTATTTTTCCCAAAACAATAACCCTGAGAGGTGGATTGGGCTAAGTGAGAATGACTAGCCCAAAGTTACCCAGCTGGCTTTCATACCTAAAGTGGGACCAGAACTCACACTCTTCTGGTTTCTAGCCTGGCACCTCCAACACTAGACCAAATAGTCTATTTTCTACACATAACCCAGTCCATCAGGTCAGCAAAAGCATTCAGGCAGAACAAGAACAAGTGCAATCCATTTTAGGTTTCCTCATGATGGTCCCCAGTCTTTCCCCTGAAGCTGCACACCCACAGTTTGAGAGTCTACACAAATTTCAATCTTGCCGTGATCAACAATTTGCTGCAATAAGCAGGAGAAACTCCAGCAGAAGAACGGTTGGCGTACTCGGGCCACTTGCACATAAAGGAAGCCAAGCAGGGGTGGGCTGCTGGGGGCTTTCAGGGGTTCGGGAGAGTCCCTAGCTAAGGTTATGTGCAATTGGGAGAACCACTCCTGGCTGACCCCGCCTGCCCCACGTGGCCCATTTTGGATGCAGGTAAGTGCAGGGCACACGGGGAGGCTTGGGGAGGGCAAAAATCGGGCTTCCTAGAAGTTCAGGAAGGTGAGAAACAAAGAAAGCCTCTGGAGCCTGGGCAGGACAAAAATCCCCCCCCGGCCATGGTGCAGGAGGCCAATTAGGCCACACCCACCATGGCCACGTCCACCCAGCAACCGAGCAGAGAACCCATTGCTAATATTTTTGAAGCCCACCTCTGGAGCCAAGACATGTGGAAAATGCAATCATGTTTGTCTCAAAAGGGACAGTGCAAAGGGGAATTTTCACTTGGTTACTCTGAAGCAGCTGAAAAAAATAATAATAGATGTTCAGCAGTAACTCCTAGAGGGAGTCCCAAATGACCAACTGAAAGCAGAGACTCAAGACAATCAATATTGTCTACTTTCCCTGCTTCAGCTGTCAGGTGTAGTTCTTGAAGTTTCACTATCAGGAGAATAAGTGAACAAGAAAGTGGGATCAGTATCAGAGATCAAGAGTAGCAAACATGGAAGTTTTGTAGACTTCAATTTAACAACATGTAAGACTGGAAAGTCTCACGTATTGTTTGTTTATATATATATATTTCTGAGGCAAATTCTGTTGTTTTTAAATCAAAAGGCATTTGAAGCTGAAATAGATTTAAACTTAGAATAACTTTATTGTCACTTTGAATGTACGCTAATCAGAATGAAATTTTGTTGCATGCATCTTTCAAAGGGTCACTACTTCCAAAATACATTGCATAATCACAACAGAATAAATAAATAAATAAATAAAATAAACAAACAAACTAAATAAATAAATAAATAAATACAAAATTATGCATATACCCACATATATTAAAGAAAACAGAACAAACACTGAATATTATATATGTATAATTTCATTTTAAAATCATAAGATTTTACAAAGTTGGAGTGGCGACCTCTTTGTTTTAGGATACATTTTTTATTTTACTATCAGTTCTTTCATTTCCTTGTTTGTTCCTTTAAGCTAAATATATTTTCCTTTTATAACCCTCTGCATTTTCACTTAGAAATATGTTCCCTTTGCCTAATGTAATTGGGGTTAGGATTGTAAATACATTTTCCTTCCATAAATTGCTCAAATAGATTTGGGATATGAAGAATTGCTTTTACTCTTCTCTGATGTATTTTTTTTTCTCATTTATTTATAGGATGGTACCAAAGTAATAGGAAAATGTGGTGGTTACTGTGGAAAATGTACTCCATCATCTGGAACTGGCCTCGATGTTCAAGTGTTATAGCAATGGTAAGTTGTAATTTCTGCATATTTTTGTGTTTATATTTACACATATTTAAATGTTTATGGGCTTAATTGTGTATCTGGTCAGTGATATTTATTTATTTCATCAACTAAGTCTGTATTTATTTCCGGTGAAGTTCATTTGGCTGAACTGTAATTCCACCAGGCAAGTTTTGCTTTGCAATCTCTCAGCCTCAGAATTATGGTACATGGAATCATCAAATACTGTACACTGATGCATTTGAGTATAATGACATCACTTCTGGCACAAAACCATACTTGGATTTAGCTCTAAAATTGTCACTTCCACCTTTTTCCTAAGTTTGTCAGATTTGTATGATTTGTTCAAAAGACGGTACAGGTAGACATCATTTACTGACTACCTCATACCATGATTGCTTTAAGGATGTGCAGACAGGAGCTTTGTGTCCTCATATTTATTTATTTATTGAATTGATATTACCACCTATTCACCCATGGTGACTCAAGGCAGCTTACAGAATAAAAAAACCACATTTAAAACAATAAAAACTAACAAAAGGAATCAAATAAATTAATATAGTACAATATAACAAAATCACTCCCCAATTCCCACCCCCGCCCCGGTGACAGCAGATCACACGAGCCATGTAATGGGCTCCATCCCACTCTGGGTTGCCCAGGCCCGCTGGCAGGACCGGTCTTCAGCGCCTTCCGGAAGAGTATTAGAGTGGGGGTCGTTCTAATCTCTGGAGATTAATCACTCCAGAGAGAGGGAGAGGGAGGAAGAAGGCCCTTCTTCTGGGTCCCACCAGGTGTATCTCCCTCGGGGGTGGGATCCGCAACATTCCCTGCCTCCCCACTCTGATGGGTGGATGTGACTAGCAAGAGAGGGTCCCTCAGATAACCTGGTCCCAAGCCATGAAGGGCCTTAAAGGTGACAGCCAGCACCTTGAATTGCACCCAGAAGCATATGCTCCAAAGCCCCTTTATGGACTCCTCTAGGAAACATTTCATAGGCTTGCTGATTATGACAAGCCATCCGGACTTTGATTAAGATGTTCAAAGAGGCCCTTCTTTCACTCACTATTAGAGGCATATTTTGTAGATACTTTCTCAGAAACTATATCCATAGCTCCTTGCTTCAAAATGACAAAAGCAGTATTGTGAGACAAACTCTACTCCTTCACATATAAAAGGAGTAGAGTGTGCTTTGTGATAGTACAATACTGCTATCATCAGATGTTCAGTTTCATGCTGATTGTCCTCAGAGTTTAGAACTCCATCAAACGATATAAGGAATAGCAATGTCGGAAACATTCTTAATCATTTGCCAATTGATTAAGTTTTAACTTTTATTGTTTTGTTTTTCTTGAATATTCAGATGTCATCACAACAATATTGCTTACTACTATAACATTTCATAAAAAAGCAATTTCTCAGTAATCCCATCCACTTAAACCTATCCCCGTCTGGTATTTCTGAATTGCCATTCATTCATTCATTCCCTTTCTTTAAAGATGAGCACTCAAGGCAGCTAATCAACTCCATACAAAAATAGTGGTTTGGTTTGATTCTTTGTTTGCTTTAAGGAAAGTCTACCAGTTTTCTTTTCAAGTTGACATTTTGGATGTCAGCCATGGCTAGGACACTTGACCCTTGGGGAAGTTATTCTCACAAACTTGGTGGTTCCAAAAACATTGAGGAATTGCTGAGTCTGCATGTATTGAATATATGCATAATTCAATTATCTGCATATAAAGCCTAAGTCGAATGACACAGAGATAATTTCGTGGTATAAGGACCTAATGCTGGAAGCTGTTGCACTAATGTAAAAAAAAAGGTTGTTAAACTGTACAGAGTAGAATTATGGTGCTTCTGTGCATATCAGACTATCCCCATAAAAGATCAGATACATACACACACACACACACCCCTCAGTTGTATAGAAAGTAGAAATGAGATCTCTTTATCTTGTTTTTAATTTCCAGGATTTCTTAATGCCGGGAGCTTAAGCAAGATGGATGAAGGACAATTAAGCAATACCTCTGCCTTCCTTTTTTAAAAATTTCTATGTTTGTGTGTGTGTGCATGCGCATGTGTGTGTGTGTGTGTGTGAGAGAGAGAGAAATGTATGTAATGTGCCTTTTTAAAAAAGCATGATTGTATCTGTGTATGTGTGCATACGTGTGTGTGTGTTCAGTATATTCTTGAAGTTCTAATGTATTATATTTATGTCCGGAATTATTTATTTTGATTTAATATTTTTGTATGTAAAATTTTATATTAAAGCTGCTTATCCTGTGTTCTTTTTTTAAAAAAAAAATAAACCTTGCAGTCACACCACTGCATTTTTACATATTCTACATCATATGTAGCATATTGACAAAAGTGATATGTTTATTGTCACTGTATTCAGTTGTTTACCTTCATTCAGTAATTTCTCTTCTTGTTACAGGCTGCACTGATATTTGTAAGGTGCTAACTGGGTTTCATTAAGATATTTTTGGCATTTTAAAACCAACTATTCCTTATGAGGAAAATAATTATTGTTATTAAATTTATATAACAATCAGTACTTTGCAGAGATTTGGTGAACATGCATACTAGTATTTTTACTTTATCAATAACTATATCTTACATAATGGCATGTAATTCCATTGACTAATCCTATAAAAGTCACTGGTTTGGTGCTAATATGATAATATTTATTAATAACCTGTAGGCTTTAAAAGCTAATTCTTTGCCATGTCTTGTGGCAATGGAGAATGAGTAATTAAATTTGTGTAAAATGAGAATTGGTTCAAATATTAGTTTAAGGCAGACAAAGCGTTTGCCTTTATTGGAGGAAGGCCTAATATTATTCAGAAATTTATGAGCGGTTCCTTCTTCAGAGAAATTATTTTCAGCAATAGGATTTGTGTGCTATCATACTGGCAACATATAGCCAGAAGGAACAGTTACTATCAGTCTGGATCAGTGGTCTTCAAAATCACAAATTAAAATATGGAAACTAAATGAATACTGAGGGGAAAAAATCTCTAAAAATTAGATATTTGAATTTTTTGCCTAAAATTTCATATTAGCAGAAAACCATGTTTTTAAACACAGTTTTAAATAGAGATGGGATCTGCACCTATTTGAACCCCAGCTCCAAGAATTCAGTGTCTGCTGAGGAAGAATATACTTATTTTTCAAGCAAACAGAATGGAATACAAACATATTTTGCCTCAATTAGTCTTATACTTCATTAAAAGCACAAAACAATCCTGCTATTTAAAAAAATTGTTCAAACCAAATTGCAGAATCATTAATAAGGACAAAATAATGTACGCTAATCCACATCCACATTGTTGAAATTTTGGAATTGCTATATTTGCTATATCACAGCATATATTCCTATCAGGAATTAGGTAAATCTGCATACTGCATTCTTATTTTTTTAAAAAACAAATACATGTGGATCAGATCACAATTGCTATATTTAAAGCCTTTCTACTCTAGAGCCATGCAGAACAGAATCATTTTTGTGTGTAAAAACATTATGTTTGCTCCAAAAATAATTCATAAAAATCAGAATATTTAATTTCTGTTATTGATAAGTCAGTAATACCAGAAGGATGTTTTTTTCTGCCAAATATACCATATGAAGAAGAAGTGTTATGTCTAATTTCCCTATTTTTTAAAATAACTTTATCTGCAAGATTGATAAGCACACATACCTTATTTTATTAATTTTAGCTGAGTTTTAATTATTGCACGGTAAGATTTCAGAACTTAATAGTTATCTACTACTGGAGTAAAGCCATTTCTCTTGTGGCAACCTTGATATCCCTAATAGCAGTTACACCTTAAAATCAGTAAGTTATAAACTCAATAAAGTTGGTTACATTTTTCAATATAAACAGCTTCAAAAAATAAAATTACACTATGCATTTGCAAATCATCCCATGAGCTATTTTATTTTTTTAAGAAAAATATCTAAGCCATTTGCTTATTAACTACTGGGCAGATTTAGAAAAATTAAATGATTCTACCATAAACCTCCCTGAGATATCTGTCCCTTCACAATAATTTATGCTGAACTCCTTCTCTGACGTAAAAAGGGTTGTCAGCAAAATCTGATTCAAAATAAACACATTGTATTAATATCAGAAGAATTGATTAATATAGCATTGCATATTCAAATATCGAATGCATTTTTGCTCTGACCAGTTTGTCAGGTTAAATAGCTTGTGACCAGTCTGGGAAGACAAAGTACAAACAAGATTCTCCACAAAGAGTTCCATATCTCACAGGTACTTAAATCTTCCAAGCTCATTATTTACCTAACTGCTAGATCAAAATTATTATTTTGACTAAACAGGTAACATAATCTTTTTTACCAATATGCCCAGATGTTAGGAAACTCCCAGCCAGGCAGGGAAGAGGGGTCAAACTAAGAACTAGTCTTGAGTCCTTGCTCAAGTCCTTGCAAAAGGCATAGCCAAACACTTCGTCCAAGTTCCCTGGAAACTTATCTGTTGATTCCCAAGAGAAGGCAAACAGTCTGGGGAGAGTCTTGTATTATAGGTAGAATGCAACAAAGTAGCTGAACTTTTCATGAATGGATCTGCTTACTTCAGGCTGACACCAGACAACAAACTACCCATCTTTTATACCTTTATTCTTGCTGTGGATCAGTAAGATAATGTTGGCCATCAATATGATTTCTCCTGAATGTTCTCACTTTCACTGTGAAGCATAAGCTGTTCCTTCGTTCTATTGATTAGTGGCAAAATACTGTTTTTTAATCTGCTTTACAGTTATCGTAGAATGATTTCCGATGAGAAGCATATATGAATATCTTTAACAAAAAAATGGAAAAAATATGTTTTGTAAAAGCATTCACAGCTAATAGATTTCAGAACTGAATAAATTCAGGCAGGTCAAAATGTTAAATATACATTATAGGTTTAAATAAATATTAAAAGGTGTATTTTTTTAAAGGAAAAATGCCAAAAATACCTTTCAGAGTACATTGTGTGGAAATACTGTGTAGTATAAAGGAGTAGTGATTTTGTTACAATATCACTCATTTTTTAAAATGTTCTGTAGGGAAAAGGGAAACTTGCACTGTAAGCATTTTAGACAGATATATGGTGCTTAATTCCATCTGCTGTTTTTCAGTAATGAGGTGACTGAGTATTTATACAAAAATATATTTTAAAAACCCTATACATTCCTTTATACTAAGTAGTATTATGGTGTCTATCAATGGTGCAAAAAAAAGGGGAAAGAAAATGAATGACATATAAGGAAGTTACGATAGTTACTAATTTTTAGTGTGAGGTGGATTACTTCTTTTTTTTTCCCAACAAGAGGACCACCGAATGATTAAGCGGTTTTTGTAATATATACATATACTTTTCTAAGGATCCCATTAATCTTTATGAAATTCAATAATATTTTCAAGCACTTTTGTTATGTTGCTTTCTTATTTTTTTTTCCATTATTTTCCTTTTTCCTTTTGGGTCAGTAAAAGAAAGGGATAAATAATGTTTCGGTGATTTTCCTTTGTTGACCATATTGTGCTGCATTGGATAGGTGCTTTCCTATGGACAAAAACAAAATGTATACATAGGATGAATAAAATGAATTTTAAAAAAAAGTATATGGTTGTAGCCCTATTTGTTCTTGATAAAGAAAATAAATGTCGACAGTACTGGGTAACGCAATCAAAATTCAGGGATTCAGGGTCTGGATGTCTGCCAAGATACATATTCCATAAAGGAGAGCACCACGGAAATCCATGCAGTCAGAATGACCGTGTGGCTGAATAAGTGACCCTCATACTGAAGTTTGTTTTCAAACATCTACATTCAATGTGGTCTATCTATTCACAAAGCATGGACAGACTCAACCATAGTTTCAGTTGGGAAACTGAGCATCCTAGACCAAGACCAATCCAAAACCACTAGGGAATTCCTGGAAGCTTAGCATTCAGGCATATCAGCCATCAATAGGCATATAGAGGTGAAACACATTTACAGACCACTTCAAAAGAGGCCATAGAAAAGCTAAGGAGGAAACAAAAAGGCCATGATACATCCTCTTTAGCAGCCAACATCCAGATAAGCAGGGATTAATCCCCAGCAAACAAACAAGCAAAAATATTACCCTAATCAAGTAATTACTGAGGACCCCACAGTTCTAATCTGAGTTGGAAATAGCGAAACAAGCTACTATTGATAAACAAGGAGCAAACATCACTGCTGATATTACTTAGTTGGCTAATGAAACATCTGCAAGCAAACAAACAAGCTCAGAGACCATTAAGGTCTCCATAGTTGAATCCTGAGCTAAAAATACTCTTTTATTGGTATCTACATTCAATGGGTGATAGTTGGGAAAGAATCAGTCTTGAGGTAATAGGGAGAAAAACTAGCAACATTTAAGTGCTGTATGCTACATTTAAATGTTGTATGCCTAAATCAAGCCTGAATAGCAGTATCCGCAGAGTCTAGTCCTTTTTGGCCTTAGGAGAAGGAAAGGCAATCCATATACAAGTTATAACCAGGGGTGGGCTTCTCCCAGTTTGGACTGGTTCGGGCAAACCCCTTGTTCCAATGATCAGCTGGTTCCGAACCAGTTCGCTCTGACGAGCATATGGGCCCGCCTGCCCCGCTCTTTCCTGTGCTTCATGTCATTTTGATAAAGCACAGCTTATTCACGCGGCAGAGCGGTCAGCTGTTTTCTTCAGCTGCAGTTGAAGGTAAGTATTAGCTTTTTTAAATGCGGAGCACACACACACACGAGGCGCGCCCTCACCGAACCCGTTGTTATACCAGTTGGTTATAACACTACAAGCAAGTAATGAATTGGCTTGGACAGGAGGAGGGGAAGAAACAGACACTCTATGGGCAGTCATGAAGGGACGAAGCAACACCACTAAAACTCTCGAATAATGCTAAATTGGATGGTATAGTTAATAATCTAGATTTAGTAGATACAGAATTTAAAAATATTGTGATAATTTAGAGAACGATGCTAGTGTATCCTTCTCAATGCTAGAGTAGCATTCTCTCCATGTATACCCAGAGACCTAGCTCTTTCAGCAGGTCTCGGAGGCAAATGTGTTATGAAGTGTTGCCCTTGGAACACATTCTTCTGTTTGAATTGAGGTGGTTAATTGTCCCTGGCATAGAACTGCATGATACGTGTTTTGTTCTCGTCTATATTCTTAACGTTATTTTACAGAATAACCTCTCGGAGTTTGTTACAAGCGGAGCAGCTATATAAAATGCTAAATAAGAGTGCAATGTTAAAGCTAGCAATAAGCACTGACATATCCCATACATTTCCATCATTCCCCTTGAAAGAATATTTCCTGAGCTGCATCACAAATGGCTTTTGAAGTGAAAGGAGGCCTAATGTTCCCTTAGGCATGTGGAATTAATCATCATCATCTTTGGAACCAAGCCTAATGTGGGCTAAACGTTTCAATTTTTTTAAGGTTATACATGCCTTGTGGGGGGGGGGATTACTTTTCCACTGTTCTATTTTCTACTCTAAGGGTGTCCATTACAGACCTCTAAATTTGCTAGCATTCTATTCTGGAATCCATTTGTTAAAGAACAAATGATGATATGTCATCCGTTTGCCATTCATTCAGATTTGTAACCATTAGTGATAGATCAGATCCACTTTAGAAGCATTTTTTTTTTCAATTTGAACATTCTTCAGTTGCTGAGTTTCAGTCCCCCAAATCCCCCACTCAACATGGTTGCCAAGCATTCTGGAAATTGTAAGCATCCTTCAATAACCAGGTTCAAAAGTTTATTTACCTTTCTCCAGAGGAAGAAATAATAGCAAATCTTTCTTTCCACTGAGGCCCGGTGGCTCAGTGGCTCAATAGACACTAGAGAAAGTCTGCTCTGGACGTTAGAGTCTTAACACCATGTGACAGGATGAGTTCCCATTACTTGCAGTTTGAAAATATGTAAATGCAAGTACATAAATAGGTACCACTTCAGTGGGATGGTAACAGCGTTCCGTGTTTCACTGCATGGTCTGTGCTGAGGCGTGATGTTATGCTGGCCGCATGACCACTGAAATGTCTTCAGACAGTGCTGGCTCAGTGGCCTAAAAACAGATGAGCGCCACCCTCTAAATTTGGCTATGACTAGTGGAGAAAAGCCCCCAGAGATTCCTTTATCTTTCCATTAGGGTAAAACAAATTCTAAAATTCTGAGTTCTACAAAAATATTAAATGAAGCTACGTCCAAATCTCCCTGGCTTTTCCACTCTGTAACAGCCACTAGGCCTACCCTTCCAATTTCAACAATGCTGATGTCTTTTTTTTTCTTTCTTAAAGACAACCAAAATGTTGGAATGCATTTCTTTGTTTAACAAAATGCAAAATTAGGATTGTCGGATTGTGGAGCAGAAGACTGGATCCTTGCAGAAAATACAGGCTGGAGGGATTTTCAGTTTGACAAGTATGAAATAACTTGGGTGTTGCAAGGGAAGATATTAGAATTCTGGCAATGCCTTCCACCCATTTCAGCTCCACTACGCTAACAAATACATATGTAGAGATTTATAAAGGAAGCAAAAGAGATGGATGTAAAAGCAGCTGCCCTCTGGCTTCAAGAGGGTTTATATTCCTCCTTCTTGTCTCCCAAATGGCCTTTCTGGGCAATTTCCTGCTACACATGGATTAACTCCCTCATCCCTTGTGAGTGTTTATTGGCTAGGCTGAAACAACTTAAGGATGGATCACCTCATTGATCATCATAAATCTCAAGTAGAAAAGCAAAGACGTTGAAACCACAAGTCACTGGAAGTTCTTACAGCTCTCTCTGACTCCTGGATAACCTCCTCGGTGCTTCTTTTAGCATAGTGTCATGGTTTCGCTACTCTTCCAAAGAAGTGTCTTCAGTAACTTCCTGATAAATACCGGCAGAGACCAAAAGTGCCCAGAGGCATGTGACATACAGGTAGTCTTCAATTTAACAACCAGAATTGGGTCCAGAATTTCCTTTGGACAGTTGTTATGTGAGTTATGCACAATCAGTGCAACTGGGAAGTGAATCACACAGTTAATAAGTAAATCCAGATTCCCCATTAACTCTGCTTGTCAAAAGCCAGCTGTGAAGGTCATAAATAGCAATCGTGACCCTGGGACACTGAAACCATCATAAATACATGCCAGGCTCCAACTGCCCAAATTTTTATAGGGATACTGTGATGGTTGTAAATACGAAATCTAGTGATAAATACAAGGACCGGTCATAAGTCACTTTTTTCAGTGCCTCTGTAAGCAACTTGGAATGATCACTAAACAAACAGTTGCAAGTTGAGACCTGCATTCAGAATAATGTCTAAATTCTGAACTTTGTGTTTGAAGATCAGTAAAATACAAAACTAAATCATGTTGAAGAGAATATACACATGCTTTATAGGTCTTTGAGTTCACTCTCTGTAGGGCTGTCTCATAGATGCACTGATCATATGCTTGGAAAGAGATACTGGACAGAAGATGTGTTAACCAGGAGCACACATAAGTCCTGATTTATGTTTTTAAAAGTACCAGCCAGGCTGTTCACTATCATGTCTCTCCTGCAGCACAAGCAAAATGGCCGCAGAGATTCGTGCCTTGTACTTGGAGATAATGTATACCCAGTAGTCAAAGAGGGCCAATAGGAGCTGGGCAAATTCTAGCCCCTGATTGCATTTACATCACACTCTCTGCTGCTGCATCAAGAGAAGATGGAAGACATCACTCTAACATTAGATAGTCACCCCTGCTATAATAGAGATGAGGCAGCATCCAGTTTGGGTTGCCACAATGTAAAAAAAGATGTGGACACTCTAGAAAGAGTGCAGAGAAGAGCAACAAAGATGATTAGGGGACTGGAGGTTAAAACATATAAAGAACGGTTGATGGAAGTAGGCATGTCTAGTCTAACGAAAAGAAGGACTAGGGGAGACATGATAACAGTGTCCCAATATCTCGGGGCTGCCACAAAGAAGAGGGAGTCAAGCTATTCTCCAAAGCACCCGAAGGCAGGACAAGAAGCAATGGGTGGAAACTAATCAAGGAGAGAAGCAACTTAGAACTAAGGAGAAATTTCCTGACAGAACAATTAATCAGTGGAATAACTTGCCTCCAGAAGTTGTAAATGCTCCAAAAATGGAAGTTTTTAAGAAGAGATTGGACAATCATTTGTCTGAAGTGGTGTAGGGTTTCCAGCCTAAGCAGGGGGTTGGACTAGAAGACTTCCTTTCCAGCTCTGTTATTCTTTTCTATCCTGAGGACCTTCAAGAATAATTAGTGAAGCATCTTCAAAGGGCCATTAGGAAAGCCTATAGATAACCTCTATGTATCTGAGAACTCCCATCTTGCTGGACAAGGTACTTGAGAAGATGACGGGTAACTAATTTCATGCTGTACTTAAAGGATACAAATCATCTGGGACTGGGTCTAGTCCAATCAGATTTCAGACCATATTTTAGCATTGGAACTGCATAGGTCATACTCACAGATCACCCATTCTAGAGAAAAGACCGTGGAAGTTCAATTCTTGATCATCCTATTAAAAGTTTTGAAAGTATGACCTTATATTAGCTTTGATTGAAACCCTTCCTCCCTGGATAACGCATCAGAAGCCATGACAATGGCTCTTCAGTCAGTTCCCTTCCAAGAAAGCATTTAACTAATAACCATGTTACTTTTAAGCACTTTTCCAAAGTAGGACTATTTCACAGGAAAACACTCTGTAAAGGTAGTAAAGAGGTTGGCTTGTTTAGCAAGCTTCAGTCTCTCAACCCAAGCTGAATTACTGAAATTCTGTAATGCAATCTCTGCAGTTTTGTGAGAAAATCCAAGGAACTTCCTGATGCCCTCCAACATTTTCTTTATCTCTCCTTCCAAAGATAAAATCAATCCTGTGTGCCTGCATACAGATCAGAGCCTAATTTATAGCCATTTTATAAGAGTCCTCCTTATGAACTCTTGACTGCAGCAGTTTAATTTTAACCTCCGTGCTTAGTGTATTTGCTCAGGCAGGCAGGAACCTCGACAGTCATAAATTTGCTTAGCTATTAAGTCTTTAGATTATGTTGGCTTAAATAGTCCCTGTTTAACCTTACCTTGCCTTTAATTTGTGGGTTTATCACTTCTCACTTTTGACCATGGTATCCTATTGAGCCAATAGCTTAGAGCTGCAACAGGAAATCCCGATCTTCAGCACTTTCATTCCAGCTGCAAAATCAGTGCCAGAAGGAGTCATTAGGTAAATTAACCTGGCCTCGGGATTGTTAGACCATAGCTTAAACAGGAGTGTATTCAGTCACCCTTGTTTATGAAGTCACTAAATAAGGCTATCAGGAAGCTTGGGGTTTATTACCTGGCTAGGTGATAAGTGCATGGGAGAGTGGAGTTTTGCTAGTCCTTTATACATAATAGCTTGGCCTGCCCGCTTTGGTTGCTATGTGCTTTATTTCCTTAATTGTTCTTCCCTTTATCTGATGCTCTTTCCTGCTCTTTGGTATCATGAAGAAAGAAACCAGACATCAAGAACTCATAGTTCAACCATGAGCTAACTAGTTCCAAAGGTACTTTTCAAAAAGGCAAGTGGACTTCCTCAGTCTTTCCCTTTGAAAACGTTTCTCATCCAAGAAGCTTTTCCAGTTCAAGACCAAGAAAGTCCACTTGCCTTTTGGAAAACCACTTTGGGGACAACCATGACCTGGATGATTGAGAATTTCCATAGACCCCTAAAAGTTAAAAAAAATATATTCCGTACTGTTGATATTTCTGAATAGTCATAGGATTTGCAGAAAGTCATTTGAGACAGGGAAAAAAAGTACACTTGGCATTAGGTTTTGTTGATTAATGTAGTTTGCTGTTATAGACATGGCTAGCACTTGTTAAGCTGGTAACATAACAAGCTAAGGCTAACTTTATTCTGTACTTTACTTATGCTGAAAAATGCTGGAAGTCTGCTTACCTACCTTTTCTTTTCCTTCCCCATTTTCCAATCACCTTTATTTTCATTTGCATTTATATAATGATGATTTTAATAAAATTCTTGAAATAGAAAAAGAAATATGAGATATAGTGGATTTCATTATAGTCCATTCCATTCTTTTTGTTCTGGGAGAAGGAAAAAGGCTGATCTTTTCCTGAAAAATGAAAAGTGTTTAAGAGCCATAAAAATCCCCCTCTTTCTATGACTATGACTCAGCTGTTTTTCTTTTCTTTTCTGCCTCTCTATGGGTTTGTAATGAGTTCTTCACCATATGTATCCATGTGTCTTCAAGATTTAAGACTGTAGCTTCTGGATTCCAGTCCTACAAACTTTTCTCACCATATGTATCCATGTGTCTTCAAGATTTAAGACTGTAGCTTCTGGATTCCATTCCTACAAACTTTTCTCATTCACAATTAAGAGATGGTTCTTTCAACGGGCTTCAGATGTGGTGGAATGTAGTCTGGATTCCCATGAGGGAGGGACTGCATTCCAGAGGACCAAGAGATAGCGAAGTTTAGGTGTTTTGCTTGGGAGAAAGAGAGTTATGAGGGCTCCTACCTAGAAATTCTCAAAGAATATCTTTAATGAAGTAAGAAGTCTTTACTTCGCCAAGATTTCTGTCTATAGATGAGGAACAATAAAAGAAACTGCTCAGAGACAACCTTGCATGTCTTTCTCGGTTTTGAAAGCCTGGCATACATTGCGCAATGATATTAAGCTCTTTCCTTATGAGCTGAGGTGGCACAGTAGTTACAATGCAGTATTGCAGGCTAACTCACTGCCCATAGCTAGGAATTCAATCCTGTCTGGCTGAAGGTTGACTCAGCCTTCAATCTTTCTGAACTCAGTAAAATGAGGAGCAAGATTGTCGGGTGCAATATGCTGACTCTGTAAAGTGCTTAGAAAGGGCTGTAAGGCACTGTGAAGCAGTATGTAAGTCTAAGTGCTATTGCTATCCCTTTCTCCAGCACATATTCTGCCTCTCAAGGGCTAAAAGAATTAGAATTAGAATTCTTTATTGGCCAAGTCTGGTTGGACACACAAGGAATTTGTCTTGGTGCAAATGCTCTCCGTGTACATAAAAGAAAAGATACATTCGTCAGGAGTCAAGAATCATCAGGTACAACACTTAATAATAGTCATAAGGTACAATAAGCAATCAAATCATACCAGGAAACAATCCATATAAATTGTAAGGATACAAGTGACAAAGTTGCAGTCATACAGTCACAAGTGGGAGGGGATGAGTGATAAGGAATGATGAGAAGATTAACAGTAAGAATACCAATAGAGGGAGAATATTTGAAGCTCAGGGTTGAAATGAGGGTTCCTTGGTGCTCTATGAGCTTGGTTGTTTTCATGCAGACATTTCATTATCCAAACTAGGTAACAGCATTGCTATCACTGTTGAGGTTACCTAATTTAAGTAATGAAACATCTGCAACAAAACAATCAAGCTCAGAGGACATCAAGGACCCCTCTATATAAGAATAGTTTTGTACTGGTAATCCAAAAATGTTTTCCTTGTGACAGCCCAATTTTGGGAAAGGTTTTGAAGGCCACGTATTCATTTTGTTGAGGCCAGGTTACAGAAGCACTTTCATTCTCTTCAGCCAGCATATAACCTTGGAGAATTCTTATTCAGATGACCAGCCATGCTTACCTTCCAAGCTCAAGACAAGCCAAGAAGGCCATCTGCTGAGAAATAAAGGAACTTGCTGAAGATGACACCATCATCAGGTTATCTTTGCCCTTCATTGGCTGAAAAATATTTTTTTTTAATATAAATTTTATTTGGGTTTTCACAAAAAAGTTAACATAATACAAATAAAACATCTTTTTTTGAGAATAGATTATCACGGGTTGTCACTTCTTCATACAGACTCAAACTCAATTTCATGTTCATCTTTGTGTTCTATTCCATATCTTATTACTGTTTAACATTTTCTACATAGTTTTTCCCATCCTTTTCTCAACTTTATTTTTAATTATCTCATATCTCAATTCAAATCATTATATTTGTACTTTTGTCTGTCCTGTTTCAATTTCATATTATCTTTTCTCATTAAACAAATTTTCCCCTGTAGTTACTAATTGGAGTATGACACCTTTATATCTTTTGATTTTGTCCATTCAACTCTTACTTAAACTTCAATTTATACCTTTAAGATTATAACATTCAATATAATACATAACTTCCAATCAAATTCTGCTTGGTACATTCTTAAAATACACACTATATCCTTAAAAAATTATATATATATATATATAATTTTATATTATAAAGTTGCTACAACTTTAAAAGCACAACTATAATGACGTGGGAAAATACCCGAACAAAGCTGAATACCATACATGTAAGTACCCGTGAAAACTTAAGAAAACATATACATATATATGTATATATTTGTTTTCTTAAGTTTTCGCGGGTACTTACATGTATGGTATTCAGCTTTGTTCGGGTATTTTCCCACGTCATTGTAGTTGTGCTTTTAAAGTTGTAGCAACGTTTTGGCAGAATCTCATCTGCCATCATCAGGCTTCTGTATTGTGTTCGTCTGTGAGTCAGACTTTTACAGTGCACGATCGTGGATTTCAGTCCGTCGCCGAAAGAGCTCAAATCGGAAGATTGGCTGAAAAATATTATGCTTCCAGGAACAGGAAGAAGACCAACTCTCTATGGAAAAAATAGACATTAAAAGCCTTCTGCAGGGAGCAAATAAAAATAATGAAAGCCTAGGAAAAACGAGGTGAAATCTTGAAAAGAAGCATACTGCTTCCAGCTATTTGGGACTGAGGCATGTTATCCAGCAATCTAGGAAATATCCAATTATAGCTTTAAAAAAAAGAACATGACCTTTATATTAGATACACTTAGAAGAATGTCATGTTCCTTGGTGAAATATTGAAGAGTGTCAGGCCATTGTTAAACTATAGTAAAGGAGTATTCTTAGCTTTAGAGGAGGAGCGGGAGGATCAACACACAAGTAGATTGAAATATTTAAACCACAATCAGGAAGCTATTAAGATGCTATTAAGCTGAGCTAGTCACCTGGTGATTGCACAGAGACTTCTGCTTCAACCCACAATGACTGTAAGGTTATTATGAAATAATCATGCCAATAATGTGAATGATGGAACTTATGTCTAAATAACACAATTCAGAGACCTTTGCCTGAGAACATCTTGACTCATCACTGACACACAAATCACTCCTTGGACAGTCAGGAAGACTCCTTTCTCAGCCACAAAATTAAGAGATAATTGCAGAAGCTAGTTTCCAAATCCCAAAAAAGATTGGGAATGTAACGTGTGATTAATAACTTAGCATGAAGTCAGAATGAAGGTTCTGATGGCTTACACAATGAAGTTCAGTATGATGGAATAACAGGTGGGAGACCATTAAAGAGAGAACCAACCTAGAACTAAGGAGAAAGATCCTAACAGAACAATAAATCAGTGGAATAGCTTGCCTCCAGGAGTTTGGGTGCTCCAACACTGGAGATTTTCAAGAAGAGGTTGGACAGCCTTTTGTCTGGAATAGTATAGGGCAGGGTTGTCAAACTCAATTTCATCGAGGGCTGGCTCAGCATTGTGGTTATCCTTTGGGGGCTGGAGGGGGGGGAGGAGGATGTGGCTGAGGTGGTCACAGCCGACTGGGCATGGGCCAGCTTGACATCACTCACATGGTCCCCCTGTGTTCCCCTAATCCACAAGGAAGAGGAGGAGAAGGTGGCGACCAAGGGGTGACCAATGGATGAGGCAACGCTGACCAGCCATCTCCTGTGTGCCTGTGCACCTGCTAGATGGTGTGAAGAGTAACACAGGCTGGCCCCTTACAATTTCCAGGATGGCAGCATGGGCCGGATCCAACCACGTCATGGGCTGTACCCTGCCTATGGGCCTTGAGTTTGACACCCCAGTATAGGGTCTCCTGGTATAGGGTCTCCGTAAGCAGTGGGTTGGACTAGAAGACATCCAGTCCCCCAAGGTTTATATATTTATTTTTATTTATTTATTTATTTATTTGATTTGCCAATTGTTTACAAGATAATAAGTATAAGTGTATACATAGTTGTGAATACATGAAATGGGTACATATAAGAAAAATAAAAGAAGAATAAGAGAAACAATAGGACAGGGACGGTAGGCACGTTGGTGCGCTTATGCACGCCCCCTACAGACCTCTTAGGAAAGGGGTGAGGTCAATAGTAGACAGTCTAAGGTTAAAGTTTTTGGGGTTTGGGGAAGAAACTACAGAGTCAGGTAGAGTATTCCAGACATTGACCACTCTGTTGCTGAAGTTGTATTTCCTGCAATCAAGTTTGGTGCGGTTAACCTTGAGTTTGTATCTATTGTGTGCTCTTGTGTTGTTATGGTTGAAGCTGAAGTATTCATTGACAGGTAGGACATTGCAATGTATGATTTTATATACCATGCTTAAATCAGACCGAAGACGGCGTAATTCAAGGTTTTCTAGTTCTAGAATTTCAAGTCTGGTGGCATAAGGTATTCTACAACGAGTAGAAGAGTGGAGAACTCTTCTTGTGAAATATTTCTGGACTTTCTCAATTGTGCTAATATCAGATATGTAGTGTGGGTTCCAGACTGATGAACTGTATTCGAGTATTGGTCTAGCAAATGTTTTGTATGCTCTGGTTAGTAGTGTGATATTACCAGAGAAAAAGCTACGTAGGATTAGGTTAACAACTCTTAATGCCTTTTTGGCTATGTAGTTGCAGTGAGCTCTAGCACTTAGATCATTAGAGGTGAGTATTCCAGGGTCATCAACAAGATCTTGACTATTCAGCTTGTATTTTATTTTCTGATTTTTTTTGCCAATATGTAAGACAGAGCATTTATTTGTTGAGATTTGAAGTTGCCATTTGTTTGATCATTCTGATACATAGTCAAGATCTTTTTGTAGAGTAGCAGTATTGTCTGTGGTATTGAACAGCTTTATATCATCAGCGAAAAGAACGCAATTGCTCTTAATATGATCACAGAGGTCATTTATGTAGAGTGTGAAGAGAGTTGGTCCTAGAACACTGCCTTGGGGGACACCACTATTGACAGGTACAGAATTTGATAGGACACTTCCAATTTTGACCATTTGTTGTCTGTTTGCCAGGAATGCTTCTATCCAGTTATTCAGTTGTCCAGAGATACCATAGGATTTTATTTTTAGGAGTAGTTTGTCGTGTACCACTGAATCAAAGGCTTTACAGAAGTCTATGTAGATTGCGTCTATTGCTTTGCCCTGGTCGAGTTGTGTCGTCCATATGTTTTTGCAGTGTAAGAGTTGCAGATTACAGGATAGTTTTTTTCTGAAACCAAATTGTTTATTGGAGAGTAGGTTGTTTGTCTCTAAGTGGAGGATGATGGATTGGTTAATAATTGATTCCATGACTTTACAGGTGACGCAGCATAAGGAGATTGGTCTGTAATTTTCAACTAGGCTTGGGTCTCCCTTTTTGAAGATGGGGATGACTGTGGCTTGTGACCATAGGTTAGGCAAGGAGCTGGTCCTGAAAGATTTTTCAAAGATTATGCTTAGAGGTTTGGCTATGGCAGTGGATAGCTTTTTTAAGAAGTAGGCACATATTCCATCCGGTCCAATAGATAGAGATGGTTTTAGATTGCGTAGTGCTTTTTCAACATTGTCTTCTGTAAAATCGATATGTATTAGATCATTGTTGTTATCTGTGGTACGGCTAGGAAATACTGGGCATGATCCATTGCTGTTTACAAATACTGAGCCGAAGAATGTGTTAAAGAGGTTGGCTTTAATGGTGTCGTCGTTGCAGTCTTTACCATCAGGTCCTATCAAGGGTGGGATGGACCTTGAGTCTTTTAGTTTGTTGTTTACAAAATTGTAAAAAGCACGGGTGGAATTGGTGCTTAGAAGGTTTTCCTCTTGTTTAATGTGATAATTGGTGCATTCGGTCTTTATCTGGTGGCATAAATTTTTGTATCGGCTTTTGAAATTGGCAACGTGACCAGATTTGTTTTTCTGCCAGAGTGTTCTCTTTTTGGATTGAAGTTTCCTTATTGTTATGGGTAATCTGTTTTTTGTTTTGTTTTGGGAGTTGTTGTTGGTACATATAGTTTGATGACTCTTTTGACTTCAAGTAAAAATATGTTGTAATGGTCTTCAACAGTATTGCATCCAGTGAATAGAGATTGCCAATCAAGGGATGAGAGATCGTTGTCTATAAGATCATAGTTGCCTTTTTGAAGTTACAATTGGGGATTACATCATTGTGGTGATTTTTGTGTGGGCGTATGTTGAGACAAAAGTCAATCATATTGTGGTCACTGCTGGAAAAGGGTTCTTTAGTTTGTATTCCGTAAATTAAATTCAAACTATTGCAGAAGATGAGATCGAGGCAGTTGTTTAGTCTAGTGTTGTTGGTTACTAGTTGTTCCAGTCCCAGATTTGTAATAGCATTGTAGAAGGTTGTGTGTATGATTTCAGTTGTACATTCATTTAGGGTCCAATCAATATGAGGTAGATTGAAATCACCAAGAAAGATAAAAGGGTATGGGCAGCCCATGTTAGTAATGTATTTAGCTTGTTTACATGTTCGATATCATAATCAGGTGCTCTGTAACATAGTAAGAATCGAATTGTGATATTTAAGGATAGTTCACAGATTATGGTCTCAGGAAGAGCAAGCTCCTGGGTAACTTGGATATTTTTTAGATGTAAGGACTTTTTATAGAAGATAGCAACACCACCTCCTCTATGAATTTCACGATCTGATCGGTAAACATGATAGTCCCTTACTGTGGTAATGGAGTCAGGGAGAGATGCATTGAGCCATGTTTCACAGACAAATATAATGTCAAATTTAGCCAAATTTAGTAGGAGGAAAAATTCAGGTATTTTATTCACGAGGCTTCTTGCATTGAGTAGTTTGCATTTAAGGCCAGTAGTAGTTGGAATTGAGGTAGTTGGGGCGTGCATGCCTAGTCTTGGGTGATGGTGGATCGGTTGAGGTAGGGTTGTGGTTGAGGGTTAAAGCCAAGTTGCGTGTTGTGTGGCTTACTTTTGATACAGTCAGCATGGTAGTCAATGTACAGGTCCTTCTCTCCATTGTCTAGATGTTTTTGAGTTCAGTGCGGAGTATACGGGAGCGGGCACGTTGCTGTATGGTTAGGTCAGGGCGACAACGGAGGTTCTTATGGTTGGTGTTGGTTTTGCGAGTGAATTTATAGTGTAAATGAATTTATGTTTGCTTGATTCATTTTTGCAAATGACCCTGCACAAGCGTGGGGCCACAGAGCCGTCTCTATTTTTGAGCTCTCGGTCAATGGGAAATGTCAAGTATTTCATCAGCGGAGATGGTTGATGCTTGATAATCGCTGATGATGTTTCGGACAGTTGTGATGTCATCATTGACATTGATGTCCTCTAGACCAAATAAGATGGCATTTGGACGTTTCCGTTCACGCTCAACGGCTTCTCTGATGAGGATTGGGATATCAATATTTGTCTGGGTTGTGTTTATTTGTGGATTGGATTTTGGATTGGGTTGTGGTTGTTGGGTAGAAATGTGGTTTGTAGCTATTGGATGTTCAGGTTTTTTGCGTTGTGTCTTTTTTTCAAGGTTGGATATTCTTTCTTTTACGGCATCCAGGGATGCTACTATGGTGTTAAGGGATGTTTCAATGGTTTCGATGGTAAGGGATGTTTCAATGGTTTCGATGGTATCAACTCTTTCAGACAGATCCAGTTTGGGTCTGCATGATTTGCAGAAATATGGAAACTCATTGGATGATTCTAGGTATTGAATCATTTGCTCAGGTAATCCCAAGCAGTCATGATGAGCGTATTTTTACACAGAGAACATTTGATGGAGTTTTCATTATCCTTTAGATTTTTGTAGCATTTAAGGCATGTGCAGGAGTCTTGTGGTTCATTGGTGGGGATTATCTTCTCTTTAGGTTGTGGTTTGGCATAGGATTTTCTTTTTGGCATGGTAGGTTTGTTAAAATAGTACGTAGATTGAATTAATTAAAGGAACAATTTTGGGTAATCTATATAGCCAATATTACATCAAACAATCAATTGCAGTAATCTCTCTAGTCAGATAATATTCCTGAGCAACAATCAGCCTAATCAATTAATTACTCTAATCACTAATCAATTAATTACACTAATCATTAATCACACTGTTCATTTAAATTCACTAAATCATTGATTTTACTATTCAATTAAATTACATGAATTTTGATCTTTTAAACTAGTCAGTAATCACACTATTTGCACTAAACACTCTAATCACACTAATCAATTAAAACAATAAATCAATTAAACCATTAATAAAATATTTTATAGAAATTGATTATCTAATCGTTGATATAGGTGATGAGGTAGAAAAGTTGTAAGTTTTGAGGTAATGAATTAATCAGTGTTTGATTAAAGTAATGAGGTAGTATTAAGAGTCTGCAAGGAACGGGTTAATTGTTTTACTAGCAGCTGTAGTTGACTGAATTAGAGGAATTTATTGCTCTTTGAATAGCAGATGCTATTACTCTGTAAACAGGAAGTTGTAACACAATGTTCAAAGGGTTTTTATCCGAGTGAAGGAAAGGGCTTCACTTCTAAGAACAGAGGAAACCAACTATTCTTCTCTCCTTTTTGCAAGCAGACTTTGATTCAGCAGAGACAAATTGAACAGCTCACAGGAGGCAACAGGAAAGTTTTTGTTTTTGTTTTCCCTTGATGAATGAGATTTCTGGGCCCCTCCTAGTTAACTGAATACACTTTCAAAGTTTGTTGCTTTTAAGAGAAAGAGGCACGTCTTGCACTGGCAATTCGAACAGTTTATATTTTTACTGTGTAGACTCAGATTTGTATTGAGCATTCACTCCTGGCTTCAATATACTTCTGCTTCTATCACTCCTGGCTTCAATATACTTCTGCTTCTATCACAGGGAATAAAATTGCTTCCAATCTTCTCAGGAGTTCAGTTATAACAATACTTCCCTACTTATTGGAAGTCCAAAGTTACTGTCCTTTTAAAAGATGGAGTCCGGATTAGCAATTTGGTGAAGAGAAAAGAGGGAAGAGGGAAGTGGGGGCGGCAGGGAGGAAGCAGTCTGCTTCACACCCTGGCTGCAAACTTCTGAAGACAGACTAACAACTCCCAGTGCTCACCGCCCTGCAAGGATGGGATGAATCTCACCAACTCACCGCACTCCAAGGATGATCGTTCTCTGGGCTGGGTCGCTCCTGGGAAAAGTCGGATTCCCACTCAGCAGTCGGGGAAAACTCTCAAGTCGAGGGAAAAGCCACAGTTGGAGCGCTCTCGCTCAGCGATCCTCCCAGCCGGCGCTCCTCGGGTTTTCTCCTCGGCTTTGCGCCGAGCCGTCCCATGAGCCCGAGGGCTAAGCCGGGAAGCTGCCAAAAGGGCGCTGAGCGAAGAAGACTCGGCTGGCGGCGGAGCGGCATCCTCGGCCGGGAGAGCCACGAGGGCCGGGATAGCGGAGCCTTTTTCCTCCGCGGGCCCCGGTGGGGCGAGCCACCGGCTCCTCCTTTCCGTGGCCTTCGGGGAGGCCGAGGCCGCCCGCAGAGCAAGAAGCCCCCGCTGCGCCCGGCCGGAGTCTCCAGCCCGAGACGGGCAGCACTTCCGGGCGCGCGGCTGCTGCTGCTGCCCTCGGATCCGGCGCTTCGTCTGAGGGGGGCTCGCCGGGAGGCGCCCTTTGGCTCTGCTTGCGCGGCCCGGGACTCTGCCAGGCGCCTCAATCGGCCGCCGGCCTCCCTGCTATATATTCATATATATGCTATATGTTCTATATTCAATGTTCTAATCCCTTTTCCTTTTGCTAACAGAAAGTTACTACAGTGATAAAAATGGAGAGAACCATGCCTGTGTTACCTTCAGCTCCAAAAACAGCAAAAGTGAATCCATGGGCAGGTTTGGGCTTTTCTACAGATACCACTGTTCAGATATCAGTTGCTTGAAGTGCCTGAAATGGTCAAATGTCAGAGACACAAGTACATGATTTGTTGATGGAGACACAGTATGGGCATGAAGTCTTCAACTTACATCGCCATTCATTTAGCGATTGTTCCAAATTAAAGAAGCACTGAAAATAGTTACGTACAACTGGTCCTCACACTTACAACCGTTGCAGCAGCATTCCCATGGTCACTTGATCATAGTTTGTGTGTTTGACAACCAGCATGTATTTACAATGGTTACAATTTCTTGGCATCATATAATCACCATTTGCAACCATTCCTAGCCAGCTTCTAACAAAGAAAGTCAGTGGGGAAGCCAGATTTGCTGAACAACCATATGATTCACTTAACAGCTGTGGTGATTCACTTAACTATGGCCAAAAAACGTTGTAAAATCAAACACTTAACAACTGCCTTGCTTAGCAATAGAAATTCTGGTCCTAATTGTGATGGCATGGCAAGATAATAAGTATAAGTGTATACATAGTTGTGAATACATGAAATGGGTACATATAAGAAAAATAAAAAGAAGAATAAGAGAAACAATAGGACAGGGACGGTAGGCACGTTGGTGCGCTTATGCACGCCCCTACAGACCTCTTAGGAAAGGGTGAGGTCAATAGTAGACAGTCTAAGGTTAAAGTTTTTGGGGTTTGGGGAAGAAACTACAGAGTCAGGTAGAGTATTCCAGACATTGACCACTCTGTTGCTGAAGTTGTATTTCCTGCAATCAAGTTTGGTGCGGTTAACCTTGAGTTTGTATCTATTGTGTGCTCTTGTGTTGTTATGGTTGAAGCTGAAGTATTCATTGACAGGTAGGACATTGCAATGTATGATTTTATATACCATGCTTAAATCAGACCGAAGACGGCGTAATTCAAGGTTTTCTAGTTCTAGAATTTCAAGTCTGGTGGCATAAGGTATTCTACGAGTAGAAGAGTGGAGAACTCTTCTTGTGAAATATTTCTGGACTTTCTCAATTGTGCTAATATCAGATATGTAGTGTGGGTTCCAGACTGATGAACTGTATTCGAGTATTGGTCTAGCAAATGTTTTGTATGCTCTGGTTAGTAGTGTGATATTACCAGAGAAAAGCTACGTAGGATTAGGTTAACAACTCTTAATGCCTTTTTGGCTATGTAGTTGCAGTGAGCTCTAGCACTTAGATCATTAGAGGTGAGTATTCCAGGGTCATCAACAAGATCTTGACTATTCAGCTTGTATTTTATTTTCTGATTTTTTTGCCAATATGTAAGACAGAGCATTTATTTGTTGAGATTTGAAGTTGCCATTTGTTTGATCATTCTGATACATAGTCAAGATCTTTTTGTAGAGTAGCAGTATTGTCTGTGGTATTGAACAGCTTTATATCATCAGCGAAAAGAAACGCAATTGCTCTTAATATGATCACAGAGGTCATTTATGTAGAGTGTGAAGAGAGTTGGTCCTAGAACACTGCCTTGGGGGACACCACTATTGACAGGTACAGAATTTGATAGGACACTTCCAATTTTGACCATTTGTTGTCTGTTTGCCAGGAATGCTTCTATCCAGTTATTCAGTTGTCCAGAGATACCATAGGATTTTTTTTTAGGAGTAGTTTGTCGTGTACCACTGAATCAAAGGCTTTACAGAAGTCTATGTAGATTGCGTCTATTGCTTTGCCCTGGTCGAGTTGTGTCGTCCATATGTTTTTGCAGTGTAAGAGTTGCAGATTACAGGATAGTTTTTTTCTGAAACCAAATTGTTTATTGGAGAGTAGGTTGTTTGTCTCTAAGTGGAGGATGATGGATTGGTTAATAATTGATTCCATGACTTTACAGGTGACGCAGCATAAGGAGATTGGTCTGTAATTTTCAACTAGGCTTGGGTCTCCTTTTTGAAGATGGGGATGACTGTGGCTTGTGACCATAGGTTAGGCAAGGAGCTGGTCCTGAAAGATTTTCAAAGATTATGCTTAGAGGTTTGGCTATGGCAGTGGATAGCTTTTTTAAGAAGTAGGCACATATTCCATCCGGTCCAATAGATAGAGATGGTTTTAGATTGCGTAGTGCTTTTTCAACATTGTCTTCTGTAAAATCGATATGTATTAGATCATTGTTGTTATCTGTGGTACGGCTAGGAAATACTGGGCATGATCCATTGCTGTTTACAAATACTGAGCCGAAGAATGTGTTAAAGAGGTTGGCTTTAATGGTGTCGTCGTTGCAGTCTTTACCATCAGGTCCTATCAAGGGTGGGATGGACCTTGAGTCTTTTAGTTTGTTGTTTACAAAATTGTAAAAGCACGGGTGGAATTGGTGCTTAGAAGGTTTTCCTCTTGTTTAATGTGATAATTGGTGCATTCGGTCTTTATCTGGTGGCATAAATTTTTGTATCGGCTTTTGAAATTGGCAACGTGACCAGATTTGTTTTTCTGCCAGAGTGTTCTCTTTTGGATTGAAGTTTCCTTATTGTTATGGGTAATCTGTTTTTTGTTTTGTTTTGGGAGTTGTTGTTGGTACATATAGTTTGATGACTCTTTTGACTTCAAGTAAAAATATGTTGTAATGGTCTTCAACAGTATTGCATCCAGTGAATAGAGATTGCCAATCAAGGGATGAGAGATCGTTGTCTATAAGATCATAGTTGCCTTTTTGAAGTTACAATTGGGGATTACATCATTGTGGTGATTTTGTGTGGGCGTATGTTGAGACAAAAGTCAATCATATTGTGGTCACTGCTGGAAAAGGGTTCTTTAGTTTGTATTCCGTAAATTAAATTCAAACTATTGCAGAAGATGAGATCGAGGCAGTTGTTTAGTCTAGTGTTGTTGGTTACTAGTTGTTCCAGTCCCAGATTTGTAATAGCATTGTAGAAGGTTGTGTGTATGATTTCAGTTGTACATTCATTTAGGGTCCAATCAATATGAGGTAGATTGAAATCACCAAGAAAGATAAAAGGGTATGGGCAGCCCATGTTAGTAATGTATTTAGCTTGTTTACATGTTCGATATCATAATCAGGTGCTCTGTAACATAGTAAGAATCGAATTGTGATATTTAAGGATAGTTCACAGATTATGGTCTCAGGAAGAGCAAGCTCCTGGGTAACTTGGATATTTTTAGATGTAAGGACTTTTTATAGAAGATAGCAACACCACCTCCTCTATGAATTTCACGATCTGATCGGTAAACATGATAGTCCCTTACTGTGGTAATGGAGTCAGGGAGAGATGCATTGAGCCATGTTTCACAGACAAATATAATGTCAAATTTAGCCAAATTTAGTAGGAGGAAAAATTCAGGTATTTTATTCACGAGGCTTCTTGCATTGAGTAGTTTGCATTTAAGGCCAGTAGTAGTTGGAATTGAGGTAGTTGGGGGCGTGCATGCCTAGTCTTGGGTGATGGTGGATCGGTTGAGGTAGGGTTGTGGTTGAGGGTTAAAGCCAAGTTGCGTGTTGTGTGGCTTACTTTTGATACAGTCAGCATGGTAGTCAATGTACAGGTCCTTCTCTCCATTGTCTAGATGTTTTTGAGTTCAGTGCGGAGTATACGGGGCGGGCACGTTGCTGTATGGTTAGGTCAGGGCGACAACGGAGGTTCTTATGGTTGGTGTTGGTTTTGGCGAGTGAATTTATAGTGTAAATGAATTTATGTTTGCTTGATTCATTTTTGCAAATGACCCTGCACAAGCGTGGGGCCACAGAGCCGTCTCTATTTTTGAGCTCTCGGTCAATGGGAAATGTCAAGTATTTCATCAGCGGAGATGGTTGATGCTTGATAATCGCTGATGATGTTTTCGGACAGTTGTGATGTCATCATTGACATTGATGTCCTCTAGACCAAATAAGATGGCATTTGGACGTTTCCGTTCACGCTCAACGGCTTCTCTGATGAGGATTGGGATATCAATATTTGTCTGGGTTGTGTTTATTTGTGGATTGGATTTTGGATTGGGTTGTGGTTGTTGGGTAGAAATGTGGTTTGTAGCTATTGGATGTTCAGGTTTTTGCGTTGTGTCTTTTTTTCAAGGTTGGATATTCTTTCTTTTACGGCATCCAGGGATGCTACTATGGTGTTAAGGGATGTTTCAATGGTTTCGATGGTAGGGATGTTTCAATGGTTTCGATGGTATCAACTCTTTCAGACAGATCCAGTTTGGGTCTGCATGATTTGCAGAAATATGGAAACTCATTGGATGATTCTAGGTATTGAATCATTTGCTCAGGTAATCCCAAGCAGTCATGATGAGCGTATTTTTACACAGAGAACATTTGATGGAGTTTTCATTATCCTTTAGATTTTTGTAGCATTTAAGGCATGTGCAGGAGTCTTGTGGTTCATTGGTGGGGATTATCTTCTCTTTAGGTTGTGGTTTGGCATAGGATTTTCTTTTTGGCATGGTAGGTTTGTTAAAATAGTACGTAGATTGAATTAATTAAAGGAACAATTTTGGGTAATCTATATAGCCAATATTACATCAAACAATCAATTGCAGTAATCTCTCTAGTCAGATAATATTCCTGAGCAACAATCAGCCTAATCAATTAATTACTCTAATCACTAATCAATTAATTACACTAATCATTAATCACACTGTTCATTTAAATTCACTAAATCATTGATTTTACTATTCAATTAAATTACATGAATTTTGATCTTTTAAACTAGTCAGTAATCACACTATTTGCACTAAACACTCTAATCACACTAATCAATTAAAACAATAAATCAATTAAACCATTAATAAAATATTTTATAGAAATTGATTATCTAATCGTTGATATAGGTGATGAGGTAGAAAAGTTGTAAGTTTTGAGGTAATGAATTAATCAGTGTTTGATTAAAGTAATGAGGTAGTATTAAGAGTCTGCAAGGAAGCGGGTTAATTGTTTTACTAGCAGCTGTAGTTGACTGAATTAGAGGAATTTATTGCTCTTTGAATAGCAGATGCTATTACTCTGTAAACAGGAAGTTGTAACACAATGTTCAAAGGGTTTTTATCCGAGTGAAGGAAAGGGCTTCACTTCTAAGAACAGAGGAAACCAACTATTCTTCTCTCCTTTTTGCAAGCAGACTTTGATTCAGCAGAGACAAATTGAACAGCTCACAGGGAGGCAACAGGAAAGTTTTTGTTTTTGTTTTCCCTTGATGAATGAGATTTCTGGGCCCCTCCTAGTTAACTGAATACACTTTCAAAGTTTGTTGCTTTTAAGAGAAAGAGGCACGTCTTGCACTGGCAATTCGAACAGTTTATATTTTTACTGTGTAGACTCAGATTTGTATTGAGCATTCACTCCTGGCTTCAATATACTTCTGCTTCTATCACTCCTGGCTTCAATATACTTCTGCTTCTATCACAGGGAATAAAATTGCTTCCAATCTTCTCAGGAGTTCAGTTATAACAATACTTCCCTACTTATTGGAAGTCCAAAGTTACTGTCCTTTTAAAAGATGGAGTCCGGATTAGCAATTTGGTGAAGAGAAAAGAGGAAGAGGGAAGTGGGGGCGGCAGGGAGGAAGCAGTCTGCTTCACACCCTGGCTGCAAACTTCTGAAGACAGACTAACAACTCCCAGTGCTCACCGCCCTGCAAGGATGGGATGAATCTCACCAACTCACCGCACTCCAAGGATGATCGTTCTCTGGGCTGGGTCGCTCCTGGGAAAAGTCGGATTCCCACTCAGCAGTCGGGAAAACTCTCGAAGTCGGGGAAAAGCCACAGTTGGAGCGCTCTCGCTCAGCGATCCTCCCAGCCGGCGCTCCTCGGGTTTTCTCCTCGGCTTTGCGCCGAGCCGTCCATGAGCCCGAGGGCTAAGCCGGGGAAGCTGCCAAAAGGCGCTGAGCGAAGAAGACTCGGCTGGCGGCGGAGCGGCATCCTCGGCCGGGAGAGCCACGAGGGGCCGGGATAGCGGAGCCTTTTTCCCTCCGCGGGCCCGGTGGGGCGAGCCACCGCTCCTCCTTTCCCGTGGCCTTCGGGAGGCGAGGCCGCCCGCAGAGCAAGAAGCCCCGGCGCTGCGCCCGGCCGGAGTCTCCAGCCCGAGGCGGGCAGCACTTCCGGCGCGCGGCTGCTGCTGCTGCCCTCGGATCCGGCGCTTCGTCTGAGGGCGGCTCGCCGGGAGGCGCCCCAGCTCTGCTTGCGCGGCCCGGGACTCTGCCAGGCGCCTCAATCGGCCGCCGGCCTCCCTGCTATATATTCATATATATGCTATATGTTCTATATTCAATGTTCTAATCCCTTTTCCTTTTGCTAACAGAAAGTTACTACAGTGATAAAAATGGAGAGGACCATGCCTGTGTTACCTTCAGCTCCAAAAACAGCAAAAGTGAATCCATGGGCAGGTTTGGGCTTTTCTACAGATACCACTGTTCAGATATCAGTTGCTTGAAGTGCCTGAAATGGTCAAATGTCAGAGACACAAGTAAATGAATTGTTGATGGAGACACAGTATGGGCAGTCTTCAACTTACATCGCCATTCATTTAGCGATTGTTCCAAATTAAAGAAGCACTGAAAATAGTTATGTACAACTGGTCCTCACATTTACAACTGTTGCAGCAGCATTCCCATGGTCACTTGATCATAGTTTGTGTGTTTGACAACCAGCATGTATTTACAATGGTTACAATTTCCTGGCATCATATAATCACCATTTGCAACCATACCTAGCCATCTTCTAACAAAGAAAGTCAGTGGGGGAAGCCAGATTTGCTTAACAACCGTATGATTCACTTAACAGCTGTGGTGATTCACTTAACTATGGCCAAAAAAAGTTGTAAAATCAAACACTTAACAACTGCCTTGCTTAGCAATGGAAATTCTGGTCCTAATTGTGATGGCATGTTGAGGACTACCTGTTAGGAATGTAAGTCACCTAACAGTTATTTGGGTTGGAAATATATAAACTAGGATAGACATTTTAATACTATGTCTTTAAGAAAATGCTAAAACTGTAATTGGGTGTGGTTTCTCAAACGGCCATAAGATGGAGCCAGAAACCTGGGTTATTTAGTCTCAGTGTGTGTTTGAGTCTCTATTCCTTCTGTTGGAGAGAGTTGCCGTTCCTCCTAATGACTGTTACTGATCGTTGATGTAAGTCTGTTACTGAACTGTTTTTGATACTGGACTTTGATATTTGGATTATCCCTGAACTGAACACTGACTGCTTTACCTGTGCATGACTTGGACTGCTTATCTTGAACTTTGCTTAAATGTTTATTGGAAGTAAAAACCTACATTTACTGTACAGTGTATCTGTGTGCTGTGTGTGTGTGTATATTATTCTTCACTACTCTCACTACGTCTCCCTGTATGCGCTCATTCTCCTAACAGGGAATTACCTCAACACTACCTATAGTTCATTGGGAAGTTTGACCGCATCTGGTTATTGATGTCATCCTCTCTTTTAGCGGAGAGATTGCGTGACTCCACTCAGATGCTAATTAATCTTCTGCATTCCCCATCAGTGTGTTGCAGCCACCCAAAAAAGTTCTAGGCTGCATAAACAGAGTGATAGAATCAAGATCACATGAAGTGTTAGTACCACGTTATACTGACTTGGCAAGGCCACACTTGGAATACTGCAGCCAGTTTTGGTTGCCATGATATAAAAACAGATGTTGAGACTCTAGAACAGTGGCGTCAAACTGGAAGCTGGTGGACCGGATGCATCACGCACAGGCCACACCCACCCCAGCTCTGTGAAAGCAAAAAACATTGTGATATATCACATGACATCAATGTGACATCAGAATTTGACATCCGTACTCTAAAAAGAGTGCAAGTAATATCCAAAATGGTGATTAGGGGACTGGAGGCTAAAACATATGAAGAACAGTTGCAGAAATTAAGTATGTCTAGTCCAGGAGTGTCAAACTGGCAGCCTGTGGGCCAGTTGTGTCATGCACAGGCCACACCCACCCCAGCTCTGCAAAAGCAAAAAATATTGTCATATATTATGTGACATCAATATGACACGGTGAGTCAAAAAGAGGGCTATGAAAATATCTACAGACCTCTCACATCCTAGACATAAATTGTTTCAACTCCTACCCTCAAAACGACACTATAGAGCACTGCACACCAGAACAACTAGACACAAGGACAGTTTTTTCCTGAATGCCATCACTCTGCTAAACAAATAATTCCCTCAACACTGTCCAACTATGTACTAATACTGTATTACTATTATTACTCTCATCCTTCCTAGTACCTATCTCTTCCCACTTTTGACTATTACTGTGTTGCTTGTATCTTTACAATTTATATTGTTTTATTTGTTTCTTAATATGATTTGATTGCTTATTAGTAACCTATGACTATCACTAAGTGTTGTATCTTATGATTCTTGATGAATGTATCTTTTCCTTTATGTACACTGAGAGCATATGCACCAAAGACAAATTCCTTGTGTGTCCAACCATACATGGCCAATAAAGAATTCTATTCTATCTATCTATTCTATTGACTAGACACCTGTGGTCTAGTCTAATGAAAAGAAAGACTAGGGAGTGACATGATAGCAGTGTTCCAATATCTCAGGGGCTTCCACAAAGAAGAGGCAGTCAAGCTATTCTCCAAAGCACCTGAGGGCAGGACAAGAAGCAATGGATGGAAACTAATCAAGGAGGAAACCAAGCTAGAACTAAGGAGAAATTTCCTGACAGTTGAAGAGGAATGGAAAAGCTTATCTCCATAAATTGTGAGTGTTCCATCACTGCAGATTTTTTTAAGATTGGGCAGCCATTTGTCTTAACCAGTGTATGGTCTCCTGCTGCTTGAGCAGGAGGCTGGATGAGAAGACTTCCATGGTCCCTTCCAAATCTATTATTCTGTTTTCTATAATTGTGCAGCACTCGAGGGGGGGAAGGGGAACTACAAGGTGTGGTCCACAAAAGCAAGATGGTAGCTCTGGTGGGTGTAAAGTACATAAAAAAAGTGAGGTGGAGCTTTGATCAGACTTTGTAGCCGCCATTTTGGCTGTGAAGACAGACTGTGGATACCCCTCAACTCTGATTCAGTTTTTCACTCATTTGCTGCTGATGACTCTTTCTAAGCTTCCCTCGCCTGCTGTGTCTGATTTTCCCCTTTGACACTGTTCTGTGTTGCAGATGGATTTTTTTTTCCTCCCTCTTTTCAGAGAACCAAAGAAATCCTCTCTCAGCAAAATTATTTCCTTGTTCTTACTCATTATGATGAACGGCTCTGGATGACTTCAAAGGGATTAAATGACCACCGAGCTGCAAATGTTATGGACACATAATTTTTTAGTTATATGCCAAAAGTTAGTAATGCTGATTTCCTTTTATTTTGGGAGGCAGTCCAGAATTGATTATTATTATCAGCATCTGTTTTTATTCACAGTTTCAAATTTTATAAAAACAGACATTTCTGCCCTTCCTGCAAACCCTCATCTCGTTTTCTTGTGTTTTAGTAAAACACAAGTGAATTTATCAGTAACTATATGTTTTCTCCAGATTCCTTAAAGAGAGAGAGAGAGAGAGAGAGAGAGAGAGAGAGAGAGAGAGAGATATTCTGGTGTAGTGATTAACGTCAGTAAACTAGAAACAGGGAGAAAATGAGTTCTAATCCTGCCTTAGGCATGAAGCCAGTTGGTTGACATTGGGCCAGCCACTTTTGTTTTGGTCCCAGAAAGAGGCAATGGCATACACTTCTGAAAACAGTGCCAAAAAACCTGCAGGGACTTGTTCAAGATGTCAGGAATCACAACTAACTTGATTTCCAATTTTTTTCCTACTTTGGCTATTTATTTAAAAAATGTGTACATTTTAGCAGCTTGTATAAAAAGAAACATAACCGAACAATTTTTTTCCACCCACCTACTGCCACCTATTGCTACAATTACCTATCTTCTTAAAGTTCTTCACATACCTGAAATTAGCTCCTAATTCAGGTGACAGATCTGATGGGAAATAGTTTGTGTCATTTTCATAATGCCATCGTGATGTGTATAGCCCTTGCCCCCTTCAAACTTCATGGCTTCTCCAGGGCTGGAAAGCAGTAATTGACCTCATAGGCATCATGATGCCATCATCTTGGAAATGAGGCCAATGATGTAATTTGCATTATTTGTGCAAAGATGTCAAGACACATCCTTGTGGCTTCCACTGAGCAGCTATGTGAGGATCCCCAGCGCAAACATTGAAAGGTTATTATACCCTCCAAGCTCTCTCTCTGGTTTGATGTCTGACACTTTCTGTCCAAATGCAAAATTGGGCAAGTTCTTTATTTTTTTTTTAAAAAAAGAAACATAATACCCGCTGGTCCTAGTGTGATTCAACGGTTGGGTGGGATGGGGTGTGTGTACAAAACTGAGAACTGGGAGATCAAGGTTCTAGTCCATAGAAGCTCAGCGAGTAATTTTCAGACGTTCATTCGTTCTCATCCCAACTTATCTCCCAGGGTTTTTGTTCTGGAAAAAAACAGGAGGAACAGATGTGTGTTCCATCTTAAACTCCTGAATTACAGGTAGTCCTCAACTTAGGACCTCAATTCAGCCAAAAAAAATTCCATTCTAAGCAAAACAGTTTTGAGTGAGCCTTGACTCATTTTATGACTTTTCTTGACTCAGTCATTAAGTGAATCGCTGCATTTGTTAAGTGAGTAAGATGCTTGTTAAGTGAACCTGGCTTCCCCATTGACTTTGCTTGTCAAAAGGTCGCAAAGGATGATCACATGACCCCAAGATACTGCAACCGCCATAAATACATCTTGGTTGTGAAGCATCTGAATTTTGTTCACAGGACCAGCGGGATATTGCAATGGTGTTAAGCGAAAAATACTCACTTTTTTTCAGTGAGTTATAACTTGGAATGGTCATCAAACGAGTGGTTCTAAGTCGAGGACCACCTGTAAAGGCAGGATGTAATTTCAAAAAGTCAATACCATCTTGTTCCATTTACAAGGCACTCCCCCCTCACTTTTCTTACCCAAAATTCAGAAATCAGGCGAAAACTGTCTCAGTCGGTGGGAACAGGGCCTGCGCATAAGGCGGCAGCCCAGGGCCAAAGCGCCAGCAGAGCTCCAGAAGGTCAGGGAGGGTGCTGAAGCAAGCCGGCATCCTGCCTACAGCACCCATGCCGGCTGCCCCTTCCCCAGCAGAGCTGGGATGCCACCGCGTTTAAGTGCCGGTAGATGCCAGCCTTCTCTCCGGTGGGCCTGGGCAGCTGCTGGAGACAGACTAGTCCATTTCAGTGCCAGATGCTTTTGCTTCCTCCAAGCATTTCTTTGCCTACCTGATTTCTAGCTCAGTCACATTTGTCCGTTGGCGAGGGCATCTGGGCAGTGGTGGGTGGGGCATCCTCTGTGGCATGGCGCTGCACTGCAATGGAGAAGTGGGCAATGGAGCGGCTAGTGCTTTTCCCTGCTCCTCCTCCTTCCCTCATGCTAGCTGCTCCATTTCTTGTTTCTCCATTGCAGCACAGCACCCAGGATCCACTTTGATAGTGTGTGTGTGGTGGGGGTTAATTTAACAACCAGTTCGCCAGGTTTAGGTTGGCTGTCAGTTCTCCTCTCGACCCCCCCCCCCCATGTATAAGACTCCATTGTTAGAGAAATATTTTAAAGAAAAAGTATCGTCTTATTCACGGGAAAATACGGTAAATTAGTACATAATGCCGTGGCCATTGAAAACCAGAACAGAATAGTAACTTTCGAGTTTTTCCAGCTGTGCTTGCTGAAATGTCTCCTTTTCCGGCACTGTCCAAAGGCACAACAGATTTACTTTCTATTACATGCGGTCATTAGATTTAATAGCTGTTCCTTCCCTACCAACATCTGTATTCCAAGTTGATCAATTATGCACCTTTAGCTACTGATCCAGTAAATTGGAGTGAAGGAGATTGATTAATGCTCACCAATGCTTCAAGCAATCAGCTCTGATCCATGATACCTTAGACAGAGTTCATGAATTTCGACGTGAAGAGCTTACAGATTGAAGTGGAAGTACCTCTATGTATACACACAATGTTCAAAGGGTTGCCCGGTCCATCAGCCCTGCCCTCCTCCATAATATTCCAAAAAGTCCCACCACTTTTCAAGATCTCAGAGGATGTAAGTATGCATGCATTTGTATATGTGTGTGTATGTATAGATAGTAGTCCTCCACTTACAGCAATCCACTTAGTGACCATTCAAAGTTGCAACGGCACTGAAAAAAGTGACTTATGACCATTTTTCACACTTATGACCATTGCAGCATCCCCATGGTCACGTGATTTACATTTGGACGCTTGGCCATTGACTCACCTTTATGACGTTTGCACTTTCCCAGGGTCAAGTCATAAAAGTCATAAAATGGGGCAAAGTTTACTTAAATTTCTCACTTAGCAACATACATTTTGGGCTCCATTGTGGCCACACATTCAGGATTACCACTAGTGAGCACAGTGAATGGTTAATATCTGATATATAAGGCTGCAATCTTTTAAAAAATCATGGAACTAATATTTTGGTTTTATTTGTATTTGTTATTTTACCTTTATTATTTGTTTATAAATAACTCTAATGCTCCTTCCTCCTTCTATTTTCCCCATAACAGCAATCCTATGGGTTGGGCTGGGAGGAAGCAATTGGCCCAAGGTCACCCAGCTGGCTTTCGTGCCTGAGGCGGCACTAGAACTCACAGTCGCTTGCTTTCTAGCTTGGTGCCTTAACCATAAGATCAAATGGAGACAGGACACGAATATACAATATGTTGAAAATGCCTATGGAGCTTCTCAGTCATCCAGATCATAGTTGTCTCAAAGGTGCTTTTTCCTTCAAGTCAACTGGACTGTCCTTTCACTTCATATTGTAGAAAGTTAGCACCCACCTCTCTCCTAGAAGAATGAAATGTTTTGAGAAATATTAAAAAGGCAGAATATTATAGTTCCCTAAAGGAGAAACATGCTCTTGGAAAGCATCCCCCATCTTTCTTAATAGGTCTAGCAGAGCTGGGCCAATCTATTTACAAGGCAAAAGATGTTCACTTGCAGGATGATGGGATTATCCTTCAGGGCAAAGCCATTCAGCCACAATAGGAATTACCCAACAAGCCCCTTCATTGCATCAGCAAGCTTCAACCAAACCTGGGGCACTGACAGCCTACAAAGCAGGCATGATATTCCCCTCTGAAAAAAAAATTGGGGCCGGCCAAAAGAGACCCCCCCACCGCGCGCCAAGAAATCGCTGCCCAGCTCCCTTTTCCTGCTGCTCAGCGGCCTCCGCTCGCACCGCCCGCCCGCCCGGGCTCCGCTCAGGTATCCGGCTGGGGCTGTCAGGAGTTGCTACCGCTGGCGCGGCTCCGCGCGGCTCCAGTCCCGCGTTGCCTCGGGAAGGGAAAGGCAAAACAAGGAGCTGCTGCTGCCGTTGCAAAGCGCCGCCGCGGCTCTTCCTTTTTGCCTTTCCCTTCCTGAGGCAACGCGGGACTGGAGCCACGCGCCAACGGTAGCAACTCCTGACTCGGGGCCTCCGAGGGGAGGGGAAGGAGGAGAAGAAGGGGGGGGCGATTCCCAAAAAAATCGGAATTCCGATTTTAATCGGAAGAATATCATGTCTGCTACAAAGTTAGCTATGACCCAAGTTAGCTATGACCCCTGCATAGCAGTGGTTGGATTCAAATTTTTTTACTGCCGATTCTGTGGGTATGGCTTGGTGGGCATGGTGTGGTTTGGTGAGTGTGGCAGGGGAAGGATACTATAAAATCTTCATTCCCACCCCACTCCAGGGGAAGGATATAAAATCCCCATTCTCTCCCCACCCCACTAACCTGCTTTCCAGCTCTGCTCTCCTGTACAGGGCAACAAAAGAAGACCCAGCCGATCAGCTGGGACTCGGGAAGCAAAGAATAGATGTGGGCGGAGCCAGTCAGAGGTGGTATTCCAAACAACTCAAAATTTCCACTACCGGTTCTCCAGAGCTGGTTAGAACCTGCTGAATACCACATCTGCTGCATAGCCCCCTGGGAGTCTGACAACAACCAATAGAATACATTTCTTGCACAGGAACAAGAAGCTCAAGGGCAAGACCCAAGAGAGGATATAAATACCTTTCTCTCTCAATTCCATGTGTTCAGCTACCCAGAATCACATGCGCTTGGTGGTCCTGTTCACCATTAAACCATCTTTCCAATCAGCCCACATGTTTCCAGTGTCTTTCTCCCCACTTGGAACTGAACCAGATGGATACTTCTTCTAACAATAGGCTTATATTTTATATGTTCAAATGCTTATATGCTGAAAATTTATTTTAGCAGAAATAGAGTCTTTATTACGGCATACATTTTCACAAAGCAGAATCCACGTGACAGCTCAGGGCGTTATATTTTTCTCTTACGCCAAGTAAGTTCCTTGTGTGTCCAATCACACTTGGCCAATAAAGAATTCTATTCTATTCTCTTTCAGGTGCTACAAGATGCACTTATGCTGTGCTTGCCAAAATGTTGAAATATATAGCTAAGCATTTATGTTAAGTGACACTAGGGGGCAATAAAGATCTGCTTCTAATGCAAAGAGGACTTCAGAAATGCATGATACGTTTTTCCGTTCAGGGGCACTCTTCCTGAGTTTGGGACCCGTCTTTCTCTTTTATGAGTTCCAGAATTAGGTTTCTGGGCCTTTTTATCCTGATCTGTGGAAACCAGCTAGGAGTTTTAGGGCACACCAGTGTATCCTCCTCCTCCAAATGTTTATTTTACAGCCCAGCCCTTGCTTTTACAAACTCAACAATAGATGACTATAAATCTCACTCAGTTCCCTAGCAACTAACACAATAAAAATCTAAAGGTTAGGCAGAGAGAGGTTGCGTGGTAGATACATGGGGGCTGATTTCTCATTTAAGTTAGACCGGCCAGGGACATGGCATGAAAACTGGCAGAAGTAGATACTGGACCCTGTGTGATAGTTAGATATAATTATATCTAGCTGGTTAATTGGAAGCAGAGGATACCAGCATGTGAAAACATTGTTCCTCTCTCTAGCTGGGAAAATGAAGGGAATTGCAAATATTTTTTTATGGCAACCTAAGCAATGAAATTATATTTGCTGCCTTGAGTTATTTGTAAAAATAACAAAGGTGTGATAAAAATCAAATCAATCAATAAATAAAATTAGGCTGGTCCGTAGCTCACCATTTCAGTCTGTCTCCAGTTGGTAGGTTCTCTGATGACGTTCTTATAATGCCTTTGATCTCAACATGGACTTCATCCATTTTTCCCCTTCTTTATTTCTCTCAATCTTGCCACTGTTGGAAGAATTATCCTTCTGGGTTCAGTTCCAAGTGGGAAAAAGACACTGGAAACATGGAGGCTGTTTGGAAAGATGGTTTAATGGTGGACAACAGGACCACATGGCTTGGAGCTCCAAAGAAGGAAGGATAATCACATGCTTCAAGATGTTGGGTGAAGAAAAAAGAGAAGGGGAGGGCTGAGATGCCGAGAGTCCCTTTTATACCCTCTGTTGGACTCCACCTTTCCTGTTTCCTGTTCCTGTGTAAGGAATGTATCCCATTAGCTGTCAGAGTCCCAGGGCCAGGGGTCTTAGTTAACTTTGTAGGCTTTGTCTGGACCACATGGCTTCACCTGAGTGCTGGCTGATACAATCTTCCCAGGCCAGATGGTGAGATGGGCAGAGGCCTTTATTATGTAGAACAGGGGTCCCCAACCACCGGTCCGCGGACCGGTACCGGTCCGTGGAACAAGTCCTACTGGGCCGCTGGCTTGCTGGGCGCCGCCATCTTTTGATGAAAAGTGCTTCCGGTGAGCTTTTCCGGGTAGAAAGCTCACCGGAAGCACTTTTTCATCAAAAAGATGGCGGCGCCCAGCTAATGCCGGTACCGGGCCGCGCCATAAAAAAGGTTGGGGATACCGGGCCGCGGCGTAAAAAAGGTTGGGGATCACTGATGTAGAATACTCTAGCCTAGGCCTTAATGGCTCATTAGCAAAGGTGGGGGGAGCTGAGTTTCTGCTTCTCTGAGTTTCTACTTTACTCTTTTTAGAGGAAACATTCTGTCTTTTTAATATTTCCTAGGATATTTCATTTTTCTCGGAGAGGGGTGAGTGCTAACTTCCTACACCACCATTAGGGTAAATTAACGTGGTCATGTTTCTCTAGAACATCTTATACTCATATCACATGCCTAACATCGCATCAAAGGAGCAGCCAGTCTTTATTTGATCTACCATAGCAGTGATGGATTGGTTCTTCTTATATGGTCCATATTATTCTCAATAACCATCTCCAGATCCACAATATGGAATGGAATGGAATAGTTCATTGGCAAAGTATGATTAGACATACAAGGAATTTGTTTCTGGTGAATAAGCTCTCGGGGTACATGCAAAACAAAAAACGTAATAATAATCATAATAATGATACAATAAGGAAAATGAAGCCAATTAGGAAAAGAATTCAAATGCACAGGCACCTAATTGCCTTCCAAACACTGTAATATAACAGTCTTGGATACATAAGATTGTAGGCTGAATGGAGGTCTTCCAATCCAACCCATTACTCAAACAAAAGACCCTATACCAGCGGTCACCAACTGGTGGGCCGTGGCCCACTGGTGACCCATGAGAAAATGTTGGTGATCTGCAGAGAAATGTCACCCCCAGAGCACCCCCCAAAGCAATTAATCCAGGCTGCACAGGAACACAAGGCTGCGCCGCCCACATGGCCCGCAGGAACCCTCCCCGTCCACTCACTCCTTACCTGGTAACTTGCCTGCTAAAATTGCTATTTTTTCCTTTTTCCGACTATCATCTGTTCTGCTGTGCCGGGAGATTTAGATTAGCTAGGAAGCAGGAAATGGTTGGATTTCTTGCTTTCTAGCTAGTCTTTAGATGAGCCGAATCTTCCTTAGGAGTGAAGCAGTTCAGACTGAGCTAGCCGATGGCAGAAACACAGATCTCTAAGTGAATCTGTGCTTCTGTGAGCAACTCAATCTGCCTGCCTGCTTTGCCTGATTTTGAGTAAAAGTTGCTCTTTTTTATAAAAAATTCAATATTTATATAAATATTTATAATATTTACATACAAGCCATGCCCAGCCAGTCACATGACCACCAAGCCACACCCACAAATTAGGCCATGCCCACAGAACCAGGTAGTGGTCCCCGGGATTTAAAATTATGAGTTTGGTGGTCCCTGAGGTCCAAAAGGTTGGCGACCCCTGCCCTATACCATTTTAGACAAATGGTTGTACCAATCTCTTCTTAATGAAAGCCTGCATCTTCTTACTCTTAGGATCCAGCTTTCGTAGCCATACTTTACACTAAAAGGGTCATTGCTTTATTCTGATCTTTGTGATTACAGAAATATCAAGGAATAAAAATGAGATGGAAAATCTAATCCAATCCCCCGTTCAATACAGATTATGCAAAGTTTTTCAGACAGATGGCTAAAAAAGCCTCTATCAGAAAGCTTGCACTGATGGGAAACATGCTATTTCCTGAGGCAATATGTTACGATGATCGACAACTCTTACCATCAAGAAATTCATTCTAATATCAATTCTAGAACATTCTCTGCATTACAACCCTTTAGATTCTGGAAGGTACTGTAGATTGCTATCATATCTCCCCGCGGTCTTCTCTCAACTTCCTTCAATCAACATCCATCAAGTTTCTTTAATTTTCCTAAGGCTGGTGTGTTCTCACTAGCCTGGCAACTCTGTTCTGAACCTGCTCCAGTTAAATAATTCCTTTTTGAGGAGTCCTTGGTGCTCCTTGAGTTTGATTGTTTTCTTGCAGACATTTCATTATCCAAACTAGGTAACATCATCAGTGCTAAAAGTTTGTACAGATTCTCAGTCATTCAGGTCATGGTTGTCCCAAAGGTGCTTTTGTCAGGAGGCAACTGGACTTTCTTGGTTGTTTTTTTTCTTTTAAGTCATTTTGCTACTCATCCAAGAAGTTTCTTCAGCTCTGATAGGATAGTGGGGAATGGAAGATTTATACTCCTTGCAGACAGCTGACCATTTGCATCCTTTTGGAGTGTCGTTGAAGCACTTGGTTTATCTGTGTCCTCAGGGTCACCTGAGTAGTGTTCCTGGTTCCTGTAGTCTGCAATTTTTTCTCTGGAAATCCATTCCTACTCTCCCACCATTCAAAGAGTGTCCATCCCAAATTATATAACTAAAAGTCTGTAGAGATTCTCAGTCATCCAGGTCATGGTGATTCTGAAGACACAGATAAACCTCCAAGTGCTTCAATGACCCTCTAAAAGAATGCAAATGACCAACTGTCTGCAAGGAGTATAACTCTTCCATTCCCCACTATCCTGTCAGAGCTGAAGAAGCTTCTTGGATGAAAAGCGAAATGTCTTCAAAAGAAAAAACAAGAACGTCCAGTTGCCTCCTGAAAAAAGCACCTTTGGGAGCATCAGTGCTAAATTCCTTTTTAATGATTCCCTTTTAGACTAAGGTACCCAGAATGATACCTTGGTCTTAAAGGTACTCAGACACACATGCTAAGTGACACCTGCTCAAAGAGAACAGAAAGAACCTCTGTGATCTAGGCCAGGAGTCTCCAACCTTGGCCACTTTAAGACTTGTGGACTTCAACGCCCAGGAGTTGAAGTCCACAAGTCTTAAAGTAGCCAAGATTGGAGACCCCTGGGCTAGGCTCTAGGCTCCTTTTAACACAGCTCCGATAAATGGCTGAAAAAGCACAACCCACCTTAGAGTAGTCGGTGTCCTGTACTTTGGAATGAGAGAGGATATATCTTGACCCACTGTGGGGTACACTTCCAGCTATTTTGTGACTGCCATCCTATCCTATTCAGTTTTCTTTTCTTAGAGCTAAACATACCCAATTCCCTCAGTCACTCCTTGTCCGACTTCCATTTTGATCTCTCAATCATCCTCATATTCATTCTTTCCATTTGTTCCAGATCTCTGACTTTTTATTAAAATGTCATAGCCAGATCTGGGCACAATATTTGAAGTACAGGCTGAATTATTGCTTTCCATGATGTTGAAATTATCCTTTGATTGATGCATCCTAAAATTGCATTTCCAGAGCCACATCATGCTGATGACTCACATTCTATTTGTGACAAACTGAAATCCCAAGGCATTTTCAGATATACCCTCTTAATTTAGTTCAGAAACACCCAACATAATACTTGTGCATTCGATTTCATTATCCCAAGTGATGATCTTCACTTTTGCCTTTGTTAAATTTGAGTGCTACACTCCACCCATTTCATTAAACAATCAACAGTGTTTTGATTTTTCCTCCTGTCAGAGGGTTAATCATTTCATCCAGTTTTGTGTTACCTGGAAATTGGATAAGTATTCCCTTCCTGACTGAAATTTTCAGAAAGTACTTTTGTCGAGGTCAGGATTGATCCTCTGGCCTTCAACTTGATACCTTAGTCCAGTTTCATGATGAACTTTATGACCATCTGTGATTGGTTTTTTAGCTACCCATAGGCCAATGAACTAGAATCACTCTCTGTACATGTCTGGTTTGCTATTAGCATGTAATCGGGTAGTTTGTTAAATGCTTTTGTTGAAGTCAGGATGTTATATCGACAGAATTTCCATAATCTGTCTAGGTCAAATAAAAATGAAACAAGGTTTCATCGGTCTAGCAAGATTTGCTTTTGAAAAATCCATAGTGAATTTTAGTCATCATTGATTTTTTTCCCCAAGATGTTTGCAAATTGATTGCTTTATTATCTGTTTAGAATCTTCCCAGGTATTGATGGTGGACTGACAAGTCTATAGCTTTTTTTTTTGTCTTCCCTTTTGATGATGGGGACGTTTGCCCTTCTCTGCTTGTTTCCTAGGATATCAATATTGTTCAACAACGCTATCAGCAGGTTATCTCAGTACTTTAGGATGCAATCTATCGGCAGTCAAGGTCAGTAATTTCCTGACTACCTTTTTGGTCAACTTGGAGGTAGTATCTTGCTCCTCCTGCTTTTTCCAATTGCAAAACACCCACCCTCTTTTTAGGGAAGGTTGAAGCAGAATAAAGGCTGAGTAGTTCAGCCTTTATTTGGCTTCAACCTTCCCTAGGGAACCATGCATCATTTTGGGACTTAGTGGCTCAGTGGCTAAGACGCTGAGCTTGTCAATCAGAAAGGTTGGCAGTTCGCCAGTTCGAATCCCTAGTGCTGCATACTGGAGTGAGCTCCCATTACTTGTCCCAGCTTCTGTCAACCTAGCAGTTGGAAAGCACATAAAAAATGCAAGTAGAAAAATAGGGACCACTTTGGTGGGAAGGTAACAGTGTTGCATGCGCCTTCGGCATTTAGTCATGCTGGCCACATGACCACGGAGACGTCTTCGCACAGCGCTGGCTCTTTGACTTTGTAACGGAGATGAGCACAGCCCCCTAGAGCCAGAAACGACTAGCACATATGTGCGAGGGGAACCTTTACCTTTAGTTCAGCCTTATCATCCTTAGCTAATACCTCTTTGCCCAATCAACTGGTGGGCTATTGGCTAATCAGCCTTTCAGACTTAGATTTACAAAGAAACTGTTTTTCTTAATGCTAGAATTCTTCACTAATCGAAGCTCATTCAGAGCTTTACCTTCCTTGGCATTTTTACAAACCCAAGTCATTTGTCTGTACTTTTATTTGGTGACCTGGCTTTCTAGCCATGTTCTGTGTTTCCATTTGGATTTTTTTATTTTCACTAAACTTTGTTTTTAATTTATTTTTCCTGTTGTCTACCATTTTTTCCCGTTAATGATTATGTTTTCAGCTATTTTTCCTCAACTCTCAGGCATTTTTCTCCTTAGCATTTCCTGGCATAGTTTTCTACTTACCATGGCGTTGAGTTTATCAAATCTTCTGAACTCTAAAATGTGTGCCAAACTATCACCACCCATAATATTGTTTGTGGGTGTACCCATATAATATAAATCCATATAATATTAGCCAATGGGTGTCCATATAAGATTGAAGAGAACTCCAGAATTATTTAGCTGCTTTCTTCCAGAGGTGGTATTCAGCAGGTTCTGACTAGTTCTGGATAACCAGTAGCAGAAATTTTGAGTAGTTCTGAGAACTGAAAAATAGCACCTCTGACTGGAAATTTTACAGTACCCTTCCTCTGCCATGCCCACCAAGCCACGCCCACAGAACTGGTAGTAAAAAAAATTGAATCCCACCACTGCTTTCTTCCACATGGGTAGAATTAACTCAAGGATGGGGGAACCTACAGTGCCTTCTTCCATTTATTCATTCATATCCCATCTTTAGTATTTTTATAAACAATTCAAGGTGGCCAACATACCAAAGTTACCTTCCTCCTCCTATTTTTCCCACAGCTACAACCCTGAAGGTGAGTTGGGGGAAGAGAGAGAGGGAGAGGGAGAGGGAGAGGGAGAAGGGAGGGGGGGGAAGGGAGAGGGAGAGAGGGAGAGGAGAGAGGGAGAGGAGAGGAGAGAGGGAGAGGGAGAGGGAGAGGGAGAGGGAGGGAGAGAGAGAGAGAGAGAGAGAGAGAGAGAGAGAGACTGGTTCAAAGTCTCCCAGTTGACTTTCATGTCTAAGGTGGGACTAAAATTCACAGTCTCTTGCTGATTGGTCCAAAATCACCCAGGCAACTTTCATGGCTAAGGCAAGACTAGAACTCATGGTCTCCTGCTCTCTAGCCTGGATGCCTTAACCATTATACTAATCTCTCTCTCTCTCTCTCTCTCTCTCTCTCTCTCTCTATCTATCCTATCTATCTATCCCTCCCTCCCTCCCTCCCTCCCTCCCTCCCTCCCTCTCTCTCTCTCTCTCTCTCTCTCCTCTGAAATGAAAGCAAGACAAGTCAAGGGCTGATTGAAATATCACAATTTTTGTCTCTCTTCAGATGTCAGAGTAATTAGAAGTCCCCTGTCACTATTACTGCATGCTTCATTTGAAAGATCTGAATTTTGGTTTTGGAAGGAAACATCTACAACTGCTCCCTGATTGAACAATCAGCAACACCAACAACAGTACAGCTTTTATCCCAACTTCCCTGTTCTGTCTTCACTATACGTTAGTCTGTGTGCAGCTCAACATGCAGCTAAACCCACCTATCCTCCAATAAAACAGACCATGTGGGTAGATCTGGATGCTTAATCTGTGCCACAGATTAAGATGGAGTCTTCTTTGTGCTTCTGCCTTTTCTAAATGCTAAAGGAAATAGAGACTGACTTCCCAGCATGCACTTGTTTTGAGAGTACAGGCTGATGGATAAAGAGGTTGGGTCAGCTTCAAACAATATAACTGGTATTTGCCTCTCCAGCCACTAGATGGGGCTAGAGAGCAACAACAGTATATAAAAGTTATATGCTGGGGCATGATATTCTCTTTATTTGAATTCAAAATCTCAGCAGGACCACCAACTTGATCCCCACAAATTCTCTGCAGGTGTTGATATTTGTAGCAATGCTCTCCCCATTTCAATTCTTCCTACGCTTTTTAGACAACCTGTATTCTTCAACTGCTTCATTCCAGGCATGAGCAACATCCCACCAGGTTTCAACTGTACCTGTTCAATAATGTTTATCTTCTTTCTGTAAGCATTCTAGTTCCTATTATTCCCTATACTCTAAGCCAGGGATGTCAAACACAAGGTCCGATCAGGCCCATGGGGCTGTCCTGAGAAATGTAAGTGTCACTTTGGCCCGGCCTACCCACTGCAAAAAGGAAATGTGCCAGCAGTTTGGGGAGTGGCTTCAAGCTGGCCATGCCCACCCAGTCATCCATGCCCACCTGGCCCCCTGAGGTCAACCACAGCCCTGATGCGGCACTCAGTGAAACTGTATTTGATATCCCTGTTCTAAGCCATTGTTACCAGTGGTGGGATTCAAATTTTTTTACTACTGGTTCTGTGGGCGTGGCTTGGTGGGCGTGGTATGGCATGGCTTGGTGGGCATGGCAGGGGAAGGATACTGTAAAATCTCCACTCTCACCCCACTTCAGGAGAAGGTTACTTCAAAATCCCATTCCCTCCCCACCCCACTAACCTGCTTTGCAGCTCCGTTCTCCTGTGCAGGGCAACAAAAGAAGACCCAGCCAATCAGCTGGGACTCAGGAGGCAGAGAATAGATGGGGACGGGGCCAGACAGAGGTGGTATTGTGAACTACTCAAAATTTCCGCTACCTGTTCTCCAGAACTGGTCAGAACCTGCTGAATACCACCTCTGATTGTTTCTCAACTTTGGCAGCTTTAAGATATGTGGACTTCAATTCCCAGAATTCCCCCAGCAGCATGGAATTCTGGGGGTTGAAGTCCAAACATTTTAAAGATTGAGTAACACTGCTGGTAAGCCTTAGCAGGTAGACAATGGTGACCATGGATTTTATTCATCAATTTATTCCCAGATTTTCGAGGGATTCTTTGGCCTTGTGTTTCATGGTGAACCTAAGCTTGCTAATTCTTGTCACACACTTCCCTTTTCTGAGGTTCTTATTCCCAAATTTCCATTTCCAACTCCTATGGGGTACAGCTTAAAATCCCCTTGACCAAGTACGGTACGCACCAGGCAAACACATTGTTCCAATTCTTATAAAGCAAACACTTTGCAGTGAACTGAATAGATGATCGTGAATATCCTGAACGCAGGCCTTTTAATCTCGCTCATGGAATAAGGAAGGAGTGGGAGAGAAATAAGTGCTGCCTTTTGTTTCCTTACCGGTACAACTTAATTCCTTTGGAAAACAGAAATGGAAAACAATTGTGCCAGTTGGATGCTAACAGCATGAACTTAGTAGGCTTCTTCATCAAAGAGAAGAATTCCTCCCCCCCACCTCAATATTGAAACAGAGAGTTCATGTAATAGGTAGTTTGGACTTTTATTTACAATATGGATTCAACAGTAATAGGTTTTTAAATCTATATTCTGTTAGAACGAGAATTTTCCATTCCAACAAAGAGCACCACAATGCAGCTTAATTTTTTTTTAAAAGTAGATGATAGCCCATAGCTGATCTTGGATGATCTAAGAAAACTAAGCTGGATCAGACATGGTTAGAAATGGGATGGGAGGCCACTAGGAAATACCATGTTTGTCAGCGAAGAAGGAAAAAATAGTCTCAGAAGAAGGCAGTGGTACTGATTCCATGTTGTTAAGAAAATAGCATGTCCATGCGCAGAAATTGATAAATTAACACTGGAACTAAAAAATAAGAGATGAATCTGAATATTACAAAGTATGGGAAAAGCTTTACCACTGGTTGGGAAAAAGGAAGGACTTAAAATTTAAATTAAAATAAGATAAGGATGTTAAGATGACAGACTAGGAATATATAAGAATTGTTGATCTTGATGTATATATTATGTAAATATGTATTATTTATTATCCGAAATAGCTATGTAAGACAACTAGATGTGTCAGGATGATTACACCACATTCAATGTTTTGAAATGTTTTTCTTTTTTGTTCAATAAAATTGTTAAAAAAGAAAGAAAGAAAGAAAGAAAGAAAGAAAGAAAGAAAGAAAGAAAGAAAGAAAGAAAGAAAGAAAGAAAGAAAGAAAGAAAGAAAGAAAGAAAATGGCATGTCCACATAGTCAGCAAAAATTAAACTTGAGTCAGGGGAGACTTTAGCATTATTTTATTAATCACTGGTACCATTAGAAAGTCAAAGATATGAGTGTTCTCCATGAAAGTACGGCTCAGGAACTGTACTCGCTACTCAAAAAGCTGGGTTCACCTATTACCTGAAGCCTTGATGTAGTTTGTTGAAGTAGCATGTAGCATGAACCAGGCATTCTGGTTTATAAGCTCAAATTTGTTTGAAGTGATAACCAAATCGAATCATCATGAAAACGAACTATACCTTAGCCCAGGGGTGTTCAACTCAATTTCATTGAGGGCCACATCAGGGTTGTGTTTGGGTGGGCATGGCCCAGGTGGGCGTGGCCACCCGTCATCACTCGTGTTGGGGACACCTGTGCTGGCCCAGGTGGGGCTGGGAGGGGGGGGTCCATTGTCTCCAGCAGAGGAAGGAGAGCCCAGGGAGAGCTCTGTTTTGGGGCTCTGTTTTCGACTGCGATGGCCTCCTGCGGCCTTCTGCCAGTGAAAACAGAGCTCCTTCATTGTTTCCAGAGGGGCCTCCCGGGCCAGATCTAAGCATCTCACTGGCCGGATCTGACCTGCAGGCCTTGGGTTTGACACCCCTGCCTTAGCACATGACTGAACCCAGTTAAGACAAAGAACATAATAACAGCTTATAGTACAGAAGGTTACAGGTGCCACAAAATCCCTAAACGGGCATAGTCATAAACTCACCAGGAACTGAGCATGGCTTGAAGGAGATATTACCATTTTATTGCTACTTTGATATATTTTTTTTAAATGTTGTTTCAATTTGTCAAACTGCTGGCTTTAATCAATAAGGTTTGTTATTACTTTCCTGCAGCACTGATTCTGCCTGACCATTTCTCTCTTTCTGGTACCACAGATTAGAAGCTAAACTTTCATTACTAAGGTTGTGGACTTCCACTTGCTTAGCTGATTAGACGCCATTGAGTTGGAGATTTCAACCAAGAGATACTATTCAGAAAAACTAGTACACTAGTCATAATTTTCTAACCAGCACATCTATCTGACAGATAGGGTGATTAACAATTTCATTTGTTAATTATTGCTTTAATGTATGTTGTATAGTATACATTAGCAAAATCCCTCTATCAAATCCCTCTAAAAGCTGAGGTGGCAACTGCTCCTGGCTACAATGAAATCAAGAACTTTATGGGTCAAGTAATAAGTAGACATGACTTCACAGACCATTCCTGTAGCTTTCTTGCGAATTATATGGAACTGATTTGCCACTGCTTTTTTTCAGGGATTTGGTTGGTTAGTTTATCTTCCAGTCTGTTCTATAACCCTGGAATTTCCTGATTAACTCCGACCGATAACTAACTTAGCATTTCAAGATCACCAGCTATTTAAATACCACTCAGCCATCACTAATGTGGTATGATGTCCTTCCAATCATCATTTAACAAACTATATGGGTTCCCCTTACTTTCCTCATGCTTGCTCCTCCCACACCCCACCAATACGCTCCAGTGGGCTTCCAAACTTCCACAGCAGGCATTGGTTTTTAATTGGGGAGGGACAGTACATAAAGGATATGTCAGCATTCTGAGTGATGTACCCACCAAAGCCAGAACTCCGAGGCAGGTAGATTCCTCAAAGAGCATGTTTATTGGACACATCATATTGGCACAGCTAGTGAAAACCAACTCTGAAAGTTTTCCCACACTTGTGACATAATTAATAGAACAACTGTCTCCCCCCCCCTCAAGTGTCACAGGTCACATTGTCCAATTAAGACATTTGATGAGTTCCTTGGTCATTCCTCTCATCATCCAGCTGCCATCTGTTGGGATGACCTTGGTTCCCACAAGAAAGCTTTTTGTTTTGACTGCTAGCCAGTCCATCTACTTCCCACTCCTTTACCCATCAGAGTTCGTGGCAACTATGAGGCAGCAAAAGATGGCTTCATCCAGGTTCACATCAGAGTTGACAGGATGGAGGAATGGAAATATCTGCTGCAATAGACTATCCATAACTGGAGACCAATGCCAATACAACTCAAAATGTAACCATCATTTTGTGAGCTTATTATCCAGAGAACCAACCTAGAACTAAGCAGAAATTTCCTAAGAACAATTAACGAGTAGAAGGGCATGTCTTCAGAAGTTGTGGGTTGCTCCATAACTGGAGTTTTTTTTAAAAAAGAGATTGGACAGACATTTATCTGAAGTGGTATAGGGTCCTCTGCTTGGGTGGCTGGTTGTACTGGAGGACCTCTGGGGTCCCTTCCAACCCTGTTATTCTACTCTGTTATTGTTATTCTTCCTATGATCACATTTATCCATCCCATCAAGCCCATATAAAGTCTGGAATGGTATAAGATCTCCTGCCATGTCACTAGAAGACGTCCAAGATGCCTTCCAACCCTGTTATTCTACGTTCTCTATATAGAATGTAGAACTTATTGCCTGACAATGCCTTGACAAGCTGTTTAGCAATGCATTTTGCCCGTTTGATATACTGCTTGCATTTGAAATCTTAATCTTTCATTCTATTTCGGTAGTATGTGTTGGAATAGATTCTGAAGTACAAGTATCTGCGTCACAGCTCTGTAAAATTACTAAGGTAGCTGAACATCTGAATATCTGGCAATTGGGAAGAAATAGAAAAGCTCTTTCAAGGTTTCTTCTGTCTTTACCTATCTGTCTTTGCATTACTGTATTCCAACACAAAGCATGTGAGAAAATATATATATATATCAGTCCAAGCAATACAGGCTAGTCAAGTTTATGTACTGGTAAAGTAAATCAAACTGGTGAAAATCAGTTACCTAATGAAATAATTAAAAACACACACACACACATTTTTACAGCAAATGAAAATTGTACTAAGAGCCTCTCATGCGACCCCACCAAGAGTTAGTTAAAGTTATAGTTTTAAGGATGACAGAAGGGAAGATAATATTTAGCTGTAATTACATTTAAACACTAAATCAAATGTAGTTTTGTGTTTTTTTGCCCAGCCCTACAATTTTTGGAGTACAGCCCTTAATATGTGATTCAGAAGATGTGGGTGTTTTCAGCCCCACCATCTCCATGGACATCTCCCACTTTTACAGGCGTTGGTTTTTGTTTTTTTTTCTTGGTGAAGCAATATAAACATGCCAGTTGGGTTTTGTTGATTTGTTTGTCTTTATTAGAACAATTTACATGCTGTTCAATTTCAGAAGACTCCAAAGTGACTTAGTTAAAAACAAAAATCAATTAATACAATTGCAGATTGACGCATCATTGCTCCACGGTAACAGCATGAACTTAGTCAGCATCAAATGCCTTTCTGAGGAGTCATGTTTTTACAGCTTTCCAAAAAACTGTAATAAGTAGGGGGTGTTGATTTAAATACTTGTAGATAAGCTCCTCCAAAGGAAACTCAAGCCAAGAATGCTTGAGTCTGGGAACACTGGAATTCTTCTACAAACTCTGTCTTTTAGGCCCTACTGGATGGACAGATTCAACTTGGAGAACTTGGACAACAACAGGCACCTCCAGGCCCTAAGCCACAAATGGCTTTAAAGATGAGAAATGGGACCTTGACTTGACAAATGAAGTTCCTATAGTTTTAAAAGGGTGATCAACCATAATTACATTTGCTGCAATCCCCGCATCAGCAAAAATATTCCAGATGATCTTCAAGGGCTTGTAGACCACATTATAATAATCCACTGTAGGGGAAGATGAGGCAGCTTCTGCCTATCTAATAAGAGTTGTTTGAGAAGACAACCTTCTGTTTCATCCTTAAAGCACTGTCATCATTGGAGACTTTGCAGATGAGCCTTGGTATTTATTTATTTATTGTAATACTTGAACTACCTAATAGTTCTATGGGTGGTTTATAGAAAAGCACACTGCTATTTGAAATAAAGGCATGGACCATAAAATCAAAGAAAATTCAAAACAAAAATGCTTTGGTTGAGTTGGTAGAAGAGTTCCCCGAACCTTATGATACCAGAGAACTTTGATTTGCTTTCCCTAGGAACAGAGTTGGAGGCAGTTTGGAGTTCCTGGTGATCATGACAACTGTGGACCCGATCCAGATCAGTTAGGGTGGTCCCACATTAGATTTAGTATTTGCTTTAGACTCAATGGCCATGTGATCTGGAGGTGGAAGAAGTGGTGGATATTCAGATTAGCCCCTGTTTGTTTGCCTTTATTGGCCAACTCCTTACAATAGTGAAGAAGGACCTCAGCAATTGGTCTGTCCAGGATGAAACCCTTTTGAGTTTCAGAGGGAATTAGGGGTTGTTTTTGAGGTTCTGATGCACTGTTTGGCTGGGAGCTTAGTGGAGCAAGGGAAAGCGAAACACTGCATTGGACTGTGCCTATGTGGATACTTGTGGCTTTTGGGAAGCTCCCTGATTTTCAGAGGAACCCTGGGAGATAAAACAGCACAAGAGATACCTAGAGCATCAGTGGAGGAAGACAAAGGGGAAAACCAATAGAACATGGCTAACTTGCTTGGATCCACTCCGAACTGGAATCTGGCTATGTGGGTCCTATGAAATTGGCTGAAGAAAAGTCTATGTTTGGCCCTCTGAGCTGGGTTGTTGTCTTGAAAATGTTTCTTTACCAAACCAGATAACATCACCAGTGCTGGTAGGGAGTAGGGTTTGCTCTCATTTTATACCAGTGGCTTATCCTTTCAGTTTTGGTGCGAGTGGTCTTGGCAGTTACTTGATTGGGCTGTTGCTTACTATTAGCTCATTTGTCTGAGTTGGTGGTTCCTTGATTGGGATATTGTGTGCTTCTTGATTGTTGGTCTACATCAGGGGTGTCAAACTCAGCGCCAACGTGTCGGGACCGAAACAGGTGTGCCACTTGACATCATCGGGACTTCCCCTTGCTCAAAAACCAGGTCCTGGGGGCTTTATTGGCCACCTGCACATTGGAACCAGGATATTTACCTGGTATTTAAGACAGACGCATCTGGCCCATGGGCCGGGATTTTGACAGCCCTGGTCTACACTCTTTATCAAGAGAGAACAGGTCCTTGGGGCTTTAATTGTGGCCACCTGCACATTGGAACCAGGATATTTACCTGGTATTCTAAAAGTCAGAAGAACAACATCTATCCATCCGTTCATCCATTCTCTTATTTCAGCTTGCTTCCTTTGGGGTGGGGGTGACTCTTCTGGATTAAGGGGCAGGGGAGACCAAACAGAAAAACCATCCCATCAATCTAATACAATCCTGAGCTGGACCAAGATGGGGAATTGCAGAGAGAGGGAGAGAGACGAAGGAAGAAAACGGATGCTGCGGTTGGACCATTTGTGGCAAGCCTGCATAAAGGATGCCATTCATTCTGGGCTGGAGTGGCAGCTGGGCTCATACAGTGCACTCAAGCAGTAACCCAGATTAAGAGAATGCAATAGCTAGGCTCCCATAGCATACTATTGTGAACTTCTAGATCCCATTTAATGTACGGTAATGTGCAAACTCAACCAGCATGTGAGAATGACTGAATATGAACAAGGCTAGACCCAAAGGGCTTTTTCAGGAGGCAACTGGACTTTCTTGTTTTTTCTTTGAAGAGGTTTCACTTCTCATCCAAGAAGCTTCTTCAGCTCGGACTGGATGTTAGGGAATAAAAGGATTTATAGGTCATTTGCAGCCTTTTAGAGGGTCATTGAAGCACTTGGAGGTTTATCTGTATCCACAGGGTCGCCTGAATAGTGCCAATGGTTCCTGTAGTCTGCAATTATTTCAGGAAATCCTTTCATACTCTTACATCCTTCGACAGGTGTTCATCCCAAATTGCATAGCTAAAAGTCTGTAGAGAGTCATTCAGGTCCTCTCCAGACTTGTGCTAAGCTAGACTAAATGGAGATAGTACTAGGGTACTTTGTGGCTCAGCAAGTTGTGTGTGAATTGAGCCAAGTGCAATGAGATCTAAAGCGGTTTATTGAAAGCCCAGTGTGTTATAGGGACATAGCAGTGATGATTTGCTAACCCAAAATTAACAATTGGGGTTTAATGAGTTGTGTGGATTCACCTAGTAAATACAGGGATTGGAAATAAATGAGGAGGGCAATTTTAACCTCTGAGAGGTGAGAGTGGGGAAACATTTATTAGGGTTCCCAGATCGCTTTCTTTCCACTGCCTCTGTGTCAGTTATCATTGGCTGACTTCTTCATCGCTTTGGGAAGCCAGGGGCTTTAGTAAACGGGAGAACTATTATAGCTTCCATCATTTGTTCTATTTCTCCGAATTAAAACGCATCGATTCATTCGATCGTTTCCCAACGCGCAATTATAGGTTTTTTTTCCCCCCTTTACCACGTCCCATCCTCAGGGATTGGCTTCCATCGCCAGCCCCGTCCGGTTGGGTTTATGAAGGGAAAACAACAACAACCGCGCTGAGATTGCGCTACTGAGCGAAACCGGCAAGCCTAGCGCAGACCTAGCCAGCAGGCGGCTGCTTAATTAAGGCCGGGAGGGAAAGCGAAACGTTAAGGCGCTAGAGCGCATGAAGGAAGGAGGGAGAGAGAGAGAGAGAGAGAGAGAGAGAGAGAGAGGCGCGGGCCCAGTCCCAGAGGGAGCCCAAGACACGTGAGGTCAGCAGGCAGCACGAAGCCATCCCGGGGCCGAGGGGGAGGGGACCAGTCGCCCAGGGCTGCGCGGCGGGCGAGTGGAAAGCCAGCACGTCTCTCGAGCCTCCCCGGCTAAGACGCACCTCGCTGCTTCGCCGCCCAAGGGCCAGCCGGCTTCCTCGAGGTCTCCCACGCTCTCGGGGGCGACTCCCACAGCCCGCCGGCGTCCCACCCGCCAGCTCGACGCTCGCCTTTCGCCGGTGAGGAGCCGCTGCCATGTTCAGCCGGAGCTCTCGGAAGCGCTTCTCCAGCAAATCGGTGAGGGACTCCTCCTTCCCCCCCCCCCCCACCCGGGCGCTTGCTGAGGGGAGACGCGGGGCGGGCGGCGGCGGCGGCGGGGTTGGGATGTGGCGGGGAATCCCCTGTTCCTCAGCCACGCGTCCCACTTGGCGGATCGGCTGCCCTTTTCAAACCCCGAGCATTGTTGTCTGGGCACCTTCGGGACAGGACGCTGCCCTCCCTCTCCCCCTCCCCCTCCCCTAAAGTCATTAAGCGGGTCACCTCATCCCTCAATAGCGAAGTCAAAAGCCCGTTGACTCGCGACTCCCTTTATGCGGAAAGAATCGCGCCGGGGTCTCAGCTGGACACCCACCTGAGCCCAGTGGGCTCTCGGCTTCTCCCCTTCTGCCTCCCTCACCCCTTCTCTGGAGAAGGCCGGTTCTCTGTCCCCCTGTGAGCAGTTACTCCCTCAGTTTACCTCTCGTGGAATCAACACATTGTTGCTGGGTTTTATTGATTTATTAATTTTAAAAGATCTCAGGTCAGTCTAGCTCCCCCCAACCTTTTCCCTTTCGTCAGTAGGCAGGTGTCATCCATCATCTGCCGGGGTTCTTGCAAGGAGAATAGGCTGCTTTTCTGTTATTGATGGAAAAAAATTTTTTTCTTCTTTTCTTAATTGAAGTTGACGGCCTTGGGGGAGTTGAAAAGGGAGCAGCCTTGCAACACCTGCAGGGACCAGTGTCCGGGCTTTGCGCTTCACAAATGGAGGTAAGAAAGTGCACAACTGGTACACACAAAGCCTCCCCCACCCGCCCTTTTCCCGGAGTTGTGAAAACAAAGAAGGGCACACCCACTCTCTGAAAAGAATAAGGTAGGAAGGAGGGTGCTTGGTGTGCTTTAAATGTGACAAACCCCCCCCCCCCACCTTCCCCCCCCCCCCAGTGCACCAAGGAGGTTCTTGGTTGGGTTGTTATTTTTGCAAAGTCAGGTTATTCAGCCTTCGGAAATCATGGACGAGATTGCTCAGGCTTGTGGCTTTTGTTTTAAACAAAGTTTCCTGCGACGATTGGCTTCGTTTGTATGGCAGGCCTGCATAGGCAACCTGTGGATCTTCTCTAATTTTACCATTGTGAGATCTGGTATTTACTTGTGACTTCCTTCTAACAGAAGTTCCCAAATTCGAGATCATTGCAACTTGAATAGGTATACTTGAGACCTGTCTGCTTCAATTTCTTTAAAAGTTCACTTCCTTCTCCCCTCCCATGCTTCAATCACTTTCTGGGTGTCTTCTCCAAATCAAATGAAAGTCCTTGTTTTGGATTCTCTTGGGTGTCTTCTCCAAATCGGATGAAAGTCCTTCTGTTTGTGGAGGCTTCTCTGGATTCATCAATTAAGGATGTTCTCTCCTTCCGTGTTTTGCAACGTTGGGCAGAGAAGTACAGAATTGCTTCCCTCCCCATCCCCCAACGTAGTTCATGTTCAGTCTGATGAAACAGGATTTTGAAGGAGAAAAAAAAAATAGAGTCACTAATCAAGGAGAGAACCAACCTAGAAATAAGGAGAAGTTTCACGACAGAACAATTAATCTCAGTGGGAAGGCTTTCTTCTAGAAGTTGTGGTGAGTGCTCCAACACTGGAGATTTTTAAAAAGAGGTCGGACAACTATTTATCTGAAATAGTATAAGGGTTAGGGTTGATCAGGGGGTTGGACTAGAAGACCTCCAAGGTTCCTTCCAACTCTTTTATTCTTGGGTGCATTTTATTGTATGATAGCTAAATGGTGTGTCATCTGTCTATAGGAACAATTTGGGCTATTCTATTCTTGCTAAGGAAGAGTTTGACTGTCAAAAATGCTGAACAACCACTCCTTTTTCTTGAGAAATTTGAAGAAACTGGTACTTCCATATATTTTGGACATATTTAGAAGGGCCATTTCTGCCCAGCATTAACTTTCAGACCTTCACTTTTGCAAGCCTAGTTATTCCTTAGAAGGCTAAAAAACATGAAGGTTGCAAATGTGCACATGGGATCCGTCTGGGTTTGCAGCTCTCTGTAAAATACATTTTCTTTGGAAGCCAGATTTGTCATTGGGTGGTATGTGAAATATTTATCAGGTTTTGCCCTTTACAATAGTCAAACATGATCATTCACCTGCCTTTTGACAATGAATTTAAAGCCCTTGAGCATTAAGGCTACAGTGCTAATGCTGCTTGAATTTGGAATCAATTCCAATAGGATTTCTGAATGAGTACTGGTCAGATTTCATCCAGGAGATGAATATACTTCTGCCACAGGAAAGTCACACTTTCACATTGTTTTTGTCATATTTGAATCTATTATTTTGAATAGGTTGGCATGTTAGGAAAGTGCCTGGAGTTAAAGCTAGTAATCTCTTTGTTTTTCATGCCTTTGGTGGGATAGTGTAATAAGCCATTGAACCTATAGGTTCAACAGTAGGATATTTGAAATGGTCCTATCCTGTTTAAGGATTATTAGATCCTCTAAGACAGGGGTGTCAAACTCACATCATCACGGTGTTGTCATGTGACGTATTGGGACTTTCCCCCCCTTCGCTAAACTGTGCGTGGGTGTGGTCAGCACATGACCCATCTAGCCCGTGAGCCAGGAGTTTGACAGCCCTGCTCTAAGACATTGGATTCTCCTGATTATAGAGAGATAGAAAGGCAGGGGTGCATGGCCGTAAGTACATGTGGCCCCAGTTGCACTAGCAATTTTCAGCCTTGCAGAGAGGTTAATATGATTTAGTATTATTCACCAGTTTATTCCATCCTTTATCTGACAGCTTAAGGTAGCACACATGAAGATCTCCCTTCACTTTCCCTCCACAAGAATAACCTTGTTGAATAAATTGGTGTTATGAGCTCCACAGCTGAGTGAGATGTGAATCTTGATTTCCAGGGCCTAGTCCATTATAATAAATCACTCATTCCCTGGTCACTTCTCACCTGGATTACTGCAATACATTCTACATGAGCTATCCTGGAAGAGTACCTACACAGAAGCTACCGTTGATTCAGACTACAGCAGCACAGATAGTTCTGAAGGCCCCTAGGCTGGTACATGTAGCCCTACTGTTACATGAGTTGCACTGGCTGCTGATTGGGTTCCAAGTCCATTTCAAGGTGTTGGTTATCACCTTTAAACTCACCCCACTCATTCTGGCAGAAGGAGATCACTGACACCAAGTTGGGGAGGAAATTGCCAATATGCCAGAAGATAGATTCAGAATTCAGAAAGATCTGACAAACAACCCCCCCCACAACACCCCACACCCCCCCCCCCCCCCCCCCCCCCCCTTTGACAGACTCCCCCCCCCGAACTTATGTTGCATGGACCGTTTGATTATATATATACCTTTCGGGAAAAAAAACTATTTAACTTCTTGTATTTCTTTTTTTCCTTAGTATAACCCTACCACCCCCCCTTCCCCCCCCCCCCCCCCCCCCCCCCACCCCCCCCCACCCCCCTCCCCCTTATTTTTTTTCTAATCCTTGAGCATTGGGCCCTATCCAGAAAGGTGCAGTTCAGTGGTAAGAAAAGTAAGGTCTTATACTTAGGCAGGAAAAACCAACTGCACAGGTACCAGATAGGCAGTACCTGGCTCAGCAGTAGTGTCTGGGAGAGGGATCTAGGTGTCTTGATTGACCACCCTTAAGTACGAGTCAACAGCGTGCTGCAGTGGGTCTAGGACAACTTGCTGCAGTCAACTTGATGTGGACATCTTGCTGCAGCCAGCCTAGTGTGGCCATCTCCTCGCTGTGGACAATCCATACAAAATAACTCAATGTGATAAATGTTATCCAATGTTTCTTCTACATTGTTTCCATTTTTTTTCAATGGAAATAATGTCAAAGAAGCAATGGGGGATAATATTGCATTGAATTATTTGGCATGGAATTGTTCTGCAGCGAGTTTTCCCACGGAGAGTTTGCCATGATGTTTCCCATGGTGAGTTCGCCATGTCTTGTGGCAAGCTGGCCACAGCAAGATGGCTGCAGGGAGATGACCATGCTGGATTGGCTGTAGCAAGATAGCCACTGTGAGTTGCCCACAAGAGATGGCGGTGTTGAGTTGGCCAGGCAAAATGACTATGGCCACAGTGAGTTAGCTTGCAGTTAGTTGCCCCATTCTGGCTGCAGCTGCCCCAGAAGCCAAAACATCAAGTTCTAGGCCGCATCAGCAGAGGTATAACATCAAGATCTCATGAACTGATAATCTTGCTCCACACTGCATGAGTGAGACCACCTTTGGAATACTGTGTACAGTTCTAGTCACCATGATACAAAAATGATGCTGGGGCCCTAGAAAGAGTGCAGAGAAAAACAGCAAAAATGATAAGGGTTCCAGAGGCAAAATTGTATGATGAATGGCTAAGGAAACTAGGTTTGTCTGGCCTGACTAAAATAAGGCTTTGGGGTGACATGGTTGCAGTCCTCCAATGCTTGAATGGCTGTCACAGGGAAGAGGGCGTTGATTTATTCTCCATAGCATCTGAGGATAGACCTAGAAGCAATGGCTGGAAGCTCATCAGAGGGAGATCCAATTTGGAAACAAGGAGGAATTTCTTGACAGTGAAAACAATTAATCAATGGAGCAGGTTGCCTCCTGGAAGTTGTGGGTGCTCCATCATTGGAGGTTTTCAAGAAAAGATTGGACAGCCATTTTGTCTGAAATGGTATAAGGATTTCTGCCTTGGGCAGGGGGTTAGACTAGAAGACCTCCAAGGTGCCTTACAGCTCTGTGCATTCTACTGTGGATCCTGTCAGTCAAGGAATTTAGGAATATCTTGCTGCCAGTGGTGAGGTCTATCCCCATCCTTCTAGCCTTCAGGTAGGGCCTTAAAACTTGACTCTGCCAGTTGGCAGGGGCCCTGACTGAGAGGCCTCGGGCTGTGAATGATTGATGCAATGACAGAGGTTTTTTTTTTTAAGTCTGTATTTAATCCTTGTAATTATAATTGTTCTTATATTTGGAATCATTTTTCAATTTCTATTTTCATTACATTGTAAGCCGCCTAGACTTGCTTTACATACGTAGTGAGATGGGTGGCATAGAAATTTTATAAATAACTGAACGAGAGTAATTCTATCTAATTGCATTTTTTAAAAATGAAATTCTACTTTAATTGCATTCAAACTATATTACATTATAATTATTTTTTTGTCTTACCCCTCCCCATTTCTTTGCAAGAACCCACCTACTTAATTGCACCATGGTTCTCACATACTCTTGGACAAGAGAAGGTTATACATCACAATCAGTGGAGGATTCCTGTTTGGTCAAGCCTCACCTAAGCTAAAAGATCTTTGAAGCTTTGCTTTGGTCTTCCCACTTCCTGACTTAATTGTCATTTTGCCTAGAGCTCTGCCTTAACTTCCAGCTAGTGTTTTCTCCTAAATACCTTCATGTTTCTGTGCACAGGCATGTCCTCGCCTTCAGTTTTATTAGAATGGGAATCTCCTCTAGCCCTATCCCATATTCCTCCCTTTCGTTGTGCTTCAACACGGACTGTGTGGGTGCATTGGCAGTTGATGTAAAAGCTTCTATTCACTTCAGGCTACAATTCCTACTTATCATATTTATCAGTCTTTCAGTAGGACTGCACTTTTGTAATTGTGCTACTGGGCGAGACTTTAGGTCTAATGTTTTTCTTACTCCTTTTTTTTTTTTCCATAGAGACATGCCATTCCTTCTGTGCAGATCAAAATGCAGGCTAGAACACCTTTTACAGAGGTGGAAAATAATGAAATAATCAGAATAACTTTTTCAAACAATCTCTCTTTCTACCTGTCCGTCAGAGGCCAAAAACGTTTAATAATTATTTTTATATAAGAAGATAAATATGATTTAACGTATCTCAAGATATTTTATATTTTAAAGGGTATTATTTTAGTGGTGAATAGATATCATTAGGTTTTAGAATTCATTGTGGCAAATAATGGAAGCATTATTTCCATTATATTCAAGTTTCCTGATTTGGGTTTTCATTTTAAGTAATTTGTCAGGGTTTCGACCAATGCCCTAATTAAATCATGAGCCTCAAGCCAAGCTTCAAAAAAAATTCCAGTTATTTATTAGGAGCTTCATGTCTGCACAGACCAAGTGGAGCCAACTCTGACCTCAGTTAATGAGCACTTTGCCTCTGACCCTGTTTCCCCCTCCCCCCAAGATGTGTCATCAGTCACATTCCCCAACGAAGCAATTTCACAGGTTGTAGAAGTCACTCCCTCGAGCCGCTGTGGGTTTCTGTAGAGATGACCTTGATGTGTCGGCTGGAATGTGCTTTATTTTGACTGAGATGCAAGTTCCTTGATGCAGCTGTGAGTTCAATTCTCCATCCCCCTTGCCTATGGCAACTTGAGAGCAGGTCAGGGATGCTTCGCGAGTTGACTTAATCATCCTCTTCTTCAATTTTTTATGAAAATTGACTGGCAGTAGCAGTCTGTATGAACTACCAAATCCAAGTAGATAGCAGGCTAGATTGGGAAGGCTTTGAAAAATTGTTATAACAAAAGACCACAACACCATTCAAATGCTGTGTTTAGAACAGCTGGCAAACATTAAATGTTGTTTCTAGAATGGGACCAAACCAGAGTCCTTTGCGTTCTGAGCTGGAAAAGGCTGCTTTGATGTTCTAAACATCTTCAGCTTAGATTACTTTTGCTCTCTAAGGAGAATAATTGTAGCTCAGGGTTGAAATGAGGGATCCTTGGTGTTCTCGTTTGGTTGATTTCTCAAAGGTTTCATTACTAGGTAACACTATCAGTGCTAATCTAGCAGCACCAGCACTGATGATGTTACCTAGTTTGGGTAATGAAATGTCTGCAAGAAAACAACCAAGCTCAGAGAGTACCAAGAACCCCCTCATTTTGTACTCTCTTGTCCATTAAGACAAATAGCAATTCTCACATACTCAAGTAGGCAGGCAGGACTTGCTTACTTGCATATGTGGGAATTGGAGCCATGCCTTTAGCCCATTACAGGTCATTCTTATGTCCTTGAACTTTCCATTCGTCTCGTTGGAGTACAGTGAGGAAGAAAGCATGGAGGATCATTGCTTCCTGTGACTTGGTTGAACAAGCTAAGTTTGGCAGTACCTAACTGAGCACTGAGAAGGTTCTGGGCAGTGGGAAGGATGAGGGGAAGATGAATTCCAAATGTACAAAGACAGAAGATCAAAGCCTGTATACTTCAGTGAAGTTGTTGGGGGCCTTTTTCATCTTGGAGTGTCTTCATCTTGGAGTCACCCTGTATCTTTGTGGGTAGAAACAGATATGGCTTTGTGGGAGACAGACAGCATAGGAAGGATGAATGGAATGCTATAATGTGAACGCCAGAGGAACAGTGGAGACATGTGATAGGAAAGGTGGGAATGAGTGAATGGGAGTGAAATTACTCCAAAGACACAAATACTGTATAAACCATACCTTTTGAAATGCTCATCGTCATTAATGTCGACTTATGTTCCTCAGATGTGGGCAAGTAGGGTCTGGGTGGGTGTTGCTATTTTTGACAAAAGCTGCATACTCTTTACAGTTCTATTAATATGCATGACAGAAATAGAAAATAGAACAAAATAAAACCAAAGATTTCAGGGGAATGAACAGCTTCAGAGAACAAGACTAGATCAGTTAACCACTGGGGCTCTCACGCTTGATTTTCCCTCAGTCTCTTATCTGTACAGTTTTGCTGTTAAATGTAAATTGGGCCTGGGCTTCAGAGATGGAAATTTACGGGATACCTTGGGGAGATTAGAGTTCCAAAGCCCACAATACATTCAAAAAGCAAACCATCCCACTTGCTTATGCAAGCATTTTGCATTTATCATCATCATGTAGAACCTTATGTTTTCTGATTAGCTGTGATTTCTGTTTAGGAATGAGCTGGGAAACCCTGATATATCGACCTGGTAAAAAATTGCTTTCGGTAAAACATTAAAAGGGCTATTTAAAAGTAAACTCTGAAAATTGGAGTCTGCTTTGATTGGACCCTTCTGCTCTTTTTTACTGCTTTTTAAAAGGAAAAAAAAAGGATCAAATATATTCTTTTCAGAGAGATACATTAAAAGCATAATTTTCTTCGGTTCCTTTTTTGAATAGAGCCATTAAGACTGTATCCTTTGTGTAGGTTTACAACATGTATAGAAATCACTCTATTCTTCCCTTAAATTGTTTTTCAAATGTTCTGAAAGAACAGTTCAATTGGGGAAAAATGATCTATATCAAAATTGATGGGGAGAATCATGTATAATCCCATGTTATAATCAAGTTGGACAGGACCAGCAGCAGAAAGAATTTCCATTTTTTGTTTTCCCTTCCATTTCTGTTGCGCTTGCTATTGGTCTTACCAAAATATATTTTCTTCCAGAGTAGCCTGTAAGAAGTTGGAATGGTAGCAAGGTAGGAGAGAGGGCTGAGGCAAGGTGAAAAAAAGGACTAGGGAGTGACATGATAGCAGTGTTCCAATATCTCAGGGGCTGCCACAAAGAAGAGGGAGTCACGCTATTCTTCAAAACAGGGGTCTCCAACCTTGGCAACTTTAAGACTTGTGGACCTCAACTCCCAGAATTCCTCAGCCAGCAAATCTAGCTGAGGAATTCTGGGAGCTGAAATCCACAAGTCTTAAAGTCGTCAAGATTGGAGACCCCTGCTCCAAAGCACCTGAGGGCAGGACAAGAAGCAACGGGTGGAAATTAATCAAAGAGAGAAGCAACCTAGAACTAAGGAGAAACTTCCTAACAGTCAGGACAATTAACCAGTGGAACAACTTGCCCACAGAAGTTGTAAATGCTCCAACACTGGAAGTTTTTAAGAAGAGATTAGATAGCCATTTGTCTGAAGTGGTGTAGGGCAGTGATCCCCAACCTTTTTTATGCCGCGGCCCGGTATCCCCAACCTTTTTTATGGCGCGGCCCGGTACCGACATCAGCTGGGCGCCGCCATCTTGTTTTGATGAAAAAGTGCTTCCGGTGAGCTCACCGGAAGCACTTTTTCATCAAAACAAGATGGCGGCGCCCAGCAAGCCAGCGGCCCAGTAGGACTTGTTCCACGGACCGGTACCGGTCCGCGGACCGGTGGTTGGGGACCCCTTGTGTAGGGTTTCCTGCCTAGGCAGAGGGTTGGAGTAGAAGACCTCCAAGGTCCCTTCCAACTATTCTATTCTATTCTATTCTATTCTATTCTATTCCATTCCATTCCATTCCATTCCATTCCATTCCACTGCCATAATTTACCATCAGGCTGTGATGCCCCAGAGTGTAACACAATCGTAACAAAATCCAAAATGTAAATAAATGTCCTTTAATGCCTCCAACTTGGCCCCACTGTTCAATAATACTCAGTTGCAGATAAAACTTACTCAAAAATAGCCTTCAAAAGAAAGCAATACAGTCCGAACTTAATGAGCAGATAGAGGTGAAATAAAAAACCAAACAAACTACAATGATGAAATTTCCACAACGGAACAGGAGAAATATTTACCAAATTCAAGGAAATAACAAGGCACAGTCTGTTGGAAGGACACCAACCAAGATAACTTCAGACCAAAATAAAACATGCTTTGTTTCCAGTGTTTGCCAGTACGTGGGTCCAAATTCTTATTCAGTTATCACAGCTGCAGCCCATGAAGAGGATCAAGGCCCTCTCCTCCCAAGTAGACCACGTCTCTCCTTTATCCTCTCCTCCCTGCATGCCCTAGGATGGATAGGGGCTGGGCCTGGGTCCTCTTCTCACTGCTCAGCCAGCCTCTACCCTTCCCCAGCCTCGTCCACAACCTCTGGAGCCACACCTCCACTCCCTATCTGCTGTTCCTCCTCTCCCTCAGAGTCAGTCTCCAGGGGCATGACACAGGCCCTCAAGAAAGACGATTGATGACGATTGATGATGATTCTTCCAAGGGGAGGTCTTTATTGTTTCCATGCCTATAGATAGAAACTTGCTGACTAAGCACTCTAACTATGTGCATGTACCATATACTCTGAGAACTGTTAGGGAGGATCTGTCTTCACCCTCTTTCTCTCACATGTAATATCTGGACAATAGATGCAAACTCAAGGTTAACTGCACCACACTTGATTGCAGGAAATACGACTTCAGCAACAGAGTGGTCAATGTCTGGAATACTCTACCTGACTCTGTGGTTTCTTCCCCAATCCCCAAAAACTTTAACCTTAGACTGTCTACTATTGACCTCACCCCTTTCCTAAGAGGTCTGTAGGGGGTGTGCATAAGCGCACCAATGTGCCTACCGTTCCTGTCCTATTGTTTCTTTTATTTTTCTTTTATGTACCCATTTCATGTATTCATAACTGTTAAGCCTGGATTCCCCAACAGGTGTTAAGGAAAACAAACTAAACAGAACGTGCAGCAAAGTCAGATAGGAAGACAGGTAAATGTGTGAGATAAGTTTTCTCGTTAACACGCAGTAAAAATACAGATACGCTTGTGCTATCAAAATTATAATTTATTCCATTTAAGAATTATAGCATAGTCAAAATAAACAGTCCATTAGTCATATATCAATTTCAGTCAAGTCTTGTCAGGGATACTCTATTTGCAAAGTCCGTGTTGAATAGCCAGTGTCAGTACACATATAATAAATCTGTCCAAAACTTATCTTCTCTCCGTTGAGAAATATCTTCAAAGTAATCCAACACTTCTTCTCCTCCCCGATCCAGCAAGAACGCAGTCTTCATTAAGCCAGCCAGTAAGAGCCAGAGAGTGCCTTGCTGCTTATATAGTACTTTTACAGCTGCACCCTTAATTACATTCCTTTAGCTTAAAGTCACATACACTTTATGTGACAAACCATGATTCATCGTTTTATTATCTTTACCCAAAACAGTTAGGGTAAAACAATGTTATCCCTAACAATAACTATGTATATACTTATACCTATTATCTTGTAAGAGATTGACAAATCTGAATGAATGAATGAATGATATTGATATTGAAAGACATAATTTGTGGGATGCTGTAGATCAGTGGCTTGAACAGCAGTGAACCATATCACCTTTTGGTAACTATTTTGCAGGAAGGCTTGGAATCACCAATGACATTGAAATTTACCAGGTTAGTTGCCCTATCCAAAATTATCACAGCAAGTGCAGGAAAAGAGAAAATTGGACAATGGGTGGAAAGTATATTAATACTATCCCAGCTATCTAAATATATCAACGACATAACAAAATATCAGATGAAACATCTGATCAATGAGTTAGAATTTCTGTAGACCACAGTCATTTTGTAGCCTGCCCTTGTTTCCTTACAATGGCTAGGTTTTGAAACTTATTGTGGTCCAAAATCTGCTATTGGGAAGTAGGAAATAGAATCGATCACATGACCTTTCTCCCCCATCTGTGCCAGAATTGTCAACTAGATAATTGTCAACTAGAAACAGCAGTTCTGCAGAATCTCAGGAGTGCTGATCTTTTCCAGTTCTGGTACCTTAGATCTTTATCCTTGGATTCGCTATTTGTTAAAGTTGGGCCCTTATTAATACAAAGCAGAGGGGCCCAAATCTGTCATCCTAGATCTTCCATGCAGTCGTGACTCTAGATGGCTTGGCAACCATCAGGCTTCCATTTGGATTAATTAATGATCAAATTAGGCAGATTGCATAAATCTGTTTTCAGCCTGATGGTAGCAATAGCAATAGCACTTAGACTGGTATCAGCCCTCTCTAAGTGGTTTAAAGTCAGCTTATTTTCCCCAATTATCTGGGTCCTCATTTTACAAACCTCGGAAGGATGGAAGGCTGAGTCAACCTCGAGCCAATCAGGATTAAATTCCTGGCACTGGGCAGAGTCAGCCTGCAATACTGCATTCTAACCACTGCAATGGTATCACATCAGTATAACAAGAAATAAAGAGGAGATGGTGGAAAATTTTCTGGAAATTTCCAGAGTTTCTCATTTAGTCATGCTACTTTAAAAAAAATAGTTTGCATTTCTGGAGGTATTTTTCATTTTTAAAGCTTTGATCTACATTTCTGATACATTTAAGGTAACTGAACATATATTCATGATGTACCTATTTGAGGGTAACTTACCATTGTTTCTTAGATGTCCATCTTTAAAAGTAAAAATAATGTGATGTCTTTCAATGGTTAAAATAGTTGTTGTTAGTCGCGAAGTCGTATCTGACCTATCGCGACTCCATGGACCATGTTTCTCCAAGCCTTCCTGTCCTCTACCATCTTCTGGAGTCCATTTAAGCTCATGCCTACTGCTTCAGTGACTCCATCCAGCCCCCTCATTCTCTTTCGTCCCCTTCTTCTTTTGCCCTCAATCTTTCCCAGCATTAGACTCTTCTCCAGTGAGTCCTTCCTTCTCATTAGGTGGCCAAAGTGAGTTTCATCTTCAGGATCTGGCCTTCCAAAGAGCAGTAAGGGTTGATCTTCTCTAGGACTGGCTGATTTGATCGCAGGAGTCTTCTCCAGCACCATAGTTCAATTCTTTGATGCTCAGCCTTCCTTGTGGTTCAACTTTCACAGCTAAAATAGTTAGCTTAAAACAAATTAAAATAGTTACCTTAAAACAAGTTGATTAGAATCTAGAACATGCTGGAATTTGTACACACATTGTGGGTGAACGGAGTCCTAATGTTGTGCATTTTGAAATCTAAAACACTTGTGACTACAGTGGAACCTCAGATCACGAACCCTTCTGACCACGACCAAAATTTCAGAAAATGTTTGCATCTGGTTGCAAACACATCTTCGGGTGGTGACTAAACACTGCCGTGGCAAAAAAAAATTTGTCCGTGCATGTGCAGTCAGTCTTGCTTCCGGTCACGACCAAATCGGGTTGCGACTGAAGTCCTGCAACAGATTACAGTCGTGACCGGAGGCTCCACTGTATTTCATATCAAGCCCATGGCGAATGTGGCCTTATGGAATGAAATGAAATTCAGCCAAAAAATAAAATAAAAAATTGGGGTGGGATGGGGGTGTTGCTGTGTTCTAAGCAGATCTGTTTTGCATTAAACTGCTAGCCATTCAGCTTGTTAACAAGCTTTGGTCCTTAAATAAAGCTGTCACGGAAGCCCAGTGACTGAATAGCTATTAGGAGTGCTTTTTTGCATAATGTCCTCCTTTCTACACTAAAAAAAAACCCCAACCCATAAAAAGCCCTTCTCTAACAAGGGAATGGAGAAGGGGATTTATAGCCTGTCCCTAATGCAATTAGAATGAATAGCTCAGCCTTTAAGGGCAAACAAATGGAAGAAACAAGCTGCAACTGCCACCATAAAAGCCTTTGATTAAAATCGCCTTTTCGGCAAGATCCTGCCTAAATGTACAAACAACTTTTGGATAAGCTGTCCAGTATTCTAGGAAATTAAATTTTTTTTTAAAAAGATATATTTTCTCATCAGTTTGCTGTGTGTGCACGCATCTTGGCCCTGGATTGTATATTTTTGCTCTTGCTGGGAATTTTGTTGCTATAGTTTCCTCTTCTCTTCTCTTCCTCTTTTTTGTCAGTAGCTTAAAATATCAAAATAGTCTCTTTAGTGATGTATAAGAATCCCATTAGAGTTCTGTTTCCCTCCCCTATGGGTGGTTTCGGGGGGGGGGGAATCTATGATCTTCCTTCCTCTCCCTTTTATCGCATTTTGATGATGTGTCACATTTGTAGGTTCTTACTGTTCTGTTTTATCTTGGGGAACTTGCATCTTTGGTTTTGAATAAGTATTTCAAGAGGGTGATTTGAATAGATCTGGGCCGGAGGAAATTGAGCATGCTTAAGCAGCCCTTCAGCTAATTTTCCTATCTTTTCATGTTTCGATTCTTGCCTTTGGGGCCTTTGTATGAATGAATGTTACCCTGTTGATCATGAATGTTCTTGGGAACTGGAATGTTCTTGCAATCCTGTGCCTTCAAATTCAGATGCTGGAATTACAGAGATTTTGGTTTTAGGCATATTGCAATGAATGTAATTAAATCAAGAGAACATCATGGGGGAAAGGTTTATATTTCTGGGTTTGAAATGTTTGTGCGAAGACCAACATTAAATCTTGACTTTGACTAAAGAACCAGTTGATCAAGTACAGTATAAAGTGTTATCCATATGGGATCATATATATATAGGTGGACTTGTGTGTCTCAGTGGATGGATCACATACATTTCCAAGTACAGAATGTTGAATTTTGTGCAAAATTCTGATTTGAATTCATATGTTCAGCTCTATTTTTCCAGCTCCTCAGACTAACAGACTTTATGACTAGTTTTGAATGATGTCTAGTTTTGAATACTGTTGAATGCTTTTGAATACAGCTACATATGACACTTTATCACTGGTGGGTCTATCTGTCTGTATCTGGTGTGTTAGGACGTAATGTATTTTCCAGTTTTCTTCCTGTGTGTCAGAGGCTTCTCTTTTCTACCTTATGTTAAGAATATTTTAGAATTTCCATAGAAATATTTCCATAGAAATATTATTCTACAGTTTCCCCACTTTTGTTTTTAGAAAGTCCCAAGGAAGACTAGCCTCATAATATCTTCATCTGGGATTTGATTGAAGAATGGAACCCAGGAAAGGCAAAATATTAATGGAGAAATAGTTATGCTATTTTACACTCATCCACCCACACCAATAAAAACACATCACAAAACAAAGTAGAAGCAAGCATTTATATTTTAGATATTTTTATTCACCTTTATTATCATTTTGATAGATAAGGCAGCTAGCATATTAATATTGGGTTGAGAGAAAGTGAGTGGCCCAAAATTTCAATAATATTCAGCTGCTAAATTCATTTGCTGTTTGCTTCGACTAATACAACAGGATTTTAAAGCTAAAAATTAGCTTCCTTTATAAAGACATAAGACATAAGAATTTATTTGTCATTACACTCGCAAGCGGGTGCAACGAAATGAGGTGCTCTTCCACAAAGTAAAACTGGACAAACACCACTAAAAAGAAAAAAAAAAGGTTGTTCTCCAGAAAAAAACTGTGAAAAAGTAAGAAAAGTTCTTAAGTAAAATTACCGGAATTAACTTAATTTCAGTTTTTTATATTTTTTCCCACACCCTCAATTATCTGTGGTTGATTGTGGCTTTTAGAACAGGTTACTTAAATTGCTTTGGTTTAATTTGATTTAATTTAGAACAGATGTTTAATGTTTAAAAATACAGCATACTTTGCCTTCAATACCATATCAGATAGTGTATTGGGGCCAGATTTGGTACATATTTCCAAGAGAATGTTCTTGTGATTTAGGATGTTGTCTCTGCTTTAAAAGACCTTCTTTTCCAGAAGAAGATTGACTTCCTCAGAATAAAATGCAATAGATCTTTTCTGGTGTTTCACTTACAATCCGTAGAGTTCCCAGCGGGGGGGCAATTTGCCAATAGCTGAAATGTATTTTGATTGAATGTAAAAAGATGCATATGGTCTGCTGTGTGTGTTCCCAAATTTCTCTCTAATTATACTGTAGACATTTTGGTAATATTATTTTCTGCAATTTTGAGGCAGATCATATTAGCATACTCAGTAGTGGGATTCATTTTTTTTTTACTACCAGTTTTGTGGGCGTGGCTTGGGGGCGTGGCAGGGGAAGAATACTGTAAAATCTCCAGTCAGAGGTGGTATTTGCCGGTTTATTTATTTATTTATTTATTTAATTTATTTATTTGATTTGCCAATTGTTTACAAGATAATAAGTATAAGTGTATACATAGTTGCGAATACATGAAATGGGTACATATAAGAAAAATAAAAGAATAAGAGAAACAATAGGACAGGGACGGTAGGTAGGACGGTAGGTAGACGGTAGACGGTTCTCTGAACTACTAAAAATTTCCACTACCGGTTTTCCAGAACTGCTCAAAACCTGCTGAATACCACCTCTGTGCATACTGTAACCAAAGTAAAAGCCCTGAAACTAGCTTAAAAAAACCACATAACCCCGCCTCCTCTCCAAATGGGATTTCTCTCTAAAAGCCCAAAAGAAAATTTCCCCAAATTTCATTTGTGTTCCTTTTCTGCTCCAATGTCCTGTCCATCACCTTTACACACCCAAACCAACTTAAGTGTGTCTCACAACTACCAAATATAGTCCTCAACCTACAACCACAATTGAGCCCAAAATTGATGTTGTTAATAGCAATAGCATTTAGACTTATACACCGCTTCATAGTGCTTTACAGCCCTCTCTAAGCAGATTACAGAATCAGCATATTGCCTCCAACAATTTGGGTCCTCGTTTTACCCACCTCAGAAGGAGGGAAGGCTGAGTCAACCTTGAGGCTGCTGAGATTCGATCTGCCAAATTGCAGGCAGATGGCAGTCAGCAGAAGTAGCCTGCAGTACTGCGCTCTAACCACTGCGCCACCGTGGCTCTTCTCTAAATGAGAAATTTGTTAAACAAGTTTTGCCCCATTTTATGACTTTTCTTGCCCCATTTGTTAAGTGAACCACTGGTTGTTCAATTAGTAACATGGTTGTTAAGTGAATCTGGCTTCTCAATTGACTTTGCTTGTCAGAAAGTCGCAAAAGGGGATCACATGACCCCAGGATGCTGCAAGATCATAAATGTGAATCACTTGTCCAGCATCCAAATGTAAATCACGTGATCATGAGGATGCTGCAACGGTCACGGTAAGTGTGGAAAATGATCATAAGTCCCTTTTTTCAGTGCTGTTATAATTTTTAATAGTCATTAAGTGAACTGTTGTAAGTCAAGGACGATCTGTGTATTATTTTGTTTCTCCAGAAATTCCTAGCTTGAACTTTCTGTTTCTTTTGTTGATGACACGCTTCCCTCTATTAGAAGTCTTGGCTGGATTAATAAACAAAATGGAACTGTTGAATTTGATTCCAGAGGCCAACAAATCATGGTAGCTCTTTCAAAAGTTCTCCAGCAGCTAAGATCAATTGCTATTTTGGCAATGCAACATTCACCTTTAAATATGCAAGTGCATTTGCTGTGTTAGAGTTATTACTTCCCAAGGGCTCTGTCACTGTGCAATTCCTAAAGGTACAAATTTTAGTGACGGGTAGCTTCGGCTACCATTGTTTGATTTTGCAGTCATTCAGCAGCAATTGCTTTTTATTTTCTATTTTTCCCTGCAGAGGACTTAGAGGGTTTTTAATTATTATTGTAGGGCAAAAGGGAAACAAAAGCACAAGTGTATCATGCATTCTTTGCACATGACATATACAAGGAGACCCTGTTTAACTAAAATATTTGACTAGTTCCATGTTACTCTGCATTATTTTACAAGGAGTTAAGAGGCTTTGAAAAGACCCTTGATTGAATTACTTTTGAGATCAATTGTGCAAATCCACAGCTGGTGTCACACAATGGATTCAGGAACATTACACCAACAGCCTCTTAGTAAACATTTGGCACCTTGAATTTTGCCTGGTACTTAAAATAAGGAGATAGAATTCTTTCTCTTGTGTTTGATGTCAATGAATGTTCTTACTGTTTGAACTTACCTTATATCTGGGAATGTACTTTAACAAAGAATAAATAAACAGAGCTTTCCAAGAACAGCAGTTCATGCCACGTGTGTTAACACTTTGGGTGTGGAAGAACATCCGGAGCTATTCCGACATCATCTGCTGCTGTTCCCCTGCTAGTTTAAGCTTCCCTCTCCCTGACTTTTCCTTATGGCAAGATCCAATTTCCTAAAGATCCCAATCCGATAATGATACTTCATTTGCCTGCATGAATCTGTCGCAAATGGTTGAACTACAGTTTCCCTATCTCTTTTCCTTTCTCCAGGCTTAGCTTTAAATAAAAGTATCCAGTGTTATCGGATATTGTTCCCTTTACTGTTGCATCAGTAGGATGATCAAATAAGGGCTTCTAAAATCCAGACGATACCTAGACAATTAACTATCGACTGTCATCTGGATTTTTGCTGCTCAGTTCTGGTTAGCCTTAGCTTACAAGGTTCTCGGCTTCATGGTCTCCTGTTTCATCATTCCTTGCTGTTTGGTTGACATGCTGAGCAAATATTTTTGGTCAGTGCACAGCTTGGGAGACATGAAGGCTTATTATGGGTGAAGTGTTTACCGTATAAACCCACCACCACCACGTTGGGTATCGCCATTAAAAAATACTTGAGCTGCTCCAAGTTATCTTTTCTAGCCCTGTAGAAGTTCTTGACGGTTCCAGTTTGACTTTGTCTTCTTTCTGGGCAGGCGGGCAGACTTCCAAACAAAGCACTGAGCTGAAGCCACCCACCATGGCCCTCTGTGGGAAACAGGAAGATAAACAGAGCCTTCCTGTTCCTGCTCCATTCTGTCCTACACATATGGGAGCCAGATTATCTGAAGGCGTCAATAATTGGATGTGGAAGGACATGAAAAATCAATACTATATCTGATTCTAGAAAGGTTTGGCTGTAGCATTAGAACACCGTGACCCATTTTTGTTCCTGCAGCTTCCAAAGCTATCACCCGGGGTTCTGTGTTTCACTGACTTGTGAAAAATACAGATAGAGATGTTCATCTTTGGATAAGCTTATGTACCTCCCACGGATTTAATTATCAGCTGTGAATTCAGGCCATGCTAGATTGGCTTCCCAGATACTAACATGAAGCTGTAAAATCAAAGATGGGAAATAGGACTAGGTCCAAAACTTGGATTATTTCTCCTTGCAGGGGAAATGGAGAAATGATCCAAGTTTTGGACTGAGTCCTATTCTCCATCTTACAGGGTCAGATGACTTTATTCTGGATTGGGTGACTGGAATGGAAGTTCAAGTTTTCCTCCCTATTATGCCATTCAGATTTAGAAAAAAGTTGTTTCAGGAAGGGGGCATGTGGATAAGGAGTTCCCCTTTCTAACTTGGTGCCTACAACCATGAGTAAAATTGATTTCATTTCTTGGTTTCCCCTTCCGCCTTCCCCTCTGTCTTTTCCTTCTCCTTCTTCAACCAACTAGTAGCTGGAAGGTGCCAGTTCATCTCAATTGGCAAGGTATCTTCTGCCAGTTCCAGTTCCTGCAGAGAATTGACATATTGAACTAAATAATCTGAGCTGGTATGAAGCAGTTGCCAAGTTCGCGTCTCTGTGTGTGAAATTGGTGTAGCGTCTTTGAGTGAGAAGTCTTTCTAGGAAAATCATATTCTTAGCTAGGAAAAATCCTAAGATCCATCCGGAATCAGCAACTTTTTAAAGCTGGAATATATTTTCAATGCCGATAAGATAAATTGGCTGCAATTAGGAAATGGCTGCCATGACAGAAAAAAATAATAATTGCCATTATAGTATGGGTAGTCACAAAACCCCTATTTGCTAAAGAAGTCTCCAGGATGTGTTTTTTGGGGCCATTCTTGTAAGTAAATATGACACTTTGATTCATTTTGCAATATCTCAGCTTATTTCGTTATTTAAAGAAGTTAAAGAAAAATTTGCAATAGGTATATATAAATCACTGTGTGATTTTCATGCTCAGCCTAAACACACAGAGACACATTCTTCATTAATACGTTATGGAGTAAGCTGTATTTCACTTAGCTGCCACAACATACTATATGGGAGATTCACACATATTGTTGCTGCTGCTGCAAAGATTTAATAACAATTATTTCTAAAGGGGAGGATTCCAGTCACTGTATAGGAACACAGGTTTGTTTGTTTTTTCACAAGAAAGGAAAGTTAAAATATATCTTGGTTGGATGAACAATCTCTTAGCTGTGTAGTTCTCCAGACTCCAGGCACTTGTTTGACCTGTAGCTACTACACAGCCTATCAGAGGTGGTATCCAATCCTCCTTCTCTGTTCCTCCCCCATTCCAGAACTTAACCAGCTGTTATGTGGCCATAGAGGCACAGCTGTAAGCAATTAGAAACCAGTGCAAGCCCTTTTCCCTGATCCTCCTTTCTGCTCCTTTCTTGACACCAACCTTCTGCAACTTATAAGAAAAGGATAAACAGGGGTGCCTAGTGATCCCATCCGCTAGATGAAAGTGTTCATGCTGGGTTGCAGGCAAGTCACATAAAGGACACTCTTTACTCAGAGGGCCTCTGCTTAGTAATTCAGGGAAAGTGCTCTTTTTTTGCATGAGATGGTGAGACAATCTTATTCATTCTTCTGGATGTGTCTGTACAGATAGAATAGAATAGAATAACAGAGTTGGAAGGGACCTTGGATGTCTTTAGTCCAGTGGTCACCAACTGGTGGGCAGGGGACCACTGGTGGTCCGCGAGAAAATTTTGGTGGTCCACAGAGAAATGTCCCCCCCAAAGCAATTAATCCAGGCTGCATGGGAACACAAGGCTGCGCCACCCACATGGCCCGCCCACCCGTTGGCCCCCACCCTTCAGCCAAGTGCAAACCTTACCTTGAGTAGAGCCACGCAAGCTGGAACTGAAAGGGAAGACCAACAGCGGGGGAGGGAAATCTGCCGTGGAGTGGCTTGCTGACATTAGTGGGAAAGTCAGCCCCATATTCTAGAGCTGCAGTAGTCACAGGACTTGCCCTTTGGTCATCTCGGAGCAGCTCCTCCAGTGCATGGCAGGCCGGTGCACCCGTGTGGAGGAGCAGCTAATTTGTCCTAATTTAAACCTGATGTCTTTCCTCTGTCAAATTCCTGGAGAATATTGATCTTGATTCCACTAACGTGAATCAATTCACCAATGTGAAGTTGATTGCATATTCAGGAATTAGACATTCAGATAAATGTACTGAATTTCACCATTGGGTAATACAATAATAAATGGTGTTCTCTGAGCTTGGTTGTTTTCTTGCAGAGGTTTTATTACCCAAACTAGGTAACATCATCAGTGCTGGTGTTGATAGATTAGCACTGATGATGTTCCATTGGGTAATGGAACCTCTGCAAGAAATGAACCAAGCTCAGAGACCACCAAGGCCCCCTCATTGCAACCTTGAGCTACAATGTTCTTTATTGGTACAGTAATAAATGAATTTAATAAATCATACCCTTTCCAGCTTGAGTTTCTTGTGAATAGATGCTCCATCTTATCTACTCACTGATCATCCTGGCTGAAAATAGAGGGGGTTATAATCCAAAATATTTGGAGGACTCAAATTGAAAAATCTGGCTAGCACTTAGCTTCTGTTTAAGGCATATTAATAAAATTATCTCAATTACCAACCCGTCACTTTAATAAAAGATTTCAATCATCAAATCAGATCTGAACACAGCAATATTTTATTCCTTTGATATTTTGTCCTTCAGGTTTAATTTTAAAAAGGCTGACATAAAAGCGCAGTTCCCACTTTCATTTGAATACTGTGTTGATGGTAAGATATCCATGGTAGCAGTAATCATGAGGAGAATCTAAAATATCTCTTTCTTCCTGCTTCTTCTTCTCTTGTTTAAATTGCCTCCTGAATTTTAATTGTTTGCTTTCTAAACGAGAATGCAAACTTTACAAGCCAGCCCTGCAACAATGAGAACAGCCAAGAATGTTTATGTGGTCTTTAGGGTGATGAGAGTGTCACACATTTCTCATGTTATGTTCTAGGATGTTCTCATTTGGATTTGCTGGAGAATGAGAGAGAAAAAGGCTGAAGTCCTATGTCTTTAGCAGTAGATCAGTTCTGGTTTTCAATGAGGCTCCCAAAGGAGTGGGGCAGGCAGATTCTAGGTTTATGACATCTATTTTCCCTTTCTAGTTCCAAGCTTCACTCAAAAGGTGCAAAGGAATTGCTCAGAGCTGATTATGTATCCTATTCCATGAATATAAACTGGGTGGATTTCAATTACCTTCTCAATGTCTGAGCTACTACAGATCGTAGAGGTTAACCTACTTCAGAGCTAAAGTTCCTATCATTAATCAGTTGGGAATTGTTCTACTCTGTATCCTCAGAGGGTCTAATTTATTTGCTGCCCGTCTTTGATTTATATTGATGAGATGCCTATGAAACAGATCTTTTAAAGTTTCATACAGCCATTTTAAAGATGAACAGAATGTTTTAAAAATCCAATTAAGAACCCAAAGTTGCAGTAACTGGCATGCCCTGGTCACCTCGTGACTGGATTATTGCAATGGGCTCTACTTGAGGCTGCCTTGAAAACCCCCCAGAAAGCTGGTTCAAAATGCAAGAGCATGAACAGTGGTGGGCAATTGTCACCCTGTCCATCACTGCTATGGAGCTGCATTGGTTTCCAGTTGGCTTCTGAGTACAATTCAAGGTGCTGCTTATTACCTATAAAACTCCATACGACATAGGGCAGGGGTGTCAAACTCGATTTCATTGAGGGCTGCGTCAGGGTTGTGTTTGACCTTATGGGGCAAAGGTGGGTGTGGCCAGGGTGGGCATGGCCAACTCAATGTCACTCATGTCAGGGATGTCTGTGGTGGCCCGAGCACTCTGCCACTCTGCCGGGCTCCCGAGCTCTGTTTTCAGCTGTGATGGCCTCCTGCAACCCACTGCCAGAGAGAATAGAGCTTGGGAGAGCTGCGTACAGCCCTCCGGGACTCCATTTTCACTGGCAGAGGCACTGTGGCCCAGTCCAGGGTGACCCTGTGGGCCAGTCCTAAGCACCCCGTGGACTGGATCCAGCCCCCGGGCCTTGAGTTTGATACCCCTGACATAGGGCCTGGATATCTGAGGGACCATTTATTGCATCTCCAACCGTTTCTACTTAACCAGGAAGTACTGGCACAATAGGTGCACTACAGGTCCTCTCTATTTAAATGCTATCTTGTGAGACTGAGGAAGTGTGTGCCTTCTGTGTTACACCCTTCACCATCTTATGAACAACATCTCCCTCCCCCAGAGATAAGGGCAGCATCTTCTCTTAGGATTCCAGAAAACTCTGAAGAACTGGCTTTGGTCACAGGCCCGGGGTTAATATATTGGAGGCATTTTGTGCATCCGTCTTGTTTTATTTTGTGTCTTCTGTGTCTTCAGGTCTGTGTGGTTTAGGTTTATCTGTTTTTAAGGAGGTTTCTTTTTTGGGAAGGGACTGTACACTGCTCAAAGTTCTTTGAAGTTGAGTGGCTATAATAAATTTTAATAATAATAAATAATAATAAAACCCAAATCTGCCAAAATGTCAAAGGAATTAAAAATACCGTTCTTAATTTGATTCTGAAAACAAGAGTGCAGGCGATATTTTTGTTCACTGAATATAATTTTTAATTAAGAATTTTGATTACAGCTGACTTCCGGTTTGAGCTTCTTCAGCGACAAACCGAAACCTCGTCTCTGCGAGGCTTCGATCCGTGCTCGCCACTGGAGCGCCCCGAGCTGGCTGGTTTCGGGGCTAAACCACCCTGTAGAGGTGGTGAAGAGGGGGGAGACTGCCAGCATGGTTGAGGAGAGCCGCATCTCTCCTCCCCAGCTGGCCATTACTCCCTTTCCTGAAGGCAGTTGCAGCGGTGGTCAGAAATGGCCACCACAAAGAAGAACTCAACTGGAAAAGAATGTGCAGGAGGAAGATAAGAAGAGAAAGTTTTGGTTGACCGGGTCAAACAGCCAAAGCAACAAATAAGGTACCCTGGAATTGAAACTGTTAAAAAACAATAACATTGTTCCCTAAGAAGATTTTTAAGCTGCGAAGGAGAGAGAAAAGCGAAAAGATTTGGTTTTCTCCTTTTCCTATACTGACAGCTAAGAGACTTAAGCAAGAAATTGAAAAAAAAATCCACTTTGACATCAATAGGCATTTAATGCTGAAAATAAAAAGTCAAAGGGATAATAAAGATTTCTGGATAATTAAAAGCTTTTGAAAACAGGAAAGGAGAGAAAAAGAATACAAGGGTAGGATCTGGAAGGGAGGAGACTGCCTGGAATTAAAAAAGAACTTACAGCAAAATCTCAACAAGACTTCCAAAAGATACATTCTAACTGAAATATTGCAACAAAAACCCCAGGAAGAGAAAGTCGAAAAAGAAATAAGAAGATATAACTCGGGACTATCTGGATTACTTGATGATTTCTGGATTCTTGGTTATTGTTTTGAATGACTAAAATCAATCGGGTGGTTGTTTAAAACTGTTTAAAATGGCTTTACTTTTAGAAGAACTGAAAATGGAACTTAAAAAGTACAAAGAAGATGCACAAAAAGGGAGAGGTTCTTTTGGCTTCGTATTTCAGTTTTTAGAAATGGAGATTTGGAATTATGAGAAACAACAAGAAATGCCTGCAGAACAAGAAGATTGTGACAAAGAAGAAGCCATCTTTAATGAACAAGTAATCTTAGATGGGGGGAAAAAAGGAAAGGGGGGAAAGAGAATGGAAAGTTTAAGATTGGGAAAAACAACTCCAAAAAAAATAGAGTGAAAAAATAAGTATAAAATCAGAAAGCAACAGAAGAGGGAAATGCAGAAGAGAGAATTAGAAGTAGAGAGACAAGGGGGTAAAAAGGAGAGGGAGAAGATGAGAGGGAAGAAAGAAAGGAAAAGAAGTTATAAAGGACAGAAGCAAAACATAGAGAAACAGGGCCTATTTAGAGAGAATGGGTGAAAACTTAACGGAAAAAGGGATTCTGCAAAGGTACATAAGATAGTATGGTTATATTAGAAGCAGAAATAATTTTAGAAAATATGAAACAATGTATGATTAAAATGTCTGATAAAATAGCTATTGTAATTCAGTGGAATGCTTGTCAATAAATAAATGTAACAAAAGATATATTTAATGATTTATAAAACATGTGAAGAGAAATAAGGGAAAAATTAATTATGGAGATTATATGTGTCTTTAAGGAAGTATGATATTTAATTGAAAAGAAGTGTTAAAGATGTTAAGATTTTAATGATTATTAATGATAGAACTGAACTGGAATGGAATGAGGGTTTATAATTACATATATTTACAATCTTTCTTTTTTTAAAAAAGAATATAGTGTGTATTATAAGAATGTGCCAAGCAGAATTCGATTGGAAGTTATGTATTATGTATTATATTGAAGGTCGTAAACTTAAGGTATATATTGAAGTTTAAATAAGAGTTGAATGGATGTAATTAAAAGATATAAAGGTGTCATACTCCAATTAGTTACTACAGGAGAAAATCTGTTTAATGAGAAAAGATAATATGAAATTGAAACAGAACAGACAAAAGTATAAATATAATGATTTGAATTGAGATGAGATAATCAAAATAAAATTGAGAAAATTAAAAGAGGGGAAAAACTATATAGAAAATGTAAAATAGTATAAGATATGGAATAGAATACAAAAAGGAGCATGAAATTGAGTTTTGTGTCTGTATAAAGAAGTTCAACCTGGGACCATGCTATTTTTAAAAAAAATGTTTTACTTGTATTTTGTGTGTGAAAACCCAAATAAAACTTTATTTAAAAAAAAAAGAATTTTGATTACAATCGTAACTGCTTGATATATTTCTTGAAAGGGAATGTACTATTGAAAAGCACACATCTTGATTGGCTATTACTTTAAATAGGCTATTTAAAGGATTCATAGATGATATTAAGAAACAGCTAAAAGCTTAATCTATATTTGAACAGACTCTTAGGTCTATGGAGATTCTCAGTCAACTAGGACATAGTTGTCCCAAAGGTGCTTTTGGGTTTCCAGAAAGTCTAGTTGCTTTGACCTTTGGAATATCTGAGCTTATTACTTCTGGGACTGCAGCATGCTTCAAGATTTTATATTTTTGAAAATCATCTGAAGATTCCAGATGATTTTGAAAAATATACATCTCAAGTAGACATTTTAGGCTAAGGAAAAGGAACATCTTTCAGCATAGTAGTGCAGTTTAAATGTGCTCCTGGATTTGAGGATTGTCGCTAATATCTGACAATCATATATAGATTATATCCATTTTGAACTATTGCATTGTATTGTTCTAGATGCGGATGTTTGGAAGTAAATAAAATTAGAATATATCAGCAAGTGCTTTTAATTTGAGCATGCTACTTCAGCCTACTTTCATTTCTTATTAGTTACCAGGTCCAGGTAAGAAAAAGAGATTTTTTTAAAAAAATTTAACAATGTAAATCAGGGGTGTCAAACTCATGGCCTGCAGGCCGGTTACATCACATACTGGCCACCCTCACCCCCATTTTAGCGAAAGGGAAAAAAGTTGTGATACGTCACGTGATGACAACGTGCCGTCCCAAGTTTCACACCCCTGAGGTAAATCATATGACTCTAGAACTCTCTTCTTCCACAAAATTTTACCCAAATTTCTTTCTCAGAAGTGTAGAGCATTTTCTATAAAAGCCAAGCCTTTTATTTAGGTGGTTGGCACCTAAATAAAAGAAGCTGCCTGCTTTTCTTGTTGATGGGTTCAGACACCAAACTGAGAACCAAAAGGCACTTGTAATACTGGAAAGGTACTTTGTGTTTCTATTTGTTCTTGTGAATTCATTGCTCTTTTGAAGAACAGAACGGGAGGTGGGAAGAATGCTTGCCAATTTCCTTTGGCCGAACAGCACTATGTTCTTTCTAAAAGTATTTTCTGGAGCTAAGAGAAGAATGAGGTTGGTGGGAGGTGGATTTGAAGGGGGGGACCTGTATCAGCATAGCATTCTCTCTCTTTTTACCAGCAGGAGTCTCTGCTTGATTGTAAGACTTTCTATTTAGGATTAAAAATGGTGTCTTTGTTCTATTGCTTCCTTTTGTGTGTGTGTGAGTGCTGCTTTAATACTGTAGTTTTATTATACAATAGAGTAAAGCAAGTCCTTTGAAAGGGAGGGTGAGATATATGGTAAACACTAGAAACAGAGTTGGAGGAGTCTCTTAAGGTCATCAAGACTGATCTTCTGCTCAATGCAAGAATCCAAAGTGTGGCATTTTGGACAGATGGCTGTCCTACCTCTATTTGAAAACATCCATTCATTGAAGGGAAGCTCACCCTTTCTCTGGGTAATTGATTCTATTGTTGAACTATTCTATGAGCCATGCTGGCGCAGTGGTTAGAATGCAGTACTGCAGGCTACTTCTGCTGATTGCTGGCTGCAGTTCAGCAGTTCAATTCTCAGTGGCTCAGGGTTAACTCAGCCTTCCATCCTTCTGAGGTCAGTAAAATGAGGACCCAGATTGTTGGAGGCCATATGCAAACTCTGTAAAACCGCTTATTTTTGTTAGGGATTTTTGTTAGCTAGAGATGATCAGCAGTATTTTCCAATTCATGGAAAAAAATAAATCCATCTGGTTGCTAAGAGTCCACAATGACTTGTCAATATATAATCAATCAATAAATTTTCCAGTAAAAACTATAACTCCTAAAACTTTTAGTCAACAAAGCAATTTTTAGAATTTCAACTTGGGTGAAAAGCATCAGCCTGGGGAAGGTAATGTAAACGTAAACTCATTTTATTTTTTTCTTATAGTAGAGCTAGTTACAACTAATAGTAGGTGATCAACCTGTTAATGAAACACATAATGATCATTTTAAAATGTGATTAAACTCTTCATTTAACCAAACTTAGGTTAGTGGCTGCAACTGGCAAAATCTCTATACTGCAGTTTTGCGTATGTATAAAACCCTATTTGCTATTTTACACACAAATAAAATATGCAAACTGCATATATGCAACATTTGGATATACTGTAATGGATCTTCTGCTTTAACAGAAGATATATCACCATTTATTTTCTTATAGCATTGTTATATTTTTATTGTAGTTCTATAGTGTGTTTTCTCTATGTGAGCTGCCAAGAATTGTTTTTGATTGCATCCTAGGCTACATTAACAGAGAGATAGACTCAAGATCCCGTGAAGTGTTATTACTACTTTATAATGCCTGAGTAAGACCACACTTGGAGTATTAAAAAAGATATTGAGACTCTAAGAAGAGTGCAGAGAAGAACAACAAAGATGGACTGGAGGCTAAGTCATATGAAAATCAGTTGCAGGAATTGGATATATCTAGTTTAATGAAAAGAAGGACGAGGAGTTACACAGTAGCAGTGTTCCAATATTTGAGGAGTTGCCACAAGGAAGAGGAGGTCAACCTATTTCTCAAAGCATCAAAGGGTTTCCAAAGGGTTTCCTGCCTGAGCAGGGGGTTGGACTAGAGGACCTCCAAGGTCCCTTCCAACTCTGTTATTCTGTTATTCTTTCCTTTTCTTTCTCAGGGCGGGGAGGATGTGATATTTTCCCCCTTAGTAATAATTTTAAAAAGTATTTACTGCAGAATGCACATAATATTCCTAGTAACAAAATTCTATCATAAAAATTTTATTAAATTTTAGCAGCTTCCCTTGAAGTACCATTACTTCTGCCTATCCCTTTGTTGCTTTAATACTTTTCATTCCTGTAAAACTAGTATAAATATTAGTTCTCTGTAAAAAGGAATATTTATGCAAGTATGCACCAGATGGCAGTCTACGATGCTTAACTGAATGTTTTAATGCTTTCATTTATGCATATAAATAAAATATACAACTATAAATAAAGTATATGGATGTGGAACATAAAATTCCTTTTGAGGAGAGACTTGGGCCATAATTTCTCTAGCTGGTTTAATGACAAGTTGTGCTTGCTATTGTTTAATTTCCTCTATTGGGAAATATAAAATTAACTCTAAGTTCATGTACAAAGAGGTGGATTTAAGAGCACTTACCTATTGTACGTGTAGGAGCTATATTATGCAATCTAGGTGGGATAATTAATTTGCTACTTTACAACAAATCAGTGTATGAAATTAATAAAGGTAATGTGTTCCTGTTGAACAATAAATAGCTCCAACCAGATGATACGTACAAGGAAGCCATCTGGGGAAAACAATATTAGTGCATATGCATACACATACAAATGCAAACAATTGTAAAGGTAACAAAGAAGATAATTTATTCCCACGTTTTCTGTGAGTTTTCTTGATGGGAGGGTCTGCCCATATTTTTATACTCGTCATAGTAGGAGCCCTTTGAGTTAGGTCGTCACTGATAACTCAACCAGGGCCAGAGTCAACAACAACCTGGTCAAACTATTTATTGATTCAATTATTAATGTCTTCCATTTGTATTTTCCCCATTGAACTGGGGAAGGTACAGAGCAAGGTACTGAGAAGTACAGAGCAAAGCACTTCCAAACAAACATTTCTTGGGTGGATTTGCACCCCACTTTTCAGTGGAAGTTATCAGAAATTCTCAGCCTAAAATAACATGAATATAATATAATTCTTTAATGGCCAAGTGAGATTGGACACACAAGGAATTTGTCTCTGGTGCGTAAGTTCTCAGGATAATAACCAACCAAGCAATAACCAACCCAACGTAGGAGGAACAAGTTATTACCGTATTTCTGCTCTCAACCTCACTCTTGTATACTCTCATACACTAATTGCAGAAACCACAGTCATTTTCCTAAGTGGATATTAGGTTTTAGAACACAGAAATTCATAGCAGAAATTCATCATTCAGCTGCACTTTGTTTCTTCAGTTGAAGTGGCAGTGCAGAAGATCATTTTTATTTCAAGGAGCTTAGTGGTAGATTTTGATTTCTCCTTCTTATTAAGAAAAGTCTGGAAGTTTAGAGCTCATTCCGTGTGTGTGTGTGTGTGTGTGTGTGTGTGTGTGTGTGTTTTACTCTTGTTTACTGAATAAAAGAGGAAGAGGGGAGAATGCTCACATAGCTGCAAACCTGTGAAAATCTCAGACTTTTGGTTCCCATCCCAGAATCATGTGCCACCTGGTTCAAGGCCAGGTCTTGCAGTGTGGTAACCATAGCAGGGCCATGATGCCTTGGGGTCAGGTTTTAATAAAAAACCTTGTGATGTTCTTGTTTATTGGGAGCTTCCCAAAACCCAACACTGGGTGCTGTGGAAATTGGCTGCCCTTGAGGTATCTCTGCTGTTGTTATTAAGGAGCTCTTGGCATTTTGTAAGAACCGGTAGTAAAAAAAATTGAATCCCACCACTAGGCCAGGGATGTCAAACTGGCAGCCCGTGAGCCGGATGAGTGACGCTCAGGCCACACCCATGCCAGCTCTGCAAAGGCAAAAACTTGTGATACATTACAATACGTCACGTGATACGATTGAGTTTGACACCCGTGTTGTCGGTTATCATCTTGCTTGGTATGCATGCTGTTATGCTTTTAAATCTGTTTGCTTGAGCTAATAATAAATTCAATTCAATTTATTGCAGCCAAAGATCAGTACATTGAGCTGATAATAAAACTTAAAATCCCTTTATTTTTCTGGAGTGTTTGTTATCTCTGGATCCAAAAGAATCATTTGCCTGGGCATCTGATCATTGCTCTGACAAAACATCATTTTAACATAAATGTTGTATTGTTAATTCTGAATTTCATTTTCACATGCAGGCCAATTATAGTCTTAAATCTAGATGGCTACTTATTTCTTAATACAAGTACAATCCAGTAGTATTCATGGGGGGCGGGGAGGATTAAAATATTTAAGAAAATTGTCACTTTACTGTAGTTGAAGTCTGGCCCCATTGTACATGCACACATAGCCATCTTGCCACTAAGTTGCCTCTTTTTACACATATACACACAAAAAACCATACACATATACCACGAAGATGTTGCCATCACCATTATTAACCTAGATATTTTGCTAGCTGTAAGGCAACATATAAACTACCCAGACCTGTAATTTGATTTTTACCAAGGTCTTATTAGTTGGTTGTAATTAGTAGTAATTATTAATTTATTGATTTTACATTTCAGTAAAAAAAAAAAAAAACAATGGGGTAAATGGAGTGTACTCCAGAGTTACAGGAGGGCTGAGAGATAGCAAAACTTGGAATATCTAGTGGGCAGGAAGAGGTTGGACGCTTCCTAGTACATCTATACTTATTGCAGGTAATTTACTTTAGTCTGGCAAGATTCTGTTTGTAGGCCAGGGCAGAGGTGGTTATTCAGCAGGTTCTGACCAGTTCTGGAGAACCTGTAGCAGAAATGTTGAGTGGTTTGGAGAACTGGCAAATATCACCTCTGACTGGCCCCACTCCCATCTATTCTCTGCCTCTCAGCTCTGAGTCCCAGCTGATCGACCGGGTCTTCTTTTGTTGCCCTGGACAGGAGAAGGGAGCTGGAAAGCAGGTTAGTGGGGTGGAGAGGCAATGACCTTCCCTCGGAGTGTGGTGGAGGGTGGTACAGTATTCTTCCCCTGCCACGCCTACTAAGCCATGCCCAACAAGCCATGTCCACAGAACCGGTAGTAAAAAAAATTGAATCCCACCACTAGGCCAGGGATGTCAAACTGGCAGCCCGTGAGCCGGATGAGTGACGCTCAGGCCACACCCATGCCAGCTCTGCAAAGGCAAAAAACATTGTGATACATTACAATACGTCACGTGATACGATTGAGTTTGACACCCGTGTTGTCGGCAATCAACAATAAAGGAATTACTCAGATGCAATTCCATGTGTTGTTCTTGGTTCTTTGGACCTAACAATAGCTCAGGGCTTTAGATGTCCTCGCAGATACTTTTCTTCTTTTATCAGAGTTGTGGGAGGATGCCTTCTCTTTTAAAGTGGTGTTAGCTTTGGCTGGATATGTTGCTGATATGGTTGTATCCTATTATTTCTTCCTGAAAGGGCATTCAGGTGGCAAGTGTTGATTGGATCATCTGGATCTGGATCGAGACAGAACTATCACAAGTATTGTACAGTTTGCTCTCCTTCCTGCCAAAGGAAGTTGAATGGTAGTTGTAACGAAAACAGAAAGTTGACAGAAGGTTATACTTTTATTTCAGGGCCCTCTTATTTAACCCCCTAAATTGAAACATGGCATTATATTTTCAAACCAACAAATTTTATACACGTTCCTGAGCTGCAGCTCTCTTCATCTGTTAAATCTGATGAAGGAAACTACAGCTCATGACAGCTTATGCCTTTTAATAAAATTTGTTACTTGGAAAATATGTCGCAAAACTCCTGATTTTCTGCCACCATAGATTAACATAGCTCTCCTCCTGTCAGGACCCAAGAACCAAGAATAATATGTGGAGTTGCTTCAAAATGTTTATTGTTTTTCGCATTTAGACATAAAGACAGCTATCTACATGACTATAGATGGGGAGGCGTGGTTTTAAGGCTCCTCCTTCCAACCAAATTTTCCAAGCTCCACTGGTTCTTGCCTCTGGGAACCACCCCCGCTCAGGAATCCAGACTATATTTACCACACTTCTAATTTGTTTGACTAAATCATCTTTTAAGCTTAGTACTGTAATAGTACTGTAATAATCCACATTTAAGATCATTCATTAGCAATGTATTAGTTATATTTCTTTCCTTATTAGCACAAAACCAGCAAGATGCAATTGTCAGTTGCACAATCACAGGAGGCGATACCCAAATCAAGGAAACTCACCCTCCTAAAAGAAATATCCAAGGAGTTTGTGTGTATATCACCAAACTAATACTGAATTGTTATAAAGTCCAATAAAAATTAACTGGTGATAAATATTCCCTGCTCACATCATGCAAGTTTAGCAGAGTAACATGTGGAGGGGATGTATCTTCAGAGCAATTACTTATAATAGCAGGGAGGAAAATACTTAATTTGTTATCTTAAAAAGCTGTGAACATAAGAGTGATGAATTAAGTAAGCCTATTGAGGGAACCTAGCAGAATAAAGAGTTTTTAATGGCATTTAACATTTGAATTCTGCCTTCCAAATTAACATTACTGTAAGCCAACTGCTAAAAAAAAGTCACCTTGGAGAATTCACTTCAGTGAAAACGATGCATAATTTCTGAACTTAATCGCATCAAAGGTGTTTCTTGTTTTCTCAAGTTTTCTGCCTAGTCTGTGAGGTTGGGTTAATTTAGGTTTGGTTCACCGGCCATACAGAACTATGATTTGATGTTCTACGAACAACTCTAGAAGAACCTTCCCTTCTTTAAAAGTGCACAAGGATTTCTTCAACTCCCTGGACTTGTTGCAAGCCGCTATTTTCCAAATGTTTGAATTCTGATTCTGCGTTTGCCCTGCAAACAAAATTGGAATTACTCTAACCTTTGGAGAAAATTTAAAAATATTATCCTGTCTCAAACTACAAACAATAAATAGAGGAGTATTCAACATTCTTGAATAGCGACTAGCTCTGACGATGTTCCTTAGTTCAGATAATGAAACGTCTGCAAAAAAAACCCAAGCAAGTTCAGAGAGCACCAGTGACCCCTCATTTCAAACCTGAGCTACAAATATTCTCCTTTATTGATACTCAAGATTCATTTTTCTTACAAGGATAAAGTAAGAGAATGTATGCCTTCAATATCTTGTCAGATTTTATTTGTTTATTTATTTGGGTACCAAGACATCTTGCTTTGCAAATACAAGTAATCCTTCACTTAAAACAGTTCATTTAGTGACTGTTCAAAGTTACAACAGCCCTGAAAAAAGGGACTTACGACTAGAGGTGGTATTCAGCGGGTTCTGACTGGTTCAGGAGAACCGGAAGTGGAAATTTTGAGTAGTTTGGAGAACCAGCAAATACCATCTCTGACTGGCCCCACCCACATCTATTCTCTGCCTCCTGAGGCCCAACTGATCAGCTGGGTCCTCTCTTGTTGCCCTGCACAGGAGAACAGAGCTGGAAAGCAGGTTAGTGGGGTGGGGTGGGGTGGGAATAGGGATTTTACAGTATATCCTTCCCCTACCACACCCACCAAGCCATGCCTACTAAGCCACGCCCACAGAACTGGAAGTAAAATAATTTGAATCCCACCACTGCTTATAACCATTTTTCACAGTTACAACTTTTGCAGCATCCCTAGGGTCATGTGATGCTTTGCAGCTGGTTCACATTTACGACAGTTGCTGTGTCACAGAGTCCTGTGACTCCCTTTTACGACCTTCTTACAAGCAAAGTCAATGGGGGGAAGCCAGATTCAATTAATAACCAGCTTACTAACTTGACAAGTTGCAGTGATTCACTTAACACCTGTGGCAAGAAAGGTTATAAAATGGGACAAAACTCATGTAACAAGTGTCTTGTTACATGATGATAATGATAACAACAGACATTTTGGGCTCAATTGTAGTCATTAGTTGAGGACTACCTATATAATTTTCTCTCCTTACATGGAAACTTCTTTTGTTTAATTTTGAAAAGGCTTTGTTGCTTCACAGAGGGTGAAAATTAAAAGTGAATGTGCAAAATGACGGCATCAGGTATGATGAGATAGCATTAATCTGGATTTAGTAACACAATACAAAGCTGTCGTTTTGTGTTTTAGTCTTCATATACGGCATGCATGGCTTCCCCAGTCTCCTGGTTTCTAAGATAGCAACTTTAACTATTACACCAAACTCTTGTGACAGGACATAGTATTCTGTAGTATAGCATTGTATCCAGCCAGGCAAGAGGTGGGTCAGCACATATCAAGCCATGACTGAAGATTGTCATAATCCTAGTTGTTCTACAAAGAACTTCATATTTTCATTTTGCCAACAGCTGTACAGAGCTGTCCTGCAGTTTGATGCAAGACGCCATACTGTTTTATTCAAGGTCAGAAAAGCAGCCTTATTCTGAACATGAAATATGCTATTATTTGTCTTTTGGACTAATAACAATCCAAAATGCTGCAGACAAAATGTTTTGGCAAAAATTCTTTTGATGAGGGAGAATTAACCCTGTATTTAGCTTTTCATCTCTATTCTGCCCATGACATAGGTAGGGTAGGTAGGAAGGTAGAGAGTTGATTGTTGAGTTTTGTTTGATTTTTGTTTTTAAAAATCCCCTATATTTTAGAGAAGGGAGTTGTAGTTGTTAGGGTTTTTGTTTTTGTTGTTGATGTTTCTTTTACGAGTAGCTATGAAATTGTTAAAATGCCAAGTTCAATTTTCCTTTGCAATGGTAAAATTAGCCAGAATTCCTGAGGTTCCAATATTATACATTCCATCATACATTTTATGGCTGAACTATAAACATTCTGAACGAAATTTTAGAATATTAACCACTTAAATGAAATGAGTTTGTCACTCAGGATTTACAGATCTTAGCTCTTCCTTACTGACTGTCATTTAAGCCAAATACTTCTGGAAAGGTAGTGTCAATCAATATTTTGAAAAGGTGCTAATCTTAAACAAGACTGGAATAAACAGATGTTTCTTCTAAAATCACCATCTTATCCTCATTTACTTATCAATAAGCCCATTTAACCCAAAGGCTTCACTTTTTAAAAATATACCTGCATTGTTAATTTCATATTTCCTCAGTGGTATGTTTTACTTATTTTTTTATTTTATTGTTGAGTTTTAAAGATTATTTTGAGAGGGTTTTTTTTAATGAAGAACAGATTTGACAGAGATGGTAGGATATCAAAACAATGAAACATTGAAGTAAATAGAATTGAGACAATAAGAAATGGGAAATTGTGTTTTTATATTGAAGTGAAAAGAGGGTATCAGGACCTTAGGAAGTCTGATTAGAAGAAATGAATTTTGAGGAGGGATATGAAATAAATAAAGATGGAAGTCACATGGAGACATTTTGTGAAGCATTCCATGCATATATAGCTAAAGAAAAAGATGACCAACTAATTGCTTCCTACTGAATCAGCAAATGTTGTTCGAGAAAAGAATTATAATGCATTGGTTTCCCAGGGAGACAACTCAGCAAAAAAGAAAATAGGGATTGCTAATAGGAGTTTGATACCAGACCTCAATCTAACTCTCTCTAACTGGATAGTGCAAGGAAGAGAAGAGAAAATAAGATGGACCTAAAATGTTTGTGGTATATTTATGTTCTTACCTGAAAATTATATGGTATAAATGTACAGGGAAAGCCAACATATTGCAGTACTTGGGGAATAAAATAGGATTGGAGCAGCAAGTATCTACATACCAGTTTATAAGAGAGGACAGAGATATTGTGGACAAAGCAAAGGTGTACAAAAGCACAGGAAGCAACTCTCTGTTGTGGCCTGCCAGCAGCGAGCAGAGCTGGTGGAAGACTCGGACAGTGAGGAGGTTGGAGAGTAACATGGGCCAGTTCTGGAGTCTGGGGAAGGCTCTGATGAGGTCTCTATATCGGAGGCAGAGATGGGGCCAGGGCTGTCCGACAGTTATCAGATGCCTTTGGAGTCGGAGATCAGTGGGGCAGAAAAACAGCTGGAGCCTGTTCCGATGTGTGCATGCGCAGAGCTGCCAGGAGAAGGGAACATTTAAGGAACAAGGGTCCATTCAGGAGTAAAGGCACAAAAGGCAGTGAATGGCCCCTCCCATAGGGAATAAATAGGAACGAAAGGGGAGTGGTGTTTGCAGGAGACAATTAGTTCATTTAATTAGTGTGAAGATTTGTTTATCTGAGTTCGTGACTCACAGAGACTCCTTGCCAAGTATTTTCTTGTACAGCGTTGCGCTTGGAAGCTATCAGCCTGGCAACTCTCCAAGCTTGATTAGGTCTGTGGTTGCAATTCATCCTTGAAAGACTGTTTGCTGGGACTTTGCTGGATGTGAATGATAGGAATTCACATTAGCCAAATAAAAAGGGGTTTTGTTGGGACAAAGAGTCTGTTTCGTGATTCCTAGGTCAGAACACTCTCTGCAAGGAATTCAGAGAAGCAAATCCAGTGGATGAGAATTAAAATCAGAAACATGAGTTCAGAGGATAATCTTTACCACTGAAACTCAGAAACACATTTTAGCCCTCAGAGAAGAAATAGGATGCAAGTGTCTAGGGAAGGGGAAAAAAGTTAAAAAGAAGATGAGGGGCTGGAAACAGGAAAAGAAAAGATGCAGGATTTATGCATTGCAGCACCATAGACGAGCACAAAACTGCTGAGTCTATTAAAACCACTCAATTAAGAAGTTGGAAGAACTTTTGATTGTAAAAAAAAATCACTTTCATTGTCTGTGTACTAATGCTCAGAGAATGTAAATACCCTGATTAGAGTCCTTGGAAATTGACTTGGTTTATAAATCTCATAACTAAGTAAGTAAGAAATAAATAAACAGGAACAAGATGCTTGAATTATATGTTATATATTAATAGGTTCTTATATGTTAATATATTAACAGGTATAACTGAGAACAGATGGAATGCTTCTTGGGATTACAACATTGCAGTTGGAAGAATATTAACCTGTTAAAAAGGAAAAGAAGCAGTAGAAAGGGAGCAAAAATTGCAGCATGTTGAAAGCATCTACATCTTCCCACAAACCCAAAGGGGATGATTTTTGTGGCACTAATTGGAGCATTTGGGTTAAGAAAGGGGAAAAAGAAATAAACACGTTTTCAGAGCTTTCAAACAAGGCATGTCGTAGTAGCACTGGGGGTGAGGGTTAATTACTCCCAACATCTTTTGAAAGACACATATTGCCAAGCTTGATCCTCTCAGGATCATCTTGTTGACAACTTCCTTATTCTTCAGAGAATAAAGGAAAGGGAAAACATAAGGTGTTCAGCTATCCTTGACTTGATCCTAAGCAAGTAAGTAATAAAGCAAAAGCAGTGGGATCCTTGGAGGTTAAAAAAAAACCCAACCCTATAATGCTTGATATTGTAGTCAAACACATCAAAGAAACAGATGTTTAAGAAACGCAGAGCGGTAATAAGTAGAAATACGTGGCAGGAGAATCTGGTAGGAAAGGGGCCAAAGATGGATGAGAATCCCCCCCCCCCGAAAAGATGCTAAAAGCATAAAACACAAAGAGTTTCAATAGCAAGGAAAATGGAAGAAGCAGAAAAAGCCAATGTGGTTTTTTTTTAAAAAAAATATTTATTTAGAATAATATATATTACAGTAGCTCGATTTTGGGAAAGCTGTAGACATAATATATCTTAATTTCAGGAAATCATTTGGCAAAGTAATCCATGATGTTTTGACTGGCAAGCTAATTAAATATGGACCGTTAGGTAAATCCACAGCTCAAAAACTATTCCAAACATGCTTGTCAACATAGTTCTTTGTCTAATGGGAGAAAAATATCAGAGCTGATTTGTGTCCTGAGGCCTGTTCTCTTACCGTCTCAGAGAGCAGGGCATGGAACACTGCTCTTTATGTTATAGGAAGATACATCTGGACTGAATTTTCTTACATAAGAACAGTTCATTATGAACCAATTATTGAGTGGTACTGTAACAGTCTCTGATGGGGATGTTTCCTCCACTGAGCAAAAGCTTTTAGACACGATCATTTGAAAGGACTCCTTATCCAACTCCGCAGTTCTGGCACCGTAGCCGCCTTCAAACTTTTTCATGGATGTGACACTCGTAACAGTAAATGAATTTCCCTTCCTCCAGCTTTCTAAAGTAACCATGTTTATGGAAGTTAGAAATGCCCCCGTTTAGAAATAGAGAACCGTAATATTTCAGGCTATTTCAAAAATGCCCACAGTGGAGAAATGAAAGAGAATCGTAATATTTTTAGGCCATCTCAAAAAATGAAACTTTTAAGGGTCTTTCAAGAAGAACACCTTATGCTGCTGTTATTTATAAACACCCATTTACTTGGGTAATAGCCGAGTTAATGGAAGCTTTGTGCAGGTCTTCTGACCTCTCCTAGCCAAGAATGTGCTTGTGCCAATGTCAATAGAAGAGGATTACTAAAATACACAGTTAAAATATTTTACAGTATTACATTGTAGACCACCAGGCAAAGTTACTGCATAAAATTGGATATCCCTTGCAAAGCTCATGCCCCTCTTCAAGCAGCGCTGTTTAAAGGCTTTGCAAATGAAACATGTTACAATAAATTCACCATAAGGTTAAGATGCTGTTTAAACATGCGTGTGTGTGTGTGTGTGTGTGTGTGTGTGTGTGTGTGAGAGAGAGAGAGAGAGAGAGAGAGAGAGAGAGAGAGAGAGAGAGAAGACCAATTTATTGTAGCCCAAAGTGTTTTTGTAAAAGAAAAGAAAAAGGAATTGAAGTTGTATGTCAGGCTTAAAAAATGTACTTTTTCCTACCTTTATATCCTGGATTTCTTCTAAGGTGGCAACTATGGGAGGTTTTATCCCGTGAGGTGTGTCGGTTTAAAGAAAAAGAATGGACCAAAGCCCCTAGTGAAATCCATGAGTGCATGCTGGTAGTCCTCAGTTTACAACAGTTTGTTCAGTGACCGTTCAAAGTTAGAGCATCACTGAAAAAAGAGTCTTATGATCCTTTTTCATACTTATGACCATTGCAGCATCCCACCATGGTCCCATGATTAAAATTCAGATGCTTGGCAACTGACTCATATTTATGACCATTGCTGTGTCCCACGGTCATGTGATCTTCTTTTGCAACCTTCTGACAAGCAAAGTCAATGGGGAAGTCATATTCACTTAACAACCATGATACAAACTTAACAACCTCAGTGATTCACTTAACAAGTACGGCAAGAAAGATTGTAAAATGGGGCAGGGCAAGACTCACTTAATAACTGTCTTGTTTTGCAACGGAAAATTTGGGGCTCAATTGTGGTCGTAAGTCGAGGACTACTGTAGTCCCTCAATTTCAGCCCAACATCTTGAGTGGAGTTCAGAAGTGTCCTATCACAACTAAATGGATGTCATGCCCCGTTAGAATCTGACTCCAAGTGTTCTGACCCACGCCCTTTTCCAACAAATCGAACACATTCCAAAGGGAACAGAAACCTTGTAATGCTTCTGCAAAATAATTAGCTGTGATAAGCACAAGCCTTGCCAAACTGTGCAAGTCTTGGCAAAAGATAACAGACAAGAAATAATTTGCAATACAAGAATCTTCAAATACAAACTCAGGATACTGGAGTGTCCACGAGGCTGGAGTTTCAAAACGACTTTGCCTGCTGCAAAGAACATTCGTTTCACAGCTGGCTTTTGTCTTCTTGAAGGAGGGGCCCTTACCTTGCAGCCTTACTCCCGAGTTGCCCATGCTGTTGTAGCTGCTCTTTCCTATGAGCAATCCTGCATGCACAGGCTCCTCGGGAACCTCCTCATCACTGCTGCCAGCCCCACAATCTCTAAAGGCAGCAGTCCACTCCCTAATGGTCCTGACCCCTCATCTGAGCCATCACTGCTGCCGGCTAACCACAATGCCACAACACTGAGGGAGAGGAGGAACAACTGACAGGGAGTGGGAGTGTGGCTCCAGAGGTTGTGGAGGAAACTGGGGAAGGGCACAGACCAGCTAAGCATTCAGAGGAAGACCCAGGCCCATCCCGTCTTCATCCTAGGGCACGCAGGGACGAGCGGATAAGGGAGAAACATGAAAGGCATGGTCTATGGGGGAGGAAAGGGCCTTGATCCCCTTCATGGGCTGCAGCTGTGAGGACTGTTTAAAAGGACAAACTGCGCATGGGCCAGTGCTGGAAGCAAAGCATGAAAATATTTCTAGTCTGTCAGTTCTTATCTGAGTTCTGGCATCCTTCCCAGTGTGTGTATTTCGATATCTGTGGACGTCTTCAAGCCCTTATCCTGCCTTGTCTCATTAATTCTTCAGTGTGGTTTGTGTTGTTTTTTTCTATTTATAATTTATATGTATTTTGAGTTTGAACGGAAGTTCTTCCTTTTCGCAACTGTTTGTGGGGGAGTTTTGTCTCCAGTCAACGATAATTGGACCTTTAAAGCCAAGTTGAAGGAATTAAAGGGGACTTACCTGTTTTTGTGACTTTGTTGCTTTTGTATCCCACCCTGGGTCATCACAACAGATCTCTTGCTGCACTGGTTTCCAAATTGTGGACAAAAGTGAAACAAGATGCAATTTCAGTGCAAATCTCACTGATGCCTCAGGTTTTAGTACAAATAGTCCTCGACTTATGACCACAATTGAGGCCAAAATTTCTGTTGCTCACTGAGACAGTTGTTAAGTGAATTTTGCCCCATTTTACGACCTTTCTTGCCACAGTTGTTAACTGAATCACTGCAGTTATGAAGTTAGTAACACGGCTGTCAGCTTTCCAGCAACCCTCCATTCTGCCCAATAATTCCAAGACAGACATCTTCTCAAAAGTTCCTTTTTATTTGGATAGTAAACTGGCACAACTGTGGAATCCCGAATCTGAACATTCTGGGCTTCCTTACAAAAAAGTAAAACTACAAACTCCATCCCCTGCACCCATTACCACATCACATGGCCCAATCACCATCCATCCCAAGTTAAGACTTCTCCTCAGTTATGCGCAACACAACCTGACCTTGAATCAGAAAAAGAATGTTGTTTTGTCTGACTAGATATACTCCAATAAATTCCCCCCCTCCGCCCTCCAACTTTCCCAGGCTCAGATGTGGCAGCGTGGGAGCATCTAATCTCAATATGGCTTCCAAAGCTGACAGCAGTTGTTAAATGAATCTGGCTTCCCCCATTGACTTTGCATGTCAAAAAGTCATATAAGAGAAAATCACATGACCTCAGGACATTGTGACTGTCATAAATACATGCTAGTTATCAAGCTTTCGAATTTAGATCACGTGATGATAGGAATGCTGCAACAGTTATAAGTGTGAAAAACAGTTGTAAGTCACTTTTTTCTGTGCCATCGTACCTTTGAATAATCATTACACGTATAGTTATAAGTCAAGGACTACCTGTAATACTATGCTCTCAGTTGCCTTTTTATCAGGATTTCAACTCCTTCTCTGAGGAACTCTTAAATGTGCACCTCAGCAGAATTTGTTAGATAAATTTAAATTGCTATGGCTTCTGCTACACTCGATGGCTGAAGCAAGCTCAGTGCTAACAGTTTTTATGTTTATAACCTTGGCAGCAGATGCAATGGAACTTAAATGGATGACAGAAATATTTCCTTTGAATCTAAGGTTAATTTTGCTTTTACGCTTTTCTTTAGGAGATAATTTTTTTGGAAAGATTGTTGAATACATTTTAAGTGAATCAGAAGCTTCTTTCTCTGTTCCTTAAATAACAGAATAAAACTGCCAAACCTTAGATTACTTCCTTGTGTCGATTATAGGAGTTTCATGGGTTTTCACAAGATGCCAAGAATCTACCAATAATAGTTGTTTAGTTTCCATATAGATGGAGAGTTTGTTCGAATGATATCTGGACATACGAATTGATTATGTGCCAGTAAGTTGGAATGGACTCTTATCTAAGCTTATATATATGTTTTCTCCATGATGATTTATCCCTAACTTTGCCCTTCAGGTCTTCCAACAGTGTATCCATCGCAGTGGTAATTCAGCCCAACCACCATGTAGCTATATTGGAAACATATTGACTCAGGGGTGGAAAGAAATAAGGTAGAACTTGGTGATTCGGGAAAGAGTCTGGAGAAACTGAGTAATTTGAGGATCTTCAAAGGAGTACTTGACAGTTTTATAATGAAGTAGAACAGTTTTTGGATCCTACTTGCAGATTTCAGTTTTAATGGTGAGCCAGTTAGTAGCATTTGGGCTAACAATACTTCTTGTATTATTCCTTTTTTCTCTTCCAGAATGGGCAGGGAAATCTTTAAGGACTAGGAAGCATAATTATTATGTTTAAGGAGATTAGGGTGCTGGGGAGAGTTCCTTGGACTGCCAGGAAATTCAATCTATCATTCCTAAAAGAAATCAACCCTGACAGTTCTTTGATACTGAAGCTGAAGCTCAAATACTTTGGCTACTTAAGGAGAAGAAAGGACTTGTTGGAAAGGACCTTGATGTTGGGAAAGATGGAAGGCCAATGAGATGGTGTCATTGATGCAATGAACATGAATTTGGGCAAACTCCAGGTGACAGTGGAGGACCAGAAAACCTAGCGTACTATGTAGTGGTGGTATTCAATTTTTTTTTTACTACCGGTTCTGTGGGCGTGTAAAATCTCCATTCCCTCCCCACCCCACTAACCTGCTTTCCAGCTCTGTTCTCCTGTGCCGGGCAACAAAAGAAGACCCAGCCAATCAGATGGGACTCGGGAGGCAGAGAATAGAGGGGGCGGGGCCAGTCAAAAGTGGTATTTGCCAGTTCTCCGAACTACTCAAAATTTCTGCTACCTGTTCTCCAGAACTGGTCAAAACCTGCTGAATACCACCTCTGGTACTATGGTCTATGGGGTGGCAAAGAGTTGGACATGACCTAATGACTGTACAACAGCACCAAGCAACAGGAGTTTGATGGCTATAGTGAGTAGAGCAAGGATGCAAGATGGGTGACATGACTCCAATGCATGTGAGCAGAAGCAGGATTTTTTTAAAAAGCTGGGTTTTATATATATATATATATATATATATATATATATATATATATATATATATATATATATACACACACACACACACACACACATACATACATACATACATACAGTATTTGTTTTTATGACTATGTTAAGGCCAGTTTGGAGTTTATATCAGAGTTTTTGTGTGTCTTATCTCAAGATTATTAGGAAATTCTCCCCACCCCCTTTTGGAAATTGGGAAAAATCTCAGGGGTTGTAATAAAAACTTGAAAGAGGATGTGATCCTAAGTGTTAGCTTGTCCATATTTAATTTATAAAAATAAATTTGCTTGCTCTTTGGTCAGTCAGAAATAGTTTTACTGCAATCAATAACATTTATAATATATAAATACATTTATATATAGTATATTTATATATAAAATTATATTTATTATATAATATATAATACATTGGAATAACTTGTAAAGGCTTAAAACATTTTTTTTCTTTTGCTTGTACAACTGTTGCTGCTTCCTCTTAATCAGAAAGCAACAGTCTTTGGATGAGGCTATAGTTATAATCTGAGAAGTGAAATAGCAATAGCACTTAGACTTATATACTCTTCACAGTGCTTTACTGCCCTCTCTAAGCAGTTTACAGAGTCAGTATATGGCCCCGAATGATTTGGGTTCTCAATTTTACTGACTTGAGAAGGACGGAAGGCTGAGTCAATCTTGAGCTGGTCAGAGTTGAACTCCTGGCAGCGGTCAGAGTTAACCTGCAATACTGCATTCTAACCACTTTCACCACCTTGACTCATAGTTTTAATATCTTGGCTTGTTCCAAAATTCCTAAGTGTACTTTCCCAGTTCAGACCTTTTGCAGAAGGCAGTATTTGTCTGTCCCTTTTTAAGCAACAATATTCTTAACTGAGAAGTATTGATTCCAGGAGCCACAGAAGTTACAAAAATAATAGAATGCATTGCAGTAATGCCAGGAATTTACTGTTGCTTTCAACCTGGAACAAAGAATTCAATCAACCCCACTGTAGGACCGGCGAGAAAAAAAAAGTCTATTTTTTTTTTAACAAAACAAAGAAAAAAAGCTTGACAAGAAAGGAGTAAAGTAAATATCTGAAATGTAACTGAAGAGTTAAAGTAAATAATGTTTCCCTTTTTTGTGCTTCAGAAAAAGTAAGAAAAGGTTGATTTCCTCCCCCCACCTTTTTTTTTTTTTTGCTGTTGAATTGGGCTACGAGCCAACAGAACAAAAACATTTCTCCCAACACCTAATGAGAGAAAAAAATTCAGTGCAGTCCTCTTAAATGCACTGCTAAGGGAATGAAGAATACATTCTCTGCGCACCAGCAGTGTACGTGTCACAGATTTTGACTGTACTTGACCTTTTTAGTGTGTAGGCAGATAAATATGTTGATGAAATTTCACTAGGGTATTGAGTGCCAAAGATGTTCCTTGCCAACATTTAAAGTGATTTTGTTTGGAGGATGGCAGTGCAAGAAAATAAAGCAAGCAAGCATGCAATACCGTTGTATAATTTTATCATTTAGCCTAAACAATGCTGGTCTGGCATCTTTCCCTTGTCTCTTTTCTGTGCTCAGTCACAAGCCATTTCAATTATCTTTAAGAAAAGGGTAGTAAGAAAAATGAGGCTGCCTATGTGTCATATCCGCTGCTAAGGGAAAAAAAACCAAAGTTATTAATAACCAGAACATTTCTTTAGCATCTGAAGTTTACTGCAATGCAAGAATACATTGGTACAATCTACAAGGAAATTGTTATTTACTAACTATTTAATCTGTTTTTTTTTCAAAGTGTAAGCTGTGTTGCTGTAGAATCTGTAAGTTACATTATGGATCTCAAAGTTCTGACTAGCCCTCATACAGCTTGTAAAGAATCAAGTAGATAATCTATAACAGAAGCAGGGGTGGGACTGGCGGCTAAAACAAAGAATGGTTGCAGGAATTAGATATGCCTAGTTTAATAAAAAGAAGGACTAGGGGGTGACATGATAGCAATATCCCAATATCCAAGGAGCTTCCACAAAGAAGAGGGGGTCAAGTTCAACCTATTCTCCAAAGCACCTAAAGGCAGGACAAAAAGCAGTGGATGCAAAGAGGTGAGAAGCAACCTGAACTAAGGAGAAATTTCCTGACAAAACAATTAACCAGTGGAATGACTCGCTTCCAGATTTTGTGGGTGCTCCAAAACTGGAAATTTTAAAGAAAAGATTGGACAACCATTTGTCTGAAATGGTGTACGGGGTGGGAGTGGAAGATCTTCAAGGTCAAGGATGAACTTCAGGACTGAAATTTCTACAACCAGAGGCACCCATTTCACTTCTTTTTTTTTTTTTTAAGCAAGTTTTATTAATTTCAAAAACAAACAAATCATCATCAACCATTACATATTTGAACCTTTTTCCATTATAGATTTAACAAGTCAGATAAAACCTTATCTTATACAATACATTTCTATATTATTTCATCTATTTCTTTCTGACTTGATTATCATCACTCTCTTTCTATGTTTCTACAAGGTTTCACCAATACTCTCAAAGACATAAACAAACACAAACATACATATAAAAAATCTTTTAGTAAAGTAACTTGGCCCCAGGTACCTCTCTTTATATGGGCTTTAATTATATTCATGCTCATCTTACAGATCATTACCTATTTTATTTACCATTCTATATCTTCTATATAAACTTCTCCACACATTTCACTCTTCATAATTCTATCTTATTCAATCCATCTTAATTTAAATCATTATATTTGTATCTTTTGCCCATCCTTTATTATCCCTCTATCTCATTCCTTATAATGGAAAAAAAAAGAATTTCTCCTGAAATCACTAATCAGAGCATGATGCCTTTCTATCCTCTCCCTAAATTAATTAGATTAACATTTAAAAACACCTAATACCCAATTTGATTCTGCTTGGTACATTCTATCTACTAATTTTTACTTTTAATAACAATAAAAACAGAGTAAAAATCAAAAATGTTTAAATACATAATATCCTCCTAAATACGCAGTTAAATAATAAAACTAAATAATAAATCTTATAGCATTCTCATTGCCTTTCCCTTCAATATTTTATTACATTTTAAAAATCAATCATTATTAAACATTTCAACATTTTAATTTCTTATTAACTCTTAAGCCATTCTAATTTTCTATTTCCAATACAAATGTTACAATACCATCTTGTGTACCTTGCAGAATCTTTTTTAAGAAAATTTATGCTTTACCCATTATCCCTAAAAAAGATTCCTCTTTTCCCATCTAATTTTAAAACTTTGTGGCTTTTCTCCGCCTTTCCCCTTTCTTTCTTCCCCCACCAAATCTTCCTACCCCCCCTTCTTCTAACCTCTGTCTTGCCGGCATCCCTTCTCTGTTGTATTCCCTTTTTCTCTTGTTTGCTATCATTGTATTTATTTTGCATCATATTTTTCTCTTTCCCAAATGTTTTTTTAGATCTTAAGTCCTTCATTTTCCTCGCTTTCTTCCTTCCTTCTTTCTTAAATGAATTCTGGGATTCATTGAAGATGGCGTCTTCATCTTCTTCTTGTTGTTCTTCAGCTTCCATCTGTATTGTCTGTTCATAGTTAACCAACGCCATTTCTAAAAAAAGAAAAGCTTTTTCCATACCATCTTTACAGGCTGCTTTTATTTGCTCATATTCATCCCTCAGTTCCTCAAAGGAAAAATCCATTGTAGATCTTTTCTTTTCTTTTTTTTCCCCTCTTTCTTCTCACACCAACCAAAATATTCCAAAAGAAAAATAAGACAATCCCAAGGTCCACAATCCTCAATCAATCCAAGCCAAGCCAAAATTCCCCCTTTCTCTTCCAGGGGTAGTATCAGACAAAGAAAAAAAGAAAATTCAAATCTGTATTTTGAAGCCTTATTAAGATTTTATTTCTGTTTTCAAATCCTTAAGGCATCTCCTCCAACAAAGTCCAACCAGATAAATATATTTTTTGTCCTCTCCCTTCCAACTTATCCCAAAAAGCTAGTTTTACCTGAAAAAAAAAACAGGTTTCTCAATATCCATTTATTAATTCCGTCGGGGGGGAGAGTAAACTTTCCTTTCAGCACCTCAGAATTGCCGCTTATTTTCTCTTGTGGAAAGAATCACCCAAAAAGCCATCATTTTCAGGAATTAAATTAAATATATCTTAGAGTCCTGGGTCAACCAAGAAGACTTTCACTTTTAAAAACTTTCTCCTCTTCCTCCAGCACATACTTGCCCAGCTGCCGGCTTCTTTGTGGCGGCCATTACGGACCGCCGCTGCACCGTCTTGGTAAAGGGAGGTTCTGCCGGCTAGGGAGGGGGTCTGCAGCACCCCCAAACCTTTTCCCGGATCCCCCCTACCTTCAGCTGCCCCTGCAGGGCAGCCTTGCTCCGCACCCTTTCGGATCGGAGCCCCAAAAACGGCTAGCGCGGCAGGGATCACGCAGCTTCGCGAATCCCTACCGCTCGCAAAGCCGACAAACCGAAAATCCAGGCACCCATTTCACTTCTAATCCCTCCAAATGAGCCTACGGATCCCATATGGTGAAGCATTAAAGGAGCGTCGTTTCCCATTCTCCAAAAAAAGGGGACACTAATATTGATCCAAACCTCCACTGTGACCTAATGATTTCATTCACCACCCCATGCTGCCCCAGGAACCTTCTTCTCCAAATTAAAGTATATCCCATTCCTTCTGAGATATACACCCTGAATTCTCATTTAATAAACTTGAAGGTAGTCACATCAAATATCAAGGTGGAATAGTTCCAGGTTAAAAGGTTTGGAAGGAATGCAAACTTTTTTTTTTAATTCACAGGAACTTTATGATATAGCTAGGTAACATCATCAGTGCTAGTCACCCAGGGTTAGTCTGGTCAACTTGTCATTATTGCTAGTGACAGCTGATTTTACCTACCTTAGTTTGGGTAATGAAACATCTGCAAGTAAGCAACGAAGCCAAGGACTCCTCATTTTAACTCTGAGCTACAAATATTTTCCTTTATTGGCATCACCTCTCTTGCAGCCTTCAAGGCAGAGTAGTAGTAGTAGTAGTAGCAGTAGTAGTAGTAGTAGTAGTAATTGTGGAAAATGCTGGTATCCCCGGTCAGCAGAAAACCTGCTGTCAAGGCTCCAACTAATGAACCCAAGTAAATCAGAACTCAGAGTTGGCTTCTTCTCAAAGATCTTCTTTACTGAGTACATCATATTGGCAGAGCTGCAATGGAAAACCAATTCTAAATCTTTCCCACAGTTTCAGCATAATTAAACTAGGAAGTAACCCCACCCCCAAGTGTTACAGGTCACGTTGGCCAATTGGATTAATTTTGGCGGGCTCTTCAGGCACTCCTTCCCCAACCTTATCTGTTGTCAGTAGAGATGACCTTGGTTCTCACGAGAAAGTTCTCTGTTGTGTCTAGTAAGACTTTCCAACCTCCTTCCCACCTTCCCTTTCTGTGTAGCAGCCAGGTTTGATTTGAAGTTGACACCTCTATTAAGTTGTGGTTTCAGGTTTAGAGGTCTTAAACATGACACAGTGGCAGGCTTAAGTCCCAACATTAAAAAAAAAAACCTATGGCTTAACTAACATTCTATTATTATAAGTCCTAAGTTGACTCATTTGAATTAACTCACTTCAGTTTAAATTAGTAAATTTACATTCTTTGGGTTTTTCTTCACTGATTAATAGATAATTATTTTTGCCAGACTGGTGTTATGGTATAGTTGACTTAATTTTACTACGGAATAATATATATGAATTCAGTCACTGGATTTTTAAGCCATGGTTTATATCTTTGCAATCCCCATGTGAAGTTGAAACTGTTCAATTTTTTTTAGCAAACTATAGTTCTAACGAACTATGGCTTCTTGTGTTAAGTGAATTGATTCACCAACAAGGCAAATTTGTGCTGTATAGTTCTTTTGACTTTCAGAAGTTAAACTAAAGAGCTGTGAGTATACTTTTTATGAGCTTTGTGACATATCTAAATGGCCTTTTGTGAAGTGAGTGAAAAAAGAGTCAGATAATATTTTGCCACTTTGTTATTTTAAATGGGGAGTGGGGTACACATGCCTGTCTGAAGACATTGCTTTAGCTATGAGATTGTTGTGACCCACCTGCGGCTGGTGAAGCTAGCAGCAGAGTCGAACAGCGAGGAGGTTGGGGAGGAACCTGGGCCAGTCCTGGAGGCTGAGGAAGACTTGGATGAGGGATCTGCTTCAGAGGCAGTTATGGGGCCAAGGCAGGCTGGCAGTCATCAGCTGCCTCCGGGATCAACAGCAATGAGGCAGGGAAGCAGCTGGAACCAGTTCCCAGCATGCACAGAGCTGCCAAAAGGAAAGAACAATTACAAACTCAGGGTCGGCGTAGGAGTAAGGTCACAGGTGGACGATGAATGACCCCTCCCATAAGGATTAAAAGAGGAGCAAAAGGGGAGGGTTTTTTTTGCAGGAAACAATTCGTTTGTTCCATCATTGTGAAGATCTGTCTGTGCATCTTAGAGATTCTGTGCTAAGCCCTTCCTTGTCAGCACTTTGTTTGGAAATATTTACCAGGCAGCTTTCTAAGAGAGATAACGTTTGAGCTCCTAATTATACCCTTGAAAGACTGTTTGCCAGGCCATTGGCTGAATGTGAACGCAAGAAATTCACATTCGTTTAATACAAGGTGTTTGGGACAAAGAGTCTGCTTAGTGCTTTTTGGGGAAGCCTAGGACAAAACAGAGATATGCACACATGATTCATATATACTGTTGCCAGAGAATGGGCATGTCTTATGCTTTTTACAGGTAGTCCTCAACTTACGACCATAATCGAACCCAGAATTTATGTTGCCAAGTGAGACATTTGTTAAGTGAGTTTTGCCCCATTTTATGACTTTTCTTGTCACATTTGTTAAGTGAATCACTGCAGTTGTTAAATTGGTAACATGGTTGTTAAGTAAATCTGGCTTCCCCCTTAACTCTGCTTGTTAGAAGGTCTCAAAAAGAGATCATGTGACCCCAGGACACTGCAACCATCGTAAGTACGAACCAGTTGTCAATTATCCAAATTTTGATCATGTGACCAAGGGGATGCTGCAACGGTCATAAGTGTGAAAAATGGTCATAAGTCACTTTTTTCAGTGCTGTTGTAACTTTGAATGGTTACTAAATGAACTGTGGTAAGTCCAGGATTACCTGTATTCTGCTTATGGTAGGTATGCCTCCCAATTTGCTTCTTAATACCTACCACAAAAAAAGAACAGAGAAAAAAAATCAGTTAACTTCAAGTAATGCTATACGGTCATTTTAATGGCCTTAATTGCTTCTCAGTTAATCACATGAATCAGCTATTATACTGTAGTTTTATGAATTAATTGCAAATAACTAAGACTGCTCTTTAGTTGTTTCTCTTCCCCTGTAAATTAGTGTCCATTAAAGGCATAATTGCTGATAGCTGGCTATTAAGTATCCTATAATGTTGATAGGATCCAAACTGAGAAAAGTGTTTGGCCGTTACTTGTTCTTAATGAGTTGGGCTGCAAAAATACAGATGACCACTAGACAGCAGCAAGAAGACACATAAAAACTTTTTGTAGTTCATACCTTTGTGCCAGAGAACAGGATTTCATTGTTATAGGGTCCAAAATGAATCAGATGCAATAATTTCCCTTAAATAAATTCATCAGAAGTGGATGATACCCACTCTGAATTTGTTATTGGAGCAGTAGATATCTGAGGACAGGTAACCAGTGTTCTTGTTTAAGATAGTCTGGATCTTCTGACAAAATTTACTCAGCGGTTTAGTTGCACAGCTACTCCGAGGAATATGCTAAGCATCTGTCAGATGAAGTAGCTCAAATTCTCACCAAGTTGGACTCTAGCCTTAAAGCAGAGGTGTCAAAACTCAATTTCATTGAGGGCCGTATTGGGGCTGGGCAGGCATGACTGACTGCGTGGATGTGGCCAACTGGCTGGGCGTGGCCAGCTTGACGCTATTCAGTGGGCGTGGGCAACTGGATGGGCGTGGCCAGCTTGACGCCAGTCCCCAAACTGCTGGCATGTTTCCTCTTTGCACTGGGTAGACCAGGCTGAAGCAACGCTGGTCCAATGTTTCCCCTTTGCACTGAGTAGACTGGGCCAAAGTGACACGGGCCAAACCCTTACATTTTTCAGGACAGCCCCGCGGGCCGGTCCAATCACATCATGGGCTGCATCCGGCCCCCTTGTGTTTGACACCCCTGCCTTAAAACATATCCCATGGAGGCAAATGAGGCTTCAGTCTTGCTTAATTATGTAGGAGTAGCTTCAGCCCGTTGGTTCTAATGAAGTAGACAGGATTCTTGGGACAACTTGCTCAGCCGCAAATCCCTCTTAGTTGGCTATCGATTTCCCATTCTTTTTGTAAAAAAAATATATCTGGTGATGGAGGTGATAGAGTAGAACTGTCTGGGGAGGTAAATGTGTATGTATTTTACTATACAGACAGTACCATTGATAGCCATGAACCTGAATGATCTGCAGTCATTGTGAGATTGCAGTCAATATTAGCTAATGTGCAATGAGGATATAATAGATTTTGCAAATGGGGAATTCTTCCTTGAGAGAGGGGGTGGTTCTACTGTAACTTAAACAGGCGATAATTCACCCACTTCTTTTTTTTTTTTTTTGAACAAATTGTATTGATTTTAAAGACAAACAAACCATCATTAACCATTGAATACATAAAACCTCTTTCCATTATTAATTTTACAAGTCAAGTAAAATATTATTTTATACAGCATAATTCTGTTTTACACCATTTCGATATGGACATATAAATATCTCTTAGCAAATTTCTCATTGTTTCTCTTTTCGTATTCAATTTCATTATTATTATTATTATTTTCTATATTTATCCAGTTTATAATCATCATCTACATTTCTCTCTGACTTAATTACCATTATTCTCATCCAACATTCCTCCGAGGTTTTATTAATTCTCAAACAAACGTGAACACACAAAACACAAAAATATAAAACTTCTTTTAAGAAAGTAGTTTGGCCCCAGATTACCTCTCTTTATATGGACTTCAATTAAATTTGTGCTCATCTTATATACCATTACCTATCTTATTTACCATTCTATATCTTCTATATAACTTCTCACCGCTTTTCATTCTTCTTAATTCTATTTTATTTAATTCATTTTAATTTAAATCATTATATTTGTATTTTTTGTCCATTCTTTCCAAATTATCCATTTATCTCATTCCCTACAGTAAGAAAAAAAGGATTTCTCCTGAAATCACTGATCAGAGTATGATGCCTTTCTATCCTCCCCCTAAGTTAATATTTAAAATAACACCTAGTACCCAATCTGATTCTGCTTAGTACATTCTACCTGCTAACCTTTAAAAAGAGAAAAAAATAATAAGTCCATACTAATTAATATAATTAGGTAATAAATCTAAATGTTGAATCTTATAACATTCCAATTATCTATTTCAAAGAACAAATGCTACAATAATAAGTTTATAGTAGAATCAAGACAATAGTCAATTAAACCTTTTAATTAAACTCAATATTTTAAACATTCCTTTTAATATTTTATTAGATTTTAAAATCTGTCATTACTAAACATTTCAATATTTTAGCCTTTTATTAATTCTTATAACATTCTAGTTTTCTATTTCTAATACAAATACTACAATACCATCTTATGTACCTTGCAGAATCTTCTTTTTTAAAGAAATTATACATTACCCTTTATCCCTAAAAAAAATTCCTTTTTTCCCATCTTGTTTCATACCTTTGTGGCTTTTTCCTCCCTTTTCCCTTCCTTTCTTATCCCACCTGGCCTTTTTACCCCCTCCTCTACTAACCTCCGCCTTTTTAGCTTCCCCTCTCTGTTGTATTCCTTTTTCCTTTTGCTTAATAACATTGTGTTGATTTTGCATCTTATTTTTCTCTTTCTTGAATGTTTTTTTAAGTCTTAAGTCCTTCATTTTCCTTCCTCTCTTTCTCCTTTCTCTCTTAATTAAATTTTTAGATTCATTGAAGATGGCGTCTTCTTCTTCTATTTCCTCCATCTGTTGTTGTGTTTGCTGATAAATAGCAAGCGCCATTTCTAAAAAAAGGAAGGCTTCTTTCACAGCGTCCTTGCTTTCTTTCTTTATTTTCTCATATTCCTTTCTAAGTTCATCAACAGGTAAAGCCATTATAAATCTTTTCTTTGTTCTTCTTCTTAAAGCAACCAAGATGTTTCAAAAGTTAAAACAGTTCCCCAAAGTCCCAGAGACATCAATCAGTCCAGACAAAGCACAAAGTTCTCACTTTCTCTTTGGGGTGGTATCAGTAAAAAGGAAAAGAAAAAAAGCCCAATCTGTATTTTAGAGCCTTGTTGCAATTAATTCTTAGTCTCAAAATCTTCAAGACATCTCCTCCAGCAAAATCTTAATATATTTTTTTTTGTCCTCTCCCTTCCCACTTGTAACAAGAAGCCAAGTTTTTACCTTTTATAAAAGACAACAGGTTTCTCAATAGCAATTTGTTGATTCCACAGGGAAGGAGAGTAAACTTTCCCTTTCAGCACCTCAGTTTTGCCGCTTGAAATTCTCCTCTGGAAACAAAGTATCATTCAAGGAGTCATAGTTTTCAGGATTAGACGTCTCTTAAAGTCCTGGGTCAGCCAAAAAAACTTTCTCTTGGAAACTTTCTCCCCTCTTCCTCCTGCTCAGTCTTACCCAACTGCCGGCTTCTTTGTGACGGCCATTACAAACCGCTGCTCGACCGCCTTGAGAAAAGGGGGGTTTTGCCGGCTGGAGAGGGGGTCTGCAACACCCCCAAACCCCTCACCAGCTCCCCCTGTCTTTGGCTGCCTCTGCGGGGCAGCCTTAGCCTCCAGATCCGTCAGGATCGGAGGCACCAAGACGGCTAGCGCCACAGGGATCGCGCAGGATCGCGAATCCCTGCCGCTGGCGAAGCCGACAAACCAGAAGTTTCCGATAATTCACCCACTTCTGAGGATGCCATTACTAGACCTAATCATGATGGATAATTTCCATCCAGCCTCTTAACCTTCCTGTTTTAGGAAAGGTCATGAGAAGGTAGGTGCTTGTGTGGTAGCTCCATAGAATCCTGAAGGAAATAGATTGTTTGAACTCCTTTCAGTTGGGATTTAGATCTGAATCTGGACCAAAATGGCATTGATTGTGCTTATAGATGACCTCTGGTGGGAGCAGGACAGGGTTGGTAGGTTCACTAGTGTTCTTCTTCATCTCTCAGCAGCCTTCAGTACCATTGACCACAGTAACTCATTGGACAATCTTTTGGAATTGGTGGTGGGATGGCATGGTTTGCTTTCTTTGGAGCTGGTTCTAGTTGGTGTTGATACAATGGGCAGAGTCTAATTTGCTGCCCCTGCATTGCGATGTTCCACAGAGACATTTCTACTTGTGTTGAACATTTAACTTGAAGCCACTGGATGAGGTCATCATAAATAAGGCTGCATAAACAGAGGGATAGAATCAAGATCATGTGAAGTGTTAATACCATTTTATAATGCCTTGGTAAGGCGACACTTGGAATACTGCATTCAGTTTTGGTTGCCACGATGTAAAAAAAAGATGTGGAGACTCTAGAAAGAGTCAATTCAGCGTTGACTTGAACAATCATTGCAAACTAGAGGCCACACAATTCCATTACAGCATATAGAATTTAACAAATTCCTTAACCTATAAAATGTTGAATGCAAGTTTTTGATTTTATTATTCAATTTGGGTTGGGTTGTTGAAGCAATGGTATAAATAGGAGTAAACCTCTACTCTTGCCTTAGATTGAAGGTCTTTGAAATTATTGATTTCCCATTCTTTTTGTAAGTAAATCTGGTGATGGAGGTGATTAAGATGAACTGACTGGGGAGGTAAATATGTATATGTTTTTGTATACAGACAATACCATTGATAGCCGTGAACCTGAATGATCTATAGGAATTGTGAGATTGCAGTGAATATTAGACAGAGTGCAATGAGGATATAATTATATTAATGAATATTAATGTATTAAAGACCAAGTTGGTTTTGTTTGAAAGGGAAAACAGAGTGAACTAATTACAAACCATATATCAACAGTGAAAAAAACAGAGCAAGTAGGTGAATTTGGAAATGGAAGGGGAAATTCTAAGGTGTATAAATGCTTATATGAAGGTAGTGAGGTGGTTTGTGCCTGTTGTGAGGAGTTGTGTCAGAATAAATAAATATAACTACATGAGACAATATTTCTTTGCACCAGAAGAAGCACAGAGCAGAAAAGCACAAAGAATTGAGAGTTGATAAGTCAAGAGAAATATAAAAGCTGTATGCAGTGGGAATGAGACATTTAAGTAGTGTGTGTGTGACAAAGCAGAGTTAGTATAAAAAGAGTGGGTGTTGTGTTACTTTTTAAAGTAAGGATGGTTCAATGGACTGAGTTACAAGATGCAAAATGCATCACATTAGGCATAATCTGGATTGCCTACATTGGGGTTTTTGGGCTAAATGATCTAAAAATTCCTTCTTCATTTCTGCTCCTGATTATTTAAAACGTTATCTTCAGTAATTGCCAATTATCTGTGAAGACTACCAATGGCAAATTTAATCATGATTGTCACTTCCAGGGATAAGGAATTTTTTCAGAAAAGAGAGAGACTAGAGAAAGCAATTATAACACTGCTCAAGCAGGGACGAGAAACAGGGTTGTACATTAGTTGTACTCTCTGTTGATGTCATGAATACTATGAGGCAGTCAAATGGATGTCTGTCAAAGAAAGAGAAATCTGAAAAAATTAGAATACCAACTACATGGAAAATGATTTCCGAGAATCGACAGCAGTCAATCCATGGAGAATCTCAACAGAGTGGAAGTCCTCTTCAGTTGATAGTATTGCTTATCCGTAGAGGAACAATGCGATGAGAGAACAAAGTTGCCATGTTTATTTCTCCTCCCCTCCATCTTTAGAGTTTACCGGTCTCTCCAACCTGTGAACGAGGCTTGTGTGACCTTGCATTGATTGCCTCTGTATTGCTTACAGTCCCACACTTCCTAATAAAGCCTCTTGGATTTTTTCATCTCTTTTCTAGATGAGAGCCACGATGACTTGCTGATAAATTTGAGTCATACCATCCGAGCCCTGTTTGATAGGTACCCTATTCCCTTTTACTTGGCTTGTTGTTGCATCCTAATATGCTGTTTCCTCTAATAGCACACAAGAAGCAGTCATTAGTAGAATAATAAATATTCTCTCCCTCCCCCCCCGCCACTTTGAGCCTAAATGCTCTTTTGCTAATACCACCCCATGATTAGTTTCAGGATTGTTTAGTGATTAACACAAGAAGGAAAGACAAGCCTCTCTTCCCCGTATCCTACTCTCACCCTGCCAGAGAGCTGCAGCGCTGTGATGGTACTACTTTAAAATATGACTGTTGCTGTTCCTTGCTAAAACAGAGCTGGTATCTGTTGCTATAGAAACCAGCAAACTAATTATAAGGAGCCTGAGTCAAAGAAGGTAATAAGTCAGCCTACCCTTATAAAATATATATGAGAGAGAATAGGCACAGGTCACAAAGATGATGAACCAGGGATGATACTGAATTCATTTCAGGAGTTTGGCATGTCGTGGCGCTTGAAGAAGACACAAAAGAGAATTTGGAGGGGAAGCAGCATCAAGACTAGCTATTCATGTGGAAGTGATGTAAGGACCAAGAAGGCCATGCTTTAGAGCAGGGCTGTCAAAACTTGTGGCCTGCGGGCTGGATGCATCACATCCTGGCCACGTCCATGCCCGGTTTAGCGCAGGGGAAAAAGTGATGCCGCCATGACGACGTGTGTTTGACAACTCTGCTTTAAGCCCCACCTGACTTGATGCTGTAATCTCCTCTAGACAACCCTTTGTCCATGCAAGGAGTGTGGAAGAGTAACAGTAACAGAAGGGCCCTGTTCTCAAAGTTAACAGCTATGGTTGTGAACAGGATCACAAGCAAGGTGACAGTGGAATGGACTACAAATATCATACTGAAGGCTCTCGGGAGAACTGCTGCTGCTGCTGCTCCTCGTCCTCCTCCTCTTCATCCTCTTCCTCCTCGTCCTCCTTCCTCTTCCTCCTCCTCCCAAGCTAAAGGGTGTTTTAATATCATGTGGCAAGGTATCATTGGTATTGAATATCTGTATTTCATCTGTTGTATTATGTCAACTTGATCTGCCATGATGTACTCATCTAGCCCAGAGGTCCCCGACCTTTCTGGTTTTGCAGGAGAGGAGATGGTTTCATGCATGCGCCTACTGCTTGCCCAAATAGAGCTTTGTAGGTTTGCCCACCACTTGTGTGGCACAGTTCCCAACAGTGCGTGGACCAGTACCGGGCCGTAGACTGGAGATTGGGGATCAAGCATCTTGCTGTCTTCTTTCTGCATGTTGGGAATTCAGTGTCTACAGAAGGATCCAGAACAGCACTTGACATGTGCTACACAGCAACAATCTGGTCTCTGCCATTTGAGGCTCAGTCCTGTAACCTCGATAGATAATGTCGCTATCTCTATGCTATTGCCAAAGTAAGAGGTATGTTCTTTAAATGCAAGTCTTGGAAAACCAGCAGTACATCTTTGGTGTCATCAGTTCTGGCACTGTGCGTAATAAGTACAAATATATTCACTTGGTATCAGAGAGCCGCTATTTGTGAGAACATGACCTTTCTCCATATGTCTAGACTTCACTGGTGACTCATGAAGGGATGAGTCCATTTCAAATGTTGGTGTAAGTATCACCATGTATCAGTTTCATCATGAAGAATAGTTCTGAGTTTCTGGAAACAGAATTCAATAATACATTAACAGAATGACAGAGTTGGAAGGGACCTTGGAGGTCTTCTAGTCCAACTCCCTGCTCAGGCAGGGGACCCTATACCATTTCAGACAAATGGTTGTCCAATCTCCTCTTAAAAACCTCCAGTGATAAAGCACCCACAATTTATGAGGCGAGCTGTTCCACTGATTAATTGTTCTAACTGTCAGGAATAAATAATCTTGGATGAATTTGGTACTTAGCTAGTAAATAGCTATTTTAGAAGATTTTTTCAAATGAAACATTATCAGCAAGAAAACCACCATGCACTAGTCAACATGATTTATTCACACTTCTCCATCAGCAACAAAATAGTACAAAACAGCAAAGAAGCTGTAGCTGAATCTGTGATTTTGCTCCACAATTTTGAACAAACCAGATGCTTGTGGGGAAAAATTATGGTAGATCTGTCATTAAAATAGAATCAAATTGTTAACTACTTTGCCATGAATGTGTAGCCAAGGCACGCCTCAGCAACAAATCCGTGTCAGCAAATTAATGTAACCAAAAGTAGAATGAGGTATCCACAATGGACCTTCCTTCCTAACAGACAGGAAGCAGCAGGTGAAGCTAGGCAGAATCACCTATACAATTAACACAGGGCCCCCCCAAGGCTGTGTGCTTTCTCCACTTCTCTTCTCCTTATATACCAATGACTGCATCTCAAACGATCCATCTGTTAAAATACTGAAGTTTGCACATGATACAACAGTGATTGGTCTCATTCGAGACAATGACGAATCCACATACAGATAGAAGGTTGTACAACTTGCTTCGTGGTGTAACCGGAACAATCTGGAACTGAACACACTCAAAACCATAGAAATGGTGATAGACTTTAGAAGAAACCCGCCCATACTACCACGTCTTACAATACTAGACAATATAGTATCAACAGTAGAGACCTTCAAATTTCTAAGTTCTACTATATCACATGACCTAAAATGGACACCTAACATCAAAAATGTCATTAAAAAGGCACAACAAGGAATGTTCTTTCTGCACCATCTCAGAAAGTTCAAACTGCCCACGGAGCTGCTGATACAGTTCTAAGAGGAATTATTGAGTCTATCATCTGCACCTCTATAACTATCTGGTTTGGTTCTGCAACCCAACAAGACAGACATAGACTCCAGAGAGTAATCAGGACTGCAGAAAAAACAGTTAAACTACCAACCTGCCTTCCATGGAGGACCTGTATACTGCAGTAGTTAAAAAGAGGGCTGTGAAAATATTTACAGACCCCTCACATCCCGGAGATAAACTGTTTCAACTCCTACCCTCAAAACGAGGCTATAGAGCACTGCACATCAGAACAACTAGACTCAAGGACAGTTTTTTTCCCGAAGGCCATGCTAAACAAATAATTCCCTCAACACTGTCCAACTATTTATAAAGTCTGCATTGCTATTACTATTAACCTTCTCATCACTCCTTATCACCCATCCCCTCCCATTTATGCCTGTATGACTGTGACTTTGTCGCTTGTATCCTTACGATTTATATTGACTGCTTCCTAGTATAATTTGATTGCTTATTGTACCCTATGACTATTATTAAGTGTTGTACCTGATGATTCTTGACTCTTGACGAATGTATCTTTTCTTTTATGTACACTGAGAGTATTTGCACCGAGACAAATTCCTTGTATGTCCAATTACACTTGGCCAACAAAGAATTCACCACTGGGTGTTTTTTTTCTGATTCCGCTAAAAGGTAACAATGCAAAATGCTGCACTAAACTTGTCTTTTTCCTTGACCCATGGTTATACTTCTTCTCATGAGAGTTTCGTGGCATTTAATTGGTCTTTGTGTCTTTTAATTGGTATGAATCAGCCAGGTACTGAGACAGATTTGCTAGATGGATCCAATTTTAATCCAATCACACTCTTTGTACAACATTTATTTTGTAGAGCAAAGACACAATGCTGTTTTGATGTATTGAGTTGAAACAATCAATTGCCTTTATTACAAACACTCTGTTCTTTCCAGAAAGATGCACATTGTTCAACAAGAGATTCTAGTAGATAAGTCAGGATTTGAGGACACCTGTGATTGATGCTTATAGGTCTTCTGTTAAATCATTTTGGGTCTCCTTAAAGCAGTAATGTGTAAAGGAGTGTACGTTTGAATGGAGTTGAGCTGCCCTATACCTTTACAATATTTCATTGTATTATCCGTTTTATTCTCCCATGAGCTGTTCAGAGCATCCAGTAGTGGGAGGTGCTTCAGTCTCTGCATGTCTAGGCTGGGCTTAATTTCTGGAATGCTCCTCCTCCCCCACGAGACTCCTCCCCAGCGTTCCCCAGTTTTGGCTCAGCCTCGTGAGGGATAGCCAGTGCTTGTGATTCTTCCTTGGCCGAAACAGGAAAATTCGTTTCTATTAGCAAGTTTGAAAATTGACCAGTTTGTCTGTAGGACTCTTTAGCCTCCTAATCGCATTACGATCTCTCGACATTGGCTCTTTAACATCAGGCAGTCAGAGATCACTCGCATTATAGGGAAGCGCTGATTCGTGCCCCGAAGCGGAGGGAGGGAAAGAAGATAACTCCCTGGACCCGACCCCCATTGGCGAATGCCTTAAATTATTCACGGACCAATGGGACTCCTCGACCTCTGATTCCTGGGTCAGAGACATGATTAGATTTGGCCTTGCGCTGGAGTTTCAATCCACTCCCCCAGATTTTTTCATGTCATGCCCTCTCTCCAGAGACCCGGTTAAACGTAATCTCATGGAAACAGCTATCCAACACCTACTGGACATACGAGCCATCCAGCCAGTAGCCACCAACCAATGAGGGCGAGGTTTCTATTCACATCTTTTTGTTGTTCCCAAAAGTTCGGGGCGGTGGAGAGCAATATTGGATCTGAAACGTCTCAACCATTTCTTAGTATATTGCAAGTTTAAAATGCACACTCTGCAATCTATCTTACTTTGCATCAGAAAGGGTGACGTCCTTACGTCCATAGATCTGACGGAGGCGTACCTACATATTGCTATTCGGCCTTCCCACTATAAATTTCTGAGATTCTGTTATAATAACCACCATTTCGAATATGTGGCCCTTCCTTTCAGACTAGCTTCTGCCCCCAGGACCTTCACGAAGGTTCTCGCAGTGCTAGCTGTTCATCTCCGTGATATCCCCATATGACTCCAGTGTTATCTTGATGACATCTTGATTTTGTCATCTTCCGATCATCAAGCAGTCAGAGATACTCAGAACACATTACAATCCCTACAACAACACGGGTTCTCAATAAATTGGAAAAAGAGTAATTTAACACCATCGACTTGGTTAACCCATCTGGGGGCAGTCATAGATATGGTGGAAGGCAAAGTTTACCTGTCACCAGATAGACTAAATAGCATTCAACAATTAGTTAAGGAGATCAGGGGTCTTAAGTGGGTGTCCCTAGCTGGACTATCAAAATTGTTAGGCAAGATGATCTCATGTATATCTATCATCCCTTGGGCCTGGCTCCACACTAGATCTCTCCAGTGGTTCCTGCTCCCGTACCAGCGTTCCGGCCGAAGCAACTCCAAATACAAGGTCAAAGGTCCTCATATCTCTCCTCTGGTGGACCAGACCAGTCATCAACAGAGGTTGCCTCTTCAAAGAGCCACACAGACTTACCATCACCACCGATGCCAGCCTGTTTGGATGGGGAGTGCACGTTCAATCACTCACAACCCAAGGCCGTTGGTCAGCCATAGAACAGTCGTGCAGCATAAACTGGCTGGAGCTTCGAGCAGTACACCTGGCTCTCCGCAGCTTCCTTCCACAGGTACACAATCAGCACATACTAATATTGACCGACAACGTAACAGCCAAAGCTCACATAAACAAACAGGGGGGCACACAGTCGGAACATCTCATGTGGGAAGCGGAGCGCTTGTGTCGTTGGGCAGAGAGCAACCTACTTTCCATCAGAGCAGAGCACATTTCGGGCCTGTTGAATACACAGGCAGACTGGCTAAGCAGGGCCACGATCGATCAATCGGAGTGGCGCCTCCATCCGACCCTGTTTCAAGAGGCGGTCAGGACATTTGGACAGCTGGCGGTGGACCTGTTTGCTTCATCCCTCAACGCTCAGCTCCTGAGATTTTTTTTCCAGGTACCCCTTGCAAGGAGCGGAGAACTTCAATTTGCTCCGCTGTCGTTGGCCCCCGGGACTTCTGTATGCATTCCCGCCACTTCCACTGCTTCCCAAGGTCATCCAGAAACTGCTAGTCGAGAGGGCGGAGCTGCTTCTAGTAGATGGCCTTGGTTTGCAGACCTCCGCAGTCTATCCTTATCAACACCATGGAGAATTCCGCCAGACAGGGTTTTGCTAACCCAGGGACGCCTTCAACATCCGGACCCTCAATGGTTGCACCTGACCGTCTGGAGGTTGAGCAGAGACATCTGAAGAGCGAAAAGTTTTCCAACAGAGTTATTGCCACCATCCAAGCTCCCAGATGCCCCTCAACAACTCGCATTTACAATGCCACGTGGTCCAGTTTCTGCAAATTGTGTACTAAGTCTCAAACTGATCCCATCTATCCATCAGTGGCTCAAATCCTAGAGTTTCTACAAGAGGGGCTTGACAGGGGATTATCACCTAATACATTGAAAAGGCAGGTGGCGGCCTTGGCATCGGTTGTCACTTCTGAGGGTCTACTGTCTCTTTCTCATCACCCACACATACGGAGTTTCCTTCGAGGAGCCACAAATTTACACCCGCCAGTGGTTCACCGTTATCCCACTTGGGACCTTAACAAAGTCCTCGTTGCACTCACTAAGTACCCTTTCGAACCCTTGAAATCATCAAGTCTCCAATTTCTGATGTATAAAGTAGTTTTCCTTGTAGCGATCACTTCCGCTCGTCGTATTTCGGAACTGGCAGCTTTGTCGATCAGAAAGGACCTTTGTGTCTTCCATTCTGACTAGGTGGTCCTTTGTCCTGATCTTACGTTTATTCCTAAAATTAATTTGGCGTTTCACGGGGCATAAGAGCTGATACTTCCTAACTCTTGTACCAGGCCATCTCAAAGGTTGGAACTACAATGGCATCGGCTTGATGTGAGGCGAGCATTGCAAATATATATTCACCGCACAGTGACTTTAAAAAAAAAGGAAGCTTTATTTGTGTCGTTTCAGCTAAACACTCAGGGATGCAAGGTCTCATCTTCCACAATAGGCCGTTGCCTACGGGCTGCGATAGTGAAAACGTATCAGATTCAATCACTACAGGTCCCCAGGGGTATAACAGCTCATTCAACAAGGAGTGCAGCAACATCGGCAGCATGGGCCACTCAGGCACCAATAACTGATATTTGTCGAGCCGCAACCTGGGCCTCTCCATCGCCCTTCATTAGGCATTATAAAATAGATGTGTTTGCATTCACTGAGGCCTCCTTTGGCAGAAGAGTTCTGCAATGGGTCCACAGGGACCAGGAGGGGACTCCACTCCAGATGGAGACCCTCCCATAGGACAGGCCAAGCTTTGGTATGTCCCACTACTGGATGCTCTGAACAGCTCATGGGAGAAAGGGCGTTGGTACTTACCTGACACGCCCGTTCTCTTTGAGCTGTGAAGAGCATCCAGCCCCACCCCCTTTTTTCCCATCTGGTGGGGTCCTGTTTCGGCCAACGAATCGGTAAGGCGTTGAGGGCGAGGGTGTTTATTCTCTCATCTTCGCCAAAACTGGGGAACGCTGGGGAGGAGTCCCGTGGAGGAGGAGGAGCATTCCAGAAATTAAGCCCAGCCTAGACGTGCAGAGACTGAAGCACCTCCCACTACTTGATGCTCTTCACAGCTCAAAGAGAACGGGCATATCAGATAAGTACCAACGCCCTTTTCAGTCTGCCTCTGGTGCTTAAATAAACTGGATTAGAAGAATGCAACTAGAAATGATAACATCCTAAGAGAAGCCACAATTATTAAGTGCCTAATTCTTTCTTCTTCTACAGAAGCATGGGCTTCCAGTTTTCAACTAACCATAATCCCAAAATCAGGAATTATGGATTAGGAAGAAGTTGGTACTTAAAGCCACAGTTCTTACTAATTGCAATTTGCCGTTGTTTAAACCATTTAGGCAACGTGATTAGTTTAAAATCAACATTTGTTTAAATTCTGACTCCTTCTCCCTCCCCACTCTGGCTGTAAAAAAGAAAAGGACATGGAAGCTCATTAGAGTAGCAGAAAACCTGGTTCCCCTTTAAATGTGATTCTGACTTCTGAATTTTAAAATCTTGCAATCAGGGACGTGTTATTTTTAATTTTGGTTTGGTGCCTAGTGAATTTAGTTGCATTATAAATATGGCTCACATAATCATATATGAATAGATGCAGTGTGTGAATAAACTATATACAGCTCCCATCAGGCCAACTGCACTTCTAGAAATAGGAAGTAAATTAAACATTTATACATTAAATATTAACATATAAAAGTAATGCACGAACAATTGATGCCTAAAGCCTGAGAAATAAAAAAGGTGAGTTTCTTGGCTTAAATTATATATGACCAATCCTTTTTAGAAATAATTCCTCCCAACATCTGGCTATCGGAAACTCACAATTATAGCCTTTCAGAATCATGTCCTTCAGATGTTGTTGACATGTAATTTCAATTGTTGTTGGAGGGCACAAGCTAGAAGAAGGCTATTTGTGCTGTAATTTTGGAAAATAAAATTAGAAACATCTACTTGTCTGATCTTTAAATTACTGACCAGGTAGTATTTTTAAGGTTAGCAATGCATAGCTTTGAATCCATGTAATTATTTTAACTATTAATTAGTAATTATTGATACTATTAATTAGTTACATTAGGTCTGGATAGATACTTGAAATTAGTTTAATTTATTTGCATTTAGTCAGTTTTCCCCCTTTATGCTTTATGTGTGATGAGTTGTATCCACTGGTTACAACAACAAACATTAATTATTGTTTTCATTGGATAATTGGAATAACTTCTCTGTTTGATGATTGATGTACAGCTAATGTGATAATGGAGCAGGTTTCTCTCTTTTTCTTTACAATATCCTCTTCTGTCAAGGAAACTATTAGCGAAACAAGTTTGAATAACCTGCAACATGTTGGTACAGATAGTTCTTGACTTATTATCATAATTGAGCCCAAGATTTATGTTGCCAAGTGGGACAGTTAAGTGAATTTTTGCTCCATTTTACGCCCTTTCTTGCCACAGCTGTTAAAGTGAATCACTGCAGTTGTTAAGTGAATCTTTGCTTCTCAGAAGATCACAAAAGGAGATCATATGACCCTGGGACACTGCAACTGTCATAAATACGAGTCAGTTGTCAACCATCCTGATTTTGATTGTGTGATCCTGGGAGATGCTGCAACAGTCATAAGTGTGAAAAATGGTCACAAGTCCCTTTTGTCAGTGCCATTGTAACGTTGAACAGTCACTAAATGAATGTTTAAGTCAAGAACTGTCTATAATCATTTTGGATGTAACATGCAATGTTTGTGTCAACTAAAAAGATACTCCTTTGGTCTTTTTAGCTGCCAGAAAAAGGGAGTGGGGGAAAACAAGGCATTCCTTAAATGCCTAGATAATCAACTCTGCAGCCCAAAGTTGTCGGAACATAAGAAGGTTATTGGAGAGCATGATGGATGACTCTCGGAGACGGATGTGTCCCATTGGAGAAGTCACATCCACGGGGTGGGGGGAAGACCAGGGTCAAGGGAGAAATGTATGATGTAATTTAGTATCGGCTGCACCCAGCCATGCACCAACATGGCAATTTCTAATAAACCAGTTTACTTTTTCTGAGATGCAGCTAGAAACTTTTGCTTTGAATGAGGGTGGATTTGTTGTAGCCCTGACAGTTTGCTTTGCAACATTTCAGAACCAAAGCTCTAGTTTTGTACCTGATTTGAGACGTGAAAAGAATCGGTAGCAATATTCACTCATCTTCTTACCTTCCCATCACCTCTAATGTTTCTAATAACCCCTTCAGAACAATTGGGGTGAATTCACCTTTTAACCGGAGTCACCTATGATGACTACTTACAAGGCTAAAGCCGGCCCATAATGATTCAGTCGCCTTTGTCATTTCAGTTAAAAATAATAATAATAGCACAATACAGCCTTTGATCTCTTCTCTAAGTACTGCTCTTCAGTTATATACTTTTGGTCTTTAGCAGTAATAGTACATATAGAATGTTGGAGGCATGAACTCGAGGCAGGAAGTTACAAATTTCTTCTCTCCTGCTGGAAATTAAAACACCACTGACATTTTTGGTCTTATATACAAAGACTGCTATCATTTATCCAGGAACATGTAATTGGTGTTGAAAAAATATTTAAACATTTGGGACTCATAAATATAACAATATAAAATATATCTTATGTTTATACATATTTCACGCTCTATTTATATCTGAAGGTTAGCTTCCCCCCCACACTTTAAAAAAAAAACTTTTACATGTTTTTCTTGGGCTGAGTCAACCATATGTTACAATCAATGAAGTTTGCCAGTGGTAACATTTACATCTTAATAAAATGGTGGGTGAGTAGTAAAAACAGGCTGATTATATCCCTCGAGTGCACTGAAGCTATGGATCCTTTACTCAAATTGATCTCTATTACAGATTACATCAGTTATTGTTCTGTTTTATTTATTTTTTTCCTGGCTGCTTCAGCTGCACATTGCCACATTTGGATGGACCTTGCAAAGGTCTCCTTCCAAGGAGTATTCAACACTTTGTCCTTCCAAAGGGACGTTCTTAGAAGTAGCCTCCTATGAGGGACAGGAAATAGTCTCCCGCTTATAGGAAGAGAGCAGGGGTAGGATTCTACCAGTTTGCACCTATTCGCTAGAACCAGTTGTTAACATTCTAAGCAGTTGGGAGAACCGGTTGTTAGAAGAAATTACTGGCCTAATCCTGTAAGGAAGGCAGGAAGGAAACATTCTGGCGTTGCTTACAGAAACTGCCTCTCCGTTAACCCTTATTACATTCTTGGCAGGACTAGACTTCCTGTCTCAGGAACTTCTCTGGAGTTTTTTCCCCCTCCTTTGCTGGTACTTTGCTTGTGTGGAGTGACCATTTAAAGTTACACTGGCACTGAAACAAGTGACTTATGACCATTTTTCACACTTACGACTGTTGCAGCATCCCCACAGTCATGAGAGGCCAGGCGAGGAGATGTGTGCCTCGATGTGAGTGATGTTGAGTTGGCCACGCCCAGCCAATAACATGACCACCAAGCCATGTCCACCCAGTCACATGACCACCAAGCCATGCCCACCAACTAAGCCACGCCCACAGAACCGGTTGTTAAAAAATTTGAATCCCACCCCTGGAAGAGAGACATATGTAAGTTCCTTACATTTATTTATTCATAAAATCTATATGCTGCCCAATTCAGTGTTGCAGTAACTTGGTGTGGCTTACAGAAGATAAAAGAGTTTATACAGTACAATTAAAATGAAGAAAGATTAGGTAAAGATCAAAAACCAAGAGGACAGACAACATGAGGGTGAGGATTTTCTGTCTATTCTATCAGCTGCTCCAGGCCAGCCAGCAGAGATAGGTTTTAAGGCTTTCCAGAACACCAAGAGAGTGGTGAAGATGGAGGAGATGAGAGTAAACTCATCTCCAGTGGGACAATAGTCTAAAGCAGGGGGTCTTCAAACTTGACAGCTTTAAGATTTGTGGACTTCAACTCCCAGAATTCCTCCTCCAGTCATGTTAGCTCGGGAATTCTGGGAGTTGAAGTCCACAAGGCTTAAACTTGCCAAGTTGGAAGACCCTTGGTCTAAATGACAGAGGCCACAGCAGAAAAGTTTCCTGGACTCCACCAGCTGAAATTCTGAAGATCTCTTCCTTAAGGATATGGGGATCTGTGGCCTTCCAGATATAACTTTCATTAATGTCAAAGAAGCAGCTTTAAATTTCATCGGACACATCAAGAAAGTTCTCCTATATAAATTATCACCAACCATAGCTCTGACCAGTTTTCCTGAAGAACTTAATGTCTGGGTAAGCTTCCTTCCAATAGTTTGGCCCTCAGTTATGTGGTGCTTTATGGAAAAAAAAATTGGGCTCAATTGTGGTCGTAGGTCGAGGAATACCTGTAGTAGGTAGATAAGTAAATAGATACATAGAAGAAGGGAGAATCTTTCTTGCTCTATCAAGACATTTTCAACCCTCAGATAAAGTTTTCATTCAGAGCATATTTACTATCCCTGACAGTGTTGTTGAGTTAAATGGGATCCAGAAGGGGGATGATCAATTTAGCTATTCTATTTTATTTTATTTTCTATTTTATGATTTTTCATACAACTATAGGTTATTTCTTGAAGTTCACACAACCATAGGTTATTTCTAGGTCTTAGAAACTTCTCTCCAAGGCGTAATAGCCAAAGAATATTGTTTGGCTTCTTTGCTCAGACCACACTTACTGTTAACTTGCCTGGCCTATATGTTTTAAGAAACGACTGGGGGAAATTGAAAAATAAAACCTCTTGAATTCTTCAGAATGGTAGCCTTTGATTGATTACTTTAACTTTGCTGTCTGGTTCAGAGTAAGAAGTGATGAGAGAATTATTATTGTTGTTTTGGTGGACCATGCTATGCTAATTGTTTTGGCCAATCCTATGCAATTGGATAGAGTTGGCATGCTTGGAGCCACATATTTCATGCCATCTGATGAGACCAAGGAAGTGGGCCTTCTCTGCCATGGTTCCTGCCTTTGGCAAAGTATCTCTCTAGAGATATAGCCTTCACCCTGCTCTCCTTTATATGAGCGTTGAAGATTTGGCTCTTTTCTAGTCTTTGGGCTAGAATAAACAGATGGCTCTTTGAAGATGTCATTTTGTTGGAAAAGCGTAGCTTTCTTCTTCAGGATTAACCATCATTCTTTGTTGATTGGCTTGTTTCCATGCTTTGTTTCTTGTATGCCATCCAGAGTTTTCTGGAATTGATTGGCCTTGTTACTATTATTTATATATAAAGAAATGAACTGAAATTCAGAGATCTTTGCTGATTTGCTGCATCTCTTGATATCCTTCTGAAATATTAAATTCAACTCCCTTAATTCCCAGGCTGAACTAATACAAAGTACTCTTCAGATCTACCAGTTGAGACAAATATTCTTTCTGACTACTATTGATTTAGGACAGAACATAAATCTTAAATTGTGCCCAGACACTGACAAGTCTGTCTATGTAAAATAATTTTGATTAACTATACAAGAAAAAAAATCTTGGATATGCACTAATATCTGCAAAAAACCAAAATAAAACCATAAAACTAACAAATCAAGTGATCACTTAACAGGATGTCCAAGGTTGGACAAGCTGATAATATCTATATATTTTGGACCACAAAGGCTCATAATTCTTTGCCATTGTCAGTGCTATCAGGATTGATGGAAATTAAATTCAAAACAGTTGGGAACACCAAATGATCTCTTACACAGAGAGGAGAACTTTATCATTATATTATGTTATATTCCTTCCCTTGAATTTCTGTAGGCGAAAGTACCAGTGCTAGTTTTCTAGAACCAATGCTGAGGAACTAGAAAAGAAAGAGAAGGAGAGAGAGGGAGGAGAAAGGGAGAGAAGGGGAGAGGGAGAGAGAAAGAACTATTTGTCCAACTAACCATTAATTTTGTAGGTCTTGGACTCGGGACAGGGAGTTTTGAATGGTGGCAGCCATCTACAATTGGGCTTTTTTCTGTAGCAGTATGTTGAAATACGTTCATATAAACATTTTATAATTTCAGAGATTTGGCCAAAATACATGACTGCCTTTGTTGTTAATTTTAGACAGTTGTATCCATGTTATGTTATTAATTGCAGTTCCATTGCTTCACTTTTATTTTTAGTTTACATTTTGCCATTGTATGGTATTTACAAATGTGATTTTACTTATGTACTAAACATTTTAAAAATGAATTACGGATTTTTTTTTTTAAGCTACTGCTTTGCTTCCAACAATCAAGTCCTTTTTTTCTGATTTTTTTTCTTTCCTCTAAAGTAATATTGGAAAGCGGGGAACAGTCAGATGCTTTTTAAGATCGATAAATTAAAGAGCTTGCTGATAGATCATACAAAGAAAATAAGAATTGCTCATCCTCCAGCTCAGCAGCCATCCAAGTAAATTATACATATATACTCACACAGAGAAAAGATCCTTCAACTGAAGAAGTGAAAATTGTACCTAATATTTGAATTTAGGTAACCTTTCAGTGAATAGCAAGCAAAAGCTTTTTGACTGTGACTCATCCTCAGTGGCAAAGTGTTATTGTACGAGTGCAAATTAATGGTAGACTGGAGATGGTCAAAAAGGGGGGGAAAAAGGCCAGTTCTAAAAATAGCAGCACTTATTTCCATAAAGCTAATAGAAGTATGATTTTGGATGTTTATTCCCACTTCAACTTCAGAAATTGAGGTCATTGCCCAGCAAACTCCCTCCCTGAGAATCAGGGCTGGGCACTGGAAACAATGCAGAAGAAGAGCTTCACTTAGTCATTAAAGGTGTTGCTTTCCATAGAAGAAGCTCCTGCTGCTGAAAGATTTTAATGGATAATTTCCTAAGGACAATTACAGCCATGGATGATGGAAACCTGTAAAGGATTTCCTGAAAAACCTGTGTTGAGCTGCTATAAGATCCAGAGCAATTGTCTTTGGAGATTCTCAGTCATCCAGGTCACAGTTGCTTCTTCAAAAGGCAACTGGACTTTCCTTGTTTTGCTTGAAGACATTTCGCTTTTTCATCCCGAAAGCTTCTTCAGTTCTGCCAGAATGTCCTCAAGCAAAAACAAAGAAAGTCCAGTTGCCTGTTGAAAAGGCACCTTTAGGACATCCAGAGCAATTCTTCTGAATAATCTTGGAAGCATTGCTGAGAAGGTGAGATAGTTTACTGAAAGCCTATCGATTAACACAATAAATACAAATTCCTAAAGACATCTCAGTATTTTGCTTTGAACTGAGAAGCGCAAAATGTTTGGAGCGCATACATTATTTAGGATTGATTGGTACATTAGCCTGGGAGATGTTGCATAGATGAGTTGATATTAAAGTTCATGAAGATCAAACTCCTTAATTATTGGTTTAAAGGTGTGAGTAGTCTAATAATGACTTTTTAAGACAGTGCCTTTCCCGTTTATTTGAAAGAGGAGCTATCAAAAATCTAAGAACATTCTTCATAAAACCTCTTTTGATAGTTGATCTGTATGAAGTATGGAGGATTTTAACATGGTGACTTAAGCTCATACTTAGCCTACAGAGGCGTTAGTATGTTCATGTCAGGTATTCCAAACGCTTTCAGAAATGAGTATTTAACCCAAAGCTTGTTTGTATTCATAGATAAGTGAACTCCAGTAAATACAATGGTACCTCAGGTTTTCCATCTTTGTGAATTTGCGAGAGAAAGCTTGCTTATTCCATTGAGTTACATAAACTTAAAAAAAAATGCAGCAGTAATCTTGGGAAGGGCATAGGTAGTTGTGATTAAGCAGCTGCTGTTTAGACTTTGCCTAAGAGGAGATAATGACAAGAGTTGTTAAAAGATGCCATTCACAAAGGGTGGGCCTCAGGCTTGTTCACAACCCTTTCAATACACTCAGTAGGTCTGCATACTCATTGCTGAATCTCTGGGTAGGTTTGCCATCATTTGACTCCTGCCCTTCCGGAACCATTTCAATCACCAATCAACACTCATTTACTTAAGAATGGGAAGTGGAGATTGAGTATTTTTCCCACAGGTTTGACTGGGATCATCCATTGTCTTTTGATCCTCCTCTTCCGTAACTATCAGTGCCTTACAGTAGCCCGCCTGCCACTATTATTTTAAAGGGAAAACTGCCTTGAAAGTTAAAGTTTGAAATAATTTCCATTTATACATATGTGGCATGGGAAGACTTATTCAGAATCATTTAAAGTAATTTGAACATATCTATGTAGCTTGCTGACAACAATATTGAAAACATTTTAGAACTGGATTAAGATTTTTTAACTTCATTTACTACTATACTGGTATTCAATCATCCAGTTATAAGCCAGGTCTAATCATAATTCACTATTTCAAGCTCAGCCATAGCCTATTTAAGGAGTGCCATTGATTGTATCTTCCCTGTAGATTCTAATTCCTATACAAATATTCCAAATATTAATTAAATTTGTATGTCACCCATTTCCCTTACAAGGTGACTCTGAATCAGGGGTATCAAACTCACGGCGTCATGGCGGCATCAGGGGACATATTGGGACTCCCCCCACCCCCTTGCTAAACTGGGCGTGGGCATGGCCAGCGGACCGGGAGTTTGACTGCCCTGCTCTAAATCAACTATGGATGGGATATTTCTAAATCTGCAGTTTTCTGCAAATGGGAACTTTGTAATAGTTTCTCACTGCAAGCTTATTTTTGGACACCCTCATTTATCTGTGGGATGCTCTCTGAACTTGGTTATTTTATGCTGGTGTAGAACTGATTATGTTACCTAGTTGAGTTATGAAATATCAACAAGAAAGCAACCAGAAAGAACATCAGTGATCCCATAGTTCAACCCTAAGCTACAATTATTCTCTAGCTCAGCATTTATATATCTTTTATCCTGCTTAATATGCAAGCAGCAGTCTAAATCCTGTTCATATGTATGTAGCAACTTATTACTTGTAATGGATAAGCAGAGGAATGGGTCTGTAAATATTATATAGTAACTTCTTTATTTAAACCACTTCTTCTTGTTGTGCCATATCCGTCATCGGTCCTTGGTGATCATGTTGGCGATCCTATTTTTTATCAACATTTAAACCCCTACTTTGTTTATTTTATTTATCATCAATTTTATAATTTGATTATAAATTGTAGAATTATAAATTTATTTATTTTTATATAAAATAATGTATTTATTAATCTAAATAAATAAATGTTTACAAGGATCATAAAGATAAAATGTATCTGTTCTGAAGTCTTATCTAAAACCCATAGATAGGTTGGTCACTTCAGGAGCAAAAACTCATAGAGGCTTAAGGCTCTCTAATAATAATTAAATATTTGCAAACTCAGTTAAATCCATCTCCCCCATTTGACTTGCAGCCCTGTATAATTCCCTCCCCTCCATCCACTTAAACTTCCTATCTACACCCCAATCTCCTGTCGCATATTTAATTTATCCAGTCTTTAACATGAGCAGATCGTTTAATTGTTGGCACTTCAGTGTGGTTGGGGTAAACTCAAGACAGATGGTACTTCAGAATGGACCACACAGGGAGAATGGTTACCTTGGTCTTCTTGGTTTAGCTGTCCAAGCCCTCAGCACAGGAAAGAGGGACCGGCTTCCTCTAAAGAAGATAGCAAAGTTCACAAAAATAAAAAAAATGAAGAAGCCAGGAATTGGCAGAGATCCAATTGAATCTCTTTCTGCCTGGCTGAGGATTAGGATTGTTTTGAGGAGAGGCAGAAGGACAAAGGAGCCTGTAGCTGAAAGTAAACCAAGTTTCTTGGTGCTTAATCTGTTAGTTTTGAGAATGTATGCATTTGTAAAATATGTTCATCCCATCTGGGATTTGCTGAATCCCTCTGCAGTATATCTTTGCTGTTGACTTCCTGCTATCAGAACTTCACAAGAGTCCTACTGATATATCAAGGGTGTCTCAGTGAACAAATAATATCAAAATTTGGTGCTTGTTTCATTTATTTCGTAAATGAAGTCACCATGAGCTTGTTTTCTTGCAGAGGTTTCATTGCCCTAACTAGGTAATATCATCAGTGCTAGTAAGGAGTGCTGTTTGCTGTCAGTTTATATTCTGGTATCTCTTGCCTGTCTGTGTGGATGGGAGGCAATCTTAGATATTCTTTGATTGGGATTTTACTGATGGCTGTTTCACAGTGCCTTGATCGGGGTATTATTTATTTGATTGTTGGTCTGAAGTTAACCTTGGAGTTCATCTATGCTGATCTGGGTGCCGATTACTGGTGGGGAGGTGCTGGAGTCTTTTTGCTCTCTTTTGGGTTGGTTGCTTCTTTTTCATAGTCTATAGATGTTGTTAATGTCTATGTGTCTGTGGATGGTTGATTTGTCAGAGTGCCAGGCTTCTAGAAGTTCCCTGGCATTTTTGGACTTGGCCTGGTTGTCACATTTTTCCAATTGAAACTATGGCTATGGTCATTTCATCCCTGAATATTCTCCTTTATTGGAAGTCACCTAGCATGATGTGTTACTGTGACAAGACATTTGCCTCCTTAAATCCAGTTTTAGCTACAATAGATACATCCAAGGTCTTCCCACAAAAGATGGTCAGCCTTTTTTTAAAGAATAGAATAGAATTATTTATTGGCGGAGTATGATTGGACACACAAGGAATTTGTCTTGGTGCAAATGCTCTCAGTATTTAGTATAAAGTAGTATAAAGAAAAGATACATTCATCAAGAGACAAGAATCATAAGGTATGACACTTATTGATAGTCATAGGGTACAATAAGCAATCAAATCATACTAGGAAACAGCCTTTTTCACTGCTGTGTAGGAATTTGGGTCCATTCTTCCATAACCATCCTGGTGTCCTTATTGAAAAGGTAAAGTGAGCACATTTTGTTTATGCGTTTATTAAATTTGTAGATTCTCAGCAGTCTACCACACTGGCAATAACATAAGCAATCCTAATTAAGACATCCGTGGTAAATAATTTAAAATTAGATTGACTCATTAAACCAAAACAAAATACATGACTCACTGAATCAACAAAATATCAGCAACTCGATCCCCAGGAATGGTCGAATAAAACGTATTTTTCTGAACATTTTGGAAGGTTAAAATGTTGGGGCTAAGTTGGTAGTTTCTAGTGGGAGAATATGCCATAGCATAGGCATACACTGGGAGGAGTAATGCTTCTGAGCCTTAGCTCCTCTTGAGCACCCAACAGCAGCATCTTCCAGGACACATCAATTAGCCCAAATCAGATCCAGATTTTTCTCCAAGAACATCAAGTCTAGTAGGGTTTATACCTAAAACCGGCACTTTGAATAAAACACAGAAACCAATAGGGACCTAGAAGTGCAGGTAGAACTCACTCATTGTGTTCCATGCCAAACGAAGGCCATTTCAATGTTGGTGATCAGCTGTAGTCTCAAAGGTGCTTTCTCAGGAGGCAACGGGACTTTCTTGTTTTTCTTTGAAGATGTTTCACTTCTCATCCAAGAAGTTTCTTCAGCTCTGACTGGATGATGGGGAATGGAAGGATTTATGTTCCTTGCAGATAGCTGGTCATATGCGTTCTTTTAAAGAGTTGTTGAGACTATTTGGAGGTTGACTTGTGTCCTCAGAGTCACCTGAATATTGTAAAAGTATGTGGAGCCTTCTTAGCTGCAGGATGTTTTCTGACCTGTGTCCATTCACTGTTGAAGACAGGCGCAGGCTGTTGGGGATCAGTATGTGTTGTCTGCATCTCAAACTGAAGTGCAAATGGCTCCTGTAGTCTGCAATGTTTTCTGGAAATCCATTCATACTCCTGCACCATTTGAAGGGTGCTCGTCCCAAAGTGCTTAGCTAAATGTCTATGGAGATTCTCAGTCATCCAGGTCACAGTTGCCCCAAAGGTGCTTTTTCAGGAGGCAACTGGACTTTCCTTTTTTTTTCCTTTGGAGACATTGAATGAATTGTGGTAGGCCAATAATGATAAAGTCTGTGTCATAAGGTTTTCCAGTGATAGGTAAGGCACAGTAATTGAAACTGGACAAAGGCTTCCCTGGTTGGTTGCCATATGGATTAAGAATGGTACGTGATGGAGTAAAAGATGTATGGGAATATGTGGCATGCTCAGTCAGTGGTTTGGTACTGAGTAGATTAATCAGGCAAGGATATGTGATGACTCTTTGTTTTTAATATATGTGTTGATAAATGTATAGGAATGTTTGTGGTAATGGTAGGGATATATTGGAAGGGGATTATGTATTTGGGGCAGATAAATGATGTATTCAGGCATGTTGCCATGATGGCAAAAGGTAAAAAAAAAAAAAAAGGAATCCTACAGGGACATGAAATCTAAGATGCAAATGACACTCTGGTTTAAAATTTGATCTAAAATTGGCTTTTAACGAGGGATCTCTAAGCCTTGCAAATAATTCTGTAGCTTCCTAGATTAAAAAAAAAAGCCCCACAGAAATGCATCTGTGTTCAATCTTTAATCCCACCTGTCATTGAAAGAGCCAACACAAAGACAAAGCAATGGGTTTTTGAATCAAGCATATGGAGAAATTGGCTTTCTATATATTGTAATCATTACTGTACCAAGGGTCATGAGAACAGCTGATGGGCGGATTCTGAAAGACCTCCTGTATGGAGAATTAGTGCAGGGAAAGCGCCCTAGAGCAGGGGTCACCAACCTTTTGGACCTCAGGGACCACCAAACTCATAATTTTAAATCCTGCAGACCAGAGACCCTGGGAAAATCCCCCCAAAAATCTGTAGGAAAATTCCCCACCGAGTTTTCCTACTGATCAATCATTCTTTTTTTTGGGATTGCAGAATACCATCTCCAGCTCCGTTCTCAGGGAGAGAGAGAGAGAGAGAGAGAGAAAGAGAGAGAGAGAGACTTTTGGTTTCATGCAAGGAAAGCAGCAGAAGTCTTTCTTTCTCTTCCCCAAACTCGGCCAGAAATGAGTCTTTATTGTTGTGAGACTTGTTGTGCTGGCGCAGCCTCTTTGAGAAGGATGCCTTGCAGGGTCCCAAAGATTCATCTCTGGTGGAGTTTGGGGGACAGAAGTAAAGACTTTTGCTGCTTTCCTTGCATGCAGCCAAAAGCAGAAGAAGAAAGAAGCAGAAAGAAGCAGCCCGGTGGCCAGGCAAGGCCCGTGGGACAAATGGGGCAAGTTTCCCACTCCCCTCACTACCTTGTGCTGTTTGCAATGCAAACGATGCAAGCCTTGTGTTCCCGTGGGCCAGGTGGGTGGCGCAGCCTTGTGTTCCCACGCAGCCTGGATTAATTGCTTTGGGTGGAGCTTTTGGGGTGACACTTCTCTGCAGACCACCAAAATTTTCTCACGGACCACCAGTGGTCTCCGGCCCACTGGTTGGTGACCACTGCCCTAGAGGGAGACCACAGTTGCGATATAAGGATATCTGCAAGAGGGATCTAAAGGCCTTGGGAATGGACATCAACAGCTGGAAAACCTTGACCTCTGATCATTCAGCTTGGAGGTTAAAGACGCAGCACAGCATTCTCCAATTCGAAGAGACACTCCTTTGGCAGGCTGAGGCAAAGAGGCAGTCCCGGAACCAGTGAAAACTGGAGGCTGGACAGGTAACAGACTATATCTGTCCTCAGTGTGGAAGGGATTGCCACTCTTGAATTGGCCTTTTTAGCCACACTAGATGCTGTTTTAGGACCTCTTTTCAGAGCACGATACCATCGTCTTTTGAGACTGAAGGATGCCAATATAAAACAAGGGTCTGCTTGGAAGTCAGCTGTTCCACCTAATTATTTTATTAATACCTTCTGTGAGCTATTTTGGAGAACCTTCAGAATGCCAGGATTCATAAGTTACCATCTATAATGAAAGAAGGCCAGTTCACTAATTCTCAGGTTCAAGCTGCCCTTTATCCATGCCCAGCTGGATAGATCAACTGAGTCACACACATTTTGTTCTCTTGCCTATTTTATCTGACCTTGAGTACTAATGTAATAATACCTCTGCTATCCAACCACGCTAACAGTTCAAATGAGGACAATGTATCTTTTCTACTAGCAGAAGAGTGGCCAAAATCTTATTATATCACCATTGCTGTCCGGAAGATTTGGATATTTGGGGGTTATATTTATTTGATATATAAATACGATACATCTTATGCGAAACTACAGCATATAATATAGTAACTCTTCAAGTTTTTATATATTTGTTGAAGTTTTGAAATTTATGGAATATAACATGTAGTGAATATCTGGTCTTTGACCATAAATCAAGTATCTGTAGTTCTGTATGTGGACAAAGCTGTTTAGTTGCCTAAGAACCTGGATGATTTACAGTGAAAATCAAGTCAAATGAAAGATTCAGCAAAGCGCATGGAGCTGAAAATGAATGCGTAAGAGAATGAGATAGTTCTGTTTGACTGAGGTGCAGTGAATGATTGGAAATTATGCTAAATGCCCTCCAAAAAACAAGCAGACAATTAGATGAATGTGTGTACCTTGGGAGAATGTTATAGATGGGGAAATGGAAAGAAAAATGTTAAGATGTGGAAATCCTGATTAAAAAAAAAAAGTAGTGAATTATTTGAATCAGTCTCTAAGATCCCATGCAAAAATTGTAGAATTGCGCATTCCCAGGCAGTTGAGCAACCCTGATTAATTGTAGAAGAGTCCTCTTCAAATTGAAAGAATGGTGTAATCTGATGCACTCTTCTCTGAGAAAAGAGAGGCAATAATTCTATCCCTGCTCTGTCATAAATGTGTAGTTCTCAAAATGAAATGTGTAAATAGTGGGGCAATTTATGGCACCGCCAAACCATAGCTTGATAGTATGTGTATGGTTTTGGAAGAACTCTCATTCATTCATACATATGTACATTTGTATGCTTCTAGATACTAAGTAATTTACACCCATAAAACAATTAAAATGTACATAAAACCACAATATAGATAGTAATTAAATAGCATCATGTTAGCCACACCCTAAGCCTAATGTAACATTTTTTTCTCTCCAAAAACTTTACAGAAAAGCAGAGTTTTTCTGCTTCCCTTGATCAAAATGAAGAAGGTCCATCCTTTAAGGGAGGAAAGCTGTAGGCTCTTGCTATCTTACCTCCCAAGAGGTAAGAATCAACAGTGTAATTAATAAATCGCATTTATTAATTAGGCAGATTCTACTTAGATTAAATTGTCTGCTAATGAGGACCCAGGAAGTAGTATTGTATCTTAAAGACTAATATTCCCAGGTCAGTCCTGGGTTCACTGATTGCTAGCCATGATGATTGCATGCCCTTTCTCCAACGTTCATTTCTCTGAACATTGGTGCTGAAGAAATAGCAAAAGAATCCATAGTATTCATAGTGTTTGTGGGCTTCCCAAAGGTATTGGGTTGGTCATGTGATGCCTGTAGGGAAGGTAGCCAAGAAAGACAAGATGGAGGAGGCATTATTTCAGTTCAAACCCTTTCCTATGTGTTAACACCATATGTAGAGAAGGAGTTGGGTTCCATCGTGAGACATCTTCTACCTTGCCTTCCACTGATTAGTTAGAGGTTCCACTGATTAATTGTTCTAACTAAAAAATAAGTAGGCTTTTGATCTGATCCATCTAGGCCAGGATATCAAACTCAAGGCCCGGGGTCTGGATTCGACCCATGGAGTGTTTAGATCTGGCCTGCGGGGTCATCCTGGAAACAGCGAAGGACCAGCCCATAGTGCCTCTGCTAGCGAAAATGGAGCTCGGGAGGTCTGCGCACAGTCCTCCCGAGCTCCATTTTCATTGGCAGAGTGTTGCAGGAGGCCATCCCAGCCAAATGCGGAGCTCACAAGAGCCGTGTGTGCGCCACCTCCCCGGAGCTCTGATTCTGGCAGAGGGTTGCAGAAGGCTGTCACAGCTGAAAATAGAACTCAGGAGCCCATTTTCCCTGGTAGAGCACTTGGGCCACCACAGGTGCTCTCCCCCAACATGAATGACATCACGCTGGGCAATGCCCATCCCGGCCATGCCTGCCCTGGCTTCCCAAGGTCAAAACACAACCCTGATGCGTCCCCAGGGGTGGGATTCTACCAGTTTGCACCTATTTGCTAGAACTGGTTGTTAACATTCTAAGCAGTTCGGAGAACCGGTTGTTAGAAGAAATTACTGGCCTAATCCTGTAAGGAAGGCAGGAAGGAAACATTCTGGTGTTGCTTACAGAAACTGCCTCTCCATTAACCCTTATTACATTCTTGGCAGGACTAGACTTCCTGTCTCTGGAACTTCTCTGGAGTTTTTTTCCTCCTTTGCTGGTACTTTGCTTGTGCGGAGTGACCATTCAAAATTACAATGGCACTGAAAAAAGTGACTTATGACCATTTTCCACACTTACAACTGTTGCAACATTCCCACGGTCATGAGAGGCCAGGCGAGGAGATGCGTGCCTCGATGTGAGTGATATTGAGTTGGCCACGCCCAGCCAATAACATGACCACCAAGCCATGTCCACCCAGTCACCTGACCACCAAGCCACACCCACCACCTAAGCCACACCCACAGAACCGGTTGTTAAAAAATTTGAATCCCACCCCTGTGCATCCCTCAATGAAATCGAGTTTGACACCTCTGATCTAGGCCTTCCTAACAATAGTGGATATTTTTTGTTTATTGGAAATTTTTGCCCAATGTAATACAAGGCAGATTTGCAGCTTTCATGGCAAATCTAGAAGCCAGAGGAATCATCAGTGGGCACTCTTAGTAGTGCCTTTTCAAATCCTCTGGCAGTTCTGCTGCTCTTCCAAGGCTTAAATTAAATCTATTCAAAATCATTCTGGTTATCTTAATGCCAGCTCTCAGCCGATGAGTCATGTAAATTTTGTGTGGAAACTCAGAAAGAATCACTAGGAAAAAAAACAAACAGAAATAGCCTCTATAATGGCTCTCTTTCCCTTGTCTTACTTGACACAGGATACAGGAAAATTACTTCCAATATGTTACATAGCAGGACTGTGCCAATCCTGTGACTAGAATTGCTTTGTTTCCAGGTAAAGGGCCTTTTCACTCACTTTGTATAGACATGGCCCCATCAGTTTGCTGTCAATTGCCTGTACAATTGCTTTAATTTGAGATTGCCAATACATTATATTGTAGTAATACTTTTTGTTTGGCAGAGTCTCGTTTTTGAAACTAAATTGGATAGGAATTGTTTTCTTGTTTTTCCCCATGTGTCAAACACATTAATTTCACTGCGTTTCATATTCCCTAATGACTAAACCAGGGCTACTTTTTTAAAGACTATGTTTCAAGAAACCTGGAATGTCTCGCAAATTTATCAGACTAGCCTCAAAAAGAGAAGAAAAAAACAAAGATTCCAGAATGACATCTGATTTGTCACTGGAGTGGGAACCCTGGGCAGGGAGGCAGGTATTAGTCCAGAGGCCTTCAAAACTTGGCAGACTTGTGGACTTCAACTCCCAGAATTCCTCAGCTAGCATAGTGTTAGGCTGTGTATCATGGTGTTGGTAGTTTGTTCTCCTAGCTTGTTGTTTGGTTTCCGAAGGTTTCGTCACCAGGCTAAGTAACATCATCAGCATAACCCATCAGTGGGTAGAAGTGTCTTGTTTCAGTTCTCTTCTGCTTTTATATAAGCCTTATAAGGTGACCAACTTGTCACGCTGTATGTATCATAATATTGTAACCCAAAACTCGGCATCTTGGATATTTGCGTGTGATATGATACAAGTACAAACAGTAGAGTTTGTGTCATCATATAACACATATTTCAATGTCATTTAGTGCAGCACTGTGACCAGCTGCCTCCTATGACTCGTGGCTATTTCAAACCAGAGAGTAGTGCTAGGATTTGGCCACTCTTGAGATGTTTGGTATTAAACCTGTAAGGATTTCTCCCTTCTCCTTCTATGTTAGGTTTATGACATGTAGAAGGCAAACTAGGAATTCTTCAGTCTTCTTGCTTGAGCACTTTGGCTAGTCTCTTTCAAAATACCTCCGGTGTGGTCATATCCCATTCCTCAAACCCTCATTGTGTCCTTTTCTGCTATACCCTCAGTTTCCAGGAGATAGGAAAGACGTCTAATAGGAATATCAATAGGATTCAAACTTGTGTTGAAAACTCAGTTTTCAGATATTGCACATCTTCATTCAAATCTTGGTATCAACTTTGGGCAGGCCTGCCTCCAGGCAGAATGGTTCAAAAAATATAGAGCAAGTTATTGGAAGAAGTATCTTGAAAACTTTGGGTAGACTTAATCGAAGGAATCTTATTTCCTAATTGCATCCCTTAAAAAAAGTTGGAGTAGAAGTTTGGGTGTAAAAAAAATCCCCTTCAGGGCAGCTGCAATATCCCATGTTTCTCTTGAATAGAAAAATGACAGAATAACTGTGCTTCTGCTTTGGACTTTTTGCGAGGTGTTGAAGGAGATGTGGGGATTTCTGTTTGACTCAAAAATACATCCCAAGGCAGTTAAAACAAGCCACCTAGGTAAATTTCTGCCCATTGATGACCAAGCTTAGACTTGGGGGCCTTTTTGGGTTAACCAACATTTTTGTTTTGTTGCAGTTCAGTTGTATATGGTGATCCCAATGGAAGAAAAATAGAGAACGGAACAGAGAACAAAAGGTCCTTTTTGGTCCTATAGGAGACAAGGATAAGGATAGTACAAGTGAGTCATCTCTATAAAAAGGGAGATTGATTTCTGCCTGCCTGCAATATTTGATTGGTAAATAATTGGTCAGTTTAACTTTAAAAATAGTTATCTGTTGTAATTCCTATTTAATTCATCTACAAGGCTGACATCAATCATGCAAGTCTGAAAGCACAATTCTGCCCCCTTTTGTGCAGCCCAAGAAAGTAGGGAAGATCTCTTGCCCTGCCCATTAAGCAGCTGTGGGATGTACTGTCCCTTATCTGACCATTCCTATGGCAGCATTGTTTTTTCCAAGACTCCCAAGGTCTTTCCCACATGTCATTATATCAGTTATTTTCAATTGAAACCATTTCCCTTTGGAACAGGAGTCCCAGTTTGCTTCACTTAGCCCCTGTCTACAGGGTGGCAGCATAATAGAGTTCTTCATCCATTTTTGTTCAACATCATTATATCTGTTCCATATGCTCATTTCTTCTGATACTTTTTATAAGAAAGCCCTGTTCTAAAGAATCGTAATGCCTGATGGACCAATTGAAGATAGTAAATGAATGGTGCCAGGAAGGTCATTTACTTAATCTCTACATTCAGGTAGATAAATTTCACATTCATCAATAATAGGCTGTTATCCAAATTGTTATATATCATAAGCGTGATATTAGAAATTTTGATTTGTGTTTGGTTTAGAATTTAGTTCAGCAGGCTCTTCTTCTCAAGCATAAACTGTACCGTTTCATCCAAGTCACTAGGATGAATGGGTTTTTATAATACTCTGTAGTTCCATAATAAGAAGCTATGTCGTTCCAAATAATAAGGCTGTTACCTAAGATCATTGATTAAGCATTATGGACACGCTGAGTTCCCCACTCAGTTTAGCAATGAATTATTAATGCCATAGAAAAGGCATAAAAAGATCTTAGATCTTACTGAGAAATAAGGATGGGAACCTCAATTCTATATTGTCGATAAATCTATGAATACAGGAGAGGCAACTTAGAACTTCCAGCTTTTACAAATTCAGTTTGTAAAATATTGTTGAAAATTGCAAGTCAAGGTTGCAAGCATCTTCTTATTACTACAGGTTTACTGTCCTTCCTTTATGCGTTCAGAAATCCAGGGGAAATCCTCAGTAGCTGGATTTGTTCACTGCACTGTGATAATCCTTGCTTGGTTTCAGCTTAGCAAGTTCTGTGAACCAGCCATTGTGACTGTTAAACCATAGTTGATGGCATCTAGTATTGTGCCAATTCAGCCATTTATGCCACTATTAAGTCATGGCTTAGAGCCATATGTGGATTTAGCATCTTAGATCCCCAACTAATTCTCTCTGGATGTGTTTAAGCAATTGCTTAGTGTATATATTAGCTTCTGGTTCTGAAATATTCATCAATTCCTCTGAGTCCCAAAGCAAAAAAGATTGACAAGTCCTCATGCATTTGCAAAATAAAATTTTACTTTGCAGGATGCAATCAGTTAGTATTTTGTAGAGTTCACCTCTGCACTGAGGATGTTATTTATGCTAGCTTGATTATAGTAAAGATTGACCACTCCAGACCTGCTCTTTACATGAAAATGATAGGGAAGCCGAAAAGCTCAGGAAACGAGCTTCTTTCTGTTCAGAGGAAATTGACTGATCCCTACTGCAGATTTCATCTCCTGCAGTGAAGAATCTCCTGTGCAATCACTGTAGAAATGGGGAAGAACTGTTCCTGCTTGTAGCCTCGACCAATTGTGTGTTTAGGGCTAGGTGAGCAAAAAATTACTCATCCTTGAAATAGGAGTTTCCATTTCCTTTCGAGGTGAAGCAATACTTCCATTTAAATAAAGCCAGATTGAAGGTATGGCCTCCTCAGTGTCATTTTCAGTTCTCAGAAGAATGGATGGAGAGGAAGAAAGGATGTGGGGTTACGTGTCTTCTCTCTCCAGTAGAAAGATGGTTGCAGGCGTAGTCCTTACATCCTCATTCTATTTATTTATTTATTTTATTTGGTTTGTCAATTGCTTACAAGATAATAGGTATAAGTATAAACATAGTTATGAATACATGGATACATATAAGAAAAATAAAAGAAACAATAGGACAGGGATGGTAGGCACATTGGTGCGCTTATGCACGCCCCCTACAGACCTCTTAGGAAAGGGGTGAGGTCAATAGTAGACAGTCTAAGGTTAAAGTTTTGGGGGTTTGGGGAAGAAACCACAGAGTCAGGTAGAATATTCCAGACATTGACATTCTCTGATCTCTCAGATAAGCATTTAGTTTTGGGGAAGTAGATATGTTGATGTATTAGTTAATTATCAAGCTGGAGAGGTGAATATCCTTATACCTTTGAGACTGACTGCCATTCGTGGCCAGTTCCACTAACACACATCAGGTAAAATTGTTCACCTTCAGCAACGTCATTGCTTGATTTCTCACAGCACCCTTACTTTTTTTTTCTTTGCATAACTTGCCTGAGAAATGAGACTCATACGTCTATCTCCAGTGAACATTATATTGAAAAGGCACATGTTAACAACCCTTTTCAATAGCAGGAAACATGTTGGGAAAGATAGCTGTAGCCTTTCTGATAATACTGTTCATGGTTTAAGGTTCTGTTTCCTCCCACATTTTTATGACACTGATAGGTAGATCTTATATTCCTGTTTATAGAAGTGTTTTGAATTGGGTTTTTTTTTCCCCAGAAGGCAATCTTTGTTAAACAAATCTTTGCTTCAGTTTCCATTTTTAGACCATCTTACAAACTTGGAAAATCACAGTGTTAGGAAAACAGAAAACATCAAGTAGTTAAACAAGCTATGATAGATGAACACAAAGGACTCCCTGCAGATTTTACTCTGCTAATCATTGCCAACTATAGGGGGTAGTGCTTGTCTCCATTTTAAGTCCATTGAGTCAGCATTGTCCTAAGACATTTCTGCAGTCATGTGGCCAGTATGATGTCACAGAGTGCTATTACCTTCCCACAGAAGTGGTACCTATTTATCTACTCATATTTGCATACTTTCAAACTGCTAGGTTGGCAGCAGCTGGGACAAGAACAGGAGTATACCCTGTTGTGTGGTTCTTGGGTCTTAAACCTGGGCTGCTGGGTTTCCAGCCAACAAGTGCAGCATCTTAAATACTGAGCCACTGCTCCGCGCCATGATAACTTAAAGCAATAGCCAAACTCTTACTATACTGTCACCCTTGAGATTCTAGGGAGGGGCTAACCAAACTCTCTTTCTCTCTCTCCTATCCATATCTGGGCTGGGCTGCCTCTTGTCTCAACCCTTCCTTGAAATGTGCTCCCTCCATCCTGGGAAACCGATCTCTCATTGTAGTCCTTCACACCAGCTCCCACTCTGTGGACATCATCTCTTACATCTAATGATATTCAAAATTAAAAACAATTCACCTGGATTTTTTAAAAAATGCAACACAAGTTTTATGATTTTTTAAACAAATTCCATACCTAGTTATTCCATTCTCTCATGCTAAGAATCAATAAACTAATTACCATCCATCCATCCATCCATCCATCCATCTATCCATATCTCATACACACATGCATGCATAAAGGCAAAAACAAAATTGGGTAAAAACATGAGTAGATATGATCCAATTTACTGTTTAATTTTTATTAGATGGGAATAATTCCCAAAGTGGAGGAAAGCTCGCCCCCTCCATTTCAAAGAAAATTAAGGATACAGCGTCAGATCTTATTTGAAGTGGAGAAAATGGTATCTAGGGAGAACTTGAGAAAAGGTTTGTAGTGCAGCAGCCCAAGAAAGTGAGCCTGAATACATTATTTCCCACTCTGGATCTTAAATAACTGTAGTTGATGCTACAAATGAATGTAGGGAATGTATCACAGTCATTGTAGGAGATGACCAGGCTGAGCCCGAAGGAGGGATGAAACGCACCATCAGTCTCGAGTCCCTTTGAAGCCACAAGAGATCTAAGTCCAACCGACCTTGAATTCCTTTGATTCTCATCTATCGCCAAATTCCTTTGACCATTAGTAGTTCAGATTCTTGTAGAGTGCTTAAGCGTGCAATAAATCTTTATTTGAACTGCCTGGATCTCCTGATAGGAGTTCTAACAGTAGGAGTTGTAACATCCCAACTAAAGGGGCAGCTTTCTCCACATTCTTAGGCCTGGTGTATCTTTTTAGTACACACCTACCTATTGAACTGGAGGGTAGGTTGTCCATTTTGGGATCAAAAAGAGAGCAGCAAGGAAAATGTGTACAAGGGGCTTTGTATGTTTGTCACATGTATGCGCCAAAGGGTCATGATGCCATTTCCACCATCTGCTTTGATCCCCTCCCCCAGTCCTGCTACTAGAGTGTGCTCCCACTGTTGTATGTTGACATGCATATGACATACCGTTTGGCATAAATGTAAACTTTATGATCGGAAAGCAAAACAGGAGTGGAGCACTTTAAAATAGCAGTGGATTATTCTGATTAGATCTGCATGGAGCCGGCAGAACGCTTGGTGTGGTGTTCAGATAGATAAAACAGCATTTTAATTGCCTCTCAATTGCTTCCTGCAGTGGTATTTCCAAGGGCCTTGCAAGCATGTGGAAACACACTGAGGCCACAGTTGAAATTATATAAGGCAAACATTTTAATCTATTCTAGGAATTGTTATAATAGCACCTTTAAAGAACTGATCAAATACATTCAGATCAATGAAATCCATTTAAACTGGGTACTGTTTGATATTTTGAGGAAGAAATAGATTTTGATCATTGATCTGGAGTGTGTATCAGAGGGGTTTCACTAGAATTAATGTTCCTCACTCTTATCTCACAGCCTGGGAGTCTCCAGCCATGTCAGTATTAGAAGAATTCTCCTTTAATATCGGCAGTCTTTTATCCTGTTTACAAATCTTATGCCTGATTATGGATAGCCACAATTATTGCCTAGCAGTGTGTGCTTCGTTATGAGCCTATTGGCTTATTTTTGTCCTTTTGAACAAGGGAACTTACGTACAGCTGCTTCCAAGCAAGGTTGTTGCTAGTGACATAAGTATATGGAAGTAGAACAATTAGATACAAAGAAAACCTGCAGACAGAGGCAGAAAAGTGTTTTTTTTCAAGTGCAGAGAGAGGCCATCTGTAGTTTTCCCAAGCTACATCTCACCATTAACTTTATTTTCTGGCCTTCTGGAAATCTCCCGAGAAGCACTGGAAAACAGGAATCACATCCCAGAGTTAAAAAAAAATTAGGGCAGCCTGTGCTTTTTGACACGGAACACAACTGAGATCATCATGTGTGTGATTTATTTGATCTTGGCAACAGGGCGTTTGGGCAGGTTTACCCAGCAATTCATGCCCAGTTTCCCTACTCCTCTTTCATTATCCTCATCTGCTGATGCATTAATATCAATGTTATAGTATTTATATATATTTGTGTGTGTGTGTGTGTGTGTAGTGGTTAAAGCTAGAGACTGGGAGTTCTAGTTCTGCCTTAGACATTGCAGTGATCGCTTAACAACCATAGTAAAATGGTCATAAAATCAGGTATCACTCAGCTAAAAACTGCCTTTTTAGCAAAGAAAAAGTTGGTTGACAGCTACCTGTACATTTTGCTATTAAGGAGTCACCAAGAGATACAGGAAAATGCATATACAAGTCATCGGGTTTTGCAAAGGGTTGTTTATTGGGTCTGGAGCAACTGAGATTGACTAATCTAATGCAGGGCTGTTAAACTCGTGGCCCGTGGGCTGGATGCATCATGTACTGGCCATGCACACTCCCGGTTTAGCGAAGGGGAAAAAGTCTTGATACATCAGGTGATGATGCTGAGTTTGACACCCCTGGACTAATGCCTTGATTGCTTTTAATGGATTTTTCCTAGCGATATTGTCTTGAGTTTGCATGCCTTGCAGACTGAAAAGCTACCTGTTTCAGGTGGAGACCAAGGAAGAAGCCAGCCTTTTACAACTTTTGGCTCAAAGAGAACAGACATGCCATTTGGACTTTTCTCAGCAGGTGGCAGTATCTGGCTCACCTTATCCAACTCAACAGGACCAACCTGGTTAGGACTTGGAAGGAGATCACAGGAGGACCCAGTATTGTAGGTTAGAGTAGAAAATTGGGAGGGGGAGAGAGAAATAGACAAACCATTTCTGGATTGCTGCCCAAAAAGACTATATGGATTCATCTATTTATGAAGTCACTGGAAGCTGATCTTGAAAGAGACTGGACTTTTAATTCATTTTAGGCTGTAAAACATTTTGGCTCTGCACGGCTTAATGCTTGACTTAGCAAAATGGTGACACAGCCGTTAGAATGCAGTATTGCAAGCCAACTCTGCCCACAGCCTGGAGTTTGAGCCTAACTGGCTCAAGGTTGACTCAAACTTCCACCCTTCTGAGATTGGTAAAATGTGATTGTTGGGAGCAATACGCTGACATTGTAAGCTGCTCAGAGAGTGCTGTAAAACAGTGATCCCTGAGCATTCCAGCTTGGCGGCCCAGTGTACGGCAGGGGGAAGAGGAGATGGTTCTATACAAGAGGCAGGCACACGCACAACACCTATTTGTGCAAGTGGTACTTCTGGCACAAGGGGAACTGCAGACACATGCGCCCTCGCTCAACGCTTTTCATGGCCCAGTTCAGAACAGGCTGCGGCTGGTACATTGTATTGAACTCATCCAGAAGGTATCTGCTGAAAGGATACATTATGTGAAACAGTATTTGCCATGTTTCAGATATTTTTCTGAATTTTTGCATAAAATAAACTATGATGGACAATTCAGTGGTCTTCAGATCCATTGGATAAAATGTGTTCATACGCTGTAAATTTTATGTGTATTGTACACATATTGTAAAATACTTGTCCACCATTTTACCCATACATAAAATGCCATGTGGATTTAACATAGCTTGGGTGTAAAGATACCCCTTTCTCCCAGGATCAGTTGAATTGGGGACTTTCCGTTGTTGTTTTTTTAATCAGAATTTAATGAGTCCTTTACTCCTACAGATATGAAAAAGGAGTCAGAATGAAGAACTAACACCAAGGTTTGATGGTTGTTTTACTTATACCATAAAATAATCCAATATGTCATGTGGCACTATGAAAAATTTATCAAGTCATTTAAAGGCATAACTAGCTCTCATTGTTTGTATACTTCATTAAACACTCAAGACTGATTTGATATCTGTACTCCAGAAATTTCACAAGCTTTGGCTCCCTTCCCCATGCAGTTTCTAAAGGCATAACACACCTGCTCAAATAAAAGAAAACAAAACTTGAACATCTTTTAAAGAAAAACATTGATGTCTATCAGTCTGGAAATGGGAACAAAATTATTTCTAAAACTTTGAGCCTTCACCAATTCATAGTCAGAGAGTCTCTTTGTACCACAAAATTGTCCTGGAGAATATTAAACATCTGTCAATATAGTGCAGGGGTGTCAATCTCAAAGCCCATGGGCTGGATATGGCCAAGGGGTGCTTAGATCTGGCCCATGGGGCCACCCTGAAAACAGCGAAGGACCATTCTGTGGTGCCTCTGCCAGCAAAAATGGACCTTGGGAGCGCCATGCACCCAGCCCTCCTGAGCTTCGTTTTCAGCTAGGACCTCCTGCAGCCGTCTGCCACATGCAGTCCTCCCAAGCTCCATTTTCACTGGCAGAGGGCCGCCCGGGCCACCACAGGTGCCCCCAATACAAGTGATTCAAGATGGCCACACTCACCCTGGCCACACATGCCCTGCCCCCCCCCCCCAAGGTCAAACAACCCCGATGCAGCCCTCAATAAAATCAAGTTTGACACCCCTGATATAGTGATACAATAATGTAAGCTGGTTCTATGAAGAATGTATTTAATGCTCTGGGATAGCCAAATCAAAGTTTAGATCTAAAGAAATGTTGTGAGACGAGCTGAAATATGCCGTTCATGTTAGAAAACCCTCAGATGATATTGGATGGATGCAATTTACCATGGAGGAAATGAGCCAGAATTCCTACAGGTTGTGTGAGCGACTGATCATCAGTTCCAGGAAATATCTGTTTGCATCTAAAGACGGTGCAACCAGTTATTGGATTTTGCCAACTCGCTTGTTAGATGACTTTGATTAAATGAAGCAAGCAACAAATGTTTGTGTTTGTTTATACATCAGTTATTTTCTAGCCATCCGGTGAGATAATGAAGACAGGGTATTTTCTGGGTGCTGTCAATTAAACATTGGCATCTCTTGAAATGTAGGGAGTGTGCCTTCTCTGTGGTGGAGCTTGCCCTTTGGACTGACATCTCCCCAGAGATACATACAGTCACCAGTTTAAAGACATTCAGAAAATCATAAAAACTTGTTCATACAGATGATGGGAGAAGGTAATTGTGGAGTCTCTATGCTTTTGGTTTTTTACTTTTTCTACCTATGTTCTTTTTCTCTGTTTTAACTGTAAGCTGCTCGGAGTCATGAAAGAGACACATGGCCTTGAAAATGAAATGAATAAATGCACAAACATCAGTATAGTAAAACCCACGTGAAGTACTCAAAACCGTTCAGTGGCAAAGAAAAGCAGAAGACACATATTAATTCAAAGAGCTGTTATGTAACATATGGCTCGTGTAATTTTTATGCTTTATTTGCTCTTTGTCACGCAAGACGCAATGAGTTTCTGGATGAATGCTTTGACCTCATCTTTCCTATTGCTTGCTGGGATCCTTGTAAAGGGGTCTCTCTTCCATGCAGTGCAACGTTAATCTGCTACTAACAGAGAAATGGGCTAGTAGAGGTGGAGGGTATCTAATAGGCTTTGATTTTAGCCCAAGAATCCAGAACTAAGACATCCCACAGCAGTTCTAAACTTCTGCTTAGTTCAGAGAAGGACATAAACATTCTTCTAGGTAGGTGTGGAGAAATTATCTGCTACAGTGTCCTACCAGTTAATGACTACTTCAGCTTCAACTGCAACAATACAAGAGCACACAACAGAAACAAACTCAATGTAAACCGCTCCAAACTTGATTGCAGAAAGTACTTCAGCAACAGTGGTCAGTGCCTGGAATGCACTATCTGACTATGTTGTTACATCCTCTAACCCCCATTCCTTTAATCTCAAACTATCCACTATTGATCTCCCTCCATTCCTAAGAGGTCTGTAAGAGGCGTGCATAAGTGCACAATCCTGCCTACAGTCCCTGTCCTATTGTCCCCATTTATTCGTACCTATTTCCTATATTCTTACTCATGTTTACACTTCTACCTATTATCTTTTAAACGATTGACAAGTCAAATCAAATCAATCAATCAATAAAAACTTTGATTGGATAGCTGCATTTTTTCCTGTGCCTGCCCAGAATTTCAAGCCATATGGCTGGTATCCAAAAGGTGCTTTTTTTCAAGAGGCAGTTGCACTTTCTTGTTTTTCTTTGATAGCTGGTCATTTGCATTCTTTTATTGAGTCGTTAAACTTCCAGGTGGCCTTAACGACTTACTAAAAGAATGCAAATGACCAGCTGTCTGCATTCCTTCCATTCCCCACCATCCAGTCAGAGCTGAAGAAGCTTCTTGGATGAAGTCTTCAAAGAGAAACCAGAAAGTCCAGTTGACTCTTGAAAAAAAGCATGACTTGGATGACTGAGAATCTCCATAGACATGTGGCTGGTGATTTCATGGTCACTTGATGGGACAAGGTTAAAACGTTTAGCCTCCGGTTTGGCCATTTTGGGAATTTTAAGAGGTTAAATAAGGATCTCTTCCCCTTTAAATCCTAAGAGTAAACTTATCACAAATTTTGGGGGATAATGGGTTTCCCCTGCAAGCCACATATGTTCAATTTGAAGCATTTCTATCCTGTTCTATTCCCTGAAAGAGTTATAGGCTTGCAGTCAACTTCTGTTTACAGGCTAAACATGTAAAATGTCCTGTCACAAAAAAATGGGCAGGCAGTTGGAAAAGGAAAACAAGGTAAATTTTGCACAAGCCTCCTTATGATAGTGGATGAAAATGAAGCCCAGACAACACTGTTAGCCCCAGAGTTATTGTTTTTCCCCCACGTAGATCAGTCAGTTTTCTCCAAGGAGGAGCAAGAAATCATTCAGCAGGCAAATAGAGTTTGAAAGCTTTTCCCCACTCATTCTATTTTCTCTTTTTCCTCACATGGCAGTTGTTTTTATTGCTTTTGTGAAGATGGAAGGACCATTCTGCATGAAGGTTGGCACTGACTTGCCCCAATCAATTTAGAAGATAACTTTTGAAAGGAAGAGAAAGAGAAGACCATGTTATATATGGGCAGGTATAATGTAGTGGTCAGGGTTGGACTGGGATGAAAGAGATGCCCACTCAATTTCTCATCCAACCATGAAAGTCAACAAGTGACTTTGGGCCAATCATTCTCTTGCGATCTGTTCTACTTTAAGCTTGTTGTTGTGGTAGGAATAAAAAGTAGTGTAGGCCACATGGCTTTTTGTTCTTGAAGGAAAGACTAAACTTGAGTAGAAAGGAAAAGCAATTGAGGAAATGGACCACAGTTGTGTACAAAAATGCAAAGGAGATTCCAAAAGTGTTTGGTTTGTACTTGTGAGCCATGACATCTCTCAAAGGCGATTATCATTAAGATTCTGCTGGATATCTTCAGGGCAGTGAACCACCCAGAATGTCAAAGGACACTATAAGAACAGTAATACTATAAATGGTTATTTCTTCTTAACTGGTTGCTGTTGTTGTTAGCTGAGAAGTCATGTCCAATCCATCGCAACCCCATGGACAACCTTCCTTCGGGCCTTCCTGTCCTCTACTATCTTCTGGAGTCCATTTAAGCTCACACCAACTCCTTCCGTGACTCCATCCAGCCACCTCATTCCCTTCTTCTATTGCCCTCAGTCGTTCCCAGCATCAGGCTCTTCTCCAGTGAGTCCTTCCTGTTCATTAGGTGGCCAAAGTATTTGAGTTTCTCTTAACTGGTTGGTTCTGCTCTATTGCTGAAAATGCTACAGAAAGGTGTGGGGGTGGGGTGGGGTGGGGAAATGGAAGTGAAATAAATATAAATTTACTGAATGTGCCCATTCATGCTTATTTCAGAAGTAAACCTCACTGTTAGCCCTAAGCTCTGGGGTGGGAGGAGACATCATCACGGCAAGCTTGGTGGAAGTTCAAGAATACCAGATACCCAATTTTCTCTCCTCAATTTTCTTCATTTCCAAATTTTGGACAGAGTGGGGATTATGGAACAAATATCAAATGCCCCAACCTTTGTCACCCCATGCTTCTTCATTTGGACGTTTCTTTTACTTTGTTCTTTCAACCTTACAAAGTCAGATGCCTGCAATCCTCACACCGTTGACCTATGTGCCTCCCGAGGAGCACCAGCCAACATGAAAGGGAGCTGCTATAATTGGAACAATTAATCTTGGATGTAACCACTGGCCTTTCTCTGGCCCTCTGTATGCTGTAGATGGCAAGGAAGAGGCATGCTTTCCATAAGGTTTCAAAGCATGGCTTACTAGTACGCCATAAAGTTGGTTTGGTCCAATGGATTCCTTCACCTCTGCTTTTGATCTCTTTTCCGTGCTGCTTTGTGGAGACGGGTGAGAATGCTGCAACGCCCTGTTGCAGCAAAATGATCCAGGAAAATGCAAAGCATGCAGTTTTTGAGAGAAGTCAGAAACCTTCTGGATCTACATATCAGGGATTTTGTTGTACAAGCAGCTGCTTTGAGAGGAAGAGTATCTTGAATGTTGCATTCCCCGTGAGTTTATCACTGTGGGAGCCAACTGTGTGATCTCAAAGTAATAAGGTGGTTCCAAGTGCAAAGGCAATATAATAGGGGTGTCAAACTCTATTTCCTTGAGGGCCTCATCAGGGTTGTGTTTGACCACAGGTGGGCTGGGGTGGTGTGACCCAATGGGCAAGGCTAGCTTGACATCACCCATGTCAGAGGGGTGCCTGTGGGGGCACAAGCGCTCTGCCAGCGAAAACAGGCTCCCGAACTCCGTTTTTGGCTGTGACAGCCTCCTGCAACCTTCTGTCAATGAAAACGGAACTCGGGAGGGATGCGCGCGGCCCTTGAAAGCTCTGTTTTTCGTTAGGCCAGTCTTCTGCAATTCTCTGCTAGCGAAAACAGAGCTTGGGATAACCAAGCGTGGCCCTTGTGAGCTCCGTTTTCAGCTGGGTTGGCCTCCTGCAACTCTCTGCCAGTGAAAATGGAGCTCAGGAGGGCTGTGCTCCATTTTCGCTGGCAGAGGTACCACTGACCAGTTCTTCGCTATTTTCAGGGTGGCCCAGCGGGCCAGATCTAAGCACCCTGCGAGCCAAATCTGGCTCCTGGGCCTTGAGTTTGACACCCCTACAGTATTACACAAGGTTTAGATTTTACTTTTTTAAAAAAAGAATTCTGACTTGTTTATTTTGGAATTCTTAAAAAGGGTTAGCCTTCCCCCTCCCATACTTTATTGGGAAATTGAAGACCTTATCAAACAGTATTCCTGAATTGTAATTCAGGAGCTCCTGTTCCTGAAGGAATTACTGAATATCCAGCTCGACACAAGAAGAATACTGTTGAGGATCTAAATGAGGTGCCTTTTACCTGAAGAATATGCACCGATCACTGATTTATGGTCCTGAAGCTGCATTAAATCAAACAATTGATCCATACTCTTATATATCCCATGTCATGGTTCTCGGACAGAAATTCTTCCAAATCTACTTCCAAATCTAAGGTCTAACCAGGAATATTTTACATGTCTTGTCATTCACATTGACTCATCCCCACTAAAGGGACAAGGCACGGGACACAAGTGTACTTAATAGCAGACCAAGGACTTTGAAAATTATCAACTTGGCCTATTTCATACAAACATTAAAAGTGAATTAGTTGATGTGGATTAGCCTTCCCAACCTGATTTCATTCAGATGTGCTCCACCCAACACATCTGGATAGCACCAGGTTGAGGAATGCTGCTGTATAGGTCCATGCTTTCTAAATTCACTTGAATGTAAATAAGTCTTCCTTAAAATGATGCTATCCAAATGTGCTGGACAAACTTCCGTAATTATGGAAGCTGCTGTCCAACACATCTGGACAGCACCAGTTGGAGGAAGTGCTGATGTAGAGGAATCAGATCCTTATGGTTGCTGTCATACTTGGACATAGTACAATCAAACCATATTTATTCTTTTTTTAAAAAATCCTTTAAACAATTACAGTAACTGCAATCCTTTAATAATTTGGCAGGGTCACTAACACAGCCTTTTTAAAATAACAACTTGCATCGTATCTCCTAATGGATAAATTGACCTTCATATATGTATGAAAACTGATGGATTGATTTGTCCTCCAACTAGTGTCTTGATTAAATTATAATATGCAGAAATTGGGATGGACTGTATTAAGGGTCATTATTAAACAAGAAACAATAGTTTCAGAATTTGATCAGGTGTACCCACCTAATCAGTTTTTTTAAAAGAAGAGCATTATGTGAAATATATGTGATGTAGCTTCATTTTCATTTCTATGAAGGTCTTAGGAAGAATGACATTGAATTAATTAGAAATATGGAGGGGATAAATATCTACATAAGGCTGCAGTAATGTAGAATGTTCCAAAAATTGAGGGCAGGGTGAACTTGAACACTGAAGATATTTAAATAACTAATAATAGACACCTTGCCTTTGAAGACATGCTGGTAATGGGAACGATGACATGCACACATCAAATCAAAAACAACTCAGGATGTAGTTTTATTTATTCTGTCACTTGATATTAAGTCTCCCAAGAACATAAATTGAATCAGAAGCAACAATGCATGACAGACTTGTAAACTGGGAGAGCAGCATTGATCAGCAAGAACGCCTTCACTTGCAGTGTTCATACATTATGCTAAGCCATTGTTTGTTTAACAAGCTGGAGCCAGACAGGGTTGGTTGGTTGGTTGGTTATTTATTTCTTTACAAATATTCTAACCTGCCCTTCTAATTCAAATGCATTACTTGGGGTCTGAACATTCTTTCAACTATAGCTTGTTTAATGAAGTGATCAATAAATTACAGTCCATGTGGTCATAATCTATGGTTTACAATCCACAGTCATGCAATCAGCATGCTAATCAAACAAACATATTAGCACAAAGGAGTAAGTAGTCTTACAGATAATTGAAAAAAGAATTTGTGAGTTCTTTTGCCAGTCTCTGGCTTTCTTTCTTCTTTTAAGCTGCTCTTGTTTTGCCTTTTTTTATAAAAAGCACTCTAGATTCAGGCTAGACTGCAGAACCAAGAGTAAACTAAAAACTCAGAAAGAAGTTTTGTGTTTCTGTTCCATACATCAAATAAGCCACAGCTTAATTATAAATTATACAGTTTCATAATTAAAACAGTGTAACTAGTAATTAAATTAGTGTTATTGAATTAATAACTAAATAGTACTAAGTAGTCATTAGTATGGTATATGGTTAAATTTTCATAGAGGTTTAAATTTTCATAGAGGTTTAACAGGATGATTTTAGATCAGTTACCTATGTCTATGGCATCCATTGGATTGCTGCTGTGGGCTAAAAAGAGGGGGGGGAGATTAATCCACATAAATCATATTGTGTCCTCAGAGACAAAGTGGGCTATATTTGTAGTAAATAAATAATAAGGGGGGAAAAGCTGCTGTGGTTTCAAATCAATCATCCATGCAGAGGAAATGTGAGAAAAATCAAGGTACAAGTTGGTTACAATTCCCAACTTGAACTTTTTCACTCAACCTCTTCTGAACGTCTCTGTCTGAAACTTTTAAAAAATATGTTGTAGTGACTCACTGACCAATTATATAACCAGCAAAGTACATTATAGCTTAGTATACACTCTTGGTTCACTATATGCATTCTGTAAATTCGTATGGATGGATGGATGGATGGATGAATGGATGGATGGATGAATGGATGGATTGTATAGGCTGTCCATCTTACCTCAAGGTCACTCTAGATTTGCTTTTCTTTTTATGGGCCCTCTCTTTGGGAGAGGAAAATACACAGTAACTTCCTGTGATAGAATGGCAACCATATCATGCTATGAAATAGGGGTTCTTCAATGGCACAGTTCATGTTCATATTCAAAGACCCCAATTTTTTCCTGACATTTCAAAATGCACTAGCCTCATTTAGAATATAGGTAATTGTCGCTTAATGACCCTAACTGAGATTGAAATATTCATCTCTAAGTGAAGCACTTGTTAGGCAAAACATCACATGACTGCACTGTTTAGCAATAATAGTAATCCCGGCTGTTAGACAAGAACCTCACACTTCTTCTGCCCTGCCATACTCACCTCTGCTTCAGTATTTTTCCCCGCCCCCAATGACAAATGAGATAAGGAAGCATTTGTGTGAACTGAAGCATTCTTGTATGTCTAGTCTAATGAAGAGAAGGACTAGGGGTGACATGCTAGCAGTCTTCCAATATTTGAAGGGCTGCCAAAGGAAGAGGTAGTCACCTATTGTACTAAGCACCTGGAGTCAGAACAAGAAGCAATGGATGGGAAATAATTAAGGAGAAACCAAGGTAGAATTAAGGAGAAATTTCCTGATAGTACAATGGAACAACTTGTCCGCAGAAGTTGTGGATATTGTGTACTGAAGGTTTTAAAGAAGATATTGGACAGCCAATATTGTTTGGAATGGTATAGAGCAGGGGTGTCAAATTCAAGGCCTGCGGGCTGAATCTGGCCCATGGGGTGCTTAGATCTGGCCCACGGGGCAGCCCTGGAAACAGAATGACCGGCCCATGGTGCTTCTGCCAGCAAAAACGGAGTTCTTGAGGGCCGTGTGCAGCCCTCCCAAGCTCTGTTTTCAGCAGCGATGATCAAGCTGGACACGCCCACCCCAGCCATGCCTACTTGGCTCCCGAGGTCAAACACAACCCTGATGCAGCCCTCAATGAAATCGAGTTTGGCACCCTTGGTACAGGGTCTTCTGCTTAAGCAGAGGGTTGGACTGGAAGACCTCCAAGGCACCTTCCAATTCTGCTATTCCATCATATTTTTGCCAAAGGACTTGCCTGAATTGCAATTAAAGTGTAGGAAATAACCAGGCTGAGCCTGAGGGAGGGGTTAAATGCATCATCAATCATGAGTTCCTGCATGCCCACAAGAGATCTAAGTCCAGCCCACCTTGAATTCCTTTCTATTCTTAACTGCTGCTAATTTCCTTTGACCATTAGAAGTTTAGATTCTTGTGGAGAGCTTAACCTTTCAATAAACCTTTACACTCATTTGAACTGCCTTGAGCTCTTGATTTCCCTGTACATGATATAACAGAAGCAGAGTATTTCTGTCAGAAATGTTTTGGGCTGTAGTGTCCATCCTCTTAAAGTCTCACCACTTGTTGGTTATAGTTTAGTATAACTACACACATATAAAACAAAAATAACATTCAGATGTTATGTAAATGCACCATCTAATCTTTAATACATCCAGCTAAGCATGTTTTATCTTCAAAGCCAGTGTGTTATATGACAACAGATGCTAAAAAGCACTTGCACTACCAATGAACAATATCTTCATGCATTTTCCCCCACCCCCTCACAAAAGCGATGATTACCTAGAACAGTTATGCAAGAGACATTTTGCTTTTTAGAACTTAGTGTATTCACCAAACTTTCCATGGACTGAATAAACTTAAGTCTTGTTTAAAGAGTGCTTTCATTTTAAGAATATAAGCATTGCTTTTTTATATATATGAGAAACCCAGGAGCTTTTTCACCTCCAGGTAGAAAATCAAATTCAACAGCGTTTGGTTTTGGCCATGAAGATGGAAGATAATTTTCTGTTGTCCTTCTGAGAAAGCAGTGTGAAGCCGTATCCTCATCAGCCAATTCAGTTTTGCTCCAAAATATATTTTTTAATCTGTCATGGTGGCATGACAGCATGCAATTACTTCCTGAATGGTCTCCCATAGAGGAAAGTGTTTTCAATATTTTAAAAATGGTTACATACAATGCTAGCAGAGCAAGAACGTGTAGCATGAAAATAATGACTGACATTGGACTACTCCAATAAAGAAATATGAGGAAGCTGAAGCTTTCTCATATTTTTACAAAGCAAAGATGTTAGATTCTGAGCTTGGGGGTTAAATGTGCATAATGAAGTTACATTTTAGCATGCAAGATTTTTAGCAGTATGTTTAGAAAGATGTGCTACTGTTTACATTCGCATCATATGTTCTTAATTATTTTTAATTGTGATATGTTTCTTCCTGATTTAAACCCCCATGAAAAATGTAATAACTGTGTGAATAATATTTCTTCCTTAGCATTATAAGGTCAATAGCATGCATGTGTGAATTTCATGGGCTGTGATATGAAACAATCTGATGAATGGATGAATTCTGTTTAACTATAGCTTATTAAATGTAATGCACCAGGCTGTTATGCTAAACCATAAACTTGTCATTTGCACACCAGAGCTCAATTCATACATACTCTAAGCCAACATCAAAGAAATAATAATACGGTTTACCGTATTATCTGCACCATATTATCTGCACCAATGTGCTCATCTTTTTGAATACAGATGATGTTGTCTATCCCAAATGTTTACCACAATTTCAAATTATTGGATGAGGCAGTGATGAGCATGGATGTGAAAATTAATGTATCAAAACCATGATAGTTACATTTGACAGGGAAAATTATACATGTTATGCAAGTTATACAAAAATAAACAAGAGCCGGTACGGAGCAGCGGGGAAGGCCTCAGGCTAGAAATCAGGAGACTGTGGTTCTAGTCCTGCCTTGGACATAAGCCAGCTGGTGACTGTGGGCCAGTCACTTTCTCTCAGCCCTAGGAAGAAGGCAATGGCAAATAACTTCCGAATAACTGAATAACCAAGGATAACCAAGAAAACTTGCCAAGAAAATTGCAAGGACTTGTCCAGATAGTTTTCAAGAATCAGTCATGATAGAATGGAAGGGAAAAAAATACATAAATAGGTAAAAAAAAACTAAAGCAAGGACATGAATTTGTATGGTTTTGTATACCTTGCGTACTTTGACAGAATGTTTATTTAAGATGGGGAAATGGATGGAGAAATGTTAAGATATGCAAATGCTGGTAGAAGGATAGCAGGTAATATGTTCTATTTGAGAATGAATATTTTTAATGTTTATTCTCAAATATTAAAATTCTTAAATGTTTCTAATATTTCTAATTTTTAGAAAATATATTTCTAAATTTCTATATGCAAGAGCATGCTTCTGCCTATCTTGTTATATGGAAGTGAGAGTTGGATATATTAGGATAAACATAAATATCAGTTGAATGTGATGGAGTACTTAGAGATTAGTGCTAATTTTATGTAGCAATAGCAACAGCACTTGGATTGATCTACCACTTCACAGTGCTTTACAGCCCCCTCTAATCAGTTTACAGAATCAATATATTGCCCCCAACAATCTGGGTCCTCGTTTTACTGACCTCGGAAGGATGGAAAGCTGAGTCAACCATATAGTTATGAATGGATGGAGCCCATTAAATGGCTCATATGATGTGTTGTCGCCAGGGTTGGGGGGTTATTTTATTATATTAATTTATCATATGATTGTCTCTTTTATTAGTTTTATTGTTTTATACGATGTTTTTATATTTTTGTAAGCCACCTTGAGTCACCATGTGTGAATAGGCAGCAAATCAATCAAACAAACAAACAAACAAACAAATAAATAAATGAAAGAAAGCTTTAAAGAACTGTTTTGAAAAAGGCACAACAGAAAATCCTAATTGAATTATGAGTGCATCTTTTGTTAATTTTCTTTGCCCATTTGTATATCACAATGTCTTATCTTTCAGTTTCCTGTTAAAACATACCTTTTTATATAGATTTGTGTATACCATGAGCTTCTAACTTGCCTTGATCCCTTTGTTTAATATTGGTTTAGTGGATCAGAGAGCTGTATTCTTCCTTTATTATTAAACATTGGGATTTCATAACTGCTGGGAATTCTAAAAATATAACTGTGCAAATATGAATGTATACGTTGAGATTAGCCATGTCGATTTTCAAAATATAACAGCTGTTCCATTTGAGTAGCATTCTTTTTTCTACGAGGCTATTGAAATGGCAGTGTTCGAATCATGTCCCATGGCAAAACCTTAATCCTGCAAGGATATTAATATAAATTCACTTCCGTGTGTGAATCACCTCTCGCCTCGTTTAGGTATTTTTCTGTCCATCCACCTTTTATATACAACATAGACCTAGGCAAGGGAGTGCAATTCTGTTTGGAACCTATTCCTGATTAAATTACATTTGTGACTTCTTTCTGCTAACACTGGTCTTGAAATGGTGTTAAGTACTAGTTTGTAGCTCTGATGCAACTTGCTGTAGCTGTTTTTTAGCTACAGCAGGTTCCAGTTGCTGTTTTGTCATCTCAGAAAAATTGCAGTTACCGCTAAAGTGGGAAGAAAAACAGATACCAGTCGGATGTTCCATGGATAAATGTCAAGATTCAAGTTTTCCAACAAAGTTGAACTTGGGGCTGGAGGAATATTATACAGGGATCCAACCTGTCAGCATAGAGAAGAACCTTATAATTCTCCAGATGTTGTTGAACTCTACGGACGGTTTTAGAGTTTTCTAAGCTGAGGGAAGGATAATAGAAGCTACAATTGAATGACATGTGGGGCCCCACAATTGCTCATTCATTCCTCTTATAGTCTGAAATCTAGCCCAAAGGAGCAACTAGCTGCACATAGAAATCAGCTAGATGAGGAATAGCCCACTTCCAGCCATATGGCAGTTCCCATGAAGTCATGGAAACTTGACAGCATCTGAACCCAACAATTAATGTCTTGTGCGAAGGAGGTTCAGAGGAACATCTGGGAGAGAACAAACTCCAGACCAATCTCAAAAGCCTCAGATTCATATCACCAATTATTCTGATAGCTTGGTGGGTATGATTTTTTGGTATAGTTCTCTCTTCTTTCTGTCTTAATCTTCCTCATAGGCTATTTTGGTACTCATACAAGCAGGATTGGTTAGGAAAAGGCATACTGTATGTGCTTCCTGAGTTTTGGGGAGCTGTTGCAATGATTAGCCTTGGATTTCACTCTGCGGATTTAACCAGTTTATCACTGGAATCAAATATGCTCTTCCTCTCTCGGCAACCGTGTTTATAGTTATGGAACTCCGACTGTAGGTGCCTTCAACCATTGATATGTGAACTAGAATGGTTTCACTGTACTGCTCAAACATAAAAACTTAATTCAAAACATGTATGTTTTTGTACGAAGGCAGATGCAGATTCAAGTATTCTGCTTTCCCTTGAAAAATGGATCGTTCGAAGATGTTACCGGCATAGCACTTATGCCACATGAATGTTTATAGGACGTCTAATGTTTCTTAGGGAGATTAAGTGTGACTTGTCATCAGGCTATTTCCTCTGTAAGGAGTAACATGCTGATATTTTAAAGCCAGGGCACAAAGCTGCTGATACGTTAAGCCCCTTTGCATTTTTTTTTCTGATTGGAGACTCCAGCAATTAGTTTCAACTCCCCTCCCTTTCTCGTTTTGGGAAAGGAAATTCTTCTTTTCCGTCATACAACATGGAATCAGATACATTAAATAGCAGGTTCGGTTTACTGAGTGTCTAGACTGTTGCTGGTTTTGGCTTTCAGCTGGAGAATATCATTAACTCTCCTTACCAGCAAATGCTTTCCAAAATAGGCTGGGCAGGGCCAGGTTGCTCAGAAGAAGAAAAAATCTGCATTCCAGGTTTTCATCAACAACATGATCCTTGCACCGGCCTTGTGCTAATGACTCCTTTCTTCACTATTTCTTCATCATTTTTTTGAGCTTGGATTTGGAGTGACGGACTCGAGGCTGCACTTCAAAAAAAGTGGAAGAATCCTAACCTAAAATGGATTAGAGGTATGACCAATTATGGTTGTGTGTAATGAGAGTCATAAAGCAGATCATCGCGGGACCATACCAGAGGTGGTATTCAGCAGGTTTTGACCGGTTCTGGAGAACCAGTAGCGGAAATTTTGAGTAGTTCCAAGAACTGGCAAATATCACCTCTGACTGGAGACTACAGTATCCTACCCCTGCCACACCCACCAAGCCACGTCCACAGAACCGGTAATAAAAAAAAATTTGAATCCCACCACTGGACCATACCCAATTTTTACGATTTTTTTTGTGATGGTCATGAAGTGAATCAAGACCAAGTGAGGTACAAATACCACTCTATAAAGCCTTACTAAGACCACACCTAGAATACGGCATCAGTTTTGTTCACCACATTACAAAAAAGAAGTTGAGACTCTAGAAAAAGTACAGAGAAGAACAACGAGGATGATTAGAGGACTGGAGACTAAAACATATGAAGAATGGTTACAGGAACTGGGCATGGCTAGTCTAGTGAAGAGAAGGACCACGGGAGATATGATAGCAATGTTGCAATATTTGAGGTGCTGCCACAGAGAAGAAGGGGTCAGATACAAGCAACATGGTTATAGTCATAAGTGGGAAGAGATAGGTAATAGGATGGGTGAGAAGAATAATAGTAATATAGTCTTACTAAGTAGTTTGACAGTGTGGGAATTAGTTGTTTAGCAGAGTGATGGCGTTGTTGCTTGAACAATGGAATTCAAGAGTAGCTGGACTTGGAGCGTTTGAGGATACATAACAATTCTAGGCTGAGTCCTATCTTGACTGTGCCTTCTTGACTCCAGCTCTCCCTGCTCTTCTGGTCTCATTGGCCAAATATGCATGCACGAAGTTGACAAGCTTGCATGTTTGATATTGTATCTCCTCCTTTTGTTACTTTGAACTTTGAAACTGTGCGGTACACAGCTTACCCACCAAACTGCAGCAGTCTTGTGCCTTAAGTTACTTTGACTACTTAAATACTACTTAAATATGATTGCTCTTGTATAGATAAAAGTTTCAGTTTGTTGCACTTAAAATTTTAGTTTAGTAATTTTTAGAGAGCCTTTGGCAGGCCGAGTAGATGACAGGAAGGATATGCTGACATGAGATAGAAGACAGTGTTGGAATGTGTTTCCTTCACATAAATCCCACTGAAACTTGTTGAACTTACAGAATACAGAATAACAGGGTTGGAAGGGACCTTAGAGTCTTCTAGTCAAGCCACCTACTTGAGAACGAGACCCTATATCTGTGATGGCGAACCTATGGCACGTGTGCCAAAAGTGGCACGCAGAGCCATCTCTGCCGGCTTGCGAGTGGTCACCCCAACTCAGTTCCATTGCTCATGCACCTTTCACCAGCCAGCTGATTTTCGGGACTCTGCTGTGCATGCACAGGGGGCGGGGTGCATACGGAACATGTGTGCGCATGTGCAGGGGGTGGAGGAGCACGGGGGTCGCGTGCACACACGGGGTAGGGGGAGCACAGGGGTCGTGCATGCACTGCATTATGGGCACACGTGCACTTTTGGCATGCAACAACAAAAAGTTTAGCCATCACTGTCCTATACCATTCTGGACAAATGGTCATCCAGTCTCTTCTTTAAAACCTCTAATGATGGAGGACCTATGCCTTCTGGAGACAAGTCGTTCCACTGGTTAATTGTTTTCATGTCAGGAAATTTCTCCTTCCTTTTAGGTTGGATCTCTCCTTGATTGCTTTCCATCCATTTCAGCACGGGTGTCAAACTCTGGTCCTCAGGGCGTCGTCACATGACATATCAGGACTTTTCCCCCCTTCACTAAACTGCACGTGGCCATGGCCAGCATGTGACGCATCCGGCCTGTGGGCCACAAGTTTAACAGCCCTACATTACAGGATTCATTGTTGCAGGTTTAATATTACATTTTGGTATAAGTGAGTTTTCAGCTTCATGAAGTATGGCTAGTTCCTATGAACATTTAGCATGTTTATGTTACCTCCACCCAACCCCCGCCCTGCTTTATTTATTTTTTTTGCTTTTATTACAATTCTGATCTTTCCCCCATTTCCCAAAACACATTAAATTCTAATCCCCCCTCCTCTCAAGTAATGGACAAAGTCCTTCTTGTGCCACAGGACCTGTATGCCTCATTGGTGGATATTCAGAATGCAGGTCTAAAAATAGTTGCGCAAAATGGGCGATTGCTTTTGAAAGTTTACATTGACAGATTGACACTGGTTAAAGCCAGGGCACAAAACTGATTGGCTGTCTTTTAGCAGCAGATATCCTGGTTAAACTATGTACTCAAGCCAGCGTTGTCCTTTTGGCTAACCATTTGCTTGGGAAAAATAATAATAGAGATGTCAACAGGCAAGCCTCAACTTACAATCATTCATTTAATGACCATTCAAAGTTACGATGACATTGAAGAAAGTGACTTATGATTGTGCACAAATGTTTACCTTCTTTGTATATACTTCTAACTGAGAATCTTCTGTTTTGCACTGTTTAGAGATCATAGCTATTGATAGAGCAGTACTGGTTTATACTACAAAATATGGGCTGCAAACAACTAGTTAGATCTTGTTTGCATCTACGATAGATAGCAGCAAAATGTTAGAATGTTCTTTTGGAGGCCATCTTATGGCTGCCCAGTGAAACTTAAGGATATAGTTCAGTACAAAAATATATGGTAGCTTTCCATCTTTTGTATTAAATATAATGATTAGAGTGACACTGAAGGAAAACATACTGATTTTGTACCAATGGAATAGATAATACTAACTAGAGATACCATTATTTGGAGACAGCTTAATTTTGGAACAGTCAATTTAGCTTGGTTACAGTGATTGGCTTCATTACATTTTAGAAGTTTTGATATGTGACCTTTCTGCCAATTCCTGGTTGGATTTCTTTGGTTTTTGACTCTTCATGTTGTCTGAATGTAGTCATTGTGGGTTTATATATGTAACAGCTGAATCTCAGCAACTGTGGCTCATTTACCAACTCATGGTTAAACAAAAATTGACTCTAATCTTGACAAACTCTGGCCAGGTAGCAACAGGAAAAACCTATGATATGAAGGGGGGGGGAGAAAGAAAGGGTGCTAAATAAGAATTAAAAACCTAATATCAAGGGACATAAACAATTAAAATAAAAAACACATTGGAATAGAATAGATTTAACTTGTATATGTAAAAAACATAGGGATGACTCTGTCCAAACTTATGAGGAGGGAGAAAGTTTATCATAATATGTGAATCTAACTTCTGTGTGTTTGGGTGTACATGGTTATTGTTATAAATACGTTTTATCAGGTTGAGCTGGCTATTTTAAGTTTGCCTCTACATATTTACATTATGCAGATCAACACATCATTTTGTTAGCTTTCGGTAGTTCCATAGATTCATTGAATCCTCTTGAGCTCAGGATGATAATATTCCAAAGTCAGAAAATTAATTTCCACCCACTGGTCTCCACAGTACATACAAGTCACAAAATCCAGACTTTGATTTTCAAGAAGAGAAGATGAGAAACAGAATTCTTGGGTAAATTGGATGATCTTCACTAAACCAAACCAAACATATCATCATAGGCTAACTGTCACCAGGAGGCTAAAAATGTAGGAGACAACCCATGACCTGACAGGTCAACATTTCAGTGGTATTTCCATATTAGATTCCTCAATGCCAGGGAAACAGGTAAAGCATCTAATAAGCTCTTAAAAATTCAGGAAGCTATGCAGAGATATGCCTTTCTTGAATAGAATAGAATAGAATAGAATAGAATAGAATAGAATAGAATTTTTTATTGGCCAAGTGTGATTGGATGCACAGGAATTTGTCTTTGGTGAATATTCTGTCAGTGTACATAAAGAAAAAATAAAATATATTCACCAAGAATCATAAGATACAACACTGAGTAATAGGTTATTAATAAGTAATCAAATCATGCTAGAAAACAAATAAAACTATATAAATTGTAAATATACAAGCAACACGGTTATAGTCATAAGTGGGAGGAGATAGGTAATAGGAAGAATGAGAGGAATAATAGTAATACAGTTTTAGTAAATAATTTGACAGGGTTGTGGGAATTAGTTGTTTAGCAGAAAGTAGCTCATGTTGAATTCTACGGCACAGTGAAATATTAGGAGATGACTACAGGAAATAGTTTTTAAAAATTATATTATGCCATAAAATGTTTTATGATAATGTTCATGTCATAAACTGATTATAAAATGTTCCATATTTCAATTCCATGGGAGTCATTAGTGTAAGTTAGCCCATTTGACCTAGCTTGGTTGACAAAGTTTTGCCCTATTGTGCTCTGTTTCACCCGGTTAAAGATTACATACATGAAGAGTTTTAATAGTATATAGAAGTTGTAGAAATACTGGCAATATAGGTAATCTTCAACTTACAACTGTTCATTTAGTGACCATTCGAAGTTACAATGGCACCGACAAAAGTCACTTAGGAACGTTTTTCACACTTACGCCTGTTATAGCATTCCCGATCAAAATTCGGATGCTTAGCAACTCGCTTCATATTTATGATGGTTGCCAGAGGTGGTATTCAGCAGGTTCTGACCAGTTCTGGAGAACCGGTAGCGGAAATGTTGAGTGGTTAAGAGAACCAGCAAATTCCACCTCTGCCTGGCCCTGCCCCCATCTATTCCCTGCCTCCCAAGTCCCAGCTGATCAGTTGGGCCTTATTTTGTTGCCCTGCACAGGAGAACGGAGCTGCAAAGCAGGTTAGTGGAGTGAGGAGGGAATGGATATTTTACAGTGTCCTTCCCCTGCCATGCCCACCAAGCCAAGCCCACAGAACCGGTAGTAAAAACTTTCAAATCCCACCACTGATGGTTGCAGGAATGATTGTAAAATGGGGCAAAGTTCACTTAACAATTATCTCATAGCAGCAGAAATTTTGGGTTCAGTTGTGGTTGTAAGTTGAGGTCTACCTGTAATCAAATTCTACAAAGCTTGTAAATGACCTCTTTTAGATGTTCAAGGGATGAAGTTCTATATGTTAGGAGAAATGCTGGGACTGGAAGCAGATCCTTGATTCTCCAAGTGGCTAGTATAACCTCTATTGAGGAAAGAGGCAGAAAATCTTCCTTGTAATGATTGTTTCAGTACTTTCCAGTACTTTGTTTTTATATGAGGTTAGTTGAATTACAGTGTGGCTTTAAATACCTTTTCATCTCTTTTAATGATTATATAGGGGCTGGTGTTCCCCTCCTCTGGTGTTTCTTAATTGTTTCTACAAACCCATTTAAGCTGATGGGTAGGATTATAATTGACAAAATAAATCCTGTGTTATAATCTAAAACAAAGTGTTATTTTATCTCATAACAACGCATTGTTATGGCACCATCGGAGCAAATGCTACATAATGCTCTGCTGCTTTATAATAGCATTGTGCAAGCTGAGTTTCTTGATTTCATCTGAATTTTTGACATAGCATCCTGTCTGCAAGACTACACACAGGTTTGTACTTGAGGCCAGCAAATCCACCTGATTCCCCACTCAGATAGATGACCTCATTATCTTGTCTGTATAGTAGGAGAAGGAGTGGCAGGTGGGTGTGGCCTAGTCAGCCTCCTGCACGGGGGGGGGAAGCGTTTTTGCCCTCCCTGGGCTCCAGAGGCTCTCTGAAAGCCGGAAACGGGCCTGAGGGTGAGAGTTAAAACCTGAGGGTGGAGTTAAAAGAGGGATCAGCCTAGAATCTCCACCTCATGGATATCGGACTCTATCGCGTCACATGATCGTTTTTTGCCTTTGCGATGCTGGGTGGGCGTGGCCTGCATGTGATGCATGCGGCCCATGGACCGCCAGTTTGACACCCCTGCTCTACGTAGTCACAAGCGAACTAAGCCCGATCCCCCCTTGAATTCGACTGACCCGTATCTAATTCTTAGCAAGTGGTAACCGTTAGTTGAGAACATTCCTGTGTATAAGCATGAGTAGCAATAAACCTTCATGTGTGGATCTGATCTATTGCGTTTGACAGCTCAGGTATCTAAGAACCAACCAGATAGCCAATAAAAGTCATTTCCCTCTACAGATTCCTATGGTGCTGTGCATATGTAACTTGCACAGGCCTGCAAGAATTCCCTAAAACAAAGTTTTCACCCCACAGTGGTGGGAGCTTACTCTGATACTACATCCTTTCTTCTCTTACTTTATTTTATGGATTAGTCCTTGGGCCATATCAAAGTGCAGAGTTCCAGGCACAAGTTTTTACTAAAATCTGATGAAAACAATTTAAAATGGAATTGGATAAAATACAATTTAAAATGAAATTGAAATAAAATACAATTTAAAATGAAATTGGAATAAAATGCAATAATTTAATATGTAAATAAATAAAATATGACAAAATTATATTTTGATTTCACCCCTACAATCTACCCCAATCAGTCCCGCATATGCCTGTCTCAACCAAACCATTTTGCTTAAGTACTATTCAGTGTTATTTTCAGATTCTGGTGGCACATAAGGTAAGTTGCTTTGATATGGGGATCCCCAATGGGTCATTTGTATGGTATATAAGACAAGGTATCTCTTATACACACAACAATCAAATAGGATGTGTGAACCAGGTCTTCTCACTTCTGTTGCTTCTTACTTCTCAATAAGCAAAGCACTAGGATTTGGGCTGTTTCTTGTGCTGTAAAGGTGCCCAGTCATGGAACTAGTATTGCTGTGAGTGAAATGTGAGTTTTGGAAGCTTATTCCAAAACTTCTGAAAGAAAAGAGAATCAAAGCTACTCTCTAGGGTTTACCCCCTTTGACTTGTACCCTTCCTGTTTTCATTTGGACCCACCACCATGAGCAGAAAGACCTCAGGATTATTTCAAAATTATAGCACATAGCTCAGATTGAAAAATTACATTCTTTACCTTTACCTTATGGGAGTAATAATTCTCTGCAGGCAAATCCTCTTGAACATAGCTAGTTATGGGGATGAGATGGAGAAAGGAACTGTACATAGTAGAAAAATAGCAGCCCTGGCAGAAATGTCACAGAATTCAAACCTCCACCCCTGTTTAACTCAGTGGGCCCTGCCAAGTAAGTTTCAGAATATTATACAAGTAGTCCTGAATGTACAACTATTTGCTTAATGACCATTCAAAGTTACAACAGCACTGAAAAAAAGCGACTTATGACCAGTTCTCACACTTGCAACCATTGTAGCACCCCACCACCCTCGCAACAGCCATGGGATCAAACCTTAGGCTCAACAGCCATGGCAAAAAAAAAAGTCATAAAATGGGACACAAATCATTTAACAACTGCTCTGTTGTGATTGTAAGTCGAGGGCTACTTGTCATCCAAATGTTTAAAAAAGGAGTTTTTGTAGGCGTTCGAAAGCAAAAATACATTTTATTAGTTAAAATTCTGTCATTTATCAAATTAAACCCAACAATTCCACTCTTACGAAGGGTTGAATTGAACCGAGTGAGTGGAGGGTCCTAGGCTAGACTTTACTTTTAATTCTGCAACTGTTCTTACTTCTTTATTATTCATAGCATTGGCACTATTATTATGCCAATAGTATCCACTCTGTATAGTATAGCAGTAGTATACTGCTGTGTGGGAATACATGTGGCCACCTCTTGGCAAGGTATTTTTTTGTGTGTGTGATAGTATAAAATGGTTCTAAAATTGAAGTATAGAACTCATTTTGTAGACAGATAATATACAGGTGTTAACACTGGTTAAATGTCTTCAAGACTGTGCTTAACCTCTCCTATTGTGGATTAAATAAGGATATTTCTCTCCAACATAAGGTCAGCAGGGTGGAGTTTGAGAGTACACTGGCCTTTGTAGGCGCAGGAGATTGTATCAGCAAAGCGATTAAAGGAAACCCCCCTACCACCCTTCAATTGTTATTCACAGTAACTACAAGAAAGGCAGTGTGTAACAAGCACCCTTTGCCTTTGTTTGCTGGCTGACCTTTCCAGAAGTTCAGGAAAGGATAATGGTAACTGGGTCTATTTCCCAAGTTGACATTTGTATGCTAGATCAGAGATCCATCAACCTTCATCTGACAGGCTTTGAGAAGGGAAAACATTATCAAGGGAAGGCAATTTTTATTACGGGTCTCAACAAGCATCCTTTATATATTGACATTTTGATAGCCAGTCCTCTTCAGATCTCTGACTGCTTCTGAAATTTGCCAGGCCAGATTTTCAGGATGTTGTTCCCTTGATACGTTAGATCATATACGCACCATCCAGAACAATACAATCGAATCTCTCTGGGTTCAAAGAGCTGGTGGAATGATCGGGCAGTTGTAGAGTATCTGCACTTCGCACAAAAGGTACAGCCTCAGTCCTGTCAGACCCTGAAAAAAATTGTTCTCTGAAGACACGGAGTGATGCTGCCAATTTGCAACAATACTGATATAGATGGACCAATACTGATCTAGTATAAAGTAGTTCTTATGTTTCTAGTGTCAAGAGAAGACTCCAACTGAAATTACAGATCACCTGGACCAGGGGTCTCCAACCTTGGCAACTTTAAGCCTGGAGGACTTCAACACCCAGAATTCCCTAGCCAGCTTTGCAGGTTGGAGACTCCTGACCTAGACCTCAGTACGTAAGTTGAGCTCATAAATTGTAACATACATTACAGAGCTGAAGAAGCTTCTTGGATGACATGCAAAATGTCTTCAAAGAAAAACGAGAAAGTCTATTTGCCTCTTGAAAAAAAAGCACTTTTGGGACAGCCATGACCTGGATAAGATGAGAATATCCATAGAATATAACATACAGTATTCAGGTTTATATATATATAAAAATAACAGAGTAACAGAGTTGGAAGGGACCTTGGAGGTCTTCTAGTCCAACTCCCCTACTCAAGAATGAAATCCTATACCATTTCTGACTGGTGGCTGTCCAATTTCTTCTTAAAAACCTCTAGTGTTGGAACAACCACAACTTCTAGAGGCAAACCGTTCCGATGATTAATTGCCCTAACCATCAGGAAATTTCTCCTAAACCAGGTTTCTTAATCAGAGCATCATAAAAATAGTTGAATGTTTAAAAGTTTATTACAGTCAAAGTATCCAGTTTCGGATGACAATAGGCGATTGATAGTAACAGATTAATATTTAAAAGAATCTTCTTAGACAGCAGTTAAATGGATTTCTTACACAGAGCGTCCTTGATTTACAACCATGCATTTAGTGGCCATTCGAAGTTGCAGTGGCACTGAAAAATAGTGACCCATGATCATTTTTCACGCTTGAGACCATTGCCACTTCCCTATCGTCATATGACCAAAATTCAGATGCTTGGCAACTTGGATTTATTTACTTATGACACTTGCAAGTGTCCCCAGTTTTGCGACTTTCTGACATGCAAAGTCAATGGGGAAACCAGATTCACTTAACAATTATATTACTAACTGCAGGGATTCACTGAACACCTGTTGTAAGAAAGGTCATAAAATGGGGCAAAACTCACTAACAGCTCTTTTGCTTAACAATTAACATTTTGGGCTCAACTGCGGTTGTTAAGTCAAAGACTACCAATATAAACAAAAGTATGGACAAGATTGTGGGTGGGGAAACCTCTGGTCTTCCAGATAGTTCTGCAGTTATGACTCCCAATATCCATGGCCACTGGCACCCTAATCTGCACAAGCTGCCTTTGCCCTCTGACCCTTTGCACTATTATCCTGCTTAAGGCTCTGCTTGTTGTGGCTGTATATGAAAACCAGGTACACATTTATTGGGAAGCAATTTATTGTTAAGACATGAATAATAGTAATATGTCTAAAATCAAGAATAAAAGCTGAAAACCTTAGGCAATCTAATTTTCTTTTTTTTTCTTTTTCTTTGTGCTGTCTTAGGTCTAACACACTTTGTATGAATTTTATGGACACCGTTAAGCAAGGTTCCTTTAATAAAGCTTAAAGACACAATTAGTAACCAATTTTCTAATTATAAAGCATGCTTTAGGCGATGGTGCAGAGCAGTTTCTTAAATGGAAAGGAGATTAAATTAACTTCAAAAGCTAACTGCATTTTCATTCAAGAAACTTGGTCGGTTTTCAAAACGTAATTTTGTTCAGGTTTAAGATCTTAACACCTTTTTTGTTCTCTTCACTAAAAAAACACCTTTGTTTTCTTTTTTCTTTGTTGATTATTTTTTTAAAACAATGCAATCCATAGAATATTGGAAGTAGACCCCACTACGTTGCATTGGTTATATTCTTATAAAAGTGCATCTGGCTTACAACCTAAATGGGTATGCACATATCTGGAAAAGTACCTTCCAGCCTTTCAGCAATTACTAAGAAACCAGCAATTTAAAAAAAAATATTTTATTGATATTCCAAAGTTTAAAAACATAAAATAAAACTATATGCATTGTTATCAACATCAAGACATCTTTTACATTTCCTTACATCTTTCAACATATTACTTATTCCACTACCATTACATCTTACTCTTGTTACAAATCAATATATTTCATCTTACACTTCAATCTTTTCTATAACATATATACATATTTACATATTTCCTCATTCTTTTACTAATTGCTATTTTATTTTCTTTTTATTTCTAAACCATTCATCCCAGGCACCCCAAGCTCTATAATACCGTATATTGAATCTTCTTTGTCTTTTAATTTCAACGTTAACTTGTCTCTATATAATCTATTATTTTCTTTATAACCATGCCCTCTGATGGTATCCTTTTCTCCTTCCAAAGTTGTGCATACGAAATCCTTGCAGCTGTTAGTATATGTAATATAATGTAGAAAAACCAGCAATTTTAAACTGGGTTGCTGGAAGGGCTAAGAAAAGCCTATTCACTTACCCAACCCTACCGCTGATTCTGCTCAAAACTGAAGAAAATCAGGAACTGTAAAGCAAAATCATTGGAAAGGGTCTAGGACTTTTGTAAGTCATTGAATTCACACTTCTGTTAGTCTTCAAAATCCAGCAGTCTGATTCTCAGAGGGAAAAAACCAAAACATTAGTCAGGGTAATCAGCAGATGGCAAAAACAACAACAACAACAACAACAACAACAACAACAACAACAAAAAGTGGCAAGTCAGAGGGAAACCAATAGTCCAGCAGCTTCCCCAAACTACATTTGTATGCTGATCAGGTAGGAAATAGGAAAAGTTCCCCGTTGGGCCATACTTTTATCCGAACTGGATACAAATTGCCTGCCCAGGAAACAGGGAATTGTGCAGATTGGAAAAATGGGAAAAGATCTATTTCCTTCCAAGTTAATGGAAGAGCGATCTAAGGACTTTTGCAGTTTTAAACCTCTAATGTTAGCATAAATTGTTTGCATGAGTAAACATGATAGCTGTCTTCCATTGCTTGAAGGGCTGTCTTGGGGAAGAGGGCATTACCTGAAGAAGCAATGGATGGAAGCTGGTCAGAAGAAAGCCAACCTGGGAATAAGAAGGAGTTTTCCTGACAGTAAGAACGATTAATCGATAGAACAGGTTGTCTCTCTGAGTTGTAGTTGCTCCATCACCAGAGGTCCCCAAGCAAAGATGAGATAATCATTTGTCTGGAATATTATAGGGACTCCTCCTTTGGGTAGGTGGTCAGAGTAGAAGATCTCCAAGGTCCATTCTAGGTCTGTGATTCTATGTTTGATGACTCTCTCACCTGCATCAGCAGTTATTTATTTCAGTGAGGTAACAACCAGTCATTAGACCAGTCTGTCAGCACTGCATCCATGCTGAATTTAATTGCAATAGTTTAAGTAGAACTATTGCAACTCTTTAGTTTACTTTATTGTCATTGCACCTTGTACAACGAAATCAAACACCCTCTTCAGTGCACATCATGACCATGAAAATAAACACAAACACATATCCTTCATACTCCACACCAACCGGAAAACCGGAAAACCCCGACACCACACCAACACTGTATACAGTAGAATTCAACAGAGCTACTGCCCTGGGATAGAAGCTGTTTTTCAGCCTATTTGTCCTTGTTTTTATTATTCTGTACTGTCTGCCAGATGGTAATAGTTCAAAAAAAGGGTGCCCGGGATGAGATGGATCTTTGAGGATGCTTTGAACTTTCTTAAGGCAGTGGGAGCTATAAAGCTCTTCCAAAGAGGGGAGAGAGCAACCAATGATCTTCTGGGCAATGATGTTAACTCTCTGAGGTGCTTTTCTATCTGCCACTGTGCAATTGGCAAACCATACAGAGGTGCAGTAAGTTAAGATACTCTCTATGGTGCAGTGGCAGAAGGTCACCAGCACTTTTCATTCAGTTGTTGTTTTCTGAGAAGTCTCAGGTAGTATAATCTCTGCTGGGTCCTTAGAGTAACCAAGCTGGTGTAGTTCTTCAGCTATTCCATAATTCCAAATTCCATAATCTGAAAGTTAGCATTCTTGTTGGGTAAATTCACAAAGTTTCCTTGATTAAAGATTCTTCTCTAGAGGTGACAGAACTAAAGGGCCACTTTAATGTTACAAACACCAATAAATTCCTACTCTTGCTTTCCTAATAGAAATATAATCCCATAAAGCATTAACTTTTATCCCTATCTTGAATGGAAAAAAGAGAGGTTTTTTTTACCCTTCCATTTTTTCTTAATCCAAGGGAAAATAGCACTCACTTTCTATTGTGCACATCTATGCAAGTGTAAGTAAATATTGCAAAGTAGATAGATAGATAGATAGATAGATAGATAGATAGATAGATAGATAGAGATGGATAGATGGATATTACTTTTCTAACTGAATTATATTTCCACCAATACCTTATTGTATACATATTTTTTTAAAGAAAAACCCTAGAGAATGAAAAGTTTTAAATTCATTCTATTTATAAGATAAGCCTCCAACAAGATGCCACAATGCTAGTGAAACAGCTGCCAATGAAACCCTCTTGTGTGTGGTAGAAAATTCGTAAACAGAGTTCTGCAATGCTACGCTTTGGGTTTCAGACTGATTAGCATTAAAACAACTTACAAAAAGAGATTACCTTCTCATATAAATGAAATGAAATGGATATCAATGAAACTTCTCGAATTTAATTTCACCTAGTCTAGAGCTACAGTGAGGTGTGTCATGGGAAATAATGTTCTGAACAGGTAAATGGAAAGGGTTGGTTTTTATTTGAAAGAAACACACACACATACACAAAACACATGCATATGCACACCAAGACACATAGAGAGATTTTGCTGAATTTATCCACTCCTTTCTAAGATGTCCTGTTTAAGAAAAATGGAGGAATAGGATGGAGAGCGAAAGATACAGAAGTTGCACAGTTACTAGACCACTGCAGTGTTTCCCTCTTAGATAATCTGTACAATAAAAAAAAACATGTCACCAAATTATTTTAAAAATAAATGAATGGGAATACAAATCTCAATTTCTCTCATGATCCCCAACATATAACAGAATGAACCAGACACCTTTATTGTTGACTAATATTTCCTCAGTCTATCCTTAAATCAAAAGACAAAAACAATTACATGCCTTGGGATCTACATCAGCATTTTAAGACACTTTCATACGTTCTGAAGAAGAAGAAAGCAAAATAGACAAAGCCACTAAATTTGACCATGTAATTTTCCTTACCAGCATTCTGTTTGTGCTTTTACTGCATTATTTTGATAGTCACTTTTTGTTTCCTGTACAATTCAGTAAGTTCCGATTTTCAAATTGCATCCGTGCTTGTTCTTGGCTGTCTTTTACATAATCATACAGTGTATGCTTTTCTTTTTTTGACATTTTGTTTGGCTCGAAGTGAATCTCTATCTCCATTTCTGTAGGGTGGGTGTAATCAGGGGTGGGATTCAATTTTTTTAACAACCGGTTCTGTGGGCGTGGCTTAGTTGGTGGGCATAGCTTGGTGGTCATGTGACTGGTTGGACGTGGCTTGGTGGTCATGTTGTTGGCTGGGTGTGGCCAACTCAATATCACATACATCGAGGCACCATCTCCTCGCCTGGCCTCTCAAGACTGTGGGGATGTTGCAACAGTCGTAAGTGTGAAAAACGATCATAAGTTACTTTTTTCAGCGCCATTGTAACTTTGAATAGTCACTCCACACAAGCAAAGTACCAGCAAAGGAGGGGGGGAAAACTCCAGAGAAGTTCCTGAGACAGGAAGTCTAGTCCTGCCAAGAATGTAATAAGGGTTAACAGAGAGGCAGTTTCTGTAAGCAACACAAGAATGTTTCCTTCCTGCCTTCCTTACAGGATTAGGCCAGTAATTTCTTCTAACAACCAGTTCTCCAAACTGCTTAGAATGTTAACAACCGGTTCTAGCGAATAGGTACGAACTGGCAGAATCCCACCCCTGGGTGTAATCAATATCACTATGGGGATGTAATGCATGATGAATAGTTTTCTTATTTTTTTTGAACCGAGCTGTCCAGTTCAGCTTGGGTCCAGTTATTATTTGCATCCCCTCCTATCATCCCACGTATGTTCGAAATTGTCTCCCAGGAACAGAGACAGAAGGAAGAGTAAGCTTATAAGCATTTATTTAGCAAAGAAAAGCAAGAGACAGGACAAATTGAACAAGTAAATTTGACTTATTGGCATTTTGTCTTGAGAAAAGGTCAGTGCTGGGAATGTGAATAATTGAAAATGCATGAACAGTTTTTTTAGGTAGAAAAACAATTTTAATATAGAAATACCAAGAGCAAAAAAGGAGTTGATTCCATTATGGGCTGAAATTATTTTGCTACCTATCCCCCCCATCCCCTTCTCACTGTGCTTCAGTTCTTTTAATGTATACAAGTCACTTTTGCCTCTTTAGGTGAATATTCCCCAAATGGTGTTTCTGGCTAAATATAGTGCCATGTTATTGTGTCACAGTAATACTGGAACATGGGACATGCCAACCTGTGATTCTATCTGCGAAAGTGGAGAAAACTGTCAAATGCAACTTAACTGTTAGAGGAGAATATTTCTAGCTTAGAGTTATTTAATCAGAACAGAGCTGGAAGGGACCTTTGGAGGTCTTCTAGTCTAACCCCCAGTTTAAGCAGGAGACCATTTCAGACAAAGAGGCTATCCAGTCTTTTTTTAAAAACCTCCAGTGATGGAGCACCTATGATTTCTGAAGGCAAGCTGTTCCACTGGTTAATTGTCCTCACTGTTAGTAAGTTTCTCTTTAATTCCAGGTTGCTTCTTTCCTTGATTAGTTTCCATCCATTGTTTCTTGTCCTGCCCTCTGGTGCCTTGGAAAATAAATTGATCTCCTCTTCTTTGTGGCAGCCCTTCAAATACTGAAATACTGCTATCATGTCACCACTAGTCCTTCTTTCCTCTAGACTGGTCATACCCAATTCCTGCAACCGTTCTTTATATGTTTTAGTCAGGGGTGGGATTGAACCAGCATTACTACTGGTTCGGTAATTACATTTTGCTGCACGTGCGTGTAGTGCACCATAAGCTGTGCCACCCGGACAGCTGATAAGCGCTGAGCGCGGGTGCGCAGCATTTGTAAAGCACTTTTTCCTGCTTTTTCAACCTCAGCTGTGCCGCACAAAGCAGCTGAGGTTGAAAAAAGCAGGAAATAAAAGTCAGCTAAGAGCCCGGGCAGGCGGGCAGGCCAAACAGCAGCAGACACAGAACCGGTTCTGTAGAGCGGGCAGAACCCGTAGTATCCCATCCCTGGTTTTAGTCTCCAGGCCTTTTAATTGTCTTAGTTGCTCTTCTCTGCACTTTTTCCAAAGTCTCAACATCTTTTTTGTAATGCGATGACCAAAACTGGATGCAGTATTCCAAACGTGGCCTTATGAAGGCTTTATGAAGCAGTACTAATGCTTCATGTGGTTTTGGTTCTATGCCTCTGTTATACAACCAAGGATTGTATTAGTGTATTTGGCTGCTGCAACACACCGCTGGCTGGTGTTTAAGTGATGGTGACCAAACTAGAAAACGTCAGCACTGATGATGTTGCCTAGTTTGGGTAATGAATCATCTGCAAAAAAAAACAACAACCAAGATCAGAGAGCACCAAGGATCCCTTAAATGCAACTTAAACAGATAAAAGCAGTTGATGGTTTTCAGATACTTGAGCTTTCATCTCCAGCCAGTTCCAATCAGCATAGCCAGGGGGAACAGATAAGGAGAGGTTTTTTTAGACAAAAATGTCTAGACTGCACCCTGTTGTTACTTCTGGTTTATCAGATGCATGCAGGTGCCCAGGGAATGTGCTGGAGAATATATCCAATGCAGGAATCAGGTAATTACTCCCCCCCACACACACACCAGCTTTATTAACAGCACTGTTTCTAAGAAGCAGGTAAGAATTGGATACAGTTCTTCTCGCTTTGGGAGCTGACTCACATTCACTCCATCACACCTGTCTTTATAAACTGAGAAGTATAACAAGAACAGAGGGGAGGATGCAGGAGAAGGAAGCATCTGTATGTCTGAATTCTGAATTCCTCTTTCAGGTTTGAAAGAGATTTTTGACTTGCAAAATTCACAGGTCTGTGAGGGGGTCTGTGAAGGCTCATGTGCTTCCTAAAAACTAAGAACTCGAAAACCAATAAACCAGTGAAGTAGCTCAGGGTTGCATATGGCACACAGTGCTACCATGAGCTCGGTATACGTCCCTGCAATTTTATTTTTGGAAAAGTATATTTAGGAAGCATTGCAGATATCATTAAAATGCCAGTCCCAACTGTCCCACTGTTCAGAAATGTTTAGATGTTTGGAATTTGGTTGAGAATGCATAATGGAGCCTGGTAATTAAAACAAGATTTGCACTGGGTAGCTTATTGGCTTCTTTTTCACATTCACATTGACACACACACATACACGCACACATAGAGTAATAGCCAACATCTGCCTGTTGTTGATATTGGCTCATTTCTACTGTTCCATAGAAATTGAAAGTGTCCTTGGATAGTGAGATTTGAGTCCGGTCTTAGATTCCTTTTTGCTTGTATTATCACAAAGATTAATTTGAGAGAGTGTTGGAAGAAATATCCTTCTGGGTTCAGTTCCAAGGGGGGGAAAAGACATGGAGGTGTTTGGAAAGATGGTTTAATGGTGGACAGGACCACATGGCTTGGAGCTCCAAAGTGAAAAGGACGATCACATGCCTCAAGATGTTGGGTGAAGAAAAAGAAGAAGGGCCAAGATGCTAAGAGACCCTTGGTTTTATACCCTCTGTTATGCCCCACCTTTGTGTTTCCTGTTCCTGTATAAGAAATACATCCCATTGGCTATCAGATTCCCAGGGGGCGGGAGTCTTATCTAACTTTATAGGCTTTGTCTGGACCAAATGGCTTTACTTGAGTGCTGGCTGATGCAATCTTCCCAGGCCAGGTGGTGAGATGGGTAGAGGCCTTTGTTATGTAGAATACTCTGGCCCGGGCCTTAATGGCCCGCCCATTAACAAAGGTTGGTTCTGACTCTCTGAGTTTCTACTTCCCTTTTAGGGGAAATATTCTGCCTTTTTAATACATCCTAAAATATTTCATTTTTCTAGGTGAGGGGTGGGTGCTAACTTCCTACAAGAAATTGTTCTACAAATAGGCATGCTTATATGATTATGAACTAATTACAGGCATGGTCCAAGACCTTTAATTTTGTAGATGTAAAAAATAGAGATGGAGTACCTTTACTCCAGGGATGTGAAAAAGTGCTGCTTTCCAAACGTTGCCACCCTACAGATCCCAGCAATTCTGGCAAAAATGGCCAATAGTGAGAGGGCTATTAAGGCTGTTCAGCAACCTCTGTAGGGTCCACCCATTCTACTTTTTTGAGCAAACATGCATGTTGTTCCTTCCACCCCTCATTTGGTTTTCTGTCCAGAGAAATATCCAATTTTTCTTCTCCATATTTCTGCTTCTCTGTTGTTCTGTATTTATTTAAGTAGACATAACTCATTTGTTGGGTCTAAGCATGTGCTGTCTTTCCCATAATAACAGAACAGTGGGGTTTTCAGAATAAACAGAAGGAAATACTTCTGTATATGGTTAAACAAAGGAACTTAACTGCCATGAGATGTAGCTGATACTCATGAACTTGAATGACTTAATGTTGTATATCAGTCAGAGTACAAAGAACAGAAAATTAGAAAATAAATATTTAGTCAATACTGTAAAGTTTTAGTAGATTTCTTTTCTCTCTTTTCCCTTGTTTTTTCTGTAAGGCAATTTGTCTTTAAATAATAAAACAATGGAAATATTGACATTCAACTCAGAAATTTAATTCTCTTTTTGTTAAAGGTAACTGTGTATTCACCAACAATCCACTCAATGCCAGGTGATTTCTGTTACAATTCCTCTATCTGATTATTGATATTATGCCTTTGCATTAATTTCTTTTCTGTCTCTCTTATTTTTAATGTTTAATTGTAGTTAAGTAATAGGTGGTAGGATTCTAAAATAGAAGGCAATCTCACACACATGTATTTTTTAATGAAATATGTAGTTTGCTTTTCATTCTAATTATAATGCATAAGTCATTGGCATTATCTGTACAAGCCTATAATATTCTGTGTACTTGATACTGCTTTTCTATGATCTAGCAGAGTAGCATCTTGTTTGGAACATAATATTTTGGTTCGAGTATAAAGAATTTCCCCATTCACTATTTCAGAATCCAAAAATTCAATCCTGTGGCTATCCAGAAATAAGTCTGACCTCTGGAAAAAGACTAATGTTCTAGTAAAACATATTTAGTTTTGCTACTGTGCCCAGTAATGAATGTCATGAAATAAGCCAAACTCAAATACACTCTTGTGTTCCACATCCACCAGTCCTCTTATGTAGAAAAGCATGTTGATTAGTCTGTCTACCATGTGTGAATCTTGGTTTTTTTGCAGAGCTTCATGTTACAAAAATAACCTTGCTTTCACCTCCACCCTTACATGAAGCACAGTCAAAAGGCAACAGTAACTTAACATCACACAGCAAACTATAACAACACTTTAAGGAAACCACTAACAAGAAAGAAGCAATAAAGCTTTCCCCCTCCTTTGCTGTATTTATAGATTTCGTGCCCAAAGCCTTTGATCCTTTTGCATAAAATAGGTATATATAAAAAGTAAGTTCTGTTTACATTAAAAGGTGCTGGTTTTTGTTAGCCTTTTGGGCTTTTAAGCCTAAAATAAAGAGTTTATTAAAAGGTTCTGAGAAAGATGCAAAGTGAGGGATCTGTTTGTAGAGGAAGAGCAAACAAGCAAGACACAGTTAGGAAAACAAAATGTAACATGGACATGGTTCTAAATGATTTCAGAGGCATAGTACTGAGATGTAAATGTAATCCTCATAGATTAGGTGTTTGGGCCAGTCCAGAAGTTTGATGCAAATGCTAAGAACTGAGAAGCTGTAACTTTACAGCAGAAGCTTGCAATACTGACTTAAGTTTATTCTATAATCATGTATGGGATTTCTCTCATTCATCTTTCAAGGAGCTTCCATCTCTTATATTCTCTAGATCTCCAAATTCTATGAACGAGGGTATTGACAAGGGGTGTGTGTGTGTGTGTGTGTGTAGAAAGTCAAGATGGTGGGCATAAGCATGATCATGTGAAGGAAGCCCCCACTCCCTACTGCTTTTATACATGCATTTCTTTTGGCTTTGGTGGCCATTTTGACCTCCCCATCCTCACCCCATGGGATGCCTCTATCTATAATTAGATAGCTAGGCTGAAAAACAGTAACTGAACTCAAGTCAATCCACCATGAGGGGTTTGGTACTTCTACCTGTAATCTAGTACTGTATCTCAACCAAGATGGGAATGTCACTCCAAAGTCACTTCAACTTCAGGCAATAAAAATGGCAGTCTTGAAGCAAGAAAATGATTTAAAAAATGAAATATGAGATACATGTTAAGGTTAACAATTTTTTTTTAAAAAAAAAATCATTACTTTTCCAAACTTAGCAAAGTAAAAGCAAATTTGTTTATGTCCCATCTTTATTTTATTTTTTTACAAATAACTCATAACATATCCAACACACCTATCTCTCCCTTTTTCCTCACAAAAACAATCTTGAGTTGAGCTGAGAGAGAATGATTGACCCGAAGTCACCCAGCTGGCTTTCATGGTTAAGGCGGGACTAGAACTCCTGGTTTCTAGTTTGGTACCTTAATCACTAGACCAGACTAAATCTTGGAACCTGTGCCTGTCTTTAACGCACCTATTGCAGTCTTCTAAAAATGTTAAGTGCAGTTGTCCTCTCATCCATTACTCTAGTCTCCAGAATATTGTCTCAGAAAAACCTAGCTGGTGACTGAGGAAATACTGTTACAGTATGGTGAGAATTTCACTCATACATACATACATAGCCACATACAGCACATATATTTATAGGAATATTGTGAGATGTTTCATGTATGTTGTGTTGGCCTAGAGGTGGAGCTCTCACCTCACAATCAGGAGGCTGTGAGTTCGATCCTAGGTAGAGGCAGTTATTTCTCTCTGGGCACGATGAGAATATATCGGCTGAATATAACTCCACATTGGCGACAGGAAAGGCATCTGGCCAGTAAACACGCAGCTCCATTCAGTTGCCCAGACTCCACCCCGATGCAGGGGGTTATGAGGTCATGATGATTGTGAGGTGTTTCACATCTCTTGGTGCCTCTACCTAATGTTCTCTTTGACAGCAGATTTCCACCATTTCTTACAGCAGCTGGTTGTCACAGAATTTTTGGAGGATCTTCTAGACACTGAACTGGAGATAATAGAAAGAAACTTGATAAGATAAATACAAGTTTAATAAATTATAGTGTGGTACACAGTCAGCTGGATGCTCAGACTGAACATGGCATTTTTATCCCCCTATCGTGTCTTTTTTGAGGACCTGGGGTAGGCAAATATGGATGTTTTGATGGTGTTAAAGGCATGATTGCAGGGATGTAAACTATTCCAAGCAAAGCATCCCATTTCTTTCAGGGAAGTTGCCTCAAACCAAGGGCAAATTATTTACAGCAATGGAATTTAAATAACCAGAAAACTAAATAAGAACAGCAGACAAGTGTCATTTTAACATTCTGCCTGAAGTAAATGCAAAGACTTTCCTAAAAAGCTGTGCCATAATTGCTCTTCGAAAAAGTAAAGTAGCAGTTTCAACTGAATCCATGGTCCTGTGTGAGGTGCACACAAAAAGCAGCAGCAGCATTTTTTTTTCTCCTGACCCCTAAAAGACAACAACAAATGTTTGGGGAAGTTATTCCTTGATCAAGCACCCCTTTGGTTATGTAGAGATTGCAATTTCCAAACAGGATACTGGTGGATTTCAATTTGGGGCAAGTTGTTGTAGATAGTATATACAGTATCTATGGAGATTCTCAATCATTCAGGTCACAAAGGTGCTTTTTCTATAAGGCAGCTGGACTTTCTTGTTTGCTTGTTTTTTCCTTTGAAAATGTTTCACTTCTCATCCAAGAAGAAGAACCGAAGAAGCTTCTGGGATGAGAAGCAAAATGTTTTCAAAGGGGAAAAAAAACAACACAGGAAAATCCAGTTGCCTTTTGGAAAAAGCAGCTTTGTGGCCTGAATGATTGAGAATCTCCATATTAGATTTTATAGTTGAAATGAAACATACATATGATACATACATACATACATACATGTTATGTCTCACCTGTGCCCACGAGGTGAGAGTCCAAGTTTCCAAAGGAATATAAACAAGCAGACAAGACCAGTAACGACAGGGTTAAATTCCTTTGGCTGGAGAAGTCCTTGGCAGTCTCCCACAAGCTGCCTGCCAAGTCCGATAATAAAGCAAGAACATAAATCACAGGCAAACGCCACATCCAGAATTTGTCGAAGCTTCTATCCCAAATTAACAAATTGTCCCGAACGAGAATCCAGAGCTAACACGCCCACTTTTATTCCCTGAGGGGCGTGTCAGTCTCATCTCAGTCCCTGATCTGTCCTTTCCTTCTACGTTGCATCTCACGCCTATGCCTGCGTCTTTGCCTCGCATCAAACCAACATTCCTCAGTTTGATCCTCAGCCAGAGGCTCCGCTACGCTCTCCTGATTATCTGCCAACACCTGAGGCACAACCAGGGAGGAAGGTCCTGGGGAGGGAGGCAATTCCAAATCCTCCAGCAAAGCAGGCTCAAACCTCCGAGCCAAATCCTCCTCTTCCTCATGGCTCAAGTCTGTGTCCTCCAGCAAGCAGGCTCAAACCTCCGAGTCACAACACTTGCATACTGTACATACATACATGATATTATAATTGAAAGCCCCAAATTCCTCCTCACTTGCCAGTCTCCATAAAGCAGAGAAGCTTAGGGCACAAAAGTCAGTGACCAACTGGTCTTTGACAATAATTTATTTTTTATTTTATTTATTTATTACATTTATATGCCACCCATCTTGCTGTCCAGCCAATACTCCGTCTCCAGACCTTTGATGGCCTTAAACTTAAATCTATTCCTACATTTGTTCCAGAGGCACACTGATAAATGCTGCAGCTATAACGATAACAAAGTGATGAGTTAATACATCTCTTGCTTTTTTTTTCCCGAGACATTCCAAGCCTTTTTCAATGACCAGCATGTTGTAACAATCTAACAATCTGGATGTCACAAGGTCCCGGGCTCCCAGCTTAATGTGGAAAATTTGGTGGAGCTGCCATCTAAGCCCCTTATAGCATTCCTACACAGAAAACATCTGGTCATAGGAAACTGAAATCCTTGTACATAAATCATGCTATAAAATAATCCTGCATGTGTGTATACATAAAGACTGAGACCCTGGGACAAATTGTCTGTACATGACACACTACGGGCAGGAACTTTTTCTTCACCAAGGGAAAGTCTGTTATTTCTAAAAGATGGCCCAGCAATCTCTACAAATCCAGAGTTGGGTCAATATTTCATCTTCGGCTGGCTCTTATTCAAGCTGCAACTCCTGTCAGCTTGCAGTCAATTGAAATAACGGAGGGAGATAAAGGTAAATAATGCACAGACGCATACTGAAATGCTGACGGCCATATATCTGGTAATTTGATGCTTCATAAATGCAATCATCTTGTTCAGTATTTGACAGGCCTGGCTGTCTCATTTATCTGTCTGCGTGTTCATGCAGCAATATATATTATATGCCAGTGCAAGGCTTTGTGGGGGCGAGGTGTGAAAAATAAAAATAACAGCTAAGGAGGGAACAGCGTTGCTCAGGCAAAATGGTTTTGGTACTCTAGTTCGTTCTCTTTCTTTCTTTCTTTCTTTCTTTCTTTCTTTCTTTCTTTCTTTCTTTCTTTCTTTCTTTCTTTCTTTCTTTCTTTCTTTCTTTCTTTCTCTTTCTTTCTTTCTCTCTCTCTCTCTCTCTCTCTCTCTCTCTCTCTCTCCCTCCCTCCCTCCCTCCCTCCCCCTCCCTCCCTCTCTCTCTCTCTCTCTCTCCTGAGTTGGGGTGAGATCAGAGAAGCTGTTTTAATCCTCAAGGAAGAGGAATTACAATGCTCTCAAAGACCCCAGTAGATTGCATCTTTCAGAGCATAAGCTGAAAACACAGGTGCAATTAATGCTCCACACTATCAGCAGTTTCTCCCCTCTGCACAGGCATAAACATTTTAAAATACAAAATAGGCTGAGCATCAAGTCATTGCACCGTTAGGGAACTTTTGGTTACGCGTATGCATACATTATGATAAAAGAGCTTAATCTGAGGCTGGATTTGGCCTTAGAAACGGAGTGAAATGGAAGATTTCAGCACATGATAACAGTAATAAGTGCCCGCAGATTTGTCACTCCTCTGTGTTTTTCTTCATCAGTCTCCACACCACCAAATAGATACTTGGGTTTATAGAGCTTTTTTGGCAGATGTTGGCTGCCATAGTTGTCTTCGAGAATCAAGCACAAATTATCATCATCCTGGGCCAGGACCTCAGAAAAATTATGCAAACATAAGGAGAGGGTTTGCTTTGAATTATGTTTTTCTGAAGACAGCATTCTGGAGTCCTTTCAAATGGTTGGTCATTCTCTGTCTTTCATTTCTTGTGCTTTCTTCACTCACAATGCATCAACAGGAATAGTTAAAACAAAAAGAAACAGATCAAAGAGGGTGTACAGACTGATACCAGCATAATGTCTTATACCTCAGTTTGCTGACAATGACAGAAGTAACAAACTCCCAACATATTTGGAAAGGATGATGTGTGAAACGTGAATCATATATTTCAGCACATGTCAAGCTTCTGAATCATTTTTTTTTTTTTTGGTATCCTGAGATTTCATGCACGAGGGAGTGCCGGGTCTCAGAGATTTTTCAAAATAACAAATAAAGACTTCCTCAATTTGACTGTATACAGGTAGTCCTCGATTTACGACCACAGTTGAGCCCCAAATTTCTGTTGTTAAGTGAGACATTTGTTAAGTGAGTTTTGCCCCATATTACAACCTTCCTTCCCACAGTTGTTAAATGAATCACCGCAGTTGGATTAGGATCAGAAGTGATGCCTATGAGCTAGAGGTGACCTATGTGATTGGGATGAGTTTTTAAGAAAGGATCTTGGGTGGTAGAGCCTCAAAACAAAACAAAACTCTGTTGTGTTAGAGCTGTTTGGAGAGATTGTCAATTAAACAGCCTAGAAAAACATAACTTCATACATTGCATTTCATATAGAAGATCCAGGAGCACTGTAACGAAATGTAACATTTCATTTAACATGCAGGGAAGAAGGTATGGGGCATTTTTGTATGTCTTCCAAAACGGAAGCCTCGTTTGTATGGTACATTTGCTGATATCTTTGTTTTGCTGTAAATAGCCCAGAAAACTTGTGGTGGATTAAATGACATTATTTATTTTGTAATTTATTAATGTCTATTTTAGTTTTAGATTTAGACATATAGAGATGTAGATGAATAGAGGTAGGTAAGTAGGGGGAGAGAGAGAGATAGGCAGGCAGGCAGGCAGTGTCATAATAAAGTGCTAAGCTGTCAAGAGTCAGAAGATTCTGTTATTAATATTAGGCAAGATGGCCAGGTTTGTCTAACATAAGTTTGTTTGATCTGTGCCAAGTTTATAGATGCTGCTTTATCTTGCATAGTTTACATCAGTCCCTGCTATAACTTTAGTGTCTCATCCGGGCAATGATCCATTCAACATATGTATGAAAATCAAACTTTAAACAAACTCTTGCTGTAATTGCAAGTTCATAGGAACTTGAAGATGTTTTCCAATAAAACTGTTACAAATACTGTAGCAAACATAAGCCTTTTCTAACCAAATCTTGTACTGTAACAAACATTTTCCTGATGTTAACTTTGATGAATTATGAACTTGTGAACCCAAAAAAACACTGGAACAGATTTCATCTGCAATCCTTTGGTTTTTGTTTAATGACTTTGTTTATTTCACTTATCTTTAGTGATTCACAGCGTAGAATAAACATGCATTTGGGCATTGTGATAAATATATGCAAGAAGGTAACTTTTAAAGAAAAAAAGCAACAACTGTCAGTAAAAAAACCATGCAAGCCAAATGTAGAAAATCTAGGAGAAAGCTTCAAAGGAATTTAGATCTTAAGCATTTTGAAGAGCATTTTATGACTGTTCCTGGCTAGCTTTTATCTCCATCTGCCTCTCATGGGGTGGAACCATTGATTAATGACACCTATTAAAGTAAGCAGAGGTGATTTTGGGTCATTTTGAGGTTTCCAGATGCCCCAGGCAAAAGAGCCATATAACCTCCGCTTTTTCTCACCCCAATTTCCCACCTCCTTTGTCACATTTTCTCCAACTATTTTTGTGAATATCTGCAACAGCACAACATTGACACGGAACACATATTTTCTTGAAAAGCAGTATCTCCAAAGGACATGGGAACAACTCCCAGTTAAGTGCTTTGAATTGCAACCAAAAATTTCAAATGCAACCATAGATTCTTTTCCTGGAGTGAATTACCATATAAATTGTCTGTGCATGAAAAAAACAAGTCTTTTTCTGAAAAGAAAAGCATATTTTCAAATAAGTGTTGTCACCTGAATTTATCATCCAACAGCATTTACAGTAGATTACAAATAGTAAGTTATAGTTTATTGGGTTTTCAAGATAGAAGTGGATGGTAAGATAGTTGCGTTTTTATTGCCAAAAACCCAATAATAACAGTACCTCATCCAAAAAAGAGAATATGCTGCAAGGTGTTGTTCTTTATAGTATTACTTTATAATATGCAGTTAGATAGCATCAAGCATGGACAAGTTTTGAAGAATATATTCAAAGAGTGAGAGAATTGTTACAAGAAACAATTGAATAGGTGAAATACCATCAAAGCCATTACTATCTGGGTCAGAGGTCTCCAAACTTGACAACTTTAAGACTTATGGACTTCAATTCCCAGAATTCTCCAGCCAGAGCTGGCTGGAGAATTCTGGGAGTTGAAGATCACAAGTCTTAAAGTTGCCAAGTTTGGGGACCCCTGATCTGGGCGATACCTATGATATGATACACTGATGGAATTATTAACTGAACACAAGCCGAACTAAAAGGTTTGGACTGAAAAAAAAAAAAAAAAGAAGGCTACTCATTCATTACATCCCTGTGATGATATTAATAGATTATACTT